>NC_050102.1:168970050-169599133 GCF_902167145.1 Zea mays
AGCGGAGTTCGCCGTCTTCCGGGGCTGAGCCCGAGTCTGAGCCCTGGGTCGGGCAGAGCGGAGTTCGCCGTCTTCCGGGGCTGAGCCCGAGTCCGAGCCCTGGGTCGGGCGGAGCTTCCTATGGTGCCTTTGGCAAGGCCTGGCTCCCTGTCAGCATCACTCTGTCAAGTGGCGCTGCAGCCGGAGTGGCGCAGGCGGCGCTGTCCTTCTGTCAGACCAGTCAGTGGAGCGGCGAAGTGACGGCGGTCACTTCGGCTCTGCCGGAGGGCGCGTGTCAGGATAAGGTGTCAGGCCGCCTTTGCGTTAAATGCTCCTGCGATTTGGTCGGTCGGTGCGGCGATTTAGTTAGGGTTGCTTCTTAGCGAAGGCAGGGCCTCGGGCGAGCCGAAGGTGTGTCCGCCGTTGGAGGGGGGCCTCGGGCGAGACGGAAATCCTCCAGGGTCGGCTGCCCTTGTCCGAGGCTAGGCTCGGGCGAGGCGTGATCGAGTCGCTCGAATGGACTGATCCCTGACTTAATCGCACCCATCAGGCCTTTGCAGCTTTATGCTGATGGGGGTTACCAGCTGAGAATTAGGAGTCTTGAGGGTACCCCTAATTATGGTCCCCGACAATATGTGTTGGACCTCTAATCACCAAAATACTTATAGAAATGGCCCAAGGGCACATTTCCCTTTCAAAAGGGCGTGACAGGAGCTTTGCTCACAGGTGACTCAGTAGATGACGATCATGATGCGCTTTAGGTCATATATTTGAAGTTCATCACTGACCTCATCAAGGAACATGTTTCTAGTGACCTTGGTGTTAGGGTGTTCTTATGGGGTCGTAGGTCATGCTACCATCACTGTCGATCGAGGCATTGTAGGAATCGTTCAGTCAAGTCATTGACCGCCCTTCACTCAATCAGTCATTGACCGCCCATCACTCAACCAGGTCACGAGTACCTGACTTATGCATGGGACAATACTTCCTTTACTAGGTGCGATAAGGCACTATATGGCAATGGTTGTCTTCATGGGGGTAGGCTCGATGTCACTCTGAAGTCACAACCCTAGGCGTGATACCATACTTTTTTTGTGCAATAGATAGAGCAACTCGTAGGTCATGGATCTTAGAGTTCCAAGGGCCCTTAAGGGGGGTCTAGGCGATCAAGAGGACTCAAGGAGAATGAGAGCGTCTTGGAGTGTCCTAGGGGCCTTGAGTGCCCTCTGTTTCACTTGTTCTAACAAATGGTTGTGGCTGGGATAGTCTTACATGTCTACGGAGGCCCGAGACCAGATCCTCTGATATGTTAGGCTTGTATCTTAGCTAGAGTCGAGGTTAGTCGCGGATCAGACAATTCCTTCTATCGAGGTTCTTTGAAAGGCATCCTATCAACTCATTAGGGTATGATCTACTCCCGTTGTTAATAAACGTATTTTATAACACAACACTCACATCATGAATTGTATTTAAACTCAACCAGAACTTCAGCATCTCCTCACCAGTATGAATCATCACATATTCATCAACGATGTTTTCAGAGTCCATGCCTCTAAATAAATTTATTATAAAAAATATTCTATAACTAATCTAATAATACTTATTTTATATTAAAAAATTAGTACTTATATAACTTTAGTCAAAGTTCAAACTGTTTGAGGAAGCCAACATTATACTTTTTATGGATGGTTGAAGTATACAGTTTTCTATAAACTTTGTCAAATTATGTATGGTAACTTAACTTAGAAAATAACAAGAAATAATGGAGAGATATCACATTTGGAAACGGCGTAGTATTCCACTTGGAACACTTTTATTTTAAGATGCAAAAAAAAATGGCTGGTGGAGCTAAAATATTTTTTATTTGAGCCGAGACATTCTTTTTTTGTGAACTACTTCATCTGCGCAGCGGCAGACTTCGCGTGCGTATTAATGTTTATACTGTGTTGAACTTTAGATACATAAACCGATAAACGCATGCAAATTAAAAGTTGTTCTTGCTGCCACGCCTATCGGTTGAGTTGCATGACTTTCAGGCCAACACACTGCAAGCAAAATGGAATTGGAGATTTACTACGAGAGCGAGTGGTCAAGTATTCATGACTAGCCGGCTGCCTCGTCTTCTTCTCGAATGGAATGGCTCCCACTTGCTGCAAACGGCCCGCCGGAGACGCTTCGTTACCCCACTAATCCCTGGAAAGGAGTTTACATGGACAGTGGGAGCCTATATAAGCACGTTCATGGCGAGACACTACATCCGAGAAGGACGATCAGGCTTCAGGCATGGCGTCCCCTGGCCGGAAGGAGGGTCCGCCGGTCGCGCGATCCTTCAGCTTCAGGTTGGCCGCAGGTGGAGAGCTCGGATTGGCCGCCGCCGTGGCGCCCGCGGTCCCTATCGCTAGGCCGGTCAGGTTTGTGACCCTAACAGTGCAGGACGCCCAGCGGCGCGACGTCACGCGTACTATGCGCGTGACAGACACGCTGCAGGGCCTGATGGACCACTACTACGACATGGTGGGCTCGGCCGGCACACGCCGCGCAGGGCGCTTCGTGTTCGACGGCAAGCGGCTGAAAGGGAAGCAGACGCCGGAGGAGCTCGGGATGAAGAACCGGGACAAGATCGACTTTTTCGTTGATCTGAGCGCGACGGACGACGGCGGCGACGTGGAGCCGGCCGTGTACGTGACGGTGAAGGTGGTGGTGGTGGACATGAAAGGGCGTACGATGGAGCGCACTTTGCAGAGTACCCACAAGCTGCAGGTCGTTATGGATGCCTACTACGACAGCGTGCCGGACGTCTCACGCGGCGTGGGCAAGTTCCTATACGACGGCGGGCAGTTGCAGGGCTGGCAGACGCTCGCACAGCTGAAGATGGATGACAAGGACGAGATCGAGATCGACTTCCTCGCTGACATGATGGGTGGCGGCGGGCCGCCGGGCCGGTGGGCTGCTACTGCTGCTGAACAGCCGCCGGTGCCTGCGTACCTCGATCTGCGGACTGCTCCATCATTGATGGCAGCTAATAATTTTTATTAAACTTTCGAGTGATCGTAACATCGATTGAGAACCAGACGTACTGTTTGTTTCCTCCTTGGTTTGATATTTGGTTCTACAATAATCAATGCAATAACAGTTTTAACAGAAGCCAACATACGGGTACATCAATATTTTAGACAATCAAATACTTTAATAAGGCATGGTTTGCTACCGGCAAAGAAAGAAAAATATTGTCTAGCTAAATTTTTTCAAAGAATTCCTCATGTTTTTACTTGGCAAAGGTGGCTTGCAACTAAGCACAATATTTTTTTATGCGTGCTGCATAAAGATGGTGAATCGTAGCGACTTAAGTAGGTGTACTCATGGTTAACACCAAATAAATCTATCCTGCTTCTTCTAAGGAGGAAAAAAAACCATACCGTGCTTTCAGAAACACGTTTGCGTGATGAAGACGCGTGTCTTTGTGCGGTCTTGTTTTTATTTTGAGCCAAGTTACGAACGCGTTTGCCTCCGTTTTCTTTTCCAGCCAAAAACGACCCATCACTGCCCAAAACCCACCACCACCACCTTCCAGCCAAATGCCACTGCCCTACGTACTAGAATAATAATTAATTACCTGTGCATAGCTAACAATATATGTATTTACAATATCTATTCTTTATGTAACATAAATATATATATGAGCTATAGTAGTTAGAAGCCTAAACAATTTTTTATCATGATATTGTGATCAAGAAATCAAATATGGCACAAAGGATATATCAACTATAAGATATAGTTAAACGGGCTGCAAACATTACATAGATAGGATCAGCAAATACTATAGTTTCCAACCATTTTGAAACCAACTAACTTTATGTTCATTGACATCAAAGAAGCAAGGTTTATAAGTATGACATACACGATATTTGTAGATGGATACCTACCACAAAATACATATACACAACAAATGGAGACCTACCAAATGTTGAAACCTTATTGCGAGCTACAAAAGACGATCTATTGTCGGTCGCTGCCATCTAACATATAAAGTTTATAGGTACGACAGACACGATACATCCAACGAAACAACATTCCTAGAGCCAAAAAATCTTAAAATTGGTAGTTATGCTCTCGATACGAAGAACAAACTCTAACCTACTTACATGTATGCAATGCCTAAATTCCCATAATGTTTGGCATACATAGTGATGTTTAGTTTCACAAGAGATAATAGTGTCATACAACAGTACTTCATCACCGTACCTCAAAAGCAACAACAATTTTCTTGAAACATGTTTTCTGCTTCCTCATATCCACATTTTTGTCAAGGTGTCACTGAACGCCGGCTTTTTGTAGGCACATTTTATCTCCGTAGCTGTGTGAAGAAAATAATCACCGGTCTTTGGGACCCGCCGGTCAGAGAGCGCGTTAAGAGAAAGCCCCTAGTCGCTGGGGCCTCTTTATCAGCTCTAAGAGGTGGATATGTCAACCTTAAAAGAACCCTTCGTCGGTCGAACAAGGTGGCACCGAGCTCAGGGTCGGCATGACAGAACCTAACAGGGGCGGGTGTGTCGAAGGGAAACCACTCGAGTGGATCCCGCGTCTAGCCCCAGATCGACCCATCATAAATAGTTGGTTGTATTAACCACGCCTGGCATCGAGCCACAGCGAGGGGCACCGGTCCGCTTCTCACTCATGATCTACGAGCCCCTCGGGAGGCATAGCACTCATGACCTATGAGTTCCCCAGACTGCGGTGCAATTATGGTTCACGCGCCCCGCGCCTTGCGGCACACTCATGACCTATCAAACTAGGCCTGAGTACGCAGACCACTGACAGGGCGCAACGCGTGGAGCCACGCCGAGCTCCAGGCTACGAAGCCAGGGGTCGGTATAGCTTGAACGATGGCGCTGGGACCCACGTAGTGAAAGTCCCCTAGAGGGGGTGAATAGGTGGAAACTGAAATTTATAGAAATTAAGCATAACTACAAGCCGGGTTAGCGTTAGAATAAAATCGAAGTCCGAGAGAGAGGGTGAAAAACAAATCAAGACAAATGAAGCGGATGACACGGTGATTTGTTTTACCGAGGTTCAGTTCTTGAGAACCTACTCCCCGTTGAGGTGGTCACAAAGACCGAGTCTCTTTCAACCCTTTTCCTCTCTCAAACGATCACTTAGACCGAGTGAGCTTTCTCCTTGATCAACCGAGTCACTTAGACCCCGCAAGGACCACTACAAACTTAGTGTATCTTGCTTTGATTACAAGTGTCTTGAGAACAAGAATGAGGAAGAAGAAAGCGATCCAAGAACAAGAGCTCAAAGAACATGAGCAAAACATACTCTATCTAGTCACTATTTGTTTGGATTGGACTTGGGACTTGGCGAGGCTTTGATTCTATTGAATTGTGTCTTGTATTGATTGCACTAGCTCTTATATTGAATGAGATGTCTGAAAAACTTAGATGCTTGAAGTGGTGGTGGTTGGGGGTATTTATAGCCCTAACCACCAAACTAAACGTTGGGGAGGTTGTGTGTCGATGGGCGCACCGGACAGTCCGGTGCGCCAGCCACGTCACCCAACCGTTAGGGTTCTGACGATTTCGACCATTGGAGCTCTGACTTCTTGGTTCACCGGACAGTCCGGTGCAGCACCGGACAACTACTATTCAGTGTCCGGTGCGCTCTGACTCTATCGCGCACTGTTGCACACTGTAGCGTTTGGCAGTGACCGTTGGAGTTGACCTGTGCGCTCGATAGTCGTTGCTCCACTGGCACACCGGACAGTCCGGTGAATTATAGCGGAGCGGCTCCCTAGAAACCCGAAGGTGAAGAGTTTGAATTGATCGCCCCTGGTGCACCGGATAGTCCGGTGCGCCAGACCAGGGTTCTCTTCGTTTCTTTTGCTCCTGTCTTTTGAACCCTAACTTGGATCTTTTTATTGGTTTGTGTTGAACCTTTGGCACCTTTAGAATTCATAGTCTAGAGCAAACTAGTTAGTTCAATTATTTGTGTTGGGTATTTCAACCACCAAAATCATTTAGAAAAAGGTTTGACCCTATTTCCCTTTCACGTAGCCCTGCGTTGTCCACCACAGTAAATGCAAGACAACCAGGCAGCCTTGGGGCCCACGAGTACGTGTGGCTTTACCCCAGGTAAGAACGCTTGGTTTTACCTTTGCTTTGCGGCTCCTTCATAAGGAAGCAACTGTTGGCCGACCTCTCTCTCGGCCTATAAAAGGGAGAGGTTGGCCCTAGGCAAGGGAGAGGCTCGAGTTGGACGGAGTTGAGTTCACTTGGACACGCACACACAAGGATTAACCAACGAACAGGAGGAGCGTTGACGAGGACCAGGAGGTCGGAGCCCCGCCAATAAGCCAAGACTTAGCTAAGACTCTACTCTATAGCTTCTAAGCTCAACTTCCACCCCGATAAAATGACTATAGAGTCTCTCCTCCCTCTCTCGCCCGCTTGTAACCCCTACTACGAGATTCGATTATCAATGGTGTCGGTGGCAGAAGCTACCGATAACTAGAAGTAGGGATGTTCTGCCCGAACTAGTATAAATCTTATGCACACCGTGCACAACCTCTGGAGCCCATAACGTGCAAAAATAAATTTACGTGTCGGAGCGATGATGGAAACACCGATAGTTGGCATGCTAGGTAGGGGACTTATGTGTTCTGTGATGAAATTCTTCAAGCTCTAGATGGCAAGCCATGATGCTAATCGACCTCCTAGAATGCCGATCCATTTCGGGAGCCTTGACTTACCCTTCAACGGCGAAGAAGAAGTGATCGGGGCTCAGGAAGCCCGACCCCTCTCTATGGAGGAATCTCGGCACGACCGCGAGGGCTGGCGACGTCCCGAGCGTCGAATGCACTCCTGAAGTGTCCATCCGCTTCAGAAGTCTCGATCCACCCGACCTACTCTTCCTGAGAGCCTTGACGTTGTCTCGACAGACCTTAGCGCCCTCGGCTTCGGTCTCGCCCCGCACGGGCGGCGTGAGGGGCCCATATCGACCCTGCTTTCTGAGGCTGATGAGATAAGATGACATATCACAATTCATATGGGCCAAACCCTTCATATGTTGACTTGTTGATTTGCTTTGCGTATTACATAGAGCTATCTGTGTCGTTTGACGCGGAAACTTCATCCTACCATGGCGGCTCTAGCTAGAGGCTTCAGCGCCTTCCCGCCTCGACTGCGCCACGCCCTAGCGGTAATTGCCGCCCTCGTGGCCCGCTGCCACCTCCCCATCTCGGACGACCTGGAGTTCGTGTGGATGGCCGGCGGTGACGGGGACCTCATCTTTGACGCACTCTGCATGGACTCAAACTCAGATCTAAGTCCCTATGGGAGCGACGATAAATAACCCCTCAACGGTGAGGAGGACAAAGGTCGCCCGACTGTCGCGCCCTCATCGGAAATTCCGGTAGGGTGGGGTGCTATGCATGGTAGGGTCGAAGGGATCATCAGATGTAGCGCCTACTGCGAAAGAGCCTGTAGTAAATGTCCGGTCGGAACGGATCCACACCTTTGTTGTAAAACCCTCAAATGGTTATGAATAAAGTGTGTTTTTGAAAACGCTCTTTACGATGAACACGGTGAGCAGGGGGAGAGCCCCGTTCGAACCCTGGTTTCCTCTCTCCCTATTTCCTCCTTTCTCTTCCCTTCTTCTCCTTTCATGTCGGTGATTTTTAGGACATGAAGCGTACCAGGAGCCAAGCGAGACGAGACGAACGAACAATAGACTCGGCAGAGTAGCAAGCGGGAACTTGAAAGTCGCCTAGAGGGGAGGTGAATAGGCGAAACCTGAAATTTATAAACTTAAACACGCACTTTGATCGGGGTTAGCGTAAGAATTAAATTCAAGTTCGAAAGATTGTTTCTCTTGCTAAGAGTTGCTCAAAGGATGCAAATGACGTATCGGAGCAAACTCAAAATAAATACTAGCAGTGAAACGTTAGAGAGAGGAAAGAGGGCAAACAAATCAAGCGAGAGTCAAAGCGAGTAGACACGGTGATTTGTTTTACCGAGGTTCGGTTCCAAATAACCTAATCCCCATTGAGGAGGCCACAAAGGCCGGGTCTATTTCAATCCTTTCCCTCTCTCTCAAACGGCCACTTATACCGAGTGAGTCTTCTCTTAATCACACGGGTCACTAAGACTCCGCAAGGACCATCACACACTTGGTATCTCTCGCTTAGCTTTACAAATACTTAGAAATAAGAACGGGAAGAAGAGAATACAATCCAAGCGACAAGAACAACAAAATAACACAAATGATCCTCTCACAAGCCCTTAAGCACTAGCGTTGATTTTTGGAACTTTGAGTTGATTGATTGCTTTGATTGTGTCTTGGAGTGTTGGACTTTGCTCTTGCAATGAATGAGAAACTCAGAATGCTTGGATTGCTTTGAATGAGGTGGTTGGGGTATTTATAGCCTCCAACCACTTCCTAGCCGTTGGTGAGGTCTGCTGGCGATGGACACACCGGACAGTCCGGTGGCGCACCGGACAGTCATTGTTCACTGTCCGGTGCGCGCCACGTCAGCGCTTTCGTTAGGGTTTGGAGCAGTTGACCGTTGGAGTCGTTTGTCTTTTTGCTGCACCAGACAGTCCGATGACCTCTGACTTCTGCGTGGCACTGTTCACCACTATAGACTCTACGCAGTCGACCGTTGGCGCGCAGAGAGCCGTTGCTCCGCTGGCTCACCGGACAGTCCAGTAAATTATAGTGGAACACGCCCACCAGAAACCCGAGAGTGGCTGGTTCGCTGTTGTCTGGCCTGGTGCACAGGACAGTGTCCGGTGCGCCATTTTTCAGCACACTCTAAGTCCTTTGCTCTAATTTTGATTGTGTCACTAACTGATTATCTTTTTTGGTTTGTGTTGAACCTTATGCACCTGTGATAAATGATATCTAGACAAACTAGTTAGTCCACGTGGTTTATGTTGGACGTCAACCACCAAAAAAACGATTATAGGAAATGATTAAGTCCATTTCCCTTTGAGAACTCCCATCGCGAAACTAGTTATGTTACTTTTCTCTTTTGTAACCACGTGCTTTGAGTTTTTCTTACCTTTCATTGGAAGTGTCTTAGGTGAAACGCGACACCACATCGCTCACGCTTCTCCGAGGCACCCTCGACCGGAAGGGGACCTCAGGACAACATAACTAGAGACCTCCATGATCGAACCTCGGGGAAAGTATTGAGCGGGGCGACTTTGCCCCTATCTTCTCTATAAGTGGAACTATGAGGCGGGCAACGCTAATGTAGGGACCGGCCAGGGGAAGCTGGTTGTGACTGTGAACACCTACGCCTCGAAGGCTACGATAATGGTCACCAGCGTAACCGAGGGACCTAAAAACTTGCGAATACCCCTCACGGTGGAAAGGTCGCTAGCAAAGATGAAATGAAAAGCGCTACGCCAAATGCCCTAGCAATAGCGCATTAAATGCCACCAACTCTCCCGCGAATTCCGCAGGAGACCATTCTGACTGTTGTTCCAACGACTCCCAGCTTGACTGTGTACCCATGCGCAGACCCAACCTCGGCCTCGGGAGAAGTCTCCATCTCGCCCGAACATGGCCTTGGCCAACAACATCAACAGGAGAACATCCAATACTGTCAACCCTCCCGCAAAAACCGTTGACAACAGGATGGCTTCAAAAATCACAATGTTGGTGTCAGGTCTGCTTTACAACATCTCGTATGACACACGAGATGGATTACCATGCACTTTTTACCGTGATGATCGCTATTTCAACCACTATGGCTCAAACATCCCATCCATAGGATGGGCTCGGGTATGCATCCGAGCCCCGACCCTGGCCTCGACTCTCTACTTGGTCAAAACATGGGATATAGAAATCGATCAACCTCCTCCTGATCAAAGGCAACAACCAAGACAAGGCCATCCCGACGGCCATACGCTAAAGCAGCTCAGACTTACCCCCTCTCAACATTACGACAACCTTTGTACCCCTAGGCTCCCTTTTATTGCCCCAATGCAGCTAGGAGCCGTTGGAGGCCAACAAGGAAGGCTATCCTTGCCTTCTGTCGGGTGGCGCACCGGACAGCCACTGTTCATGTCCGGTGCATGATCTCCTTCCTATTCTGGCGCAGACGACCGTTGGAGAGTCATGGCAGTTGGCGCACTGGACAGTCCGGTGCCCCCTGCCGACCGTTGGCACGGGCCACGCGTCGCCTGCGGATTGCGTGGCCGACCGTTGCGCTGGCGGCCGTTGGCTCACCGGACAGTCCGGTGCACCACCGGACAGTTCGGTGAATTATAGCCGTACGCCGCCAAATTCTCCCGAGAGCGGTCTGTTCACGGGAGTCTAGCCTGGCGCACCGGACACTGTCCGGTGCACCACCGGACAGTCCGGTGTGCCAGACTGAGCAGAGATTTGGCTGCACCGAGCCAAGTCTTTTGGTTCTTTTCTTTTCTCTATTTCTAGCACTTAGACAGAATATGTTAGTACTCAAAACAATGTACTAAGTCTAGAAACGTACCTTGTTACATGATTTGCATCTTTTGCTTGTTTGGCACATAATATTTCACTCACTATGTGTTGGACACTTAATCACCAAAACATTATAGAAATGGCCCAATGGCACATTTCCCTTTCAATCTCCCCCTTTTTGGTGATTTATGCCAACACATCAAAAAGCAATGCAAAACATGCAACGTCGATTCAAATTGAAGACCAAATTGTTTTTTACTCTAATTTGACATATTTGGATCATTCTTTGCCACCACTTGGTTTGTTTTTGCAAATCAAATTCATTTTCCTATCTCTAAGTCAAACTCACTTGTTTGGGCATAAAGAGAGATATTCCAAAAGTGAAATTGAACACGATCCAAAAACTCCCCCTTTTTCCCATAATCATAGAATCTCCCCACAAGAGACCAAATTTTGCAATAAGAGTGTTTTGACAAATCAAAAATTCTAACTCTACTATTTTCAAAATTCTCAAGTGGTAGCTGATCCATTTGCTTTGGCCTTAATTTCTCCCCCTTTGGCATCAAGCACCAAAACGGGATCATTTTTGGCCCTTTAACCCCATTGCCTCACCAAAATCGTCAATTAAGAGCAAAAGGCAATAAGATCATAAGAATGAACTTGGAGGTGAGTACACTAATATCGGAGTGCAGTGGAAGTCTTTGCATGGTCTAAGTTCACCTTTCCTTTCAATTCACCTTTGAGACTACATCAAATACACTCAAACACAAAGGTTAGTCTCAAAGGATCAAGGTGTAGCACTTCTCCCCCTAAGTATGTGTATCATTCACACATGGACTTGTGAGGTCCGGGGATCCCTTGCACAACTTGAGCGCCATAAATAATCAACAAATTTCATAAATGCATAAGTAACATGATCAAAGGCATAAAACACATGTATGCTATAGATCAATCCAAGTTACGCGAATCTAAAACATTTAGCTCACTACGTAACCTGCAAAAGGTCTTCTCATCTAATGGCTTGGTAAAGATATCGACTAGCTGGTTCTCGGTGCTAATATGGAAAACCTCGATATCTCCCTTTTGCTGGTGGTCTCTCAGAAAGTGATGCCGGATGTCTATGTGCTTAGTACGGCTGTGTTCAACAGGATTATCCGCCATGCGGATTGCACTCTCATTATCACATAGGAGTGGGACTTTGCTCAGATTGTAGCCAAAGTCCCGGAGGGTTTGCCTCATCCAAAGTAGTTGCGCGCAACACTGTCCTGCGGCAACATACTTGGCCTCAGCGGTGGATAGGGCAACGGAGGTTTGTTTCTTTGGACTCCAAGACACCAGGGACCTTCCTAGGAATTGGCACATCCTTGATGTACTCTTCCTATCAACCTTGCATCTAGCATAATCGGTTCCCATAGGTGTCTTCGCGGGCTTGGCATCCTTCATCCCAAACCGCTTGAGAAGATCTTGAGTGTACTTTGTTTGGGAGATGAAGGTGTTGTCCTTGAGTTGCTTCACTTGGAACCCAAGGAAGTAGTTCAACTCGCCCATCATTGACATCTCAAACTTTTGAGTCATCACCTTGCTAAACTCCTCACAAGACTTTTGATTAGTAGAACCAAAAATTATGCCATCGACATAAATTTGGCACACAAAAAGATCACCGTCACAAGTCTTAGTGAAAAGAGTGGGATCGACTTTCCCAACCTTGAAAGAATTAGCAATTAAGAAATCTCTAAGGCAATCGTACCATGCTCTTGGGGCTTGCTTAAGTCCATAGAGCGCCTTAGAGAGCTTACACACATGGTCGGGGTACCTGTCATCCTCAAAGCCAGGGGGTTGTTCCACGTACACCTCCTCCTTTATTGGCCCGTTGAGGAAAGCACTCTTCACATCCATTTGAAACAACCTGAAAGAGTGGTGAGTGGCATAGGCTAATAATATTCTAATAGACTCTAGCCTAGCCATAGGAGCAAAAGTCTCCTCGAAATCCAAACCTACGACTTGGGCATAACCTTTTGCCACAAGTCGAGCCTTGTTTCTTGTCACCACCCCGTGCTCATCTTGCTTGTTGCGGAACACCCACTTGGTTCCCATAACATTTTGCTTTGGACGTGGCACCAGGCTCCAAACTTCATTCCTCTTGAAGTTGTTGAGCTCTTCCTGCATGGCCAACACCTAGTCCGGATCTTACAAGGCCTCTTCTACCTTGAAAGGCTCAATAGAAGAGACAAACGAGTAATGCTCACAAAAATTAGCTAATCTTGAGCGAGTAGTTACTCCCTTGCTTATGTCACCCAGAATCTGATCGACGGGGTGATTCCTTTGAATTGTCGCTCGGACTTGAGTTAGAGGGGCCAGTGGTGCTTCTTCCTCCATAACTTGTTCTTCTTGTGCTCCCCCTTGATCACACGCCTCTTCTTGATGAACGTGTTCATCATCTTGAGTTAGGGGATGCACCATTGTTGAGGAAGAAGGTTGATCTTGCTCTTGTTGTTCCTGTGGTTGCACATCACCAATCGCCATGGTGCGTATTGCGACCGTTGGAACATCATCTTCATCTATATCATCAAGATCAACTTGCTCTCTTGGAGAGCCATTAGTCTCATCAAATACAACGTCGCTAGAGACTTCAACCAAACCCGATGATTTGTTGAAGACTCTATACGCCTTTGTATTTGAGTCATACGCTAGTAAAAACCCTTCTACGGCTTTGGGAGCAAATTTGGAATGTCTACCTTTCTTCACCGGAATGTAGCATTTGCTCCCAAATACACGAAAGTAAGATACATTGGGTTTGATACCGGTAAGGAGTTCGTAGGAGGTCTTCTTGAGGAGACGATGTAGATAGAGCCGGTTTATGGCATCGCAAGTTGTGTTCACAGATTCCGACCAAAACCGCTCGGGCGTCTTGAACTCTCCAAGCATCGTCCTTGCCATATCGATAAGTGTCCTGTTCTTCCTCTCTACCACACCATTTTGTTGTGGTGTGTAGGGAGCGGAGAACTCATGCTTGACGCCTTCCTCCTCAAGATACTCCTCAACTTGTAAGTTCTTGAACTCGGACCCGTTGTCGCTCCTTATCTTTTTCACCTTGAGCTCAAATTCATTTTGAGCCCTCCTTAGAAAGCGCTTTAGGGTCCCTTGGGTTTCTGATTTATCCTGCAAAAAGAACACCCAAGTGAAGTGGGAAAAGTCATCTACAATTACAAGACCATACTTACTTCCCCCGATGCTAAGGTAGGCGACAGGTCCGAAGAGGTCCATATGGAGAAGCTCCAGTGGTCTTGACGTTGTCATCATATTCTTGCTGTGATGAGTGTTTCCCATCTGTTTCCCTGCCTGACAAGATGCACAAGGGTTGTCTTTCTCGAAGCATACATTGGTCAGTCCTAACACATGTTCTCCCTTTAGAAGTTTATGAAGATTCTTTATCCCAACATGTGCTAGACGGCGATGCCACAGCCAACCCATGCTAGTCTTAGCTATTAAGCATGCATATAGATCGGCCTTCTCTTTCAAAAAATCAACTAAGTAGAGTCTGTCGTCTAATACACCCTTAAATGCTAATGAACTATCACTCCTTTTAAAGACAGAAACATCAACATTTGTAAACAAACAATTTTAGACCATGTGGCACAATTGACTTACAGACATGAGGTTGTAACCAAGCGACTCTACTAGAAATACGTTTGAAATGGAGTGCTCGTTGGTGATGGCTATCTTGCCCAAGCCTTTGACCTTGCCTTGGTTCCCATCTCCAAAGATAATCGTATCCTGGGAATCCTTGTTCTTGATGTAGGTGGTGAACATCTTCTTCTCCCCCGTCATGTGGTTTGTGCATCCGCTGTCGATAATCCAGCTTGAGCCCCCGGATGCATAAACCTGCAAAACAATTTACGCTTGGGTTTTAGGTACCCAACTCTTGTTGGGTCCTACAAGGTTAGTTACAATAGCCTTTGAAATCCAAATACAAGTCTTGTCTCCCTTGCATTTGGATCCCAACTTTCTAGCAACTACTTTTTCATTTTTACATACAAGTGCAAATGAAGTGTTGCAAGCATGGTAAATGGTAGAAGGTTTATTACATGTTCTCCTAGGCACATGAGACACAACATTATTTCTCCTAGGCTTACTTCTACCATGCACAAAAGTAGAGCTGGAAGCAAACATAACATGTGAATTAAATGCATCATAACCCCTATTATAATGAGCATTTCTACCAAATTTCCTATCATAAATGTAAGCATGACATTTTTTAGAACTACTAGCCATCGGAGCCTTTCCTTTCTCATTGTTGAGAACGGGAGCCTTTTGGCTTGTTAAGTTCTAGGTTTCCTTTCGAAAACCAAGTCCATCCTTAATAGAGGGGTGTCTACCAATGGTGTAGCCATCCCTAGCAAATTTTAATTGATCAAAATTAATCTTGCAAGTCTTAAGTTGAGCATTAAGACTTGCCACCTCATCATTTAATTTGGTAATAGACATAAGGTGTTCATTACAAGCATCAACATAAAAATCCTTACATCTATTACAAATGCTAACATGCTCTACACATGAACTAGATTTATTTGCTTCCTCTATCTTAGCATTTAAATCATCATTTACACTCTTTAAACTAGACACAGTTTCATGGCAAGCAGATAATTCAGAAGATAGCATTTCATTCCTTTTAATCTCTAAAGCAAGAGATTTTTGCACACTAACTAACTTATCATGCTCCTCATATAAAATATCCTCTTGTTTTTTCTAACAATCTATCTTTTTCATTTAAAGCATCAATTAACTCGTTGATTTTATCTACTTTAGTTCTATCTAAACCCTTAAATAGATCAGTACAATCTACTTCATCATCACTAGAATCATCACCGCTAGAAGTAGTGTACTTAGGGGTATCACGAACACTTACCTTCTTTTCCTTGGCCATGAGGCAGGTGTGGTGTTTGTTGGGGAAGAGAGAGGACTTGTTGAGGGCCCAGGCAGCGAGTCCTTCGTCGTCGGAGTCAGAGGAAGAGCAGTCTGAGTCCCATTCTTTTCCGAGGTGTGCCTCGCCCTTTGCCTTCCTGTAGATCTTTTTCTTCTCCTACTTCCCGCTCTTTTCTTGTCCCTGGTCACTATCATTATCGGGACATTGTGCTATGAAATGACTAGTCTTACCGCATTTTAAGCAGGAGCGCTTTCCCTTTGATTTGTTCTTGTTGGGGTACTCCTTGCGTCCTTTCAATGCGGTCTTGAAGCGCTTGATGATAAGCGCCATCTCATCTTCGTTGAGGCCCGCGGCCTCCACTTATGCCACCTTGCTTGGTAGTGTATCCCTGCTGCTAGTAGCCTTAAGAGCCATAGGTTGAGGCTCGTAGACGGGTAGTGGACCGTTTAGTGCATCGTCCACATATCTAGCCTCCTTCACCATCATGCGCCCGCTCACAAACTTCCCAAGAATCTCCTCGGGCGTCATCTTGGTGTACCTGGGATTCTCATGAATAAGGTTGACAAGATGGGGGTCAATTACTGTAAATGACCTTAGCATTAGTCGAACGACGTCGTGGTCCGTCCATCTTGTACTTCCATAGCTTCTAATTTTGTTGACCAGGGTCTTGAGCCGGTTATATGTTTGAGTTGGCTCTTCTCCCCTGATCATGGCAAACCTCCCCAGCTCGCCTTCCACCAGTTCCATCTTTGTGATCATGGTGGCATCATTTCCCTCATGTGAGATCTTGAGGGTATCCCAGATTTGCTTGGCGTTGTCCAAGCCGCTAACTTTATTGTATTCATCCCTGCAAAGCGAAGCTAAAAAGACAGTAGTAGCTTGGGCATTCTTATGAATTCGTTCATTAATGAATACAGGGTTATCAGTGCTATCAAAATGCATCCCATTTTCCATTATTTCCCAAATGCTAGGATGGAGAGAAAATAGATGACTACGCATTTTATGACTCAAAATGAGTAGTCCTCTCCATCAAAGTGTGGAGGTTTTCCTAGTGGAATAGAGAGTAGATGTGCATTTGTATTGTACGACATGCGAGAATAGTCAAAAGAGTAATTTTGATTAACCGTCTTTTTCTTTGAAGAAGGATCGTCATCGTCGTCGTCTCTTGGTGAAGAAGAAGATTCATCGCTGTCGTAGTAGACGATCTTCTTGATGTGCCTCTTCTTCTTCACGTCCTTCTTCTTATGACTTGAGCCAGAGTCGGTGGGCTTGTCGTCTCTAGTCTCGTTGAGGAAGGACTCCTTTTCCTTGTCGTTGACCACCATCCCTTTCCCTTAGGATCCATCTCTTCGGGCGATTAGTCCCTTACGTGAAGAGAACGGCTCCGATACCAATTGAGAGCACCTAGAGGGGGGGGGGGTGAATAGGTGATCCTGTAAAATTCAACACTAATAGCCACAAAACTTGATTATGAAAGTTAGAACGGCTAAATAGCTTGAAGTTAGTTCTTGTGAACACAGATAATCTAATAGAAAGCACACAAGAGACACACAATTTTATCTCGTGGTTCGACCAAGTAACACTTGCCTACTTCCACGTTGTGGTGTCCCAATGGACGAGGGTTGCACTCAACCCCTTTCAAGTGATCCAATGATCAACTTGAATACCACGACTTTTCTTCCTTATCTCTTTTCCCGTTTGCGAGGAATCTCCACAAGTTGGAGTCTCTCGCCCTTACAACAAAGATCACAATGGAAACACAAGAGTAAGCGTAAACCCACGAAAATAAGCGTAAACCGATGAAAATAGCCGCCGAAAATATGTTCGACGAAAATGGGCAACTATTTCCGTCGGTACCGACGAAAACGACCTATTTTCGTCGGCTTCCCCAAGGCCGACGAAAATAGGTGGTCGGCTGGGTATTTGCGTCGGCCTCGGTGGCCGACGAAAATAGGAGCTTTATTTTCGTCGGCCCCGGTGGCCCACGAAATTAGCTGGTGGCCTGCATGTATTTTCGTCGGCCTCCGAACAGGCCGACGAAAATTCATGATACCCCCCCCCCCCAAAACAGATTTTTCTGCACCTTTTAATTCACAACAAAATACACATATACACAATCACATATACAGATTTCACAAACCACATTCACAAGCAATACCATAATTGTTTCAAACATATTCCATACATAGTCCATAGTTCATACATAGTTTCAATAGCATAATCACATCCATAATAAAGTCTATACATAATCCATACATAATCCATAAACAAACTCACTACTCACTCCTACGGGCTGTGGGAGTTTTGGCCACTCCCTCCTCCGCCACTAGGAAGGTGGCCACTCCCTCCAGAACCATGGACGAGGAAGTCTTGGACGTTGGCAGCACCTTCCGATCCCTGAGCATGTGACACTGAACCCTGCAATTCATCAATCATTCAAATAAGGTTGTGTTTTGCTATCCCTATACCTATACATTGCTATGTTTGGTCACTATTTGCATAAAACAAAACATGGAACGTCACCTATGATCCATTGTGATGAGGAGGCTGTGCATGCATCCACGGGTAGTGGTGTGCTGGCCACCCCTGAGGTGGTGGCACCCACCCCGTCGGTGGCGGTGCCATCCACGCTTGAAATGGCTGAGAGCCCGCCGGTGGCTGGGAGACCGGTGGCACCCATCCCGGGACTGGCTGTGATCCTTGGGGTGGTGGAGCCGTCCAAGTGCCTGGAGGTGCCTGCGTCCACCCAACACCGGTCCACAGTGGCTGCGACGCTGGAGCTTGTCCTGGCCACTGTCCCCATCCTTGTGCCTGCGAGCCATTTTTGATAATAAAAAAGAGTTGCTATGGAATTGAAGTGTTCAGATATTGTTACCTGGGGAGGGCGAAAAGCGGGCAAGTTCATATCAGGGCCGAGTCGAGTAGTCATTTCCTGCAAATGGATGAAACATTAGAATCGCAACATTATACTTTGAATTCAATGACGCGTGATGAGATAGATGAATTACTTGAAAATAAGAAGCCATATACTTCGTCAGTTGTCCGACCTGCTCCTATGCTGCTCGAGCCTACTCCTGTGCTGCTCGAGCCTGCTCCTGTGCTGCCCGAGTCTCCTCCTCTAGCTAAGCCTCTCGAGAAGACCTGGAGGAGCGAGAACTCCGTGCCGAAGACGATGCCTTCCCTTGACCTATTGTCCTGTTATACTCCACAACGCCGGTGCCAAAGGCAAACCTACATGATACACATAGTTGAGCCATTAAGTGGACACATTCTTGTTAATGAAATTGTCGAATCAAACACAAACACCTCACCTGCCATGCTTTCTACCCCCACCACTGTGGTACAACGCCGAGGCATCTAAGTCCGAATGCATCCAGTCGAAGTCAGGCCCATGGCGTTGAGTCATTTCCTCCCCATATGCATTCTGCAAAGAAAGTTAGAGTTGGAGTTAGACACAAAACATGCAATTTAATTCGTAAATACAAACTTGTTTACCATTTTCTCCCTTGCCGCCTCGCTGCATAGCACATCAGGTTTCGCCGGATCAGGGCCATGGTGACCACGGACGTAAACCTCCATAAAACTTGGAGCAACTCCACTTTCAGTTTCCTGCATGAAAAAGAAGAGTTAAACCATAGAATTTTCATAGATGTAACATACAAGTTTGATTTATATACTTACCATGCGGCGTGTGGTACCAAGGTGTCCATCGGTGCCGTACCTGTGCCTCGGTCCTTCAGTGCCACGGTTGGCACAGTGCTTCTGGGACTCTGCAATCCACTCAGGCGATGCCCATCTCTTAGCCAACCACCTCCAGGCTTCCATGTCCTTCGCAAGCCAATCCACAACGCTCTCCAGGTACTGCTCCTCTGTGAGGTAGATCTCATTGGCCCCTAATGATTTTCTCATGTTCTGCCCCTTTATCTTCTTGTATTAGTAGTTGACGACCGCGATGCGAGCATTGTACATGGCATCCTTGATGACCTTATCAGCGCACTTCCGAAAGTGCCTCTTCACACGTGCCCACTGAGCCTGATCCTCCTCGATCTCATTTGGCAATTGGAACCTCTCCTACATATCAACAGAGAAGTTAAGTTAAAGTAAGATTAGGAGAAGCAATAATTCAGTGAACTGCTTATATACGAAAGTAAACTCACCTAGAACTCGTCCCACACAGCCACCTGACAAGTCATTCATCTTTGTTCTGAAGTTCCCCCTCCGCTACTGCTTTCCCCTGTCTCTCCTGGCTGGACATAGTCCTTCAGACCCCAGTCGGCCCACTGCATAGCCGCGAACCTCTCGCCATTGAGCTCCACCATGCCAGGGTAGTAGAAGCGACAGAGGCTACCCAACACCGCGTTCACCTTAGGACGTCTGCCTGTACCGTCCCAAGTCAAGTCTTCCCATGACCTACAAACATTAATAAAACAAGTAAACCAGTGAAATCACGTTCACATTAAAAAATTAACACAACAGAAATAAGCCCCACCATTCTCCATGCGGCCGGATGAGCCTCCTCTCGGCAGGTCTCGGACCAAGCGCATTGCTCTTCTTATACCTAAGTATACAAGTAAATTCAATATGATGAAATTATTAAAAACTAATATGATTAAAAACTAATATCAATTAAACTAATATGCATAATAATACCTGAAGGACGTAGAACCATCTGACGCGTCGCCCGCGTCGCCTGCCCCCATAGGGTTAACCTCCTCATCCTGCACATGAGCCTCTTGCTCACCCTCCTCACCCTGCACATGAGCATCTTGCTGAGGAGCCTCCTGCTCACCCTCCTCACCCTGCACTTCTTCTAGACTGTCGAGAAGTTGCTGCTGCCTCTGTCGGCTCTGTGAGGTGCCCTGAAAAAGCCCACTGCCCGAGCTATCCTCGCTGGCCGCGCTGCCCCCACTCCTCCTCGATCTCCTATGCTTGAACATGTTCAACTGTAGATAAATTAATGTCAAACCACAGTATATGAAACAAATAATATGAAAATTAATAATGTGAAAATTGCAATACATAGCTTAATTGATTAACTAAAAGAAACATACTAATCAAAAGTCATCCGCATCCGATTATGCTTTTTCGGCTTGTTGTTTATTCATACGCTCTTAATTTCGTTGGATCCTTACTGATCTTCTAACGACGACAGGTCATTTGCGCTTTGAGCTAGGTTCTTCAATTAAGTCGCTTGAATTGCTACAGAGATTTTCAAGGCCTTCTCCATTGGTCACATGGAATCGGTGAGCTATGTCTTGATTCGACGCCGCTTCTGGTTGAAAAACAGCATCATCGTTGTCCCTGCTCGTACTCACGTAGTCAGCACTCTCTGGAGCAACGACTTGTGGGTTGACTTTGATTGCAACCCACCAAGCCCTAAGGCTTGGGTGAGGATATGGTAGGTAGTACACCTGTTTTGCCTGATTTACAAGGACAACATCGCTCATACTGCTCGGAATCCTAGAGCTATGCTTCACCTCGACATTACCATACTTGTCGACACGAGTCCCACTATGAGCATCAAACCAGTCGCACTCAAAAAACACGACTTTAAGTTCCTTGGGGCCATCGAAAAATCAACTCTACAATGTTTTGAAGAACACCGTAATAGTCCACTACTTTGTCATCGTCAACATATGAACTTGCCAACACACCACTATTGGTGGTGGCTGCCAATGGTCGACTCTTCTCCAATTTCGCGGTTCAAAAGCGATATCCATTTACATCAAAGCGAGTATAGTTCCGGACGGACATAGAGGTATGTGCCATTTGTTGCAAGTCCAGGTGCACAGATGTCGAGGACCATAATTAGGGGTACCCCCAAGACTCCTAAACTCGGCTGGTAAACACCATCAGCACAAGCTGCAAAGGCCTGATGGGCGCAATACAGGTCAAGGCTCCGTCCACTCAAGGGACACGATGTCGCCTCGCCCGAGCCCAGCCTCAGGCAGGAATAGTAGACCCAGGTGGATTCACGCCTCGCCCGAGGGCCTCCTCAAGCAACGGGCGCACCTTCAACTCGCCTGAGGCCCAGCTCGGTCAAGCTTCGCAGTGAAGCAACCTTGGCCAGATCGCTTCGCCAACCGATCGTATCGCAGGAGCATTCAATGCAAGGATCACCTGACACCTTATCCTGACGCGCGTTCCTCAGTCGGCAGGGCCGAAGTGACCGCAGTCACTTCGCCCCTCCACTGACTGACCTGACACGAAAACAGCGCCGCCTGCCCTGCTCCGACTGTTGTGCCACCCGCCAGGGTGAGGCTGACAGCAGCCGAGTCCGGCCTCAGGTGCCATAGGAAGCTCTGCCTCGCCCGACCCCAGGGCTCGGACACAACCTTGACCTCGGAAGGCGGTCTCCGCCTCGCCCGACCCCAGGGCTCGGACTCAGCCTCGACCTCGGAAGACGGTCTCCGCCTCGCCCGACCCTAGGGCTCGGACTCAGCCTCGACCTCGGAGGACGGTCTCCGCCTCGCCCGACCCCAGGGCTCGGACTCAGCCTCGACCTCGGAGGAGTCACCGCCTCGCTCGACCTTGGGCTCGAACCGACCATGCTACAGGGGGATACATCATTACCCTACCCCTAGCTAGCTCAGGCTATGGGGAACAAGACCGGCGTCCCATCTGGCTCGCCCCAGTAAACGGGTAATGATGGCGCCCCGCGTGCTCCCATGACGATGGCGGTTCTCAGCCCCCTACGGAAGCAAGGAGACGTCAGCAAGGACCCGACAGCCCCGACAGCTGTGCTTCTACAGGGCTCAAGCACTCCTCCGACGGTCACAACATCACATGAAGAGGGCACCAACACCTCTCCGACAGCCACGTCGGCATGTACATAGGGCTCTGGCTCCTCTCTGCTAGACACGTTAGCACATTGCTATACCCCCCATTGTACACCTGGGCCCTCTCCTTACGTCTATAAAAGGAAGGTCAGGGCCCTCGTACGAAAAGGTGGCCGCGTGGGAGAACGGGCTGAAGGACAGGCTCCCTCCCTCTCTCTCCCTCGCGAACGCTTGTAACCCCCTACTGCAAGCGCTTCTGCCCTGGGCGCAGGACAACACGAGTCGCGGTTCCCTTTTTTCTCCCTTGTGTTCCGTCTCGCGCCGACCCATCTAGGCTGGGACACGCAGCGACAATTTACTCGTCGGTCCAGGGACCCCCCAGGGTCGAAACGTCGATAGTTGGCGCGCCAGGTAGGGGCCTGCTGCGTGTTGACGAACAGCTTCCCGTCAAGCTCCAGATGGGTAGTCTCCAGCAACTTCTCTAGCCTGGGACGATGCTCCGTTTCGGGAGTCTCGAGTTCATGTCCCTCGACGGTAGCTACGACATGGTACTCCATCCGCCGCGCGACAACGACAATGGCGGCCGTCAGCCCGCCCGCCGGCGGCGGAATCGACGACGTCTTCCCCCCATGGCAGAAGAGCAGCATCCAGGCCTGTCCCATCACCTTCCCCGCCGCAGGAGGAGGAGGCGGGGCAACCATGGCCAAGCAGGAGGCGGCACCTCGTTGGCTGTCGAGTGAGTCGATGACGCCGGCGCCCCAGCGGGGGACACGTCGGGCGTTGACCTCGCGTCTGAGACGAAGACGAGCGTCGTTTCCCCGCAACACGCCAACCCCAAGCAGACGGATGATGCCAGCACGCTCGCGAAGGACTTGCTGGGCGTTAGCCTCGTACCTGAGATCACGATGCAGTCCGTCCCCGACGCGACTCCGTCAACATCCGTCGATCAAGAGTTACCGTCCGTTTTCCACCATGTGCCTTTTAGATTCAGCTTCGATCCACCAAGCGACCCCGCTTCGGTGGACGCTTTCGTAAAGGCATATCCTAACCTTCCGGGGTACCATATGTGGTCAACCTGGGACCGACTGACGGCCGTCTCGACCTACAGGCCCCCGGGTTCTGAGGAAGATGACGACCCCGACTCTGGTTGGGATTTCTCCGGGCTCGGTAACCCCAGTGCCATGCGGGATTTCATGACCGCATGTGACTACTGCCTCTCCGATTGCTCCGATGGTGGCCACAGCCTTGACGACAAGGATTGTGGCCCAAGTCGTGAATGTTTCCACGTCGATCTTGGGGGTCTCGACGAAGGCAACCACCTTGGTATGTCGGAGGACGGCGATCCCCCTAGGCCTGCGCCTCACGTTGACATCCTTTGGGAGCTAGTTGTGGTCCCAGTCCCTGCAGGGGGTCAGGACGCACAGCTCGAGCAAATATGCGAGACGCAGGTCAGGCTCGACGAGGAAGTAGGACAACTTGTGCAGCTCCGGCAGAACATTGGGCAGGAGTGGGCAGGCTGAGCACCAGCCAGAGAAGCGCGTCATCTGCCCCAAGACGTCCAACATCGCATCACTAGCGATGCCGGGGCAAGGCTGCCTCCGGCTTCCAGCGGGGTCGGCCAGAACCTGGTTGCGGCAGCAATACTACTCCGAGCGATGCCGGAACCATCCACCACCGAGGGGCGGCGTATCCAGGGAGAGCTCAAGAATCTCCTGGAGGATGTCGCGGTCCGACGGGCCGAAAGCTTTGCCTCCTGAAGGCAGGGGTACCCACCGGAGCATCGCACCGCGACTTCCCGATTCATGCGAGAAGCCTCGGTCCACACCGGGCGCACGCGAGACGCAACGTCTGCAGCCCCGGGTCGCCTCGGCAACGAGCACCACCGCCGCGACCGTCGAGCCCACCTCGATGAGAAGGTGCGTCGAGGCTACCACCCCAGGCGTGGGGGACGCTATAACATCGGGGAGGATCGGAGTCCCTCGCCTGAACCACTCGGTCCACAAGCTTTCAGCCGGGCCATACGACGGACGTCGTTCCCGACCCGGTTCCGAACCCCGACTACCATCACCAAGTACTCGGGAGAAACAAGGCCGGAACTGTGGCTCGCGGACTATCGGCTGGCCTGCCAGCTGGGTGGAACGGACGATGACATCCTCATCATCCGCAACCTCCCCCTGTTCCTCTCCGACACCGTCCGGGCCTGGCTGGACCATCTGCCTCCTGCGCTGTGATACCCCAATTTTCTGAAAAGAAGTTAAACTTCTTTCTCTCTTTTCTTTCATGTTCTGTGGCATTGGGGTTTGGAGTTTTAGGAGGCATTCCTTAGAAAACAGTAGATCTTTTGGCATTTTTCCGCTGGGGTCGGGAGCTCAAAGGGGAGAGCGAGTTTGGGCCATTGATCTCGATCCAGTGGATGGGAGCCCCCCCTCTCCTTCCCAACCCTAGCCGCCCCCCCTCTCCTTCTCCCCAATTAGTTGCAGCCGCCCCCTCCCTCTCTTGCTCTCCTCCCCATTGGCAGCCGCCCCCTACCCTCTCCATGGCTTCCTCCTCCCTCTAGATCCCCCCCACGCAGCAAGGATCGAGAAGAGGAGGAGCACGTTGAATTGAAGAGGAAGAGAGGATCAAGGAGATGTTCTTCTCCATCTCTTGAAGATTTACTTGGGGAAAACCCTAGGTATGGATGAAATCCTTGTTCCTCCCTGTAATTATGTGCTTTTGGAGGTTGTGGATCATGGAGATTAAAGGATTAGAGGTTGGATTAGATGTGGGGTTAGGTTTTGATCTCGAATTTAGTTTTCTGCGGAATGGCAGATTTGACAGTTTCTGTTCATTCCAGTTTTCCGTGGTCTTAGTGGCCTCAAAAAAAAGAAAAGTCTATGTATGAGTCGTAGATAATTTGTAGATCTTTCCGTGGCCGCGAAGAACACCTCAATCGGACATCCGACCAGAAAGTTATTGCAGTTTTACTATAGCAGTTTTTCAGTCTCATAATTCTGTGCAGAATCTGTTCTCTTAAGATTTAGGCAATTTTATCAACAGAATTAAACTGTGGGTTGGTAAAAGAAGTTGTAGATAATTTCATAAGCTTTCCAGATTGTTAAAGAGTGCATTCATATGATTTGTGAAACTCTAGTTATGATTGTTTTACTGTGGCTGTTCCTGTTTGCCTGACAAAAATGAGCAGGTCTGTTCACTGGTGGGTTTCATCTAGTAAATGGCCGAATTGACTCTTCCAACTATGGAGACTTTTGTAGAGGGATAAAAGTTCTTACTTCCAGCAGAATTTCATAATTTTTGATTCAGTAGTTTGGGAGATATCGAATTTTGAAGTTAACTATGCTGCTGTCTAAAACAGATTAAGTCAGTTATCTTGTCAGATGTTTTAGAACTTATAGATGGCAGAATTTAATTATCCATTGAATAACGAAGTTGTAGAGTATTTTGTGTAGATACTCCTAGATTATTTGTTTGCTATCACAACTGTTATAATTTTAAAGATACAAAATTAACAAACAGCGCTGCTGCTGTATGTCATGTGGTTCAGGGTGGGAGTCTTTCCACCAGGTCTTGGTTTCAAGTGTAGGAGCGATTTGTTGATTGTTGTCAAATGTTTGTGAAATATTTGTACTAAGTTTTATGCCCGCTAGCAGGTGGCTACACTCCAGATCATGCATAGTATATTTCTTCTTCTTCGATGAAGGCAAGTGAATGTAGCAGCGGTTGCTTCCGTTCTGACCTGTTATTTCTATTGCCTACACTCTAATATTCAGAAGTATTGGATTCTTTCATAATTGGACTCTATGGTGATGCTTTACTTGCTTGCATTATGCTGATGCTCAATCATATATTGATGATGATAATGATTCGAGTATGACTCGTAAGATTAATTCACACCCCTAAGGTAAATGAAGTATTATTTGAGGTTGGTATTGTATCTGAAGGTAAATGAAGTATTATTTGAGGTTGTATTGTATGTGAAGGAAGTGAAGTATATTGATAAATGCAGCATGCCATATACATTGCATGATTCACTTGCATCTGAAGTTTTGTCGTGACCTATGGTCCGACGGTACCGGTACAACTTAGCATCGTACGTTGCCCGAGAAGGGGTACGATGCGGCTTCATACCCTTAGAGGTATGAAGGCAGAGGACATATGCATTGCATTCATATGCATTCATTGAAGTGGTATTTGTAGATGGTGTGGTTTTATACTCTAAGAGGTATGAAGGCACAGGACTTACACATTGCATTACTATGCATACATCGAAGTGATATTTGCAGGTATTGTTGACGCAGGAAAGTGTTATACAACCTATTATGGTTGTTCGAGGAAATTAGATGGCATTGGTTATTTTGGGACTATTGAGTTCTATATCTACAAGTATTTCTGATCTCAATTGTGATCCCTTTAAAATGTTGATTAGTTCAATTTTTTTGGTTTAAATATCTCGTCGAAACAATTCACTTGCTGAGATGTTTCATCTCACTCTTGCATTACTCAATGCAGGTACTTGATTCATGTTGGGAATGAGGGGAGTAGCAGCACGTCCACCTTCACTCTCATAATAACGCTACCCAGGCACAACCATGATTTAATTAGAAACTTCTTGTCAAAGGATGTTTGTTTTTAACTAGTCATGCACACTAGTTAATTCAGTTCATGACGTTATGGTTATCTTCCCATTGCTAGCAGATTATTAATGTCTAGTATGTTTTCTTATTATGATATCTGTTTATACTTTGTTGCTTCCACGTTTATGCAAATTTTCAAAGGAGATGCTGTCGAAATTTTATATATGAATGTTAGTTGTGTAGTTTAGTAGCATTTCGGGGTGTTTGTGGATCCCGGGGTGTTACAGTTGGTATCAAAGCATAGGCTTTAGATTATTGGCAATTTGAAGATAAATTTGACACACTTGCACATCTAGGAAGGGTATGGGTTCAAATATCTTTGATATATCTTAATGTCTTTGAAGTGCAGATGAAATAATTTTACCCTCCTTATTCCTTTACGGTGATGTGGTAAGTTGTTTATGACTTAATGCATGATATAATTCATTTCTAAATTTTGATATTGTTTTATTAATGCGATTGATATCGCTGGTCTTTTGTGAGATTGAAGTTGCTATTATGCTGGTGATATACATGTATGCCTATGTTGTTTTCAACATGTTTTTCATGGTTAAGTTTTATTACAATAATATTGTTATATATGCTTGATTGAGGATGTTTATTATAAGAGGAGTGTGAATTGCGTGTTTTGGGGTACAAGGTAACCATTAATTTGAATTTAAGTTGTTGGGCGGTGGGTGGATAGCTCCAACTATCTTTGCAAAGAATGATTGTTTATGTCGAGAAACCAGTTCTGAAAGAAATGAATATTGGTACTTTTATATGGATTTTGGGGGAAGTATTTACATAGCCAGAATGGCTTACATGTCTCTCTTCTATCATGTGCTTTAGTAGCCACAAAGCCTAGATGTGGTTTAAAGTGGTTGCATGTTAGTCATGCTAATTGTAGAATAAAATCTTTGATTTTCTTGATCCATTGATTATGTATTAATACTTTGAGGATCTGATGGTTCTCTCCCCGATGCATGTTTGTGGAGCCTTTGTTGGACCACTTATCTATTGGTTTGAATGAAGTCATTGCCTAGCCTAGAGTTGGTTGTGTGTGGTTAGTCACCTATTCCTAAATGATGTGGTTTTTACATCAGCTTGAGATGTTTGCCAAATGTATGAAGGATTACGGGGTTAGTATTGACCCTTTAGGTCTGGTACTTTGAGTGCATCATATGATAGAATGAAATATAAGTTTCTGAACTACAGTAGATGAAGACTTATATTATGTGTAGGTTAACCTTACTAGTTGGATATTTTTCTTAGTTGAGATGTTGAATGAAGTATAGTGACATGGGTTAAGCAAGTATTGTGTTGTTGTTGGGCTGTCAGTGCTCTATGTAGAGTTTTTGGCATTTCTTCGATGAACTATGCCGCACAAGATGTTATTGGCTTCTTTCGGCTTTATTGCTCCATTAGTTCTATAGATTTTCTCCCTTTTGGTGGGGTGCAAAGTATGTTAGATTACATGATTATCTTTTCATTATGGCAAGAGCAATGTTTAGGAAGATTAGGAGTTTTTGTTTCAACAGAACTACTTGTTTCGTGGTGCTATGAGGTGAGGAGTTTGATCTTCTTATACATTCATCTGGTGTGGATGTTTCACCATTGAATTAAAATGAATTGTTAAAGTTGGTAAAGGTTGTGCTTAGTGCGTATTATCCCTTCATAAAAGAGTGTTGTTTTAAGACATTGATGCTGATGTATGGTTGCATCCAAATTCAATGTTGTGAAATCGTAGTGTTTATTACATCTATGACTTGGTTTGAGCTTCCTTACATGTTGGTTCATGCTTGATGTCAGGTGGTGTAGTTTCCTTAGACAATTAGTCGATGTAGAAGTTCTTGTGTTAATTAAGACCAATAATGGACCCATGTTTTGCATGGTGCTGCTATATGGGGTACCATGGATGTTTTGTTGGAGTGGTCGAATTCGAGGACGAATTCTTTTTAAGGGGGGTAGAGTGTGATACCCCAATTTTCTGAAAAGAAGTTAAACTTCTTTCTCTCTTTTCTTTCATGTTCTGTGGCATTGGGGTTTGGAGTTTTAGGAGGCATTCCTTAGAAAACAGTAGATCTTTTGGCATTTTTCCGCTGGGGTCGGGAGCTCAAAGGGGAGAGCGAGTTTGGGCCATTGATCTCGATCCAGTGGATGGGAGCCCCCCCTCTCCTTCCCAACCCTAGCCGCCCCCCCTCTCCTTCTCCCCAATTAGTTGCAGCCGCCCCCCCTCCCTCTCTTGCTCTCCTCCCCATTGGCAGCCGCCCCCTACCCTCTCCATGGCTTCCTCCTCCCTCTAGATCCCCCCCCACGCAGCAAGGATCGAGAAGAGGAGGAGCACGTTGAATTGAAGAGGAAGAGAGGATCAAGGAGATGTTCTTCTCCATCTCTTGAAGATTTACTTGGGGAAAACCCTAGGTATGGATGAAATCCTTGTTCCTCCCTGTAATTATGTGCTTTTGGAGGTTGTGGATCATGGAGATTAAAGGATTAGAGGTTGGATTAGATGTGGGGTTAGGTTTTGATCTCGAATTTAGTTTTCTGCGGAATGGCAGATTTGACAGTTTCTGTTCATTCCAGTTTTCCGTGGTCTTAGTGGCCTCAAAAAAAAGAAAAGTCTATGTATGAGTCGTAGATAATTTGTAGATCTTTCCGTGGCCGCGAAGAACACCTCAATCGGACATCCGACCAGAAAGTTATTGCAGTTTTACTATAGCAGTTTTTCAGTCTCATAATTCTGTGCAGAATCTGTTCTCTTAAGATTTAGGCAATTTTATCAACAGAATTAAACTGTGGGTTGGTAAAAGAAGTTGTAGATAATTTCATAAGCTTTCCAGATTGTTAAAGAGTGCATTCATATGATTTGTGAAACTCTAGTTATGATTGTTTTACTGTGGCTGTTCCTGTTTGCCTGACAAAAATGAGCAGGTCTGTTCACTGGTGGGTTTCATCTAGTAAATGGCCGAATTGACTCTTCCAACTATGGAGACTTTTGTAGAGGGATAAAAGTTCTTACTTCCAGCAGAATTTCATAATTTTTGATTCAGTAGTTTGGGAGATATCGAATTTTGAAGTTAACTATGCTGCTGTCTAAAACAGATTAAGTCAGTTATCTTGTCAGATGTTTTAGAACTTATAGATGGCAGAATTTAATTATCCATTGAATAACGAAGTTGTAGAGTATTTTGTGTAGATACTCCTAGATTATTTGTTTGCTATCACAACTGTTATAATTTTAAAGATACAAAATTAACAAACAGCGCTGCTGCTGTATGTCATGTGGTTCAGGGTGGGAGTCTTTCCACCAGGTCTTGGTTTCAAGTGTAGGAGCGATTTGTTGATTGTTGTCAAATGTTTGTGAAATATTTGTACTAAGTTTTATGCCCGCTAGCAGGTGGCTACACTCCAGATCATGCATAGTATATTTCTTCTTCTTCGATGAAGGCAAGTGAATGTAGCAGCGGTTGCTTCCGTTCTGACCTGTTATTTCTATTGCCTACACTCTAATATTCAGAAGTATTGGATTCTTTCATAATTGGACTCTATGGTGATGCTTTACTTGCTTGCATTATGCTGATGCTCAATCATATATTGATGATGATAATGATTCGAGTATGACTCGTAAGATTAATTCACACCCCTAAGGTAAATGAAGTATTATTTGAGGTTGGTATTGTATCTGAAGGTAAATGAAGTATTATTTGAGGTTGTATTGTATGTGAAGGAAGTGAAGTATATTGATAAATGCAGCATGCCATATACATTGCATGATTCACTTGCATCTGAAGTTTTGTCGTGACCTATGGTCCGACGGTACCGGTACAACTTAGCATCGTACGTTGCCCGAGAAGGGGTACGATGCGGCTTCATACCCTTAGAGGTATGAAGGCAGAGGACATATGCATTGCATTCATATGCATTCATTGAAGTGGTATTTGTAGATGGTGTGGTTTTATACTCTAAGAGGTATGAAGGCACAGGACTTACACATTGCATTACTATGCATACATCGAAGTGATATTTGCAGGTATTGTTGACGCAGGAAAGTGTTATACAACCTATTGTGGTTGTTCGAGGAAATTAGATGGCATTGGTTATTTTGGGACTATTGAGTTCTATATCTACAAGTATTTCTGATCTCAATTGTGATCCCTTTAAAATGTTGATTAGTTCAATTTTTTTGGTTTAAATATCTCGTCGAAACAATTCACTTGCTGAGATGTTTCATCTCACTCTTGCATTACTCAATGCAGGTACTTGATTCATGTTGGGAATGAGGGGAGTAGCAGCACGTCCACCTTCACTCTCATAATAACGCTACCCAGGCACAACCATGATTTAATTAGAAACTTCTTGTCAAAGGATGTTTGTTTTTAACTAGTCATGCACACTAGTTAATTCAGTTCATGACGTTATGGTTATCTTCCCATTGCTAGCAGATTATTAATGTCTAGTATGTTTTCTTATTATGATATCTGTTTATACTTTGTTGCTTCCACGTTTATGCAAATTTTCAAAGGAGATGCTGTCGAAATTTTATATATGAATGTTAGTTGTGTAGTTTAGTAGCATTTCGGGGTGTTTGTGGATCCCGGGGTGTTACATGCGCAGATCTCCAACTGGGACGACCTGGTCAAAGCCTTCGTCGGCAACTTCCAGGGCACATACGTGCGCCCTGGGAACTCCTGGGATCTCCGAAGCTACCGCCAGCAGCCGGGAGAATCCCTGCGGGACTACATCCGGCGATTTTCGAAGCAGCGCACCGAGCTGCCCAACATCACCGACTCAGATGTCATCGGCGTGTTCCTCGTCGGCACCACTTGCCGCGACCTGGTGAGCAAGCTGGGTCGCAAGACTCCCACCAGGGCGAGCGAGCTAATGGACATCGCCACCAAGTTCGCCTCTGGTTAGGAGGCGGTCGAGGCCATCTTCCGGAAGGACAAGCAGTCTCAGGGGCGCTAGCAGGAAGACGTCCTCGAGGCGTCCGCTCAGCGCGGCATGAAGAAGAAGGGCAAGAAGAAGTCGCAAGCGAAACGTGACACCACCGACGCAGATCTTGTCGTCGCTGCCGAGCACAGGAACCCTCGGAAGCCTCCTAGAGGGGCCAACCTGTTCGACAAGATGCTCAAGGAGTCGTGCCCCTATCATCAGGGTCCCGTCAAGCACACCCTTGAGGAGTGTGTCATGCTTCGGCGCTACTTCCATAAGGCCGGGCCCCTACGGAAGGTGGCAAAGGCCATGACAACGACAAGAAGGAGGGCCACAAAGCAGAGGAGTTCCTCGAGGTCCACGACTGCTTCATGATCTGCGGTGGGCAAGTGGCGAACGCCTCGGCGCGGCACCGCAAGCAGGAGCGTCGGGAGGTCTGCTCGATGAAGCTGGCAGCACCAGTCTACCTAGACTGGTCCGACAAGCCCATCACCTTCGACCAAGGCGACCACCCCGATCGCGTGCCGAGCCCGGGGAAGTACTCGCTCGTTGTCGATCCCGTCATCGGCAACATCAGGCTTACCAAGGTCCTCATGGACGAAGGCAGCAGCCTCAACATCTTCTACGCCGAGACCCTCGGGCTCTTGCGGATCGATCTGTCCACAATCCGGGCCGGTGCGGCGCCTTTTCACGGGATCATCCCCGGGAAGCGCGTCCAACCCCTTGGGCAACTCGATCTGCCCGTCTGCTTCGGGACTCCCTCCAACTTCCGAAAGGAAACCCTCATGTTCGAGGTGGTCGGGTTCCGAGGAACCTACCACGTAGCGCTGGGGAGACCATGCTACGCCAAGTTCATGGCCCTCCCCAACTACACCTACCTCAAGCTCAAGATGTCGCGCCCCAACGGGGTCATCACTGTCGGATCCACGTACCGACACGCGTACAAATGCGACGTGGAGTACACTGAGGCCCTCGCCGAATCAGAGGCCCTCATCGCCGACCTGGAGAGCCTCTCCAAGGAAGTGCTAGATGCGAAGCGCCACGCCGGCAACTTTGAGCCAGCAGAGGCGGTTAAGTCCGTCCCTCTCGACCCAAACAACGACGCCTCCAAGCAAGTCCGGATCGGCTCTGAGCTCGACCCCAATTAGGAAGCCGTGCTCGTCGACTTTCTCCGCGCAAATGCCGAGGTTTTTGCTTGGAGTCCCTCGGACATGCCTGCCATACTGAGGGATGTCGTCGAGCACTCGCTGGATATCCAAGCTGGAGCCCGACCCGTGAAGCAGCCTCTGCGCCGATTCGACGAAGAAAAGCGCAGAGCCATAGGCGAGGAGATCCACAATCTGATGGCTGCAGGGTTCATCAAAGAGGTATTCCATCCCGAATGGCTAGCCAACCCTGTGCTTGTGAAAAAGAAAGGTGGGAAATGGAGGATGTGTGTAGACTACACTGGTCTAAACAAAGCATGTCCGAAAGTTCCCTACCCTCTGCCTCGCATCGATCAAATCATGGATTCCACTGCTGGGTGTGAAACCCTGTCATTCCTCGATGTCTACTCAGGGTATCACCAAACCAGGATGAAAGAGTCCGACCAGCTCGCGACCTCTTTCATCTCACCCTTTGGCATGTACTGCTATACTACTATGCCATTTGGTTTGAGGAATGCAGGCGCGACATACCAAAGGTGCATGAACCACATGTTCGGAGAGCACATTGGCCGAACGGTCGAGGCTTACGTCGATGACATCGTAGTCAAGACGAGGAAAGCCTCTGACATCCTCACTGACCTTGAAACGACATTCAAGTGTCTCAAGGCGAAAGGAGTAAAACTCAATCCCGAGAAGTGTGTCTTCAGAGTCCCCCGAGGCATGCTCCTGGGGTTCATCGTCTCCGAGCGGGGCATCGAGGCCAACCCGGAGAAAATCGCGGCCATCACCAACATGGGGCCTATCAAGGACTTGAATGGAGTACAGAGGGTTATGGGATGCCTTGCGGCTCTGAGCCGCTTCATCTCGCGCCTCGGCAAAAGAGGCCTACCCCTGTACCGCCTCTTAAGGAAGACCGAGCGCTTCACTTGGACCCCCGAGGCCGAGGAAGCCCTCGGGAACTTAAAGGCGCTCCTAACAAGCGCGCCCATCTTGGTGCCCCCCGCTGCCGGAGAAGCCCTCTTGATCTACGTAGCCGCAACCACTCAGGTGGTCAGCGCCGCGATTGTGGTCGAGAGACGAGAAGAAGGGCATGCATTGCCCGTCCAGAGGCTGGTCTACTTCATCAGTGAAGTATTGTCCGAGACCAAAATCCGCTACCCGCAAATTCATAAGCTACTGTACGCGGTAATTCTGACGCGGCGAAAGTTGCGACACTACTTCGAGTCTCATCCGGTGACTGTGGTGTCATCCTTCCCCCTGGGGGAGATCATCTAGTGCCGAGAGGCCTCGGGTAGGATTGCAAAGTGGGCGGTGGAGATCATGGGCGAGACAATCTCATTCGCCCCTCGAAAGGCCATCAAGTCCCAAGTCTTGGCGAACTTTGTGGCTGAATGGGTCGACACCCAGCTTCCAGCAGCTCCGATCCAACCGGAACTCTGGACCATGTTTTTCGACGGGTCGCTGATGAAAACAGGAGCGGGCGTGGGCCTGCTCTTCATCTCACCCCTCGGGAAGCACCTCCGCTACGTGCTGCGCCTCCATTTCCCAGCGTCAAACAACGTGGCCGAGTACGAGGTTTCTACTGACCAACCGTGGTGGCCGACGCCACTAGGATTGTACGCACCTGCCAAGGATGTCAATTCTACGCAAGGCAGACACACCTGCCCGCTCAGGCCCTGCAAACGATACCCATCACCTAGTTGTTTGCTGTGTGGGGTCTAGACCTCATCGGTCCCTTGCAGAAAGCACCCGGGGGCTACACGCACCTGCTGGTCGCCATCGACAAATTCTCCAAGTGGATCGAGGTCCGACCCCTAAACAGCATCAGGTCCGAGCAGGCGGTGGTGTTCTTCACCAACATCATCCATCGCTTTGGGGTCCCAAACTCCATCATCACCGACAACGGCACTCAGTTCACCGGCAGGAAGTTCCTGGACTTCTGTGAGGACCACCACATCCGGGTGGACTAGGTCGTCGTAGCTCACCCCATGACGAATGGGCAGGTAGAGCGTGACAACGGCATGATTCTGTAGGGACTCAAGCTGAGGATCTACAACGACCTCAACAAGTTCGACAGGCGATGGATGAAGGAACTCCCCTCGGTGGTCTGGAGTCTGAGGACGACGCCAAGTCGAGCCACGAGCTTCACGCCGTTTTTTCTAGTCTATGGGGCCGAGGCTATCTTGCCCACAGACTTAGAATACGGTTCCCTGAGGACAAGGGCGTACGACGACCAAAGCAACCGGGCCAACCGAGAAGACTCATTGGACCAACTGGAAGAGGCTCGGGACATGGCCTTACTACACTCGACACGATATCAGCAGTCTCTGCGACGCTACCACGCCCGAGGGGTTCGGTCCCGAGACCTCCAGGTGGGGGACTTGGTGCTTCGGCTACGACAAGACGCCCGAGGGCGCCACAAGCTCACACCTCCCTGGGAAGGGCCGTTCATCATCGCCAAGATTTTGAAGCCCGGAACATACAAGCTGGCCAACAGTCAAGGCGAGGTCTACAGCAACGCTTGGAACATCCGACAGCTACGTCGCTTTTACCCTTAAGATGTTTTCAAGTCATCCATATACCTCATTCTCTTCACATACACAAATAAAGTCTAACCATCAAGGAAGGGTCAGCCTTGCCTTGGCAAAGCCCGACCCTCCCTCGGGGGCTAGAAGGGGGGAACCCCCTCTGCGTCAAAATTTTCCTCGGAAAAAGTCTTTCTGCCAGAACATCTTTCGCGCTTTTCGACTACTTCGATAGCGGGATCCTAAAAACGATGGAGTACACGTAAGCGGCAAGGCTGACCGAGCCGAGGGACTCCTACGCCTCCGGGATACGGATACCTCACTCATCACCTTCTGCGATAAGTAACTCACGCTCGGATAAGCGATTTCGCTGACCGAACAGGTCTTAGCGCTCGAAAACTTTTCTGTCGAAACGATTTTTCGTGCCTTCTCGACTATATCGATAACAAAATCCTGCGGACGAGTAAGAGCACATGTAAGCGGCGAGGCCGACCGAGCCAAGGGACTCCTACGCCTCCGGGATATGGATACCTCACTCATCACCTTCCGCGATAAGTAACTCTCGCTCGGATAAACGATTCTGCTACCGACAAACAAGTCCTGATACTCGAAACAAGAGGAAAAGAAACACAACTTTATAACGCGACAACGATATGTTTGGGCCTCAGCGGCTGCAAAAAACATACGCACACTACAGACAAACTGATCATGCAGGTTCAGACATCAATAAGGGGGGCAGCAGCACCCTCGGCGTCGACTCCACCTTCGGCGGAATCCGGCCCGGCCTCAGACGGCGACACGGTCGGAGGATCTCCACCTCGAAGGAAGATGTCAGCACAGCGCTTGGGCCATCGCCACCAGGGTATCCTCCAGAAACCCAGCCCAAGCAGACGGCTTGACCATCCGCTCCATAGCCTCAGTCAGTTGTCCCCCAAGGACATCAGCCCGGCTCATGGCCTCGGCAGCCCGACTCCGGCGTCGGTCCCGCTCACCGATGACCTGGCCAAGCTCCAACTGCCGCCGCTGCCTCTGCCCCCAGCTCGTCACAGAGCAACCGAAGGTCCGCCGCCTCGGCGCTCCGTTGGGAGAGGCGCTCGGTATCCTCGGCAAGCGCGGCCCTCAGGAACCGCAACGAACCCCAGACGTCGGTCTCGCGGCGGATGAACGACGACTTGGCGGTACTCAGATCTGTCAAATCCTGAGGAAAGGAAGCAGGGCGTCACAAAGAGTGCCCTGGCCACGTGAAAGGTATGCCTGAAATCCTTACCTGGAGGATCCTGGGAACGTTCCTGGAAACGACCTCCATGGTCGACCGAAGCGACCCCATCGCTGCCTCGGCACACTCACGGAGCTCATCCCGAGACTGCTCCTCCCGCTCATCATCAAGAACAAAAAGGGGTTTCGAGGCACCACGGGTCCAGAACCGGAGCGCCTGCCCGCACTGCTCATTGGGATCGCGCCGCGCGAGAACGAGTTTGCCGCTCCCCAGGACCGGCCGCGGTTCTGCGCCCCCCTCCTCCAAGGCGTCGGCACCCCCCTGCAGTCGGCGCATCGGGTACCTCCTCGACTAAGGGGGCAGGCTTCCAATCACCGGCCTCGAGTAGCGGCGCCTCAGCCATCTCAGCATCGGCGGCGACGGGTGGCTCCACAGGCAGAACGGCAATAGCCTTGGCAGAAGCTGGTGACGACGTCGGCAACACGTCAGGTGGGTTCAAGGTCGCGGTCGCGCCAGCAGTCTCCCCCGGCACGACGGCCGCCTCAGCGGAGGGGTCGGCCTGAGGAGCTCGCCCCTCGGCAACCCGTGCCGCCTGAGCCCCCCGCTTTGGGGCATCTTGTGAGGAGGCCAGCCGACCGGCATGGCCCGGTGCGGCACTGGCTGCAGAAGCCGGCGCCGTCTTGAGGACCTTCCGGGGAGCCAGACTGGTCGAGCCGTGCCTCCGTTTGCTGGGAGGAAAAGGAAAAGCAGGATCAGGACACACGAAGAAGGAGCCGGGACAGAGGTGTCCTCAGATACTTACCCACTCCGGACCAAGGCTAATCGTGCCTGCGGGGAGGCCCCTCGGGCCTCAGCCCCCGCAGGCGCTGCCAAGGTTTGCCCTGTTGCCGGCTTCGGCACCATCCCCGCCTCGGGCACCCGGGGCGCCGAAGGGATGGTCTGCCTAGGCACAGTCACGACGACCTGAGGACCAACCTCCTGTGCGGCTGGCACGGGCGACTGCTCTTGGGGGACAGGCGGGTCGGCCTGACTCCCCGGGTTCACCTCAACTACCTCGGCCAAGGGGTCAAGTACCCCCTCGGCCTGCCCCTGTTCTTCGGACCGGGACCCTGATGTCCCGGCCTCGGATACCGACGGCGCCAGCCCACTCGGGGGCTGGCTCGACGACCCCTGGCCCAGCCTCAGATCCGGGCTGAGGCCAAGGTGGACCGCCATGTCGTCGTCGTCGTCATCGTCGTCGTCGTTGTCGTCGGGCGTCTCCGGCGACGGCTCCCTCGGGAGTCCGTCCCTCTCCTGCTTCCAACGACGCCTCTCCAAGGCGTCCCAAGCCCGCATCCGCTCGCGGGCTCGAGCCTTTTCCGCGTCCTTCTTCTCCTTCTTCTTCTCCGCAGCGACCCTCCGCGCGGCTCGGTCCACCGCGTCATCCGGGACCGGTGGCAGGGAAGGCTTGTGAAATCCCAACTCCTGGAGATGGACGGAAATCTCGACTGTGAGAACCAAGGGCAATCTGACACAAGAAAGAAGAAGGAGCGGACACTCACCAGGGACATGCACCTGCGCTCGGGACACATCAGGGGCTGGGTGAGGGCGCCGGCGTCCAGCCTCCCTACCGTGCCAGCTACCCGCCTGTGGAGGTCATCGGCGGAGAGGGGGACATAGGACATCTGCGAACCCTCCAAGTCGACCCCCGACGTCATCTCCGAAAGCAGCAACCGCCGCTCCGTCAAGGGAAGCACCCTCCGGCGATGGATGGCGGCAACCACCCCCGCGGCGATAAGCCCTCCGTCTCGCAGCTCCTGCAAGGCCTCCAGAAGGGGCTGGAGATTCTTCTGTCTCTCACGTGGGGCCCCATAGCGCCAGTTGCTTCCGGCGGCAGTCACCACTCATTGAAAAAACGACGGGAGCCTCCCATCGTCGTTCCGGAGGTAAAACCACCGGTGCTGCCACCCCTTGTTCGAAGACACAAGGATGGCGGGGATGTACTGTTGCGCGCGCGCCTGCCTCAACTGGAGGATGCAGCCACCGGCCCGCACCGCCATGCGGACTCTCTTTTCCCCCGTCGTCGAGGCAAAAGGCTCCGCGGAGAAGAGATGGGTCCACAGCTCCCAGTTGGGGTAAATCCCCAAAAATCCTTCGCAAACCGCCACGAAGATGGCTGCTTGCGCGATAGAGTTGGGGTTGAGATTGTGCAGCTCCACCCCGTAGAAATGCAGAATCGCCCGCATGGAATGGCTTGCTGGCACTCCGAACCCCCGCTCATGGAAAGAGACAAAACTCAGCACATACCCCGACGGCGGGGACGGGGCAGCTCCGCTCGGAGGGACCATCCACTCCGGCTGCGGGTCACCGGAGAGGGGACGAAGCAAGTCATCGGCAACAAGGGCCTCCAGATCGTCCACCGTGACGGTGGAGACTGGAGAAAGGCCATGGGTCGCGCGGCGGAACGACGGTTACCCGGTCGACCATCACCAAGCGAAGGGGGTGGCGGCGGAGCGGACAAGGTGCACGGTTTTCTTTCTCTGGCTATTCCCTTAGGTTGCGGAAACCAAAGCAGGAGGCGAGCAGCAGAGTAAAGAACCACCACTGGTCCCTCTTCCGAATATATAAAGGCCCGGGCAAGACCCGTTCAACACTTCGCCCGAACCCGCCGCGAAATTCAAAACTCGAAGGCGAAACGCCCGTTCCTCGAATGGCTCGCGCAACGGCTGCCCCGCAAACCACTCGTCCCGTCACATTAACTCCGCGGTAGGGCAGGTGACACCTTTGGCAGGCAAAGCGGGCGACGCTTCACCTCCGCCATGATGACCGCGTCAAAAAAAGGTGTGCCACATCATTCAATTTCGTATCATTTTCCTCTTCCCCTTTCTCCACGCCCACTACTGGTCAGAGGTTCGAAGGCTGGCCCCTCGGAAGGGTTCGACAACCGCCTCAGGCCACTCGGGCTATGCGCCCACTACTGATCAGGGGTTCGAAGGCTGGCCCCCCGAAGGGTTCGACAGCCGCCTTAGAACACGCAGAGCGAGGGATGACTCTGGGTACGTCCGATACATGGCCGAGGCTCGGGCTACGCTCCCGAGGTACCCTAGGACATTTCCGAGACCAGCAGGAGCGATTCTGTAACGAAATCCCATCAGAGGGAGGCATCGAGCCCTCGGACCCTATCAAACGGGACCGGGTCCGGCAAATCACCTGCAGGTACTTTTGGAGCGCGCCTCTGGGCCACTAGCCGACCCTTATCGAACGGGGCACGGGCGTCCACTCGGATCACCCGTTAGCAACTCACTGGAGACACCATGTTCGGCGCCCTCCGAGGGCAACATGGCACTTCCCCCCTCCTCCTTGCGGAAAGGCGACGAAGGGGTGTATGATAAAAGCCGAGTCAGTCCTTGACCGTCCTCTCGCTCTGTGCAGAGGCTCAGGGGCTGCTCTCGCAAACCCGGCTCCGGCCAAACCGTTGACAGCGTCAACATACCAGCCCGAGAACTCGGAACCTGACCATGCACCCGGGCTATGATCAGATCGCATGAGGGAACGACCAGACCGGCTGAGGCATCACAAAAGGCACTAAGACCTCGAAGGAGTCAAACCACTCCTCTGAGGCCTCGGGGGCTACACCCGGTGGGTGCGCTCGCGTGCACCCACCGGAACAGAATGTAACCGAGAAAGGCCGGTCCCCTTGCAAAAAAGTGCGATAAAGCCTCCAAGCGAGTACCAACACTCCCTTTGAGGCTCGTGGGCTACTGTCGGGGACCATAATTAGGGGTACCCCCAAGGCTCCTAAACTCACCTGGTAAACACCATCAGCACAAGCTGCAAAGGCCTGATGGGCGCAATACCGGTCAAGGCTCCATCCACTCAAGGGACACGATCTCGCCTCGCCCGAGCCTAGCCTCAGGCAGGAACAGTAGACCCAGGTGGATTCGCGCCTCGCCTGAGGGCCTCCTCAAGCAACGGGCGCACCTTCGACTCGTCCGAGGCCCAGCTCGGGCAAGCTTCGCAGTGAAGCAACCTTGGCCAGATCGCTTTGCCAACCGACCGTATCGCAGGAGCATTCAATGCAAGGATCACCTAACACCTTATCCTGACGCGCGTTCCTTAGTCGGCAGGGCCGAAGTGACCGCAGTCACTTCGCCCCTCCACTGACTGACCTAACACGAAAATAGCGTCGCCTGCCCTGCTCCGACTGTTGTGCCACCCGCCAGGGTGAGGATGACAGCAGCCGAGTCCGACCTCAGGCGCCATAGGAAGCTCCGCCTCGCCCGACCCCAGGGCTCGGACTCAACCTTGACCTCGAAAGACGGTCTCCGCCTCGCCCGACCCCACGGCTCGGACTCAGCCTCGACCTCGGAAGACTGTCTCCGCCTCGCCCGACCCCAGGGCTCGGACTCAGCCTCGACCTCGGAGGAGTCACCGCCTCGCCCGACCTTGGGCTCGGACCGACCATGCTACAGGGGGATACATCATTACCCTACCCCTAGCTAGCTCAGGCTATGGGGAACAAGACCGGCGTCCCATCTGGCTCGCCCCGGTAAACAAGTAATGATGGCGCCCCGCGTGCTCCCATAACGACGGCGGTTCTCAGCCCCCTACAGAAGCAAGGAGACGTCAGCAAGGACCCGACAGCCCCGACTGCTGTGCTTCTATAGGTCTCAAGCACTCCTCTGACGGCCATGACATCACATGAACAGGGCACCAACACCTCTCCGACAGCCACGTCGGCATGTACATAGGGCTCTGGCTCCTCTCTGCTAGACACGTTAGCACATTGCTATACCCCCCATTGTACACCTGGGCCCTCTCCTTACATCTATAAAAGGAAGGTCCAGGGCCCTCGTACGAAAAGGTGGCCGCGCAGGAGAACGGGCTGAAGGACAGGCTCTCTCTCTCTCTCTCTCTCTCCCTCGCGAACGCTTGTAACCCCCTACTCCAAGCGCATCCGCCCTGGGCGCAGGACAACACGAGCCGTGGTTCCCTTTTTCCCCCTTGTGTTCCATCTCGCGCCGACCCATCTGGGCTGGGACACGCAGCGACAATTTACTCGTCGGTCCAGAGACCCCCGGGGTCGAAACGCCGACAACAGAGTTTTTGGAAACCTATACAAGGATTTAGTATATGCATTATATCTTCCAAGTCCAAAATTCAAAGATTTAGTATGGACAATGAGAGAACGACAATTACTAACATAATTACGAAACCACTGCACGAAGTTTGGGCCACCTTTCAACCCATAACGTCGAAGATTTTCTAATTGGATGGTCGTAGGTTTACTAGTAGATTTCCAACATTCTTCATCAAACATGTTGGACATATTAGAAACATGGAGATTACACACTATAGAAATTATGAGATGAGAAAATGGACGTAACTATGAGGAAAACTTACTCGAACGCCTCCTGTGTGCTGTCAATATTGCTATACATATATAGCATTAGCGTGTTCAAATCTGATGCTTCAATGTGACGTACACTCCCTTTTCCAACTGCTTTACCCGGATTCGCAAAAATTTGAAGGGTGCTTTGGGGTAATTCATTTTCGACATGAAGTCGCACTGAAGGAGCAAACACATTGTTGGCTCGAGCGAAATACCTGGTTGAGAATTGAGATATCTCCTTAAGGGCAAAAGCCTCCGCAATACACCCTTCGACTCTAGCCTTGTTGCGAACAGACGCCCTGAGCTTTTTCAATGCCCTTTCTTTAGGATACATCCACCTGAATTGCACTGGTCCGCCTACCAAAGCTTCCCAAGCCAAATGCACAATTAGATGTTGCATCACATTGAAGAATCCTGGCGGGAAAACCTTTTTAAATTTACAAATAAGAATTGGAATTTCTTTCTCAAATTTCTGCATCAACCTCTTCGATACCGTCTTTGCGCATACTTCCTGTCGGGGACCATAATTAGGGGTACCCTCAAGGCGCCTAATTCTCAGCTGGTAACCCCCATCAGCATAAAGCTGCAAAGGCCTGATGGGCACGATTAAGTCAGGGATCAGTCCACACGAGTGACTCGATCACGCTTCACCCGAGCCTAGCCTCGGCCAAAGGCAGCCGACCTCGAGAGACTTCCGTCTCGCCCGAGGCCCCCTTTTTATGGCGGACACATCACCGGCTCGCCCAAGGCCTTGGCTTCGCTCAGAAGCAACCTTGACTAAATCACCACACTGACTGACCAAATTGCAGGGGCATTTAACGCAAAGGTGGCCTGACACCTCTATCCTGACACGCGCCCCCGGCAGAGCCGAGGTGACCGCCATCACTCCACCGCTCCACTGGCCAGTCTGACAGAAGGACAGCGCCGCCTGCGCCACTCCGACTGCAGTGCCACTCGACAGAGTGAGTCTGACAGGCAATCAGGCCTTGCCAAAGGCGCCATGGCGAACTCCGCTCCGCCCGACCCCAGGGCTCGGACTCGGGCTAAGACCCGGAAGACGGCGAACTCCGCTCCGCCCGACCCCAGGGCTCGGACTCGGGCTAAGACCCGGAAGACGACGAACTCCGCTCCGCCCGACCCTAGGGCTCAGACTCGGGCTAAGACCCGGAAGACGGCGAACACCGCTCCGCCCGACCCCAGGGCTCGGACTCGGGCTAAGACCCGGAAGACGGCGAACACCGCTCCGCCCGACCCCAGGGCTTGGACTCGGGCTAAGACCCGGAAGACGGCGAACTCCGCTCCGCCCGACCCCAGGGCTCGGACTCGGGCTAAGACCCGGAAGACGGCGAACTCCGCTCCACCCGACCCCAGGGCTCGGACTCGGGCTAAGACCCGGAAGACGGCGAACTCCGCTCCGCCCGACCCCAGGGCTCGGACTCGGGCTAAGACCCGGAAGACGACGAAACTCCGCCTCGCCCGACCCCAGGGCTCGGACTCCGCCCTGGCCTCGGCCGAACGACTTCCGCCTCGCCCGACCCCTTGGCTCGGGCTCGGCCACGGCAACAGAAGGCAGACTCAACCTCGGCTTCGGAGGAAACCCCACGTCGCCCTGCCTAGGGCACAGACCGCCACGTCAACAGGAGGCGCCATCATCATCCCACCCCGAATCGACTCGGGCCACGGAGAACAAGACCGACGTCTCATCCGGCCAGCTCCGCCAGAGAGGCAATGATGGCGCTCCACAAGCTCTATGACGACGGCGGCCCCCATCTCTCTTACGGAAGCAGGACGACGTCAGCAGGGACTCGACCGCTCCAACAGCTGTCCCTCCATCAGGCTCCGCCGCACCTCCGACAGCCACGACATCACGCCAGCAGGGTGCCCAGATCTCTCCGGCTGCCACATTGGCATGTACCTAGGGCGCTAGCTCTCCCTCCGCTAGACACGTAGCACTCTGCTACACCACCCCATTGTACACCTGGATCCTCTCCTTACGACTATAAAAGGAAGGACCAGGGCCTTCTCAGAGAAGGTTGGCCGCGCGGGACCGAGGACGGGACAGGCGCTCTCTTGGGGCCGCTCGCTTCCCTCACCCGCGTGGACGCTTGTAACCCCCCTACTGCAAGCGCACCTGACCTGGGCGCGGGACGAACACGAAGGCCGCGGGACTTCCACCTCTCTCACGCTCGGCTCCGGCCACCTCGCCTCTCCCCCCTTCGCGCTCGCCCACGCGCTCGACCCATCTGGGCTGGGGCACGCAGCACACTCACTCGTCGGCTTAGGGACCCCCCTGTCTCGAAACGCCGACAGTTGGCGCGCCAGGTAGGGGCCTGCTGCGTGCTGACGAACAGCTCCCCGTCAAGCTCCAGATGGGCAGTCTCCAGCAACCTCTCCGGCCCGGGACGGTGCTTCGTTTCGGGACTCTCGAGTTCATGTCCTTCGACGGCAGCTACGACATGACACTTCTTCCACCGCCGCGCGACTACGACAATGGCGGCCGACAACCCGCCCGCCGGCGGCGGAATCGACGACGTCTTCCCCGCGTGATGGAAGAGCAATATTCGGGCTCGCTCCGTTCTCTCCCCCGCCAACGGAGGAGGAGGCGGAGCCGTCAAGGCCAGACGGGAGGCCGCGCTTCGTCGGCCGTCGAGCGAATCGACGCCCCCGACGCCCCGACGGAAGGCACGCCGGACGTCGACCTCGCGTTCGAGACGGAGGAGAGCGCCGTCCCCCCGCGGCACGCTGACCTTGAGCAAGGAGACGACGTCGGCGCGCTCGCGGAAAGCCTGCAGGACGTCGACCTCGAACCAGGGATGACGGCGCAACCAGTCCCCGGTGTGACTACGTCGCTCCTCGTCGACCAAAAGGTAACGACTAACTCCCATCTTGCGTCATTTCGACTCGGCCTCAACCCGCCAAACGACCTCGTTTTGGCGGGCGCTTTCATCAGGGGCCCGTCAAGCACACCCTCGAGGAGTGCGTTATGCTTCGGCGTCACTTCCACAGGGTCGGGCCACCCGCCGAGGGTGGCAGGGCCCACGACGACGACAAGAACGAAGATCACCCAGCAGGGGGGTTCCCCGAGGTCCGCGACTGCTTCATGATCTATGGAGGGCATGCGGCGAATACCTCGGCTCGGCACCGCAAGCAAGAGCGCCGGGAGGTCTGCTCGGTGAAGGTGGCGGCGCCAGTCTACCTAGACTGGTCCGACAAGCCCATCACTTTCGACCGGGCCGACCACCCCGACCATGTGCCGAGCCCGGGGAAATACCCGCTCGTCGTCGACCCCGTTGTCGGCGATGTCAGGCTCACCAAGGTCCTGATGGACGGGGGCAGCTGCCTCAACATCATCTACGCCGAGACCCTCAAGCTTCTGCGCGTCGATCCGTCCTCCGTCCGAGCAGGCGCTGCGCCCTTCCACGGGATCATCCCTAGGAAGCGCGTCCAGCCCCTCGGGCGACTCGACCTCCCAGTCTGCTTCGGAACACCCTCCAACTTCCGAAGGGAGACCCTGACGTTCGAAGTGGTCGGGTTCCGAGGAACCTACCACGCCGTGCTAGGGAGGCCATGCTACGCGAAGTTCATGGCCGTCCCCAACTACACCTACCTGAAGCTCAAGATGCCGGGCCCCAACGGGGTCATCACCGTCGGCCCCACGTACAAACACGCGTTCGAATGCGACGTGGAGTGCGTGGAGTACGCCGAGGCCCTCGCCGAGTCCGAGGCCCTCATCGCCGACCTGGAGAACCTCTCCAAGGAGGTCCCAGACGTGAAGCGCCATGCCGGCAACTTCGAGCCAGCGGAGACGGTCAAGGCCGTCCCCCTCGACCCCAGTGGCGACACCACCAAGCAGATCCGGATCGGTTCCGGGCTCGACCCCAAATAGGAAGCAGTGCTCGTCGACTTTCTCCGCGCAAACGCCGACGTCTTTGCGTGGAGTCCCTCGGACATGCCCGGCATACCGAGGGATGTCGCCGAGCACTCGCTGGATATTCGGGCCGGAGCCCGACCCGTCAGGCAGCCTCTGCGCCGATTCGACGAGGAGAAACGCAGAGCGATTGGCGAAGAGATCCACAAGCTAATGGCGGCAGGGTTCATCAAAGAGGTATTCCATCCCGAATGGCTTGCCAACCCTGTGCTTGTGAGGAAGAAAGGGGGGAAATGGCGGATGTGTGTAGACTACACTGGTCTCAACAAAGCATGTCCGAAGGTTCCCTACCCTCTGCCTCGCATCGACCAAATCGTGGATTCCACTGCTGGGTGCGAAACCCTGTCCTTCCTCGATGCCTACTCGGGGTATCACCAGATCCGGATGAAAGAGTCCGACCAGCTCGCGACTTCTTTCATCACGCCGTTCGGCATGTACTGCTATGTCACCATGCCGTTCGGCTTGAGGAATGCAGGCGCGACGTACCAGCGGTGCATGAACCATGTGTTCGGCCAACACATCGGTCGCACAGTCGAGGCCTACGTCGATGACATCGTAGTCAAGACACGGAAGGCTTCCGACCTCCTCTCCGACCTTGAAGTGACATTCCGGTGTCTCAAGGCGAAAGGAGTCAAGCTTAATCCTGAGAAGTGTGTCTTCGGGATACCCCGAGGCATGCTCCTAGGGTTCATCGTCTCTGAGCGAGGCATCGAAGCCAACCCGGAGAAGATTGCGGCCATCACCAGCATGGGACCCATCAAGGACTTAAAAGGGGTACAGAGGGTCATGGGATGCCTCGCGGCCCTGAGCCGCTTCATCTCACGCCTCGGCGAAAGAGGTCTGCCTCTGTACCGCCTCTTAAGGAAGGCCGAATGTTTCGCTTGGACCCTTGAGGCCGAGGAAGCCCTCGGCAACCTGAAGGCGCTCCTTACAAAGGCGCCAGTCTTGGTGCCGCCGGCGGACGGAGAAACCCTCTTGGTCTACGTCGCCGCGACCACTCAGGTGGTTAGCGCCGCGATTGTGGTCGAAAGGCAGGAGGAAGGGCATACATTGCCCGTTCAGAGGTCGGTCTACTTCATCAGCGAAGTGCTGTCCGAGACTAAGATCCGCTACCCACAAGTTCAAAAGCTGCTGTATGCTGTGATCCTGACAAGGCGGAAGCTACGACACTACTTCGAGTCCCATCCGGTGACTGTGGTGTCATCCTTCCCCCTGGGGGAGATCATCTAGTGCCGAGAGGCCTCGGGCAGGATCGCAAAGTGGGCGGTGGAGATCATGGGCGAAACGGTCTCGTTCGCCCCTCGGAAGGCCATCAAGTCCCAAGTGTTGGCGGATTTCGTGGCCGAATGGGTCGACACCCAACTGCCAACGACTCCGATCCAACCGGAGCTCTGGACCATGTTTTTCGACGGGTCGCTGATGAAGACGGGGGCCGGCGCGGGCCTGCTCTTCATCTCGCCCCTCGGAAAGCACTTGCGCTACGTGCTGCGCCTCCACTTCCCGGCGTCCAACAATGTGGCCGAGTACGAAGCTCTGGTCAACGGATTGCGGATCGCCATCGAGCTAGGGGTCAGACGCCTCGACGCCCGCGGTGATTCGCAGCTCGTCATCGACCAAGTCATGAAGAACTCCCACTGCCGCGACCCGAAGATGGAGGCCTACTGCGACGAGGTTCGGCGCCTGGAAGACAAGTTCTTCGGGCTCGAGCTCAACCACATCGCTCGGCGCTACAACGAAACCGCAGACGAGCTGGCTAAGATAGCCTCGGGGCGAACGACAGTCCCCCCGGACGTCTTCTCCCGGGATCTGCATCAACCCTCCGTCAAGCTCGACGACGCGCCCGAGCCCGAGGTACCCTCGGCTCAGCCCGAAGTACCCTCGGCTCAGCCCGAGGTACCCTCGGCTCAGCCCGAGGCACCCTCGGCCCAGCCCGAGGTACCCTCGGCCCCCGAGGGCGGGGCATTGAACGTCGAGGAAGGGCAGAGCGGGGCCACGCCAGACCAAGATTGGCAGGCCCCGTACCTGCAATATCTCCGTCGAGGAGAGCTACCCCTCGACCAAGTCGAGGCTCGGCGGGTAGCGCGACGCGCCAAGTCATTCATCTTGCTGGGCGACGAAGAGGAGCTCTACCATCGCAGCCCCTCGGGCATCCTCCAGCGATGCATCTCCATCGCCGAAGGTCGGAAACTGCTGCAAGAAGTACACTCGGGGGCTTGCGGCCACCACGCAGCACCCCGAGCCCTTGTTGGAAATGCTTTCCGGCAAGGCTTCTACTGGCCAACGGCGGTGGCCGACGCCACTAGAATTGTCCGCACCTGCGAAGGGTGCCAATTCTATGCGAAGCGGACACACCTGCCCGCTCAGGCTCTGCAGACAATACCCATCACCTGGCCCTTCGCTGTATGGGGTCTGGACCTCGTTGGTCCCTTGCAGAAGGCGCCCGGGGGCTACACGCACCTGCTGGTCGCCATCGACAAATTCTCCAAGTGGATCGAGGTCCGACCTCTGAACAGCATCAGGTCCGAGCAGGCGGTGGCATTCTTCACCAACATCATCCATCGCTTCGGGGTCCCGAACTCCATCATCACCGACAACGGCACCCAGTTCACCGGCAAAAAATTCTTGGATTTTTGCGAAGATCACCATATCCGGGTGGACTGGGCCGCCGTGGCTCATCCCATGTCGAATGGGCAGGTAGAGCGTGCCAACGGCATGATTCTACAAGGGCTCAAGCCTCGGATCTACAACGACCTCAACAAGTTCGGCAGGCGATGGATGAAGGAACTCCCCTCGGTGGTCTGGAGCCTAAGGACGACGCCGAGTCGTGCCACGGGCTTCACGCCGTTTTTCCTGGTCTACGGGGCTGAAGCTATCTTGCCCACTGACCTGGAATACGGCTCCCCGAGGGCGAGGGCCTACACCGAACAAAGCAACCAAGCCAGCCGAGAGGAATCGCTGGACCAGCTGGAGGAAGCTCGGGACAGGGCCTTGCTGCACTCGGCGCGGTACCAACAGTCCCTGCGACGCTACCACGCCCGAGGGGTCCGGTCCCGAGAACTCCAGGTGGGCGACCTGGTGCTTCGGCTGCGACAAGACGCCCGAGGGAGGCACAAGCTCACGCCCCCCTGGGAAGGGCCATTCGTCATCGCCAAAGTTCTGAAGCCCGGAACATACAAGCTGGCCAGCAATCAAGGCGAGATCTACGGCAACGCTTGGAACATCAAACAGCTACGTCGCTTCTACCCTTAAGATGTTTTCAAGTTGTTCATATACCTCGCACCTACGCAAAGTTTAGTTGTCAAGGAAGGGTCGGCCTAGCCTCGGCAAAGCCCGACCCTCCCTCGGGGGCTAAAAGGGGGGAGACCCCCTCTGCGTCGAATCTTTCCTCGAAAAAGGATCTCTTTTTAGCAGGATTTCTTTCGTGCTTCTTGACTACTTCGGAAAGCGGATCCTGGAAACGACGAGGTACACGTAAACAGCCAAGGCTGACCGAGCCGAGGGACTCCTACGCCTCCGGGATACGGATACCTCACTCGTCCCTTTCTGCGATAAGTAACTTGCGCTCGGGTAAGGCGACTCCGTGGACCGAACGAGTCATCACGTTCGGAAGCTCTCCTGCCGAAGCAGTCCTTCAAGCTTTCTCGGCTAAGTCGGGGACAGGGCCTCATGGACGGGTGAAAGTACGCGTAAGCGGCAAGGCCGACCGAGCCGAGGGATTCCCACGCCTCTGGGATACGGATACCTCACTCGTCCCTTCCGTGAAAAGCAACTCTCGCTCACACAAACATCCCTGTTACCGACAGAGTCCAGATGCTCGGAACAGGAGGAAAAAAGACGCAGCTTCGCGAGCGCGGCGAGGGTGTGTTCTTCTGGCCTCGGCGGCCGCAGAAAGCACACGCTACAAGATGATCTGATCCTGCTGGCTCGGGTCTTCACGCCGAAGGGAGCCGTAGCACCCTCGGCATCGACGACGTCTTCAGCAAAGCCCGACCCAGCCTCGGGCGGCGCCGCGGTCCAGGGGCTCCTCCGGGAATCCGGCCTGAGCAGGCGGCTCAACCGGTTACCCCTGGGCCCTCGGTCAACCGGCTTCCAAGGGCGCCAGCCCGATCCGAGGCCTCGACTGACCGACTTTGGCGTCGGCTCCGCTGACAGACAACACGGCTAGGCTCCGGCCAACCAGGTTCCCATTCTCGAGCCAACTCCGCCTCTGTTCATACTGATATCGCTACCCCCGGCCTCGATCCACCGAAGGGCGGCCGAGGGGTCTCTTCAACTAAGCTAGAGGAGCCTCACATAACAAGGCCGAACGGGCCGAGGGATTCCTACGCCTCCGGGATACGGATACCTCACCCGTCACCTTGGCACGGGGCAACTCATGCTTGGTAAAGCGGTTCAGATAATCAAACAGGCGAGACTTAGTGCTCGAAAATGAGGAAAAAACACGGCTCCGTGCCAAAATTACATACACGTTCAGGCCTCGACAGCCACAATGAACGAACTCACTGGCATCCAAGGTGCCATCACAAACGGGACTCCGGTTCCGTCCCCGAGGGTACGAGCGACCTCGGGCCTGCGGGGCGACGACCTCTGCAGCGGCAGCCATGGCCCCAGGTGAACGCAGTCACCGGAAGGCTCTTGTTCGCGGTCCCACTCAAGGGATGCGAACAAGCCATCAAAGCCAAAGAGCGGGCCGCTCCCAAGCGCTCCGGTAGATCCTCGCTGCCGTCCTCTCCTCGCCCCGAATGCGAGGGGGAAGACGGAATGTTGCATCCTAGCTGGACAGCAACAGTTCGCCTTCCCCGGCATGACTGGAGGACGACTCCGTCACAGCGCGGGAGGACGATTGCCACCACCAGAAGCTGGAAGAGGAGGTGGCTCGCCGACCCGCACGCGAGGTAGAGCCTCGGCTCGCCTCGGCCCCCGCCCCAGCGAGGATGACGAACGCACCCAACGCTGAGGGCGGGATCACAGCCTGGTCTGTCTCTCCCCATCCAGGAGCTGGAGGTCACCGTCTTGGGTGGCCACCGGCGGAAGGGAGCAACCAGGCTGCCTGATGAAAATCCTTGAAGCCGAACGATGGCTGAGAGGTACCAACTCCCATGGAGTTGCGTTCCTCCAACGAGGAGGCGGAAAGGCGGCGGATACCCCCCATCCGGGGGCTTGCAAGACGGGAAGACCCGACGCTTAAGGGAGGAAGAAGACATGGTTGCCTTACGAAAGGAGCCTCCCTCCTTTTAAAGGCAACTCCCCCTACGTGCGCCCCCAGGCGCCGCGGGCCGAGTCTTCTCCAACACGCTCCAAGGCCCTCCCCTGCGACTCGGGGGCTGGGTCCCGCATGTCATGCAAGCCGGCTTAGGGCAGAAGAAGCCAAACCGCCGCGCATGGTGCGCACGACCGTCCAGCGGTTACAGGCGACTCCCCATTTTCGCCCAGACCAACGGGCAGAAGGGGCGGGCAGCCATGCAGGCGGCATGCAACCGCGCCAGATGGACGCGCTTCTCCGACTTCTGACACGCCAGCTTGGAACCCAGGCCCACGCGTCGAGCAACCGGCGCGCCAGTTGCTGCGTGCAAGCAACCGCACCGCCACTTGTGCCACCATCGCGCCTCTTCGGTTGCGAAGCCTATGCCACGACTCGAGGCGACCCAACAGCGCCAGACTGGCGCGTCGGTCAAAGCGACCGAAAGTGGGCCGGCAGTAATAGCGGTGGCAGGCGGGCGGGCGCAGCGGTCACGTCGTCAGCCAGGCTCACGTCCCATCCTGAGACAGCAAGAGAGCCTCCTCTCACGGCGTGAAGACGGTGCACCCGTGACCCGTTCCTCGAACGGATCACACGCGCGCAACGGCCGCCCCGCCAACCACTCGCCCCGTCGCATTAACTCCGCGGCGGGACACGCGGCGCCTCTGGTAGGAGGAGCGCGCGACGCTTCACCTTCGCCGCAATAACCGCGTCAGAAAAGGTACGCCACGTCGTCCGATTTCGTATCCTTTTCCGTTTTCCTCTTTCTCTATCTCTTGCAACAGGGACCGGGAAAGGGGGATACCCCGAAAGGGATCCTTCTCCGCGAAGGAACCGGGCTCCGAGCCCCCCATTACTGATCAGGGGTTCGAAGGCTGGCCCCCCGAGGGTTCAACAGTCGCCTCAGATCGCGTGGGCCCGACACCCACTACTGGTCAGGGGTTCGAAGGCCAGCCCCCCGAAGGGCTCCATGGCCGCCTCAGGCTACTCGGGCTCCGCGCCCATTACTGATCAGGGGTTCGAAGGCTGGCCCCCGAAGGGTTCACAGTCGCCTCAGACACCGAGCGAGGGATGACCAGGGGTACGTTCGATACATAACCGAGGCTCGGGCTGCGCTCCCGAGGTACCCTAGGACATTTCTGAGACCAGCGGGAACGATCTTGTAACGGAATCCCATCGGAGGGAGGCATCGAGCCCTCGGACCCCGTCGCCAGGGGACCGGGTCCGGCAAATCACCCGCAGGTACTTTTGGGCGTGCCTCTGGGCCCCTAGCCGACCCCCAACGAACGGGGCACGGACGTCCACTCGGATTACCCGCTTGCAGCTCACCGGAGACACCATGTTCGGTGCCCATCGAGGGTAACATGGCGCACTCCCCCCCTCCTCCTTGCGGAAAGGCGACGTAGGGGCGTATGTAAAAAGCCGAGTCTGTCCCTGATCGTCCTCTCGCCCTGTGCAGAGGCTCGGGGGCTGCTCTCGCAAAAACCGGCTCCGGCCAAATCGTTGACAGCGTCAACATACCAGCCCGAGAGCTTGGGCCCCGACCGTGCACCCGGGCTACGGCCAGTTCGCATGAGGGAACGACCAGACCAGCCGAAGCGTTAAGCGAAGTATTAAGACCTCGAAGGAGTGTAACCACTCCTCCGAGGCCTCGGGGGCTACACCCGGCGGGTGCGCTCGCGCGCACCCACCGGAACGAAATGCAACCGAGAAAGGCTGGTCCCCTTGCAAAAAAGTGCGACAAAAGCCTCCAAGCGAGTGCTAACACTCCCTTCGAGGCTCGGGGGCTACTGTCGGGGACCATAATTAGGGGTACCCTCAAGGCGCCTAATTCTCAGCTGGTAACCCCCATCAGCATAAAGCTGCAAAGGCCTGATAGGCACGATTAAGTCAGGGATCAGTCCACACGAGTGACTCGATCACGCTTCACCCGAGCCTAGCCTCGGCCAAAGGCAGCCGACCTCGAGAGACTTCCGTCTCGCCCGAGGCCCCCTTTTTATGGCGGACACATCACCGGCTCGCCCAAGGCCTTGGCTTCGCTCAGAAGCAACCTTGACTAAATCACCACACCGACTGACCAAATTGCAGGGGCATTTAACGCAAAGGTGGCCTGACACCTCTATCCTGACACGCGCCCCCGGCAGAGCCGAGGTGACCGCCATCACTCCACCGCTCCACTGGCCAGTCTGACAGAAGGACAGCGCCACCTGCGCCACTCCGACTGCAGTGCCACTCGACAGAGTGAGTCTGACAGGCAATCAGGCCTTGCCAAAGGCGCCACGGCGAACTCCGCTCCGCCCGACCCCAGGGCTCGGACTCGGGCTAAGACCCGGAAGACGGCGAACTCCGCTCCGCCCGACCCCAGGGCTCGGACTCGGGCTAAGACCCGGAAGACGGCGAACTCCGCTCCGCCCGACCCCAGGGCTCGGACTCGGGCTAAGACCCGGAAGACGGCGAACACCACTCCGCCCGACCCCAGGGCTCGGACTCGGGCTAAGACCCGGAAGACGGCGAACTCCGCTCCGCCCGACCCCAGGGCTCGGACTCGGGCTAAGACCCGGAAGACGGCGAACTCCGCTCCGCCCGACCCCAGGGCTCGGACTCGGGCTAAGACCCGGAAGACGGCGAACTCCGCTCCGCCCGACCCCAGGGCTCGGACTCGGGCTAAGACCCGGAAGACGACGAAACTCCGCCTCGCCCGACCCCAGGGCTCGGACTCCGCCCTGGCCTTGGCCGAACGACTTCCGCCTCGCCCGACCCCTTGGCTCGGGCTCGGCCACGGCAACAGAAGGCAGACTCAACCTCGGCTTCGGAGGAAACCCCACGTCGCCCTGCCTAGGGCACAGACCGCCACGTCAACAGGAGGCGCCATCATCATCCCACCCCGAATCGACTCGGGCCACGGAGAACAAGACCGATGTCTCATCCGGCCAGCTCCGCCAGAGAGGCAATGATGGCGCTCCACAAGCTCTATGACGACGGCGGCCCCCAGCTCTCTTACGGAAGCAGGACGACGTCAGCAGGGACTCGACCGCTCCAACAGCTGTCCCTCCATCAGGCTCCGCCGCACCTCCGACAGCCACGACATCACGCCAGCAGGGTGCCCAGATCTCTCCGGCTGCCACATTGGCATGTACCTAGGGCGCTAGCTCTCCCTCCGCTAGACACGTAGCACTCTGCTACACCACCCCATTGTACACCTGGATCCTCTCCTTACGACTATAAAAGGAAGGACCAGGGCCTTCTCAGAGAAGGTTGGCCGCGCGGGACCGAGGACGGGACATGCGCTCTCTTGGGGCCGCTCGCTTCCCTCACCCGCGTGGACGCTTGTAACCCCCCTACTGCAAGCGCACCTGACCTGGGCGCGGGACGAACACGAAGGCCGCGGGACTTCCACCTCTCTCACGCTCGGCTCCGGCCACCTCGCCTCTCCCCCCTTCGCGCTCGCCCACGCGCTCGACCCATCTGGGCTGGGGCACGCAGCACACTCACTCGTCGGCTTAGGGACCCCCCTGTCTCGAAACGCCGACACTTCCCTATAGAAGTAACTCAGCTCTACAAATATGCTCCAAAGATCATCCTTAAAATAGCCTCGAAACATCACAGGCATCAGCCTCTCCATAATAATATGGTAGTCATGGCTTTTCAAACCGATCAATTTACCGGTCTTCAGATTGACTGCCTGTTTCAGATTTGCCGCATATCGATCTGGAAATTTCAGATTCTTCAACCACTTAAATATTTCTTTCCTTTCATCCGGCTTGAGGCAGTAATCAGCTCGCGACCTACTCTCATGCCCTTTATCGCTTACTTTCAACTCGAGCATCGGCCTCTTACAAATTTCAGCCATGTCTTTTCTTGCCTTCATATTATCTTTCGTTTTATCAGTCACATCGAAACATGTGCTTATGATGCTTTCAGCAACGTTACGTTCTTGGTGCATCAAGTCTATGTTGTGCGGCATGATCAAGGCTTTTGCATACGAAAGCTCCCATATTGATGAAATATGGGTCTAGTTGTGGTCCTCCCCATAGCCTTGGAACCTATCATTTTCTCCTTGCTTCAGACAAGCATGCCATGCCATTATCTGTGGTGCAGTTTGCCTCTTTGGTGGCCCATTTCTGATTTTGGCTCCACTTCTGAATGCAGTAAGCGAACTCCTGAAATCATGCTTGAATGGAGTCCAACGTCGATGAGCATCAAAGAATGACACTTTCCCACCATGCTTCAATCTGAATGCATTTGTATCATTCATACATATGGGATAGCACAACCGACCATGAACACACCATCCAGACCAATCTCCATACGCCAGCAGATCATGCACTGACCACAAATAAGCAGCACGCATGGTAAACTCCTTTTTAGTATGGCTGTCATAAGCCTTCACACCTCTCCACAATTTTTTCAGCTCTTCAATTAAAGGGCGAACAAACATATCCAGCTTTGGCCCTGGATGGTCGGGGCCTGGGATGACTAGTGCAAGGAACATGAACTCTTCTTTATTGACCAACTCAGGAGGAAGATTATATGGCACAATGAAGACAGGCCAACACGAGTAAGGGCTTGCTCTGCTATTGAAAGGTGTGAATCCGTCCGCCGATAGACCAAGCCGTACACTCCTAGGGTCGTTTGCAAATTCGGGATCAAACTCGTCAAATGACTTCCACGCATCACCGTCCGACGAATGGACCATTATGTCTGGATCAGTGACGAGACGCACACCATTCTTTGGCCACGTCATATGCAGAGCTATTTCCTTGTTGAGGAACAACCTTGAAAGCCGAGGAATGATGGGCAACCGACGAAGTTGCTTAGCTGCGACCTTCGTAACTACCAATTCACCCTCATCATTTGTCACCTCGACATATCTAGAAGCTTCGCAATGCTTACAACGGTCCAGCTTGTCATCCTCCTCAAAGAATAGCATGCAACTTTTGGGACACACGTCGATCTTATCATATGTCATCCCAAGACCAGCCAACATCTTCTTTGCGAAGTACATATTCTTTGGCAACTTATGATTCTCCGGGAGAACCTCGCCCATCAGTTGGACGATGTCGTTGTAAGCACTGTTTGAAATGTTGTGCTTCGACTTTATCACCATTAGTCTTGTGAGAGTCCCAAGAACTGACATCTGAGTGTGCTCGTGCAGTCTCTCTTCTCCCGCGGTGAGTAGCCAGAAGAATTCGTGAGCATCGCGTGGAAGCTGCCCCGGCTCCTCAGCGTTCATTTCAACCTCCCTACCAAGATCATGCAACATGTCGTCCATCCTATCATGATCGTCATCAAGTTCCACCTCCTCGTCAACGTGTCTAATAGACTCTCCATGTCGGTACCATACAAGGTAGTTCGACATAAACCCACTTTTGCAAAGGTGTTTCTCCATTTCTTCCTTCTTCTGAGGCCACTTGTTCTCGCAGCGATTGCAAGGACACTTCACTAGACGACCAATTGCATCTTTGAAAGTGTGCTCAAGAAAAGCCTTTGTTACAACCATCCATTCATTCGAATGTGCCCCATCCTTTCTCCACCCGCCATACATCACCCTCCGATCACCGTCCATTTTAAAGGCTAAACGAAAGACAAAGAACATCAACGATCGTCCGTGGCTTAGGTGAACTCCCTATTAGGTAAAGGCCCTAAACCCACCCAAGAGTGTAGGCCGATGCTTATGATTTGTGACGTGTAGCCTACGATTGCCGTGAAATTTCGGCAGCATAACCCCGCTGCTCTCCAAGCACACGCCTGAACATGGTGTGTTGGAGAACAACTGGGTTACACAACCGAAATTCCGCATCAATCGTAAGGCACATGTCACAAATCACAAGCATCGGCCTACACTCTAAGGCTGTCCAAAATATGTGGACAATTCCGGAATGGCAAACCTCACAAGCCAATGTGACGTTCGCCGTTCCCGAACGGGTGACGCATACGGTTCGCTACGGTTAACGATTAAAACTAAACTCTAAACATTAAAAAATAACTCGGAGACAAATATGAATTTGAATTAAAGCAATCAATAGTTAAACTAATCACAACACGACAAGATGACTAATATAAATTAATGACCTTGGGGCCTCGGCGATTATACTTGCCTGATGGCGAAAATGCGGGCGGGGCGAGGCGGGCGACGGCGCAGCTGGGAGACCTTTGCGACGGAGCGGGCGGGCGGGCGGGGCGGCTGGCGACGGCGCGGCGCGCCTCGGCGGCGGGTGTGTGGGCGGCGGCACGGCGCAGGCAGGCCGTCGCGACGCGGTGCAGGGCGCCTCGGGCGGGGCGACGGCGCGGCGAGGGGCGGGCGGGGTGCCTCGGACGGCGGGCGTGCGGGCGGCGGCGCGGCGAGGGGCAGGCGGGGCGGCGTGGGGCTCGGCAGGCGTGCAGGAGGCGCGGGCGTGCGTGGGTGGGCGGCGGTGTGACGGGATTGAAACGCGGCGGGATTGAAACGAGCGAGAAGGCCGAGATGGACGATTTAGGGCCTCTATTTTCGTCGGCCTCAGTGAGGCCAACAAAAATAGTGGTCGGTCAATGACTTATTTTCGTCGGTATGGCCCCGGGCCACGAAAATACGCCGCATTTTCGTCGTTCAAGAGGCCAACGAAAATAACTTCCGTATTTTCGTGGGACTGACGACGAAAATATTTGTCAGCCCACAAAAATATGCCCCATTTTCGTCTGTCACGAGGCCAACGAAAATAACTTCCGTATTTTCGTGGGCCGTCGACGAAAATATCCCGGCCCACGAAAATAACTTCCGTATTTTCGTGCACCACCGGACAGTCCGATGTGCCAGACTGAGCAGAGATTTGGCTGCACCGAGCTAAGTCTTTTGGTTCTTTTCTCTTTTTCTAGCACTTAGATAGAATATGTTAGTACTCAAAACAATGTACTAAGTCTAGAAACGTACCTTGTTACATGATTTGCATCTTTTGCTTGTTTGGCACATAATATTTCACTCACTATGTGTTGGACACTTAATCACCAAAACATTATAGAAATGGCCCAAGGGCACATTTCCCTTTCAATCTCCCCTTTTTTGGTGATTTATGCCAACACATCAAAAAGTAATGCAAAACATGCAATGTCGATTCAAATTGAAGACCAAATTGTTTTTGACTCTAATTTGACATATTTGGGTCATTCTTTGCCACCACTTGATTTGTTTTTGCAAATCAAATTCATTTTCCTATCTCTAAGTCAAACTCACTTGTTTGGGCATAAAGAGAGATATTCCAAAAGTGAAATTGAACACGATCCAAAAACTCCCCCTTTTCCCATAATCATAGATTCTCCCCACAAGAGACCAAATTTTGCAATAAGAGTGTTTTGACAAATCAAAAATTCTAACTCTACTATTTTCAAAATTCTCAAGTGGTAGCTGATCCATTTGCTTTGGCCTTAATTTCTCCCCCATTGGCATCAAGCACCAAAACGGGATCATTTTTGGCCCTTTAACCCCATTGCCTCACCAAAATCGTCAATTAAGAGCAAAAGGCAATAAGATCATAAGAATGAACTTTGAGGTGAGTACACTAATACCATAGTGCAGTGGAAGTCTTTGCATGGTCCAAGTTCACCTTTCCCTTTCAATTCACCTTTGAGACTACATCAAATACACTCAAACACAAAGGTTAGTCTCAAAGGATCAAGTTGTAGCACTTCTCCCCCTAAGTATGTGTATCATTCACACATGGAATTGTGAGGTCCGAGGATCCCTTGCACAACATGAGCACCATAAATAATCAACAAATTTCATAAATGCATAAGTAACATGATCAAAGGCATAAAACACATGTATGCTATAGATCAATCCAAGTTACGCGAATCTAAGACATTTAGCTCACCACGTAACCTGCAAAAGGTCTTCTCATATAATGGCTTGGTAAAGATATCGGCTAGCTGGTTCTCGGTGCTAATATGGAAAACCTCGATATCTCCCTTTTGCTGGTGGTCTTTCAAAAAGTGATGTCGGATGTCTATGTGCTTAGTGCGGCTGTGTTCAATAGGATTATTCGCCACGTGGATTGCACTCTCATTGCACATAGGAGTGGGACTTTGCTCAGATTGTAGCCAAAGTCCCGGAGGGTTTGCCTCATCCAAAGTAGTTGCGCGCAACACTGTCCTGCGGCACCATACTCGGCCTCAGCGGTGGATAGGGCAACAGAGGTTTGTTTCTTAGAACTCCAAGACACCAGGGACCTTCCTAGGAATTGGCACGTCCCTGATGTACTCTTCCTATCAACCTTGCATCCAGCATAATCAGAGTCGGAATATCCAATTAAGTCAAAGGTAGACCCCTTTAGATACCAGATCCCGAAGCAAGGCGTAGAAACTAAATATCTAAGAATCCGCTTAACAGCCACAAGGTGACATTCCCTTAGGTCGGATTGAAATCTAGCACACATGCATACGCTAAGCATAATATCCGGTCTACTAGCACATAAATAAAGTAATGACCCTATCATAGACCAGTATGCCTTTTGATCAACAGACTTACCTCCTTTGTTGAGGTCGACATGTCCGTCGGTTCCCATAGGTGTCTTCGCGGGCTTGGCGTCCTTCATCCCAAACCGCTTGTGAAGATCTTGAGTGTACTTCGTTTAGGAGATGAAGGTGTCGTCCTTGAGTTGCTTCACTTGGAACCCAAGGAAGTAGTTCAACTCGCCCATCATTGACATCTCAAACTTTTGAGTCATCACCCTACTAAACTCCTCACAAGACTTTTGATTAGTAGAACCAAAAATTATGTCATCGACATAAATTTGGCACACAAAAAGATCACCGTCACAAGTCTTAGTGAAAAGAGTGGGATCGACTTTCCCAACCTTGAAAGAATTAGCAATTAAGAAATCTCTAAGGCATTCATACCATGCTCTTGGGGCTTGCTTAAGTCCATAGAGCGCCTTAGAGAGCTTACACACATGGTCGGGGTACCTGTCATCCTCAAAGCCAGGGGGTTGTTCCACGTACACCTCCTCCTTTATTGGCCCGTTGAGGAAAGCGCTCTTCACATCCATTTGAAGCAACTTGAAAGAGTGGTGAGCGGCATAGGCAAATAATATTCTAATAGACTCTAGCCCAGCCACAGGAGCAAAAGTCTCCTCGAAATCCAAACCTGCGATTTGGGCATAACCTTTTGCCACAAGTCGAGCCTTGTTTCTTGTCACCACCTCGTGCTCGTCTTGCTTGTTGCGGAACACCCACTTGGTTCCCACAACGTTTTGCTTTGGACGTGGCACCAGGCTCCAAACTTCATTCCTCTTGAAGTTGTTGAGCTCTTCCTGCATGGCCAACACCCAGTCCGGATCTTGCAAGGCCTCTTCTACCGTGAAAGGCTCAATAGAAGAGACAAACGAGTAATGCTCACAAAAATTAGCTAATCTTGAGCGAGTAGTTGCTCCCTTGCTTATGTCACCCAGAATCTGATCGACGGGGTGATTCCTTTGAATTGTCGCTCGGACTTGAGTTAGAGGGGCCAGTGGTGCTTCTTCCTCCATAACTTGTTCTTCTTGTCCTCCCCCTTGATCACACGCCTCTTCTTGATGAACCTGTTCATCATCTTGATTTGGGGGATGCACCATCGTTGAGGAAGAAGGTTGATCTTGCTCTTGTTGTTCCTGTGGTTGCACATCTCCAATCGCCATGGTGCGTATTGCGGCCGTTGGAACATCATCTTCATCTATATCATCAAGATCAACTTGCTCTCTTGGAGAGCCATTAGTCTCATCAAATACAACGTTGCTAGAGACTTCAACCAAACCCGAAGATTTGTTGAAGACTCTATACGCCTTTGTATTTGAGTCATACCCTAGTTAAAACCCTTCTACAGCTTTGGGAGCAAATTTGGAATGTCTACCTTTCTTCACCAGAATGTAGCATTTGCTCCCAAATACACGAAAGTAAGATACATTGGGTTTGTTACCGGTAAGGAGTTCGTAGGAGGTCTTCTTGAGGAGACGATGTAGATAGAGCCGGTTTATGGCATGGCAAGCTGTGTTCACAGATTCCGACCAAAACCGCTTGGGCGTCTTGAACTCTCCAAGCATCGTCCTTGCCATATCGATAAGCGTCATATTCTTCCTCTCTACCACACCATTTTGCTGTGGTGTTTAGGGAGCGAAGAACTCATGCTTGACGCTGTTGGAGACTTGTTCTCAAATGCTATAAGTTAAGAACAAGGCAACACAAAAGATGTTAAACGTTAAAGTCCTTCGTCCTTCGGAACATTATTTCCCCTTGGGATATAATGATTTTCGGACGAAGGTTATGAAAGATATACCTTCATCAACACAACATAAAATAATGAAGAAGGAATCATATGGAATATAACATAAACAATTATGTATAATTATCAACTCATTTCTATATTATCATTATGGAAAAATAGAAATGATATCGAATTACAAATGTACCTTCGGCTTGAAAGAAGGTAAAAATACAAGTGTGACGCAAAAGTAAATGCCAAGTCAGCGTGAACAGTACGGGGGCACTGTTCACATATTTATGGGCACGTGACATAGCTCATGTAAAATTACATCCATGCCCTTTACATTTGGTAGTAATTCTATAGTAATCCACCGAGGTCTGAATAGCCTTTTCATCTTTAAGTCGGTTTCCTTTTCTGCTATCATGCCGAAGCTTTCCTGCTCACAGCTTCGGCGCTGTGTCAACCTTCGTATTCTTTGGGCTTCTCCCACTGTGATACCGATTTGAGTCCGAAGATACCTGTTCACACATTATACTCCAGAAACATTGTTAAATCATGTTTTTGAGGACCTTCGGAAGCCGAAGGCCCCCAACAGACGCCTTCCTCCTCAAGATACTCGGACCCGTTGTCGCTCCTTATCTTTTTCACCTTGAGCTCAAATTCGTTTTGAGCCCTCCTTAGAAAGCGCTTTAGGGTCCCTTGGGTTTCTAATTTATCCTGCAAAAAGAACATCCAAGTGAAGCGGGAAAAGTCATCTACAATTACAAGGCCATACTTACTTCCCCCGATGCTAAGGTAGGCGACGGGTCCGAAGAGGTCCATGTGGAGAAGCTCCAGTGGTCTTGACGTTGTCATCACATTCTTGTTGTGATGAGTGCTTCCCACCTGTTTACCTGCCTGACAAGCTGCACAAGGTCTGTCTTTCTCAAAGCAGACATTGGTTAGTCCTAACACATGTTCTCCCTTTAGAAGTTTATGAAGATTCTTCATCCCAACATGTGCTAGACGATGATGCCACAGCCAGCCCATGCTAGTCTTAGCTATTAAGCATGCATATAGATCGACCTCCTCTTTCGAAAAATCAAATAAGTAGAGTTTGTCGTCTAATACACCCTTAAATGCTAATGAACCATCACTCCTTCTAAAAACAGAAACATCAACATTTGTAAACAAACAATTGTAGCCCATGTGGCACAATTGACTTATAGACAGGAGGTTGTAACCAAGCGACTCTACTAGAAATACGTTTGAAATGGAGTGCTCGATGGTGATGGCTATCTTGCCCAAGCCTTTGACCTTGCCCTGGTTCCCATCTCCAAAGATAATCGTATCCTAGGAATCCTTGTTCTTGACATAGGAGGTGAACATCTTCTTCTCCCCCGTCATGTGGTTTGTGCATCCGCTGTCAATAATCTAGCTTGAGCCCCCGGATGCATAAACCTGCAAGACAATTTACGCTTGGGTTTTAGGTACCTAACTCTTGTTGGGTCCTACAAGGTTAGTTACAATAGCCTTGGGAATCCAAATACAAGTCTTGTCTCCCTTGCATTTGGATCCCAACTTTCTAGCAACTACCTTTTCATTTTTACATACAAGTGCAAATGAAGTGTTGCAAGCATGGTAAATGGTAGAAGGTTTATTACATGTTCTCCTAGGCACATGAGACACAACATTATTTCTCCTAGGCTTACTTCTACCATGCACAAAAGTAGAGCTGGAAGCAAACATAGCATGTGAATTAAATGCATCATAACCCCTATTATAATGAGCATTTCTAGCAAATTTCCTAGCATAAATGTAAGCATGATATTTTTTAGAACTACTAGCCATCGGAGTCTTTCCTTTCTCCTTATTGAGAACGGGAGCCTTTTGGCTTGTTAAGTTCTTGGTTTCCTTTCGAAAACCAAGTCCATCCTTAATAGAGGGGTGTCTACCAATGGTGTAGGCATCCCTAGCAAATTTTAATTGATCAAAATTAATCTTGCAAGTCTTAAGTTGAGCATTAAGACTTGTCACCTCGTCATTTAATTTGGTAATAGACATAAGGTGTTCATTACAAGCATCAACATCAAAATCCTTACATCTATTACAAATGCTAACATGCTCTACACATGAACTAGATTTATTTGCTTCCTCTATCTTAGCATTTAAATCATCATTTACACTCTTTAAACTAGACACAGTTTCATGGCAAGCAAATAATTCAGAAGATAGCATTTCATTCCTTTTAATCTCTAAAGCAAGAGATTTTTGCACACTAACAAACTTATCATGCTCCTCATATAAAATATCCTCTTGTTTTTTTCTAACAATCTATCTTTTTCATTTAAAGCATCAATTAACACATTGATTTTATCTACTTTAGTTCTATCTAAACCCTTAAATAGATCAGTATAATCTACTTCATCATCACTAGAATCATCATTGCTAGAAGTAGTGTACTTAGGGGTATCACGAACACTTACCTTCTTTTCCTTGGCCATGAGGCAGGTGTGGCGTTCGTTGAGGAAGAGAGAGGACTTGTTGAAGGCCGAGGCAGCGAGTCCTTCGTCGTCGGAGTCGGAGGAAGAGCAGTCTGAGTCCCATTCTTTTCCGAGGTGTGCCTCGCCCTTTGCCTTCCTGTAGATCTTTTTCTTCTCCTTCTTCCCGCTCTTTTCTTGTCCCTGGTCACTATCATTATCGGGACATTGTGCTATGAAATGACTAGTCTTACCGCATTTGAAGCAGGAGCGCTTTCCCTTTGATTTGTTCTTGTTGGGGTACTCCTTGCGTCCTTTCAATGCGGTCTTGAAGCGCTTGATGATAAGCGCCATCTCATCTTCGTTGAGGCCCGCGGCCTCCACTTGTGCCACCTTGCTTGGTAGTGTCTCCCTGCTGCTAGTAGCCTTAAGAGCCACAGGTTGAGGCTCGTAGACGGGTAGTGGACCGTTTAGTGCATCGTCCACATATCTAGCCTCCTTCACCATCATGCGCCCGCTCACAAACTTCCCAAGAATCTCCTCAGGCGTCATCTTGGTGTACCTGGGATTCTCACGAATAAGGTTGACAAGATGGGGGTCAATTACCGTAAATGACCTTAGCATTAGTGTAAGTGCAATCAACCCCAAGTGAGGGTTTTGGTGATTTAATGACAAAACAAATAAGGGTACTGACAGTTTTGTTCTCAGTGTATGATTAGAAGGAAACAGGAACTTAAGGAAGCACCAAGGACTTCATGCAACGGATGTATAAAAATTTATGTAAAATCTTGTGTTGCATGATGTAATTCTTCCTTGTTCTTTTCCGCACAGGTATAGGTGTTTGCTATAGCTCAAGTCCCCAAATTCAAAAGCTATTTTTGAAAACCAAAAATCACTTTAACATTATTTGGTTGACCATGGTTAGGATTGAGAAACCTAGAGTGTTCTTGCTGAAAAGCAGCTGAACTTCTTCAACTGCAGCTGAGCTTTCCAGCTGAACTTAACTTCAGCTGTGATGAGCTTCTTCAGCTGCAGCTGAGCTTTTCAGCTGAGCTGGACTTCAACTGAGTTGAACTTTCAACTCCAGCTGAACTTCAACTTCAGCTGTGGACCTCTTTGACCATACCCATCTGAACTTGCCCCCGGGCAGCTGAGCTGGGGTTTTCTCTCCAAAACTCTCTGGTCTAGACCAGCTGAACTGGTCTTGGGGGGCAGCTCAACTGGTCTCTGACCCTCTGACTTCTGATCTGCAGTCTGCCAGTCAGACTGGCAGTCAGGTCGCCAGGGGTGTCAGGGGGCGGTTCAACCGCCCTAGGGGGTGGTTCAACCGGTCCTGGCCTGTCTGACCCGCCTGCAGGTCAGTCTGCCAGTCAGTCTGGCAGTCAGTCTGGCAGTCAGACTGGCAGACAGTCTGCTGACCTGTCAGGGGGCGGTTCAACCGCCCTAGGGGGCGGTTCAACCGGTTTTTAGCGAGGTTTCTGGTCAAACGGCTAGTTTTTGAGCCGTGACTATAAATTGAACCCTCTCCCTCTCTTCTTCAATACGGCTGGACACTCACTCATTTATTGCTCACCTAACTTGAGACAAAGCACTCATCTCTCCATCTCTCTCACACTTAAATCTTCCTCAAGATTCAACCTTGTTGGAGGAGCTCTTGGGTGTGAGGTTTGTGCTTGTGCTCACGATTTGGTTTTCCTCTCCCATCTCTTTTACAAAGACTTGAGCTTGTACAAACCCCTCTTGTGCTTTCTTGGTGTTCTTAAAACCCTAGGTTTCAATATCTTTTGAGGTTGCTTGGGAGTCTTCAAATTTGTGGACGACCCCAAGAAGTTTGTATCACCCGCTCTTTGAGCTAATGTAAGAAGAGATTGCCTTGACCTTTGTGGTCGGTTTTTGGAGGATTAGGGTTGAAAAAGACCCGGCCCTTTGTGGGCTCCTCAACGGGGAGTAGGACACCTTTGTGGTGTGGCCGAACCTCGGATTAAATCTTGTGTCTTGTGTTCTTGCTTGTTTTAACTTGAGATATTTTTACTTGCAAGATTGACATAAAGATTTTTTCGTAGAGTTTATCTAGAAGTGAAATAGCCTTTACATATTCATCTTTTCATCCTAACTTAGCTATATCTTACTTCTCACAAGAACTCGTGAAATACTTTTTCGAGTAGATTTTAGTTTAAAGTTTATAAAACAGTTGGATTGGTTCAGAGTGGTTCAACTTGCGCACGTAGCTGTTGAACCGGCCTGCACCAGTCGAACTGTGTATTTAACAATCTTTCAAAGTTTGTTGTGAAAATTTTCAGATTAGCCTATTCACCCCTCCCCCTCTAGGCTACTTTCAATTGGTATCAAAGCTTCGTACCTCGTTTTACGTTTAACCGCATGAGGAAACAATCATGTCTACTCAACGGGACCATGTGAATCCTCTCCTCGAGGAAATCCCCATCACATCTTCCGGTGAGGAAGTGGACCCCAAGGTCCTCGACCTCGCCATGAAGATTGCCGAGAATATGTTCCTCAAAATGAAAGAGGAAGATGCTAAGAAAAAGGCCGAAGAAGAAGAATCAAGAAGAAAGCCCGAAGAAGATAAAGGTAAAGGAAAATTTGATTACAATGATGATCTAGTGGATCTTTTGGTGTCGAATGTGTTGAGCAAGGTAAGTCTCAACACCGAGGGATCATCTACCAAAAGCAAAGGTAACGAATTTAGTAAAGTTCAATTCGATTACTCTAGAAATTTTATCCCCAACTTCTCTTCCGCCCCACTTGGAAAGTTACCAACTCTTAGTGAGTTGAACTATGACGAGTGGGCCGACAAGATGAAGTCGCATTTAATCGGTGTGCATCCTAGTCTTTGGGAGATTGTTAATGTAGGTATGTATAAGCCCGACCAAGGAGAAGAGATGACTCCGGAAATGATGCAAGAGGTTCATCGCAATGCTCAAGCAGTGAGCATTATTAAAGGAAGTCTTTGTCCGGAAGAATACCGGAAAGTTCAAGGAAGAGAAGATGCCCGTGACATTTGGAATATTCTTAAAATGTCACATGAAGGAGATCCCAAAGCTAAGAGACATAGAGTTGAAGCTTTGGAGAGTGAGCTTGCAAGATATGATTGGACAAAGGGTGAGTCGCTTCAATCACTCTTTGATCGGTTGATGGTGTTAGTAAACAAAATAAGAGTGCTTGGGAGTGAAGATTGGAGTGACTCCAAGGTCACAAGATTATTCATGAGAGCATATAAAGAAAAGGATAAGAGTCTTGCAAGGATGATTAGGGATCGTGATGACTATGAGGATATGACGCCTCATCAATTATTTGCAAAGATTCAACAACACGAGTCCGAAGAAGCCCCTATCAAGTCAAGGGACTCTCATGCCTTGATCACTAATGAACAAGACAACCCCAAGAAGAACAAAGACCACAAAGCAAAGAAAGTGGTCGAGACCTCAAGTGATGAAGATAGCTCAAGTGATGAAGACACAGCTATGTTCATCAAAACATTCAAGAAATTTGTAAGGAAAAATGACAAGTTCCAAAGGAAAGGAAAGAAGAGGGCATGCTATGAATGTGGCCAAACCGGTCATTTCATAGCGGATTGTCCTAACAAGAAGGAACAAGAAGCTAAGAAGGAATACAAGAAGGACAAGTTCAAAAAGGGAGGCAAGACCAAGGGATACTTCAAGAAGAAGAAATATGGTCAAGCCCATATTGGTGAAGAATGGAACTCCGATGAAGAGAGTTCTAGCTCCGAGGAAGAGGAAGTGGTGGCAAACGTGGCCATCCAATCTACATCAAGCTCGCAACTCTTCACCAACCTACAAGATGACTCCTACACTCCAACTTGCCTCATGGCAAAAGGAGATAAGGTAACCTTATTTAGTAATGATTTTCCAAATGATGATGATGATGATGAACAAATTGCCATGAAAAATAAAATGATTAAAGAATTTGGCTTGAATGGATACAATGTTATCACCAAATTAATGGAGAAGCTAGATAAAAGAAAAGCAACTCTTGATGCTCAAGAAGACTTGCTTATCCTTGAAAAGGAAAGAAACATAGAGCTTCAAGAATTGCTTCACAATAAAGATAAAATGCTAGATGTCTTGACTAAGGAAGTATCTTTAGTCAAGATAACTATAGAGAATAAAGATAAAGAAGTAATTAATATGAAAACCTCTATAGCTAATCTTACAAATGAAAAGAATGCACTTGAAACAAGCATGTTAAGCTTGAATGTTCAAAATCAAGAACTTCAAGTGCAACTTGAAAATTGCAAGAACATCAATGCCTCATCTTTAGTGATTGAATCTAAGTCTAGCTCTTTAAATGATAATTTTTGCAAACATTGTGCCAAATATCATGCTTCTTGTTGTCTAACTAACCATGCAAGGAAGAATAGCCCACAGGTGAAGGTCAAAGGAATTTTGAAAAGATGCTCTAGCAATGATGGGTTAAAGAAAGTTGAACCCAAGTACAAGTCCCTAAAGCCCAACAATGGAAGAAGGGGGCTTGGGTTCAACTCATCCAAGGAAAACCCTAGCACAGTGCATAAGGGGTGGATGAAAGGATCACGATGCCCAAGAGGGGGGGTGAATTGGGCTTCTCTAAAAATCAACACTAATTAAAACCTAAGCAAGAGCTAAGCAAGAGCCCAACTTCACCCCAACAACTAGCACTAAGAATATAATACTAGAAATGCAACAATGCTAAGACAATACTTCAAATACTTGCTAAACAAATACACAATGTAAAGTGCTTGAATTAAGTGCGGAATGTAAAGCAAGGTTTAGAAGACTCCTCCAATTTTTCCCAAGGTATCGAAGAGTCGGCACTCTCCACTAGTCCTCGTTGGAGCACCCGCGCAAGGGTATCGCTCCCCCTTGGTCCTCGCAAGAACCAAGTGCTCACTACGAGATGATCCTTTGCCACTCCGGCGCGGTGGATCCCTCGAGACCGCTTACAAACTTGAGTCGGGTCACCAACAAGATCTTCACGGTGATCACCGAGCTCCCAACGCCACCAAGCCGTCTAGGTGATGCCGATCACCAAGAGTAACAAGCCGTAGACTTTCGCTTGACCAAGAGAAGCCTAATGCAAGTGGTGTGTGCTCTAGGTGGCTCTTGCTAGCGCTAATGAGGAACAAAACGCAGATTAAGATTCTCTAATCTCCTCACTAGGCTTTTGGTGCTTGCAATGCTCTAGCAATGTGCTGGAATAAATGTGGAGTGCAAGACATTGAATATGGTGGGTGGAAGGGGTATAAATAGCCCTCACCCACCAACTAGTCGTTACAGGCAACTATCTGCGCACTGGCGCACCGGACAGTCTGGTGTGCCACCGGTGCGCCAACGGTCGTTTCCAACGGCTAGTTCTGACAGCTAGCCGTTGGACTCATGGCACACCGGACAGTGAACAGTCACTGTCCGGTGCACACCGGACAGTCCGGTGCGATGTCCGGTGCGCCACTAAAATTCAACTCTGAAACTAGCGCTCTCGGGTTTTCTGTGGAGGAAGCTTCTTCCTCGGACTAGCCTGGCCCTACCAGGCAGAGGGTGCACCGGACAGTCCGGTGCACACCGGACAGTCCGGTGCCCCAGGGACAGAAACCCTAACTCTTGGTTTTCAGCTGATTTTCAAATCGGTTTTCGTTCTAACTTGTGAGTGAGTTCTAGAGTGACACCTAGCACTGTATGTGAGTGTGATTGTGCACCAACACTACACTAGAACTCTCTTGGTCAAACTACTCATTGACAACCCCTCTTTATAGTACGGCTAAAAGATAATAAAAGACCTAACTAAACCGCGAGTGTCCACATCTCCTTGACACTCGGACTCCGTAGACCTTCACCTTTTGTTTCGTCGTTTTAGCCGTCGCTTTGAGTTCTTATCTCCGGGATTGTTTTCACCGTCGTAGTACTTCTACCTGTCATGCGACCTAACTTACCATTTGTCTCTGCAAAACACACGTTAGTCACATATAATATTACGTTGTCATTAATCACTAAAACCAACCAGGGGCCTAGATGCTTTCAATCTCCCCCTTTTTGGTGATTGATGACAACCCTACAAGTTTTGTGAGAGTAGTTTGTTTTGAAGTTTTTGTCAATAGAAAGAATGGTTAGTTATACTCAGTAATCTTTGACAGAAAGAACGTGTACCATAATAATAAGAGTGAGCGCATACACGTCATAAGATTCTTGTTCATATAAAAGTGAAGTTAAGTCAATGAAACAAGAACTAGAAGACTGGTGATAAGATATAAGGTGAAAACACAATACACACAGTCAATCATAAGCAACGAGAGTATATATCGAGTTTGTGAGCCAAAAACATCAAGCTAGTACAGAGAGTAGCAAGCACATATATTACATCAAAATGACTCTCTACTAACTCTCTAACTCCCCCTAGCTCTCTACTGACTCTCTAACTCCCCCTCGCTCTCACAACTCATATCTCTCCCCCTGGCGTCAAACACCAAAAGGGTACCCAAACCTAGACATCTGAAGCAGGAGGAGGCGGCAGGGGCGCATCCGGTCGCGGTCGAGGCAGCAGAGCGAACGCCGGCGGAGGGTCAGAGTCAGTCTCGGATCCAGGATCTGCGGTAGAAGCTGGAGCTGGTACTGACTCGGACTGAGGCCACGCTGTAGGAGCTGCCGGAACAGAAGTGGTCATAGATACTGCCACAGCAGTAGTGGTAACAGCAGATGCTGGTGGCACTGGCGGGTGCGGGCAGACAGAGCTGAGAACCGGAGAGGTGAACGCCAAAGTGACCGGTCGGAGCGAAGAAGTACCAACAGGGGGTCCTGACAAAATCGATGGCACAACTGGAGCGTGAAGCGGAGGAGGTGGAGCAGACTGAACCGGAGGTACTAAGACACCAGACTGTTGTAGCATGAGAGCCATGAATGCCCTGCTCTCAGCCCGATCCTGAAGTAGCTGCTGCTGAAGCGCATCCTGCCTGTCCTGCATGTTCTGAAACATCGAGAGCATCCTCTCGGATAACCAGGCCTGCTCGGCTGCTAGGTGAGCCTGCTGCTGAGTGATAGACTGGAGAATCGAAGCAAGAGCAGGGTCCATAGGCTGAGGGGTAGCAGGGGCAGCACTAGAACTCCCAGCCTCATGATCATGTGAGCGTGGAGGCATAGGAAGCGGAGGAGGAACCCCAAAATCATCATCATCATCAACTGTTGTAGCCTGAGTGTCAAACTGATGAAGAGCTGCATCCTCGGCCTGAGAGTCAAAAACAGGAGCAGAAGCTGGCACAGGAATCTCAGGCGCAGGACGGTAGGATCCAAAAACGAGGCGTGAGGCCTCAAGGGTGCCCTGAAACCGAGGAGGCTGAATCAGCTGCGCAAAGATGTGGCACAAGTAGTGAGCATAGGGCAACTGCCGACGAGCACGAATCCCATCCAAAACGGTGTCCTCGATCTCACAAATCAGGAAGTCCACAACGTCAAACTCAGAGTGAGAGACCAGGGCACCAAGGAGCCAGAGTTGTATATGTGTGGTAGCCTCCCTATATCCCATCCTCGGCAGAAGAGTCCGTCTGATGAGCTCATATAAATACTTGGCTGCTGTAGTAAAATCTGCCGGTGAACGTCGCGACCCATCTGAGAAGGGTGGGCGGAACAAAGCCGCGACGTGAGCTGTACCCGGAGCCACACCGCCGTGAGGGCGACGAGGAGGGTCAGAAGTGCCGTAGCAGAGGCTGTGAAGACGAGTCGTCGACTCGGGAAATCCAAAAAGCTGGCGGATCTGACTGGCAGTAATGGTGACATCCTCGCGCTCAAAACGAAACCTCATCCAGTGATGATCCGGGTCTATCCATACAGAGGCGTAGAAGACTCGTACCCACTCCTCAACATACCTGCCGCTGGTAGTCAGAAGGGTCTGAAGGCTAGGCAGATAGGTGAGGTGCGCCTCAGAGTCAGCACCGGCTGCAAGCAGAAAGGCTGGAAGATCCAAAAGCCGGTGCACTCGCAGAGCTATCTGAGCAGACATCTGAGCTCTGAAAAACGACTCCTGAATACGTGTGCTGAATAGGTCACCTGCTGCAGGGTCTCTCTGAGCTGGTAGCCAAGACTCCATGGGTATGTATCTGAACCTACATACCTGTGCCGCTATAGCACGCTAAAGGTCAAACAATCGAGGATCCGTAGCCAGGGGTCGAACCTCAGTCTCATCGCGCTCCCGGAATCGAGGTGAAGGGACAGGAGGAGTGTAACACCCTGAATTTGGGGGTATAAAATTTCTTTGCTCATATTCACAAATTCAGGTGTTACTTCCCTTTTCTCATCCTTCCTCATTCTTTTCTTTCTCATTTCTATAGGAGAAAAGTGCTTATTTTATTTGTAATTATAGTTTAATATGGTTAAACCCTAAGGGAGTATGAGTTGTTGCATCATGTTGAACCCTAGATTTCACTTTTGCTTGGTGCATAATTCTTGGAAAGTCTAATTTGAATTTGTGGCTTATTTGGATTTGAATCAAATAGAGAAAATAAAAAGAAAAGAGAAAACAAATTTCAGAATAAAAAGAAAAGGAAAGAAGCCCAACCCCGCCGCCCCCTCGGCCTTTCGGCCCACTAAGCCCATCCCGCGCGCGCGCCTCTCTCCCCCCCGCTCTCTCTCTGCCCTGGCGGGCCCGCCCGTCAGCGCAGCCGCCTTCCGCGCGCCCGCCCCCGCTTTCCCCTCTCTCTCTGCTCGCGGGCCCGGGCTGTCAGCCCCGTCGTCCTCGCGTAACCGCCGCCCGAGCTGTGCGCGGCCGCCTTCTCCGCGCCCACGTCGCGCGTGGAGCTCGCAACCGCCCCGCCCCTGGCCACTTGAGCCCAGAGCCCCACTCGCCCTCTCCCCCTCCCTCATTTGCGCACCAGCAGACCCCTCTTCCACCTCCCCCTCGCTGCACGCACGCCCGAGAGCCGCCGTCGTAAACCCCCGCCGTCCCGAGCTCGTTTCCCGTCGCCGTTGGAGCTCCGCCGTGCCCGTTGCCACGGTGAGCTCCGCCTCGACGTCCGCAACCCGGGACGCGCCCCAATTTCCCCTCCCCCTCCCTATTTCTCTCTGCCCGCGCTCACCCGCCGTTCCCCGTGCAGCCGCAGAGGTCCGCCACCGTCGCCCCGGGCCACCGTCGCGCCATTGCCGCCACTGAGGAGTCCCCGGAGCCCGCCTTGAGGTAAAGAACCTCTCCTGCCCCCTCCAAACCCGCGTATTGCCTTCTACTGCGCTTAATTCCTCGCCGGAGTTGTTTTATGCCGCCGCCGAGCCGCTCCGCCGTGAACCGCCCCCCTCCGGTGCCCCTACCCCGACCCAGCCCCCACCGGGCGATTCCCCGCGCCTTCCCCAACCTTCCCGGCCGCTCAGGTCGCCCCAGAGACCCGCCGAGCGCCCGCGCCCCTCGTCTCCGGCGAGTCCTCCGCCGCGGGGACGAGCGCCGCCGCCCCAGCTAGCCGTAGGAGAAGCCAAAGCCGGTCATCCGATCCCCGCCGTTCGTCCCAGATCGGGCGGCCCCGTTTTAATTAGGCCGAGCCTAATCCCGGCCGTCCGCCGGAGATCCAGCGGCCTAGGCCCGCTTCCCCCACACCCCGCCTCCCTGCCAGTTGGGCCCCGCCTGTCAGCCCGCCCGCGCGCTCGCGCTGCCCGCCGGTCCCGCCTGTCAGCCCGCCCGTGCCCGCGCTGCCGTTTGGGCCCCGCCTGTCAGCCGCGTGCTCGCGCTGCCCGCCCGGCCCCGCCTGTCAGCCGCCCAGGCCGCCGCGCGCTCGCGCGCCCGCCCGCAGGATCTAATCCTGGCCGTTCGCCTTAGATCTGACGGTCGTGGTAGCCCGATACCCCTTCGCCCGCGCGTTTTCTTAAAGAGACCCCCGGTTTTCTGGAATTTGAACCCGCCGTCCCTGGTTTCTCTCAGTTAGGTCCCTGGGCCTTTTATTTAATTCAAAATAGGTATTTAGGGTATATTTTTAACCCCTAAACTTGTAAAATCCATAACCTTGTCATATGAACTCCAAATTAGGTGCTTCAAATTGCAAAATGCTCATGATGTTTTTGTCTGTCTATTTAAACAATGTTTCCCTGCCGTTTCCATGTACCAATTAATGGTTAATCATTAGGATAGGATTAAGGTTTTTGGAACCCTATTTGAGATAATTAGAAGTTGGTAGACTTTAATAAAAGTTGGAGTACTTAAGTTTATGGACTTAAACACCTAAGTTTAGGAACTTAAAACCATGTAATGATTTAATCCCACCACTGACTTAAACCTGATTAGCGGATAATAAATCACTTTGTATAGTCCTCTACCCCAGACCTAGGGAACACCAGAGTGCCTATCCCTTTTCTACTATGAACTTGTGATCTCTTTGATGCATATGTTTGGTATGTTGCTTTTGTTTGTTATCTTCCCAAGTGCATAGTGTGAATGATTACTTTACGTAGACAACGAGCAGTCTGTGTTTCCCGAGGAGGTTGCAGAGGAAGTCCCTGATCAGCAGTTTGGTGAAGGCAAGTGTCCTCTGTCCCATTATGTCCTATTCATTTATAACTTACTACCCCGCATTACTTACTTGAAACCTAAGGATTGACTAGCTTTACACTTTACTTTATCCTTGATGACCTTATGGGCTGTTATGGTTAGCACTCTGCTATTGCCTTAACTTAATCAATGAACATGATGTGACTATTTATGATACTGTTATACTGATGATGTTGATGATCTTGTGATACTCTAGGGGGCTCAGGCTGTTTCCTGAGTACCTCTCCGTAAGGACTTGTTCGTTGAGAGACCACCCGGGATAACAGTGCAACCATGAGGGTGAAATGGGATGCCCTTAGCTAATTAATTAGAGAACTAGAAGTGTAGTTGCTTCGCCGTCGTGCCGTCAATGGGGTCCAGGCACAGTGCTTGCTCTGCCGAGGCTGGGTGCCGAGGTTCTTTCGTTCTGCTTTTTAGTCACCCTCCTGCGGGGAGAGGTACTGTGTTTATCAAACTGGAGAAACCTAACGGGCAGCTATGACCTCTAGGGAATCTTTGTAAAGGCTTCGTAGTGAATCCCTGGCCATTCACCTCGGGAGTGAATAAGGGTCTTGCAAGCCCGGGCTAGAGAGGGAATCACGGCTCATGGGTAAAGTGTGCGACCTCTGCAGAGGGTAGTGAAACTGGTATATCAGCCGTGCTCACGGTTAAGAGCAGCCTTGGGATCCTCTTTGATTAGAGATACTCCGGATACACCTTGGATGATGACTTTAATGATGATGGTTAATGATGGTGACTTTAATTGTGAATTCTAGTATTCCCTCTCTCAGGAGGTACTTTTGGGATTATAACTTGGGTTTTATGGTAAAATCTGGCTTCTACTAACAATAAATACTTGACCAACTAAAAGCAACTGCTTGAGCCTAACCCCACATAAAGCTAGTCCACTTCAGCCAAATGGGACATTTGCTGAGTACGTTGATGTGTACTCATCCTTGCTTTACCACAAAACACCAGGTTGTCCCTGTTGTAACCACTGCTCAGGGGAAGACGAAGCCATGGAAGGAGACTTCCAGGAGTTCCAAGACTATGACGAGTTCTAGGTGTGGGTTGGCGGCAACCCCCAGTCAGCTGCCTGTGAAGGCCTTATCTTTACTGCGTCTCGCTAGCACTTTGATTTATTTGTTAAGTTGATGACTATGTGGATGTCCATGACTCCGTGATGTAATAAGTTAATACTCTTTTATGTTATTATTCGAGCACTGTGCGATGATGTTCATTTATGTAATCGTTGTGTACGTGAGTTCTGATCCTGGCACGTACATAGTTCGCATTCGGTTTGCCTTCTGAAACCGGGTGTGACATAAGTGGTATCAAAGCCCAGGCTGACTGTAGGACCGCTGACCTAGAGTAGCACTGGTCATACTAAGGACTATTGACCTTCCCTCTCACCTTGACCTCTGTTGTTACTTCAAAAGTCGGTCATCTCGACCAACCCTATGTTTTACTACATATATATACTATATTATACCTTGTAAAAAAATTTATCTTATTCTATCTATGGTTTATTCACTTGTCATATTAGTTCTGCTCTTACTCTTATGCTTACGGTGTCTTTTGTAGATGGCTCGTCTTAGACACACTGCACGTAAGTCGGTGATTCCTTTCCTGCCGTCTCGACTTGCGGAGCGTCCTCTGCACCGCACCGTGTCCGGTCAGTCGAGTCACCTGGAGAGACTGCACCACTGCCTGCGTGAGGAGCAGGAGCGCCGGCGCCAGCACAGAGAGCAGCAGGGCTCTTCCTCCCCACCCCAGCGAGAGGTGGAGTCCGTGAGGCCCCGTTCCTCTGTGGCCCAGCTGGAGGCGCCCCCTGCACCGCCGCGGGACGCCCCGGCTGTTGGAGGAGCTATTGGAGGAGACCCCGACGACGACGACTCGGACCACAACACGGAGTCTTCTGAGCCGCAGGAGGCGGAAGGATGGGTCGCCCGACCCATCACCCGTGACGCCGCTCGCGGTTGTCACTTCCACGACGCACTCGACACCTTGCTGCGCCAGGCTTTCGACCGGCACACCTGGTCGATCGAGTATCGTTGTGTAGTCTACCAGCACAGTCGCGGGAGGTACCCGGGCCGCTGGGAGGCTACCTGCCTAGTTCGCCATCCGGAGGATGACCTCCGGGGTGCGGAGGCCGTTTCGGAGCACTACTCTATCTCCGAGAGGGACACTGCAGAGGCGGCTATGCAGGATGCAGCACGGCACGCACTCTCTCAGTACTGTTCTTTGTTCGGTGGCGTGGCCGACGGACTTAGCCTTCGGTACTACCCTCGCCGTCCCACTGGCAGCACGGAGAGTGTGGTTGTCTCACCGGTTGGTGAGGCTAACCCTAGGTTGAGCAGCACAGTCAACCTAGTCGCAGTGCTTAACACTGAGCTGGATCACTCTCTGGACGAGCTAAGCAGGGCTCGAACGGAGATTGCGGAGTTGCGTGCTGAGCTGGCAGAGCGCCATCACCAGGAGGGTGGTTCCCCCGCTCCTGTTGGGACTCAGCACCCGTACCGCTCGCCGCCACGTGGTCACCACACTTATGGTTCCCCTGTCTGTAAGACCAGGATAGATCTGGATCCTTAGATCGTTAGCGTCGGAGTTTGTAATAATTCTTAAGTCAGATGTCTCAGTCTTAGGTAGTCAGCTTAGTTTGCTTATCAGTTGCTTCCATTTAGTTTAGTTTGCTTATCAGTTGCTTTCATGCTTGTTATGATGAACTTGTGCTGGATTTGAATCTTTGTAATGACTGTAGCCAACATGTGGGTTTTTCCTGCAGTTTGGCTTAGCTAGTAATGTTAATGAAGTCAGTTGCTTAGTTGGGAAACCATTTACTTCTACTTTCCTTCTTATCTGAGAAGCTGTGTTGAATCATAATGAGGATCAGTGGAGCTCTTTGTTCACTCAGTGTCATGAAGAAGTCTGTTTTCTCTTTTCTTATGCTGAAGGGTTGTAAGATCAATGCTGGCGTATGAGTGTCTTCCACAGATGTCTGACAACCGGCGCCGATGCAACAGGCGTGCTCAGCAAGAGCAGCATGACCAGCAGGAGGAACATCAGAGGCAGCCTCCCCCACCACCCCCGATGTCAGTGGAGCAGATGTTCTTGATGCAGACCCAGGCAGTGCAGGCCATTGGGCAGACTCTGGCAGCCATGCAGCAGGCTCAACAGCAACCCCAACCCCAATTGCAAGTGCAGATGCCCCAGATGCCACGGGATAAGCGGGGAGAGTTCATGAGAGGGCACCCTCCTACCTTCGCCCATTCTGCTGACCCCATGGATGCAGAAGACTGGTTGCGAGCAGTGGAAAGGGAACTGCGCACCGCCCAATGTGACCACAGGGAGAAGGTTCTGTATGGTCCCCGCCAGCTAAGGGGAGCAGCCCAGTCTTGGTGGGAGTCCTACCTCGCCACCCATGCTGACCCCGAAGCCATCACCTGGGAAGAATTTAGCGAGAGTTTCCGCAGGTACCATGTGCCAGAGGGACTGATGATCGTGAAGAAGGAGGAGTTTCTGGCTCTGAAGCAGGGACCCCTGTCTGTTAGTGAATACAGAGACAAGTTTCTGCAGCTGTCTCGTTATGCACCTGAGGACGTCAACACTGATGCTAAAAGGCAGTACAGGTTCATGAGAGGTTTGGTGGATCCCCTGCATTACCAGCTGATGAATCACACCTTCCCCACCTTCCAGCACCTGATCGACAGGGCAGTTATGACTGAGAAGAAGCGTAAGGACATGGAAGATCGGAAGCGCAAGATGAGTGGACCCCCAGTCCGGAAGCATCAGCCGTCCCCGTTTCTCAGGCAGTTCATCTCAGCAAGGCAGGCCTGGTCACCCACAGGGATATCAGAATCAGAATCAGTGTCCGCATCAGCAGCAGTTTCAGAGGCAGTACCCACAGCAGCAGCAGCAGTATCGTCAGCACAGCCAGCAGGGTAGTAATCAGTATCAGAAGCAGAACAACCAGGCACCTCGCCTTCCTGCCCCAGCAGCAAATCAGAGCAACCAAGCAGCCCCAGCACAAGGAGGAGGCAGAGGATGTTTCCACTGTGGAGATCAAGGCCACTGGGCAATGCAGTGCCCAAAGAAGTTGGCGCAGCAGCAGACCAACCCCAATGCTCCAACAAGGCAAGGTGTACTGCAGCCGGCAGCAGGCAATCGTAACCAAGCGTACAACCATGGAAAGGTGAACCACTTGGAGGCCGAAGCGATCCAGGATGCACCAGATGTGGCAGTAGGTATGTTCTCCGTCGAATCTCATCCCGCAAAAGTGCTATTTGATACTGGTGCAACTCATTCATTTGTCACTGCAACCTGGGTAGAATTGCATAACATTTCAGTAGAGGCAATGATGCCGCCCATGAGGATTAATTCGGTTGGTGGCAAGGTGCAAACAGATAAAATATGCTCAAATATAATGGTGGAAATAAGGGGGATAGGATTCCCCAGTGACTTAATAGTAATAGACACCCCTGGGATAGATGTTATTCTAGGGATGAATTGGTTAATGAAGTATGAGGCAAATGTTAGTTGTGACAAGAGGACCGTAACATTGAAGTCCCCGTCAGGAGAAGAGGTAGTGGCCGAGCTATGGATGCCTAAATCAGCGGAGGGAGTCTGTCACCAGATTTCAGTTGATAGTAAGGAGCCTAACCCGCTCGAGGCTATCAAAGTCGTGTCAGACTTTCCGGATGTGTTTCCCGAGGAGCTAACGGGCATGCCACCCGAGAGAAAGGTTGAATTTGCCATAGAGCTTATCCCTGGTACCGCCCCCATTTCCAAAAGAGCCTATCGAGTGTCTGGACCAGAATTGGTGGAACTCAAGAAGTAGATAGATGAGATGTTAGAGAAGGGTTACATCAGACCAAGTACCTCGCCTTGGGCCGCCCCAGTGTTGTTTGTAGAGAAGAAAGATGGTACCAAAAGGATGTGCATAGACTACAGAGCCTTGAATGAAGTTACTGTCAAGAACAAGTACCCCCTGCCAAGGATAGAAGATTTGTTCGACCAGCTCAGAGGTGCCAGCGTATTCTCGAAGATAGATCTGAGATCAGGTTATCATCAACTCAGAATCCGACCCTCGGACATACCGAAGACGGCATTCATCACTAAGTATGGGTTATATGAGTTCACAGTTATGTCCTTTGGTTTGACAAATGCGCCAGCCTTCTTTATGTACCTGATGAACAGTGTGTTCATGGATTATCTGGACAAGTTTGTGGTAGTGTTCATCGATGACATTCTCATATACTCTCAAAGTGAGGAAGATCATGTAGAGCATTTGAAGATGGTATTGCAAAGACTTCGGGAGCATCAATTGTATGCCAAGCTGGGCAAATGCGAGTTCTGGATTCATGAAGTCTTATTTTTGGGTCACATCATAAATCAAGATGGGTTAGCAGTGGATCTGAAGAAAGTGGCATATATCCTGAACTGGAAAGCACCAAAGGATGTTCGTGGGATCAAGAGCTTCATTGGAATGGCTGGATACTATAGGCGTTTCATTGAAGGCTTCTCAAAGATTGCTAGACCAATGACAGCATTACTGGCGAAGAAGGTTGAGTTTAAGTGGACCCAAAAGTGTCAGGAAGCATTTGAAGAACTGAAGAATAGATTGACTACAACTCCTGTGTTAGTCCTGCCTGATGTTCACAAGTCATTCTCGGTGTATTGCGACGCTTCTTACACCGGATTGGGATGTGTGCTAATGCAAGAAGGAAGAGTGGTAGCATACTCATCTCGGCAGCTGAAGATCCATGAGAAAAATTATCCCACACATGACCTGGAGTTGGCAGCAGTGGTTCATGCCTTAAAGACCTGGAGACATTACCTGTATGGGCAGAAGTGCGACATCTACACAGATCATAAAAGTCTGAAGTACATATTCACCCAGTCAGAGTTAAACATGAGGCAGCGAAGATGGTTGGAATTGATCAAAGACTATGAGTTAGAGATACATTACCATCCAAGCAAAGCCAATGTTGTTGCAGATGCTCTGAGCAGGAAGAGTCAAGTTAATATGTTGGCCTCGTACCCGATGCCATATGAGTTAGCCAAAGAGTTCGACAGACTGAGCCTCGGTTTCCTGAACAGTACGCAAGGAGTAACTGTGGAATTAGAACCCACCCTAGAGCGGGAGATCAAAGAAGGGCAGAAGGATGATGAAAACATCAACAAGATCCGGCAGCTGATCCTAGAAGGAAGAGGCAAAGACTTTCGAGAGGATGAAGAGGGAGTAATATGGTTCAAGGACCGATTGTGTGTTCCCGACCTCAAACCTATTCGGGAACTGATCCTCAAGGAAGCTCTTGAGACAGCTTACTCCATACACCCTGGAAGTGAGAAGATGTACCAGGATTTAAAACGAAGGTTTTGGTGGTATGGCATGAAAAGAGAGATCGCAGAATATGTCGCCATCTGTGATAGCTGTCAGAGAACCAAAGCAGAGCATCAGAGGCCTGCCGGATTGTTGCAGCCATTGCGGATTCCTCAGTGGAAGTGGGATGAGATCGGGATGGATTTTATAGTTGGCCTACCTCGTACCCGGGCTGGTTATGATTCCATCTGGGTGGTTGTGGACCGCTTAACAAAGGTGGCCCATTTCATACCTGTGAAGACAACATACACCGGAGCAACGTTAGCTGAGTTATACATGTCACGGATAGTCTGCCTTCATGGTGTGCCGAAGAAGATAGTGTCAGATCGAGGAACGCAGTTCACCTCTCATTTTTGGCAGCAGCTACAAGAAGCTTTGGGCACCCATTTGAACTTCAGCTCAGCTTACCACCCGCAGACAGACGGTCAGACTGAGAGAACTAATCAGATCCTAGAGGATATGTTGAGAGCCTGTGCGTTGCAAGACAAGTCAGGATGGGACAAAAGATTACCTTATGCAGAATTCTCCTACAACAATAGTTACCAGGCCAGCTTGAAGATGTCGCCGTTTCAGGCACTCTATGGACGGAGTTGTAGGACTCCGCTGCATTGGGACCAGCCTGGAGAGAGACAGGTGTTTGGCCCCGACATCTTGCTTGAGGCCGAAGAGAATATTAAAATGGTTCGAGAGAATCTGAAGATAGCACAATCAAGACAGCGAAGCTATGCGGACCGAAGGAGAAGAGAACTGAGTTTTGAAGTGGGAGACTACGTCTATCTAAAGGTGTCACCTATCAGGGGAGTCAGAAGGTTCGGAGTTAAAGGCAAGTTAGCACCCCGGTACGTTGGACCATATCAGATTCAAGCAAAGCGTGGAGAAGTGGCCTACCAGCTCAACCTACCAGAGAGCTTGTCAGCAGTGCACAATGTGTTCCACGTGTCGCAATTGAAGAAATGTCTGCGAGTACCAGAAGAACAGTTGTCAGTGGAGGGTTTGGAAGTCCAGGAGGATCTGACCTACATAGAGAAGCCAACGCAGATTCTGGAGTTTGCAGACAGAGTCACCCGGAGGAACACCATCAGAATGTGCAAAGTCAGATGGGGTCACCACTCTGAAGAAGAAGCAACCTGGGAACGAGAAGATGACCTGAAGGCCAAATACCCTGAACTCTTTGCTGACCAACCTTGAATCTCGGGGCGAGATTCTTTTAAGGGGGATAGGTTTGTAACACCCTGAATTTGGGGGTATAAAATTTCTTTGCTCATATTCACAAATTCAGGTGTTACTTCCCTTTTCTCATCCTTCCTCATTCTTTTCTTTCTCATTTCTATAGGAGAAAAGTGCTTATTTTATTTGTAATTATAGTTTAATATGGTTAAACCCTAAGGGAGTATGAGTTGTTGCATCATGTTGAACCCTAGATTTCACTTTTGCTTGGTGCATAATTCTTGGAAAGTCTAATTTGAATTTGTGGCTTATTTGGATTTGAATCAAATAGAGAAAATAAAAAGAAAAGAGAAAACAAATTTCAGAATAAAAAGAAAAGGAAAGAAGCCCAACCCCGCCGCCCCCTCGGCCTTTCGGCCCACTAAGCCCATCCCGCGCGCGCGCCTCTCTCCCCCCCCCCCCCCCCCCCCCCCCCCCCCCCCCCCCCCCCCCCCCCCCCCCCCCCCCGCTCTCTCTGCCCTGGCGGGCCCGCCCGTCAGCGCAGCCGCCTTCCTCGCGCCCGCCCCCGCTTTCCCCTCTCTCTCTGCTCGCGGGCCCGGGCTGTCAGCCCCGTCGTCCTCGCGTAACCGTCGCCCGAGCTGCGCGCGGCCGCCTTCTCCGCGCCCACGTCGCGCGTGGAGCTCGCAACCGCCCCGCCCCTGGCCACTTGAGCCCAGAGCCCCACTCGCCCTCTCCCCCTCCCTCATTTGCGCACCAGCAGACCCCTCTTCCACCTCCCCCTCGCTGCACGCACGCCCGAGAGCCGCCGCCGTAAACCCCCGCCGTCCCGAGCTCGTTTCCCCGTCGCCGTTGGAGCTCCGCCGTGCCCGTTGCCACGGTGAGCTCCGCCTCGACGTCCGCAACCCGGGACGCGCCCCAATTTCCCCTCCCCCTCCCTATTTCTCTCTGCCCGCGCTCACCCGTCGTTCCCCGTGCAGCCGCGGAGGTCCGCCACCGTCGCCCCGGGCCACCGTCGCGCCATTGCCGCCACCGAGGAGTCCCCGGAGCCCGCCTTGAGGTAAAGAACCTCTCCTGCCCCCTCCAAACCCGCGTATTGCCTTCTACTGCGCTTAATTCCTCGCCGGAGTTGTTTTATGCCGCCGCCGAGCCGCTCCGCCGTGAACCGCCCCCCTCCGGTGCCCCTGCCCCGACCCAGCCCCCACCGGGCGATTCCCCGCGCCTTCCCCAACCTTCCCGGCCGCTCAGGTCGCCCCAGAGACCCGCCGAGCGCCCGCGCCCCTCGTCTCCGGCGAGTCCTCCGCCGTGGGGACGAGCGCCGCCGCCCCAGCTAGCCGTAGGAGAAGCCAAAGCCGGTCACCCGATCCCCGTCGTTCGTCCCAGATCGGGCGGCCCCGTTTTAATTAGGCCGAGCCTAATCCCGGCCGTCCGCCGGAGATCCAGCGGCCCAGGCCCGCTTCCCCCACACCCCGCCTCCCTGCCAGTTGGGCCCCGCCTGTCAGCCCGCCCGCGCGCTCGCGCTGCCCGCCGGTCCCGCCTGTCAGCCCGCCCGTGCCCGCGCTGCCGTTTGGGCCCCGCCTGTCAGCCGCGTGCTCGCGCTGCCCGCCCGGCCCCGCCTGTCAGCCGCCCAAGCCGCCGCGCGCTCGCGCGCCTGCCCGTAGGATCTAATCCTGGCCGTTCGCCTTAGATCTGACGGCCGTGGTAGCCCGATACCCCTTCGCCCGCGCGTTTTCTTAAAGAGACCCCCGGTTTTCTGGAATTTGAACCCGTCGTCCCTGGTTTCTCTCAGTTAGGTCCCTGGGCCTTTTATTTAATTCAAAATAGGTATTTAGGGTATATTTTTAACCCCTAAACTTGTAAAATCCATAACCTTGTCATATGAACTCCAAATTAGGTGCTTCAAATTGCAAAATGCTCATGATGTTTTTGTCTGTCTATTTAAACAATGTTTCCCTGCTGTTTCCATGTACCAATTAATGGTTAATCATTATGATAGGATTAAGGTTTTTGGAACCCTATTTGAGATAATTAGAAGTTGGTAGACTTTAATAAAAGTTGGAGTACTTAAGTTTATGGACTTAAACACCTAAGTTTAGGAACTTAAAACCATGTAATGATTTAATCCCACCACTGACTTAAACCTGATTAGTGGATAATAAATCACTTTGTATAGTCCTCTACCCCAGACCTAGGGAACACCAGAGTGCCTATCCCTTTTCTACTATGAACTTGTGATCTCTTTGCTGCATATGTTTGGTATGTTGCTTTTGTTTGTTATCTTCCCAAGTGCATAGTGTGAATGATTACTTTACGTAGACAACGAGCAGTCTGTGTTTCCCGAGGAGGTTGCAGAGGAAGTCCCTGATCAGCAGTTTGGTGAAGGCAAGTGTCCTCTGTCCCATTATGTCCTATTCATTTATAACTTACTACCCCGCATTACTTACTTGAAACCTAAGGATTGACTAGCTTTACACTTTACTTTATCCTTGATGACCTTATGGGCTGTTATGGTTAGCACTCTGCTATTGCCTTAACTTAATCAATGAACATGATGTGACTATTTATGATACTGTTATCTTGATGATGTTGATGATCTTGTGATACTCTAGGGGGCTCAGGCTGTTTCCTGAGTACCTCTCCGTAAGGACTTGTTCGTTGAGAGACCACCCGGGATAACAGTGAAACCATGAGGGTGAAATGGGATGCCCTTAGCTAATTAATTAGAGGAACTAGAAGTGTAGTTGCTTCGCCGTCGTGCCGTCAATGGGGTCCAGGCACAGTGCTTGCTCTACCGAGGCTGGGTGCCGAGGTTCTTTTGTTCTGCTTTTTAGTCACCCTCCTGCGGGGAGAGGTACTGTGTTTATCAAACTGGAGAAACCTAACGGGCAGCTATGACCTCTAGGGAATCTTTGTAAAGGCTTCGTAGTGAATCCCTGGCCATTCACCTCGGGAGTGAATAAGGGTCTTGCAAGCCCGGGCTAGAGAGGGAATCACGGCTCATGGGTAAAGTGTGCGACCTCTGCATAGGGTAGTGAAACTGGTATATCAGCCGTGCTCACGGTTAAGAGCAGCCTTGGGATCCTCTTTGATTAGAGATACTCCGGATACACCTTGGATGATGACTTTAATGATGATGGTTAATGATGGTGACTTTAATTGTGAATTCTAGTATTCCCTCTCTCAGGAGGTACTTTTGGGATTATAACTTGGGTTTTATGATAAAATCTGGCTTATACTAACAATAAATACTTGACCAACTAAAAGCAACTGCTTGAGCCTAACCCCACATAAAGCTAGTCCACTTCAGCCAAACGGGACATTTGCTGAGTACGTTGATGTGTACTCATCCTTGCTTTACCACAAAACACCAGGTTGTCCCCGTTGTAACCACTGCTCAGGGGAAGACGAAGCCGTGGAAGGAGACTTCCAGGAGTTCCAAGACTATGACGAGTTCTAGGTGTGGGTTGGCGGCAACCCCCAGTCAGCTGCCTGTGAAGGCCTTATCTTTACTGCGTCTCGCTAGCACTTTGATTTATTTGTTAAGTTGATGACTATGTGGATGTCCATGACTCCATGATGTAATAAGTTAATACTCTTTTATGTTATTATTCGAGCACTGTGCGATGATGTTCATTTATGTAATCGCTGTGTACGTGAGTTCTGATCCTGGCACGTACATAGTTCGCATTCGGTTTGCCTTCTGAAACCGGGTGTGACAAGGAGCTGAAGCGGGAGCTGGAGGAGGAGGAGCAGTGGAAGCTGGCGTAGTGGAGGTAGCGGGTATGGCTGTGGAGGTGGATGGAGCAATAGGAGTGACGGGAGCAGGCAGAGTGGGTGGCGGAGTGGAAGCGGAGGTGTGAGTGGAGGAGCGAGGCCGGGAGGCGAGACGACGAACACGGTATGCGATCTGATCTGACGGAGTCTGCGGCTGATCTCCAAGCTCGGCCTGCGCAGCGGCTGCTGCAGCCGCTGCCGCTGCATGGGCTGCTTTGTCCGTACGCCGCTTCTTGCGGCCTTCCTGCTGCTCCAAGTAAACGGTCTTGCCCTTGACCTGCCTGAAGGAGCGACGAGGATCCTCATCATCGCCTCCCCCTGGCACCGACACATTCTTCGTGCGCGGCATCCTGAACTGATGTCTGCAAATGAGAGAGAGTGACTAAGCACAAAGCGAAAATGTCCGATAGATTAGCAAAGGATGAGATGACTACCTGGAAAGCTCACACGAGAGGTGACGATCCAGGCAAGACGGGAGACAGCACACGGGCAATCAAGGTCACTGAAATGACAGAAGAGGTGAGCACGTATTAGTCACATAGTCATAACTCATAAGTATATGAAATGTGAATAAATACATACACAGAGAGATATGGCACAGAAAACACGAGACGAGACGATCGATAGGTCAAACGGCGTGAAAACGATGTTTGAACGATAAAAAGTGCCATAGGAGGTTTGGAATTCGAATAGAGGCACGAAACGACATGGAATTGAGCCGATACTTCACGAATAGGTTTATGTAGGTGAATATGAGTGAAGTGTGTGCTTGGTTTGAATTTAGGCGAAGAAAAAGAGATTTGGGCACTCGGCTCGGAAACGATCGCTCGAAACGGGGAATTTGGTGAAAGTTAAGCCTGGAATCTCGGATTGGCGTGAAATTTGGCAAGAGTGTTACTGGAAGTGTTGTGAAGGTGCCTGAAAAATTTGGGTTCAATTGGAGCATTTTTGGCTAGTTTGGGCATTTCACCGAGCACGTGACGTGCGGAGTTCTAGGGTTTCGGTGAAACGACTATTTGAGGTGGGAAACCCCTCCCGAAGGAGCTAGAAACCTGCAGGGATGCTCAATACAAACAGAGACACACATACCACAACATGGATGCACAAGATTTCACAGGATTTGGAATTTGGGCAAAAGGGGTGGAAATGGGAGCCTCTGCTCACCAGAACAGAGAGGGAGGAGAACTGAGGGAGAGATGGGCTGCTCACCGAGGAGGGAAGAAGAGGGGCACGAGGTTGCCGGAGCACAGTCGGAGACGGTGGCCGCCGGTGGTGGGAGATCGCCGGTGAGAGGAGGAATCGCCAGGGACAGAGAGAGAGCGCTGGCATGGAGAAGAGATGAGCCTCTGGCTCGGTCTCGGGCTGGAGGCCTTTTTTTAAAACGCGATATGGGCGCACCGGACAGTCTACAGTGCCTGTCCGGTGCACACCGGACAGCGCACAGTAGCTGCCCGTGAACCACCGAACAGCGCACAGGGAAAAGTTTTTTAGCGCGCGGCTGCCGGTGCACCGGACATTGCACAGTGCAGTGTCCGGTGCACACCGGACTGTCCGGTGAGCCCAGACAGAGGGGAGTTTGGAAAATTTTGAATTTTTCTATCTAATTTCCAACCAAACCAAATCCCAACTTATAATCACACAAAATAACACTTGTTGGGACAGGTATTGGCACCCTCATATACTTTTTTAAAATATTTTGCCATAGGCTAGATAATTTTTAGAGAAAATAGGCAAATGGTGAAATTTTCATTTTGGCTTGCACTAGGGGTTTTCACGAGTGATTTGAGTTTTGAATACTCCCCCTAAGTGCAGTACCTCATGCATATTTCAAAAACCAACAATTGCATAACAAGTAAGAATTTAAGTGCTAAAAGCTAAGACTTGTCAAGTTTGACCCGAGTTAAGCTTTTTCACTCGCTTTGTTGGCGGTTATCTCAACTAGGTTAGACAAGCCCTAGATGCAATACAAGAAATTTAAACATGCAATGCAAGCTTGACAACACCATTTGACATTTTACATAAAATTTCTGAGATCAAGAATATTTAGTTCATTCCTCAACATGCAAAAGCGGGTCTTATCAAGTGGCTTAGTGAAAATATCTGCTAATTGATCTTCCGACCTCACTCCTTCTAAAATGATATCTCCTTTAGCAACATGATCTCTAAGAAAGTGATGACGGATATCAATGTGCTTGGTGCGAGAGTGTTGTACATGGTTATTAGCAATTTTAACAGCACTCTCATTATCACACAACAAAGTTACCTTTTCTAGAACTACGCCATAGTCTAGAAGAGTTTGTTTCATATATAAAATTTGTGTGCAACAAGCACCTGCGGCAATTTATTCCGCTTCGGTAGTTGACAAGGCAACACTATTTTGCTTTTTGGATGTCCATGAAACTAGTGATCTACCAAGCAGATGGCATCCCCCATAAGTACTTTTCCTATCAATTTTGCAACCGGCATAATCCGAATCGGAATAGCCAATTAAATCAAAAGTAGCTCCTTTGGGATACCACAGACCAACGCTTGTGGTGTGCCTGAGATACCTAAGAATTCTCTTAACAGCATGAAGATGAGCTTTCTTAGGATTAGATTGAAATCTAGCACACATGCAAACACTAAACGTAATATCGGGCCTAGATGCGGTAAGGTACAATAAACTACCAATCATAGAACGGTAGAGAGTTTGATTAACCGGGTTACCTCCCTCATCTAAGTCGAGATGTCCATTTGTAGGCATGGGGGTCTTGATTGGTTTGCACTTCTCCATGTTGAACCTTTTCAACAAGTCTTTGGTATACTTCTCTTGTGAGAGGAAGTTACCATCTTTCATTTGCTTGACTTGAAAGCCGAGGAAGTACGTTAGCTCACCAATCATTGACATCTCGAACTCCTTCGACATCAACTCACCAAATTCCTTGCAATGATAGTCATTTGTCGAGCCAAAGATTATATCATCAACATATACTTGACAAATGAAAATATCACCGTTATGTTTCTTTGTGAAGAGAGTTGTGTCGACGGTCCCGATCTTGAAGCCCTTTTCGATGAGGAAGTCGCGAAGGCGCTCATACCAAGCCCTTGGAGCCTGCTTTAGCCCATAAAGCGCCTTGGACAACCTGTAAGCATGGTTAGGATATCTAGGGTCTTCAAATCCAGGCGGTTGCTCAACATATACAAGTTCATTTATGAAGCCATTTAAAAATGCACTTTTTACATCCATTTGATAAAGTTTTATATCATAGCATGATGCATATGCAAGTAGGATACAGATGGCTTCCAGTCGAGCAACCGGTGCAAAGGTCTCTCCAAAATCTAAGCCTTCAACTTGAGAGAATCCCTTTGCAACAAGTCTTGCCTTGTTTCTTACAATCACACCTTGATAATCTTGTTTGTTTCTGAACACCCACTTGGTTCCAATGATTCTTGCATCTTGTGGGGGCTTCTCCAGGGTCCAAACTTCGTTACGGGTGAAGTTGTTAAGTTCTTCATGCATGGCATTCACCCAGTCTGGATCCTGTAGCGCCTCATCTATACAAGTAGGCTCAACACAAGAAACAAAAGAGTGATGTTCAATAAAAGAAGCATGTTTATGTGATCGAGTAATAACCCCTTGTGAAGGACTCCCGATGATTTGGTTTTGAGGATGAGCTTGAAGTAGTGATGAGTTTCACCTGTCAACCACTTGGGAAGAAGATCCTGGAGCATCAACATCTTCGGCTTGTACCCTTGCTTGTTCATGAGAGACAAATGTATCTTCATTTGCATGCCTCTCATCTTTTTCATCATCTTGTGGTACATTTGATGAAGAAGGCCTGTCAATGATTTGCACCTCTTCTTCATCTTCTTTTGGTTTGATAGCTCCAATAGGCATGTTCTTCATTGCTTCCCTAAGTGGCTCATCACCTACATCATCAAGATTTTCAAGTGCTCCTTGGGAGCCATTAGTCTCATCAAATTACACATCATATGTTTCTTCTACCACACCAGTGGCATGGTTGAATACTCGATATGCTTTGGACTTTAATGAATAACCCAAAAGAAAACCAATATCACAACGTCTTTGAAACTTCCCTAGGTGATGGCATTTCTTGTAGATGTAGCATTTGCACCCAAACACCCGGAAGAAGGAGACGTCTGGCTTTTTCCCATTTAGCAGTTCATAAGGAGTCTTCGCAAGTAGCCGGTGAGGAAATAGCCTGTTTGATGCATAACAAGCAGTGTTGACAGCTTCGGCCCAAAACCTCTCCGGTGTGTTATACTCATCAATCATTGTTCTTGCAAGAGTGCAAGGTCCTGTTCTTCCTTTCAACAACTCCATTTTGTTGAGGTGTGTATGTTGCGGATACTTCATGCTTGATCCCAATTTCATCACAGTACTCATGAATGTTGGTGTTGTCAAATTCTTTGCCATTGTCACTTCTAATCTTCTTGATCTTGCAATCAAATTCATTTTGTGCTTTCTTGGCAAACTTCTTAAATATAGATGCAACTTCAGATTTGTCATGGAGAAAGAACACCCAAGTGTATCTTGAGAAGTCATCAACAATCACTAGACAGTAGAGGTTGCCACCGGCACTTACATAATTTGTAGGTCCAAATAAATCCATATGAAGTAGTTCTAGTGGCCTTGATGTTGACATGAAAGCTTTAGTAGGATGTGTATTAGCAACTTGCTTTCCAGCTTGACATGCACTGCATGGCTTGTCTTTTTCAAACACCACATCCTTTAATCCTCTAACCATATCTTTCTTTAATACCTTCTTGAGTGTGCTCATCCCAACATGTGCAAGCCTCCTATGCCAAAGCCATCCAAGAGAAGCTTTGGTGAAGAGGCAAGTTCTTAAGTCTGCATCTTCTGAAGTGAAATCCACTAAGTAAAGGTTGTTGTATCTAAATCCCTTGAATACCATTGATTCATCATCCATCTTTGTTACAATCACCTCTGTTGGAGTGAATAAGCATTGAAGCCCAAGATCACAGAGTTGACCCACTGATAATAAATTGAAGCTTAAATGTGCAACTAAGAGAACATTTGATATTGATAGATCATTTGAGATTGCCACCTTGCCAAGTCCTTGCACTTTTCCTTTTGAATTGTCTCCAAATGTGATTTTATCTTGGCCATCAACATTTTCATCCAGTGAGGTGAACATCCGTGGGTTGTCTGTCATATGTTGTGTGCATCCACTGTCAATAACCCAATGGCTCCCACCGGTCTTGTAGTTCACCTACATCCACAGACAATTCAAGCTTGAGTTTTGAGGGCCCTATATTGCATAGGACCAGTGACTCTCTCAATTAAGGACTTTGCCACCCAGATTTGTCTAGGTCTACTCTTGTTTGGTGGACCTAGGAATGTAACTTTAACCTTTCCATTTGCAACCTTTCTTAGAACATAATGAGCATTGAAAGCAAATGGTCTTGAGTGCTTAGGCAAGGGAGTTGGTGGTTTGGCTTTGCAGTTGTGGGCAAAATGACCTTCATTTCCACACTCAAAGCATTTGATAGGCTTGTGAGTCTGCTTTGGCTTGTATTGAGTGGTAGCTTTCTTTTGCACAAAAGCATTGTATCCAATACCACTCTTGTTGTTTTTCATAACAGTGTTCATAAGCAGCTCATTTTGGAGGTATTGACCCTTGTTGAACTTTTGCACACTTGTTGCAAGATGTTCATTTTCACTTTTTAGTTTCTTGACCTCATTTTTAAGCCTTTGATTATCCACTGCCAACTCATTGTTGAAATCATTGTTCTCAATAGCAACCTTTCCTCTAGTAGTTGCATCAGTCAAGTAATTCTTCAATTTTTTGTTGTCTAAAGTCAGGACTTCAACTTTTTCAGTCAATTCAGCATGTAGACTAGTTTGCTCTTCTTGACTCAAATCATCACATGAGGTTGCTACATCAAACTTAACAACAAGGTTAATAGCCTCATGCAATGTGTTTTGCAAGATAAAAGTTCATTTTCAACAAGAAGATTGTCATGATCAAATTTAATTTGAGTATAGTCTTCCTTGATCTTTACTAGTCTATTTTGCAACTCCCTATTAGCTTCATTTAATTTGTCATATTTTTCCTTAGCATCTTTTAGGGAGTTTGTGAGCTCATTTATAGTTGATGACATAGTTTTATTCTCTTCTTTTATTTCATCACTAGCCTTTATAACTATGTCATATTTGGCATTTAAAGATTCATTTTCATTTTTCAACCTATCACATTTAGCTTTTGACTTTCTAATGATTTGAGTATATTCTTTAAGCAAATCAGCTAACTCATCATATGAAGGTGAAGCAAATTCCTCATCACTATCACTATCACTATCATCAGTAATATTAATATCATTTTGTACCTTCCGTTCACCCTTAGCCATGAGGCATAGGTGAGAAGTTGATGATGGCGATGGTGGTGGTGAAGAGAAGTCCCCGGCAATGGCGGCAACTTTTTCATCATTCTCTTCTTCACTTGAAGAAGACCCACTTGATGATTCGATGTCGGTGAGCCAGTCGCCAACAATATATGCCTTTCCGTTCTTCTTCTTGTGGAACCCCTTTTGCTTCCCATCCTTCCTCTTGAAGAATTTCTTTTCCTTCTTTTCATCATCGCTGTCATCTTCTTTCTTGCCCTTGAACTTATTCTTCTTGGGTTTGTTGCATTGATGAGCAAGATGACCGAGCTCACCACAGTTGTAGCAGTCCATCTCAGAAATGGGCTTTCTTTTGTTGGAAAAGAATTTCTTCTTTATTGAATCAAATTTGATGCCTTCTCTATTTAGCTTCTTCAACATCTTGGTGGTCTTCCTTACCATCAAGGCAATGTTTGCATCAAGGTCATCATCACTTGAGGATTCTTCCTGAACTTGTATTTTTGCTTTTCCTTTTCTTTCATGATTTGCTTTGAGAGCCAAATCTTTTCTTTTGGAAGATGATTCTTCTTTGTCGTTGATGTGCATGTACATTTCATGGGCATTGATCTTTCCCAAAATCTGTGTAGGTGTGGTAACTGAAAGATCCATTTGATGTAGCACAGTGACAATGTGTCCATATTTGTCTATTGGGAGGACACTGAGAATCTTCCTCACAACATCCGGTTGTGAGATTTGAGTAAGCCCCAATCCATTATCTTCCTCTACAAGAATATTGAGACGTGAGTACATAGCATTTGCATTTTCATTAGTAAGCATTTCAAAATAATTTAACTTTCGCATGGCTATGTGATATCTCTCCTCACGCTCACTTCTAGTTCCTTCGTGTAGAGCACAAATGTCCATCCACAAATCATGAGCATTTTTATGATTTCTTACTCTATTGAATACATCTTTGCAAAGGCCTCTAAAAAGGGTGTTTTTGGCCATAGCATTCCATTTCTCATAATTGAACTCATCACCTACAAGATTTGTGCGATCTCTAGGTTCGGGGAATCCTTGTGTGGCGGCTTTATAGACACCAATGTCTATAGCCTCTAAGTATGCTTCCATACGAATTTTCCAATAAGGAAAATCGTCACCATAAAAAACGGGAGGAGGTCCATCCCCACCGGACATCGTAACTCTAGCGGTTAAGCTAATCTATGAGCAACAAGGCTCTGATACCAATTGAAAGGATCACGATGCCCAAGAGGGGGGTGAATTGGGCTTCTCTAAAAATCAACACTAATTAAAACCTAAGCAAGAGCTAAGCAAGAGCCCAACTTCACCCCAACAACTAGCACTAAGAATATAATACTAGAAATGCAACAATGCTAAGACAATACTTCAAATACTTGCTAAACAAATACACAATGTAAAGTGCTTGAATTAAGTGCGGAATGTAAAGCAAGGTTTAGAAGACTCCTCCAATTTTTCCCGAGGTATCGAAGAGTCGGCACTCTCCACTAGTCCTCGTTGGAGCACCCGCGCAAGGGTATCGCTCCCCCTTGGTCCTCGCAAGAACCAAGTGCTCACTACGAGATGATCCTTTGCCACTCCGGCGCGGTGGATCCCTCGAGACCGCTTACAAACTTGAGTCGGGTCACCAACAAGATCTTCACGGTGATCACCGAGCTCCCAACGCCACCAAGCCGTCTAGGTGATGCCGATCACCAAGAGTAACAAGTCGTAGACTTTCGCTTGACCAAGAGAAGCCTAATGCAAGTGGTGTGTGCTCTAGGTGGCTCTTGCTAGCGCTAATGAGGAACAAAACAAGGATTAAGATTCTCTAATCTCCTCACTAGGCTTTTGGTGCTTGCAATGCTCTAGCAATGTGCTGGAATAAATGTGGAGTGCAAGACATTGAATATGGTGGGTGGAAGGGGTATAAATAGCCCTCACCCACCAACTAGCCGTTACAGGCAACTATCTGCGCACTGGCGCACCGGACAGTCCGGTGCGCCACCGGTGCGCCAACGATCGTTTCCAACGGCTAGTTCTGACAGCTAGCCGTTGGACTCATGGCACACCGGACAGTGAACAGTCACTGTCCGGTGCACACCGGACAGTCCGGTGCGATGTCCGGTGCGCCACTAAAATTCAACTCTGAAACTGACGCTCTCGGGTTTTCTGTGGAGGAAGCTTCTTCCTCGGACCAGCCTGGCCCTACCAGGCAGAGGGTGCACCGGACAGTCCGGTGCACACCGGACAGTCCGGTGCCCCCAGGGACAGAAACCCTAACTCTTGTTTTTCAGCTGATTTTCAAATTGGTTTTCGTTCTAACTTGTGAGTGAGTTCTAGAGTGACACCTAGCACTGTATGTGAGTGTGATTGTGCACCAACACTACACTAGAACTCTCTTGGTCAAACTACTCATTGACAACCCCTCTTTATAGTATGGCTAAAAGAGAATAAAAGACCTAACTAAACCGCGAGTGTCCACATCTCCTTGACACTCGGACTCCGTAGACCTTCACCTTTTGTTTCGTCGTTTTAGCCGTCGCTTCGAGTTCTTATCTCCGGGATTGTTTTCACCGTCGTAGTACTTCTACCTGTCATGCGACCTAACTTACCATTTGTCTCTGCAAAACACACGTTAGTCACATATAATATTATGTTGTCATTAATCATTAAAACCAACCAGGGGCCTAGATGCTTTCAGTGGAGATCCCCTAAGTTCATAGAGGGAACTACCCTATATGATGCCTTGGGGAGGATTCACTCCTCAAATGTCAAGTCACCTCAAGTAAAGGTAAACTTGAGTTCCACAAAGAGTAAGATGAAGGAAGTGGGATCCTCGAGTGGACAACAATTTAATGCTCCCATTTCTCACTCTTATCTTTGTGATTATATGTTGACTTGGGATTTAGGGAAATTGGTTGTCAAATATGTGGGTGCCTACACTAAAAGAAAAGTCATGAAAAGAAGTGTGTGGGTACCCAAGGCTATAACTAACACTGTAGGACCCAATTCAATTTGGGTACCTAAAAGCATAGCCTAAACTTGTTTTGCAGGTCTACTCCTCTGGTGGGTCAAGTTGGGTGCTTGACAGTGGATGTACAAATCACATGACCGGGGAGAAAGACATGTTTCATTCATTGCAACTAACTCAAGAAGCACAAGAAATTGTGTTTGGAGATAGTGGCAAGAGTAAGGTGATTGGTATTGGTAAAATTCCTATCTCTGACCAACAATCACTTTCAAATGTTTTATTGGTAGATTCTTTAAGCTACAATTTGTTGTCCGTTTCACAACTTTGTGGAATGGGTTATAATTGTTTATTTTCTGATGTGGATGTGAAGATCCTTAGAAGGGAGGACTCCTCAGTTGCCTTTACGGGTCGCTTGAAGGGCAAGCTTTATCTTGTTGATTTCACAACAAGTAAAGTGACGCCTGAGACTTGTTTAGTGGCAAAGTCCGACAAGGGTTGGCTATGGCATCGCCGGCTAGCCCATGTCGGTATGAGGAATTTGGCCAAACTTCAAAAGGATAATCACATCATTGGACTAACAAATGTTGTATTTGAGAAAGATAGGGTTTGTGGCGCATGCCAAGCAGGAAAGCAACATGGAGTCCCACATCAATCAAAGAATGTGGCCACAACAAAGAGGCCATTGGAGCTTCTTCACATGGACCTCTTCGGACCTGTGGCTTACATTAGCATTGGTGGTAGTAAGTATGGTTTAGTCATTGTTGATGATTTTTCTCGATTCACCTGGGTTTTCTTTTTGAGTGATAAAGGTGAAACTCAAGAAATATTGAAGAAATTCATGAGAAGAGCTCAAAATGAGTTTGAGCTCAAGATCAAGAAAGTGAGAAGTGATAATGGGACAGAATTCAAGAATACAGGTGTCGAAGAATTTTTAGGCGAAGAAGGAATCAAGCATGAGTTCTCGATTCCTTACACTCCACAACAAAATGGTGTTGTGGAAAGAAAGAACTGAACTTTAATTGAAGCAGCTAGAACCATGTTGGATGAGTACAAGACACCTGACAATTTTTGGGCAGAGGCGGTCAACACCACCTGTCATGCAATCAACCGTCTCTATCTTCACAAGATCTACAAAAAGACTGCTTATGAGCTTCTCACTGGTAACAAACCTAAAGTTGATTATTTTAGAGTATTTGGTTGTAAGTGTTTTATTCTTAACAAGAAAGTCAAGAGCTCAAAGTTTGCTCCTAGAGTGGACGAGGGTTTCTTGCTTGGTTATGCATCAAATGCGCATGGATATCGCGTTTTCAACAATACCACCGGTCTTGTTGAAATAGAGATAGACATGACATTTGATGAGTCTAATGGCTCGCAAGGGCATGTTTCTAATGGCACTGCAGGAAATGAAGAACTACCTTGTGAGGCCATAAAGAAACTTGCAATAGGTGAAGTGAGACCTCAAGAAAAGGATGATGAGGAAGGAACTTTGTGGATGACCAATGAGGTTGTTGATGTGGGTGCAAAGGTGGTGGGTGACAAATCCTCCACCCAAGCAAACCCATCAACCTCAAGTCATCCAAGTCTTGAAGAAAATCATCAATTCCAAAGGATGCCAACTATGGTAGAAGATGAACACGAAAGTGTTGATGGTGAAGTGCCTCTTGATCAAGTGAATGATGAGGAGGAGCAAATACAAAGACAACCATCAGTGCCTCATCCTAGAGTCCATCATACCATTCAAAGGGATCATCCGGTGGACAACATCCTAGGTAGCATCAGGAGAGGGGTAACAACTCGATCTCGTTTAGCTAATTTTTGTGAATTTTACTCGTTTGTTTCCTCTCTTGAGCCACTTAAGGTTGAAGAAGCATTGGGTGATCCGGATTGGATAATTGCCATGCAAGAGGAGTTGAACAACTTCACCCGGAATGAAGTCTGGTCCTTAGTCCAAAGACCCAAACAAAATGTGATTGGGACTAAATGGGTCTTTAGGAACAAACAAGATGAACATGGCGTGGTTACAAGAAACAAAGCACGGTTGGTTGCCCAAGGCTACACTCAAGTGGAAGGACTTGATTTTGGTGAAACATATGCGCCGGTAGCAAGGTTAGAGTCAATTAGAATATTAATTGCCTATGCTACTAACCATGATTTCAAGCTATATCAAATGGATGTCAAGAGCGCATTTCTAAATGGACCACTACACGAGAGGGTCTATGTGGAGCAACCACCGGGCTTTGAAGATCCAAAGAAGCCAAACCATGTTTATTTACTTCACAAGGCACTCTACGGGCTTAAACAAGCCCCTAGAGCCTGGTATGACTGTCTTAAAGATTTTTTAATTAAGAATGGGTTTACAATAGGAAAAGCTGACTCTACATTATCAACTCGCAAAGTTGACAATGAATTATTTGTGTGCCAAATATATGTTGATGACATTATATTTGGTAGTACTAATGAAAAATTTTGTGAGGAGTTTAGCAAAGTAATGACAAACAGGTTTGAGATGTCTATGATGGGCGAGCTTAAATACTTCCTGGGATTTCAAGTCAAACAGCTCAAGGAAGGTACTTTTCTATGCCAAACCAAATATATACAAGATATGCTCAAGAAGTTTGGCATGGAAAAGGCAAAACACGCCAAGACTCCAATGTCATCAAATGAACATCTCGACCTAAATGAGGAAGGTAAACCTGTAGATCAAAAATTATATAGATCAATGATAGGGTCACTGCTTTACTTATGTGCATCTAGACCTGATATCATGTTGAGTGTTTGCATGTGTGCACGCTTTCAAGCAAACCCTAAAGATTGCCATCTTGTAGCAGTTAAGAGAATTCTAAGATACTTAGTTCACACCCAAAACCTAGGATTATGGTATCCCAAAGGCTCCCTTTTCGATTTACCTGGCTACTCTGACTCAGATTATGCCAGTTGCAAAGTAGATCGAAAAAGCACTACTGGGACTTGCCAATTCCTTGGGCGGTCCTTAGTATCATGGAGTTCCAAGAAACAAAATTGTGTTGCACTTTCCACTGCAGAAGCTGAGTACATAGCAGCTGGGGCATGTTGTGCACAGTTGTTATGGATGAAGCAAACCCTTAGAGATTTTGGTTGTGAGTTTAACAAAATTCCACTTTTGTGTGACAATGAGAGTGCCATAAAACTTGCAAACAATCCAGTGTAACACTCTAGAACTAAACATATTAACATCAGACACCATTTCTTGAGAGACCATGAAGCCAAAGGAGATATCGAATTGTTTCATGTGAGCACCAAAAATCAACTAGCCGATATCTTCACAAAATCCCTCGATGAGACTAGGTTTTGCTTTCTTAGGAGTGAATTAAATATCTTGGATTCTCGTAACTTAACTTGAAAACGGACACTCAGATTGTTTAATTCACTATTTTTGATTGATAGTTTTAAAGCTTTGTGATGATCTTTCAAAACTTGGTGGAAATGTTAAAATTCGAATAGTGCTAAGATTTTTTAAAAACTTTTCCCTTGAAGCTCAACTGGCTTGGCCAGCTGAACTTTCTAGTTCAGTTGGAGGTGGCCAGCTGAACTTCAGCTCAGCTGCTTTTAACCAGATTTTACCAGAACCATCCTGGCCAAAACCGGTTGAACCGGCATTGAAGACCGGTTGAACCGGTCTCTGACCGGTCAGCGCAGGTCTGTCCACGCAGGCCTGTCCGCGTAGGTCTGTCTGCTGCAGCTTTTTCCAGTCGCGCAGTATTTTTTTCCCGCGCAGCATGCCATGCAGAATCTTGTTTTTGGGCCGTCCGGTCACAGCCGAGCTGCAGTGTCAGCGTCAGGCCATGCAGATTTTTTTGACTGGCCGGTCGCAGCCGCGCAGCAGCGTCAGGCACGCAAAATCTTTTTTTGACCGGTCGCATCCACTTAGCTGCAGGGCGCACAAATTTTTTATGGGTTGTCCGGTTACAACCGAGCACCTGTGTCAACCCGCGCAGCAACATTTTTTTTGACCGGTCGCATCTGCACAGCTTTGTCAGTCCGCGCAGCAAGAATTTTTTTTCTGTCCGGTCACTTCCGCGCAGAAGTGTCAGGGCGGCAGGGCGCGCAGAAATTTTTTTCTTTTAGCCTGTCCGGTCGCATCCGCGCAGCAGTCTGCTCGCGCAAAATTTTTTTTTGGCCACACGGCTTTTTCTTTTACCGTCTGGTCTCATCTGCGCAGAACTTTTTGATTTTTTTTGTGGCACATGGAATCTCTGTAGTACACCTTTTCAGAATCCTGCGTCAGAAATTTGAATTTTTGGCGTTTTTCCCTCTGCCGTTTCTGGCTCTCTGACCGCACTGGTCAGAAGCAGTTGAACTGGCCCATGGGGGGCGGTTGAACCGGTCCTGAGGACCAGCTCAACTGCCTATATATATTTGACACTCCCCTTCTCTTCTCTCACTCCAATCACTCTCGCCTTAGTCTCTTCGCAACATTTAGAGCCTTCTCTCTCACTCACCTCAACCGGTTCACAGTTCCAAAACCTCTCCAATCATGGTGCGTCGTCGCAACCCTTCCGTGATTGAGTTTAGCAGCGACTCGGACGAGATTCAGGAGGAATCTCCCGTCCCCTCTCCTTCGCCTCGTCGCTCCCTCTCTAAGAGAGGACGTGGCTCTGGTAGGATGGATGGAGAGGGTTCTTCCATGCCCTCGCAGCCGACTCGCGGGAGACGCCAAAAGATTGGCGCCTCTCAACCTCGTCGTAGCACGTCTTCCTCTGGGTATGCTCCCTGCCAGGAGGAGGATGGGGCTTTCGACGACTTCATCGACCTTCCGGCGCCAGATGCTCTCTACGTCACCGGACTGCACATGCATCCGGCGAACGTCACCCGCGGTCCACATGAACCTCCTGTCGACTTCTCTCTGAAGGGAATAGACACCCTTCAACGCCTGAGGTTCACCAATCCTACTCTCACTCCTCGTCATCCTGGTGTCTAGGACCCTCGGTTCTAGAATCTTTTCTAGGCTGACTTCTACAATTCTGTCATTCTATCCAAGAAACACCCAGTCGTCAGGCATAGGTTTATAGACTGGGAGGGATGTGAGAATATGGGAGATGCTGACATGACGTCAGCTCTCCAAAGCTTAGAGAGGAAGGGGTTAAGAAACATTATGACCATGGAATACCCCTGGAACGACGAGGTGGTAGCTCAGTTTTATGCCACCCTCTGGATAAAGAAAGTAGATAAGGAAGCCGATGGGTATGATTACCCAGTCATGTATTTCTTCATCCAGGGTAACTGGCACAAAGTCAGTTATCATCGTTTTGCCCATATTCTGGGCTTCTCTGATGCAGATATTCAAGGCAGCAACATGCGAGTGCATAACATTAGGCTGCCCATGCGGGAAGAGACGGAATTTATTCATGTCTCTAATGAGCGGGAGTTCTGGACGACCGCTAACATGCATAGGTACTACAGGTACCTTAATTCTTTGTCCAGGATGACCGTTCTCCCGAAGGGCGGAAATCAAATGAACGTCCTTGGGGAGAGTCGAGTCTTCCTTCTCCTCCTTGCTCCAAATAGTCTCGCCCGCATCAATGTGTTTGACATGATCTGGGAAGAGATCGTCTGTGCTTCCTGGTCTCCTCTCAGAGGGTGTCTTCATGCACCCTTTATCATGAAGATGATCGAAGTGGTCACCCAGACCCACTTCGAAAAACCAGTCAAACACTCCCGCTACGTACCCTACTGGGTTGATTCCTCCAACCCAGCTGCTCGTACGAAGCGGGCTCCCTCAGGGTCTGGAGGCCCTGCCTCCTCCACTGAGCCACCTCCCCAGCCTCCCCATCATCCATCTTCCTCTCGCCCCGCTGCTGCCTCGTGTCCCTCTCCTGGCCGCGGATCTCCCATGCCACGTGCTCGTGGTCGTGGTCGAGGTCGTGGCCGAGGGATGGGTGCTCGCTTGGTCCATGGGTTTGCGGCATTTTTCTCCATGTGCCGCAACATTTCTGTTGATGTCCATTAGGTGGCAAGGCATCAGCGGGAGACTGACGACAATCTTCGTCGTCAAGCTTCCACTATGGGTGTGCCCTTTGCCCCTCGCTCGCCTGACGTGCCTCTCCATCCTCCTCCCCCGGAGATCAATGAGTGGCACCTGCAGGCCTACGGGGTGCCATTTATGTCAGCAGACGACGACGACGAAGAAGAAGAAGCCTATGTTGATGATCGCGAGCAGTTTGCCCCGCCTCCCTACCATGGGGATCCGGGTCAATCATCCTCTCACCCCCCGCCTCCCTACCCGGGTCTGGGACCCATTCCTGGTGACCCTAGGCCATCCGGCTTTGGTTATCATCACCACCCTCCACCTCCTCCTGATCATCATACATCTTCGACATCTGTCTTTTTTGCGGCTGATGAGCCACCTCGGGACTCCACATTTGAGGAGGACGTGATGAGGACCCTCTTCCCTGACTACACTTCATACCCTCCATCATATCCTCCATCATATCCTCCTCCTGGAGGATATTGATTCATGTATCCTTGTCTCTCTCTTCGTTTTTGGTACTTGTTGCCAAAAAGGGGGAGAAAATCTAACTTCTAGTTTGTGGTTCTTTCGATTTTCTTTTGGATTATTTTTGTTTTGGCCACTGTTATGGCTTGTATCTTTTGATCATTATATGAAATAAAACTGATGGGTTATTATTCAAAGTGATATGATGGTCTTCTGGCCATCATCTTTTGTCCTATCAGTTTGTAATGATTACTTTGCTATGAAGTAAAAATGATGTGTATTTAGAGATAGTCATGTGCATCACAACTCCTGTTATGACACTCTTGCACCCCTCGGATGGTTGTATTCAGTATGGTTTTTGTCACTATCTCTAAATGTGTTGCTCACATGACATATTATGTCAAAACATTGGATTCACAATCGTGCACACATTTAGGGGGAGCCATCTACATACAATCATTCAAAAGAAATTTTCTATTGCAAATGTATATCTTTTTTACCTTAATTGTTTTGGCATCAATCACCAAAAAGGGGGAGATTGTAAGTGCAATCAACTCCAAGTGAGGGTTTTGGTGATTTAATGACAAAACAAATAAGGGTACTAACAATTTTGTTCTCAGTGTATGATTAGAAGGAAACATGAACTTAAGGAAGCACCAAGGACTTCATGCAACAGACGTATAAAAATTTATGTAAAATCTTGTGTTGCATGATGTAATTCTTCCTTGTTCTTTTCCGCACAGGTATAGGTGTTTGCTATAGCTCAAGTCCCAAAATTCAAAAGCTATTTTTGAAAACCAAAAATCACTTTAACATTATTTGGTTGACCATGGTTAGGATTGAGAAACCTAGAGTGTTCTTGCTGAAAAGCAGCTGAACTTCTTCAACTGCAGCTGAGCTTTCCAGCTGAACTTAACTTCAGCTGTGATGAGCTTCTTCAGCTGCAGCTGAGCTTTTCAGCTGAGCTGGACTTCAACTGAGTTGAACTTTCAACTCCAGCTGAACTTCAACTTCAATGTGGACCTCTTTGACCATACCCAGCTGAACTTGCCCCGGGCAGCTGAGCTGGGGTTTTCTCTCCAAAACTCTCTGGTCTAGACCAGCTGAACTGGTCCTGGGGGGCAGCTCAACTGGTCTCTGACCCTCTGACTTCTGATCTGCAGTCTGCCAGTCAGACTGGCAGTCAGGTCGCCAGGGGTGTCAGGGGGCGGTTCAACCGGTCCTGGCCTGTCTGACCCGCCTGCAGGTCAGTCTGCCAGTCAGTCTGGCAGTCAGACTGGCAGATAGTCTGCTGACCTGTCAGGGGGCGGTTCAACCGCCCTAGGGGGCGGTTCAACCGGTTTTCAGCGAGGTTTCTGGTCAAACGGCTAGTTTTTGAGCCGTGACTATAAATTGAACTCTCTCTCTCTCTCTTCTTCAATACGGCTGGACACTCACTCATTTATTGCTCACCTAACTTGAGACAAAGCACTCATCTCTCCATCTCTCTCACACTTAAATCTTCCTCAAGATTCAACCTTGTTGGAGGAGCTCTTGGGTGTGAGGTTTGTGCTTGTGCTCACGATTTGGTTTTCCTCTCCCATCTCTTTTACAAAGACTTGAGCTTGTACAAACCCCTCTTGTGCTTTCTTGGTGTTCTTGAAACCCTAGGTTTCAATATCTTTTGAGGTTGCTTGGGAGTCTCCAAATTTGTGGACGACCCCAAGAAGTTTGTATCACCCGCTCTTTGAGCTAAGATAAGAAGAGATTGCCTTGACCTTTGTGGTCGGTTTTTGGAGGATTAGGGTTGAAAAAGACCCGGCCCTTTGTGGGCTCCTCAACGGGGAGTAGGACACCTTTGTGGTGTGGTCGAACCTCGGATTAAATCTTGTGTCTTGTGTTCTTGCTTGTTTTAACTTGAGATATTTTTACTTGCAAGATTGACATAAAGATTTTTCCGTAGAGTTTATCTAGAAGTGAAATAGCCTTTACATATTCATCTTTTCATCCTAACTTAGCTATATCTTACTTCTCACAAGAACTCGCGAAATACTTTTTCGAGTAGATTTTAGTCTAAAGTTTATAAAACAGTTGGATTGGTTCAGAGTGGTTCAACTTGCGCACGTAGCTGTTGAACCGGCCTACACCAGTCGAACTGTGTATTTAACAATCTTTCGAAGTTTGTTGTGAAAATTTTCAGATTAGCCTATTCACCCCCCCTCTAGGCTACTTTCAATTAGTCGAAAGACGTCGTGGTCCGTCCATCTTGTACTTCCATAGCTTCTAATTTTGTTGACCAGGGTCTTGAGCCGGTTGTATGTTTGAGTTGGCTCTTCTCCCCTGATCATGGCAAACCTCCCCAGCTCGCCTTCCACCAGTTCCATCTTTGTGATCATGGTGGCATCATTTCCCTCATGTGAGATCTTGAGGGTATCCCATATTTGCTTGGCGTTGTCCAAGCCGCTAACTTTATTGTATTCATCCCTGCAAAGCGAAGCTAACAAGACAGTAGTAGCTTGGGCATTCTTATGAATTTGTTCATTAATGAATACAGGGTTATCAGTGCTATCAAAATGCATCCCATTTTCCACTATTTCCCAAATGCTAGGATGGAGAGAAAATAGATGACTATGCATTTTATGACTCCAAAATGAGTAGTCCTCTCCATCAAAGTGTGGAGGTTTTCCTAGTGGAATAGAGAGTAGATGTGCATTTGTATTGTACGACATGCAAGAATAGTCAAAAGAGTAATTTTGATTAACCGTCTTTTTCTTTGAAGAAGGATCGTCATCGTCGTCGTCTCTTGGTGAAGAAGAAGATTCATCGCTGTCGTAGTAGACGATCTTCTTGATGCACCTCTTCTTCTTCACGTCCTTCTTCTTATGTCTTGAGCCAGAGTCGGTGGGCTTGTCGTCTCTAGGCTCATTGAGGAAGGACTCCTTTTCCTTGTCGTTGACCACCATCCCTTTCCCTTAGGATCCATCTCTTCAGGCGATTAGTCCCTTACGTGAAGAGAATGGCTCTGATACCAATTGAGAGCACCTAGAGGTGGGTGAATAGGTGATCCTGTAAAATTCAACACTAATAGCCACAAAACTTGATTATGAAAGTTAGAACAACTAAGTAGCTTGAAGTTAGTTCTTGTGAACACAGATAATCAAATAGAAAGCACACGAGAGACACACGATTTTATCCCGTGGTTCGGCCAAGTAACACTTGCCTACTTCCACGTTGTGGTGTCCCAATGGACGAGGGTTGCACTCAGCCCCTTTCAAGTGATCCAATGATCAACTTGAATACCATGGCTTTTCTTCCTTATCTCTTTTCCTGTTTGCGAGGAATCTCCACAAGTTGGAGTCTCTCGCCCTTACAACAAAGATCACAATGAAAACACAAGGGTAAGATTGGGGAGCAACACACACAAATCCGCAGCACACACACGTACACAAGCCAAGACTTGAGCTCAAAATGAAGCACAACGAGTTCACAACTAGAACGGAGCTCAAATCAGTAACACAATCGATCGAGTGCGCGGAGACGGAGTGTGGGAGACTTAGAATGCTTAGTGAATGCTTGGGTAGCTCCTACATGCGCCTAGGGGTCCCTTTTATAGCCCCAATGTAGCTAGGAGCCGTTAGAGGCCAACAAGGAAGGCTATCCTTGCCTTCTGTCGGGTGGCGCACCGGACAGTCCGGTGCACCACCGGACAACCACTGTTCATGTCTGGTGCGCGATCTCCTTCCTATTCTGGCGCAGACGACCGTTGGAGAGTCGTGGCAGTTGGCGCACCGAACAGTCCGGTGCCCCCTGCCGACCATTGGCGCGGGCCACGCGTCGCCCACGGATTGCGCGACCGACCGTTGCGCTGGCGGCTGTTGGCTCACCAGACAGTCCGGTGCACCACCAGACAGTCTGGTGCACCACCGGACACTCCGGTGAATTATAGTCGTACGCCGCCAAATTCTCCCGAGAGCGGCCTGTTCACCGGAGTCCAGCCTAGCGCACCAGACACTGTCAGGTGCACCACCGGACAGTCCGGTGTACCAGACTGAGCAGAGATTTGGCTGCACCGAGCCAAGTCTTTTGATTCTTTTCTTTTCTCTGTTTCTAGCACTTAGACAAAATATGTTAGTACTCAAAACAATGTACTAAGTCTAGAAACGTACCTTGTTACATGATTTGCATATTTTGCTTGTTTGGCACATAATATTTCACTCACTATGTGTTGGACACTTAATCACCAAAACATTATAGAAATGGCCCAAGGGCACATTTCCCTTTCAATAAGTGCTTCAAAGATACCCATGTCCTAATTGCTAAAAATGATAAGTTATCATGCCAACGGAAAACCAAAAGTAAACTTCCTAGTCCATCAAATATTCATCATCAGTTCATTAGGCTTCTTAGGATCAAAACAGGGCATGAAAACTTGATTTCACCACTTGAAAAGCAATCAAGTATGTCCTATTTTGCTCTATCTTAAGACTTTATTTCCTGCATCGCCCTCTTCCTCCTCACACCGCCGGCCCACCCCACCTCTTCCTGCTCACACACTCATCGTTCACGACACCCTCGTATCTCGTCCTCTTCCTCCCCACGCCACTGCCTCCACCCCTCCACAAATATGGAATAAGGGAGTACTCAACGACTTCATCACATAGTCCATATTCACAATTGCCTAGGAAAACAAGAAAAAATCACTTGTAGTAGGCATATTACAAATACATGAATGTTTCATTTATGTTCATTTATTAAAAAACAAATAATTAGGAGTGTTCTGTAACACTTGGCATTTCAATTACTCACTTATGCAAAAAACAAAAAAGAAAGGATGTAAGTTGTAGCAGCATGAAGATTTGGTCATACTAGAGATAGAATCGTCATATTGACCATTTTGTTCTATCATCTAAATATTCCTTAAGTAATATGCCAAGGTAACTGTGTATGTTGCTTTCTATGATAAGCTTCTGATCTTCACGCTCTTGCACAAGAACTTGGTCCGATGTGTTCAATAGATTCAAGATCAAATAGCATACAACATTGCAAATTTGTTGGGGTGCAAATTATTCTATCACTATACATCTACAAAGATGTTAATTATATATCTTAGGTGGTAATTTTTCTCTCGAACTTGTAGGAGAGTTATGTATCACTATATTAAGGAAAAAGGAGAAGAGCCCTCACAAACATACATGAATACCTTAGGTGTCCACGAGCATAAGTGCCTCCTTGAGTATGGTGCTTGCCCCTAACCCAATCTACATGCCATATTGTAAGAAAACAAAACAGTCATCTATGGCAAAGTTGATTATGGCTAAGGGTGGTGAAGGATCACAATCTAAATGGTGCTTCAGGATTTACTAGTCCGATGCCCGTGCGTTGCAACGGCATCCAAAACTATTTGAAAAAAATCTGGTTTGGTTTGGGGTCTTTCTCGTTGTTTTCTAATATTTTATGTTTCCTATAAAAGGCGAACTTAAGTTGTTAAGCCATGCACATCCCTAACTAGAACAAACCATTAGCATATTGTTCATACATGTTGCTCATAGTAAAAAGCTCCTCATCTTGGTTCATAACAAGACAATCCAGTGGGCAGTACTGCTCTCCAGTTTCTTGGTCATGGATGACAGAATGACAGTGGCTAAATTTACCCCACTCAACATCCTGACCACTTAATCTGACATGGTTCCCCTCAATGATAAGAGTAGCAAAGCAAGTGCTTCACCAACTGCCCAGCCAATGCCTTCTCCAGTCTCGATCATCTCATGCCTTTGATCAAAAATATTCTTCACGGCCTTGTGAGGATTAAAATTTTCTAGCAGAGTAGTCATGGTTTCTCCAACATGTTTTAGAATCTCTAACTTAACTCTGCATGGTTGATTGTTAGATAAAGGTCACTTAAAATATGAAGAAACACAGACAGAGTCAAACTAAATAGGAAGACATATTTACTTAGTGTTTCGAATACACGAATTCTGCTCTGGTGACTTGAACCAGTCTAGTAAGCTGAAAACCAGTCCCTCTTGTTGGGAACATAGTGCTAACCTTCTTATTTAACTTATCAGTATCTTCCTTTGAGATCTTTCCAGACTCTAACAACATTGTTTGCAAGCGCACTTGGATGGTTCCTTATCACCTGACACAAACAGAAAACTTTCCAAATGTGATGGGCACAATCACACATTTGACAATGACAAATAATATTGAAACTCCACCAAATTTGATTATTTATAATCAAGGTTGATTTCAGATTTCTAAGAATTCTTCTGATTATGATACCAAAAGATACAAAATAGACTCATATTTTTCTGTCCTTCAACATTTAGCTAGATGGGGTACTAAAGATATCACTATTCAAATGGTAAAGCATGAATCAGGATAGAAATAAATATGTGAAGACAAAGGTATGTTTAAATTTGTGCCAAATCTTAACAACAAAGTGAAACAAAGAAGAGTGTGTACCTTGTACACCATAGGTTGGGTGAAGGACGACTCATCAATTTCATTATGGCCAAATCGCTGGTAGCATACAATGTCCACCACTACATCTGAATGAAATGTCTATTGCCATTCTACAATGACCATAACATTTGAACTCTCTAGGAATCTTCTCATGGACGGGAAAATAAACAGCATAGAATACATGGTATACATGTCAGGACAACAATGTTTAGTAATCGAAAAACATGTAACATAAGACAAGGCAATACGAAGATGGGTTAGCAAGTTAACATACTTGAAGAGGGTGAATGCACCTTCCTGCATCCCTCTGCCAACAAATAACTGAGGCTACATACAAACATAAAATCTTTCTTTAAAAGAAGGCATCCAGAATCTCTGACTCTCTATCATCTAATTAGCAACAGAAAAATGAGAGATGGAATGCTACCTGAGACCACCACATTATGATCGTTATGACCATAAGATTTTAACTCTCTAGGAATCTTCTCACAAATGGGAAAAGAAATAGCATAGAAGCAAGTAGTTTGGTGCCATGTATATCACTACAACCAATATGTACAAAGATGGCTGATTCTGACCATCACCAAACCAACTTTTTATTGTTCTTGCAAGTCCATTATGAACATGAGCAAAATTGGCCTATAATAATACCCATAGTAGGATGACAAACCAAACCTTACAGTAATGAGTGAGGTCAAACCCATAAGGTTATTGAATTAGACAAATTGGACTTGATAGCTATAACGGCAATCTATGTGATAGGTTTGAAATCTCAATTTGCCAATGTCTCTTCATTTCTCATAAGATGTTTTAAATTCAAAGCAATCAAGGAAAATGTGATGCAGTGATCTTAATTTTTAGGGTACCACCAATAGGCCAGCAATGAGCTGATGCGTCAAGGGAGGAGAGGGCTCCATCTAGGCGATGGCCTTCGTGTAGCAGGAGACCAAGATTTTGCAGTTTCAAAATAAGCCTAAAAGACATACAAAGATTTAACTGTTAACACATCCTTATCTGTCATATGTGAATAAGTACTTCTTCGCACTTGATTGGATGTACAAATTGTAATAACACTTAACCAAGTTTCCTTCTCAACTCTCAAGATTACATTTATATGAAATATCTAAGAAATAATAAGAGTATGTTCTATGTTCTGTAGTCACAAGTTTTTATGTGGAAATAAGGTATGAAGTTGCTATAAAAAATGAGGAGAAACAGATATCGTATGTTTCACGGAGAGAAGTTAGTTTTCAGGTCTATATAAATCATCTCTCGTGTGACTTAGATAGTCGTGCTAACAAACTAATGATGGATTAAACAACTACCTTGTATCTATGTACAAAGATTTATCATGAGAGATGCTTTCTATAGAACTCCCCGTACTTCTACAATGTTTTGGTGGTGTAAGGCATTATTCGAGGAACTACAAAATGAAACAATGCAAATATTAGACATATTTTTTATACCATCAACATTATTAGAAATCATGTATCAAACTATTGCCTGCAGCACGACGGCACTACCTGAAACTGACCAAACTGTACTTGACCAAACTGAATAGACTGGAGACAATCCTAAGATATGCGTTGCTAACTGAACGAGAACTCATAAAATACACTAAATACATACACAAATACAAGCTATGGAGAGTGTGGGCACCTCAAGCAGCTCTGAACAGATCATAAATGGTCATAATTTGATGTGATGATGTTATTTCTCACATAAAAAGGGATCAGTGTTCACTAGCAACTGAAAATGGGAGAAACAAATATTACACCCTAGTATTGCTATGCTTAATTTCTAAATGGTAACTGCTATATAAGCATTAGTGTATGGATATACATCCTAATGGGTTACTGTGTAAATAACTTCGCAGTCAAATATACATCCTGATGGGTAGCTAAACATTTTTTGTAGCATATTTATCGATGGTGGGTGCAGATCTAAATTAAAAATAGATCACATCCTCACAAGTGAGGATCCAATTGGGCACCTAATAGACAAGAGGATGTTGGTGGCCAGGAGAAGCTCAGGCCCTTGTGCGGGCACTGTTTTGACAACAATGATGCCCTGGTCATTATTTTACTCTCATTTCTGTTTCACAAATTAAGCAGTATAAATTCTATCCAAAGTAGAAATTCTACATAGAAGTGTTTGTCCTTTAATGTTTCTTCCACTCAGTTATATGTTATAAACTAAGGTATAGAAACAATTAATGAACAAATATGTATGACCACTCAAATTTATGAAGCGACAACCATTCTTATCTTTATAGTGTTGTAATCATTTATTGCTTGCAACTTTAGAAGTAATACAAACATTGTAAAAATATGTAAATCATTGCACATGTTGTAGGGATAGCAAACATGCAAGACTAAAGAGAGCATATGAAAAAAGCCAGAGCATAGTGGCAGTCAACAAGAAATCATGTTCTAGCAATTACAGACTACATGCTAACACACTCTGCATGAAGTACAAACAGAGAAACCGAAGTGCAAAAACATGATCTTCAGGTTATATTCCAATATGCATGTGAAGTAGTTCTAAAGTTCATACCCATGGAAGTATGTAAGAATTTTCTGCCAGTTGGGTGGGTTTTGCACAATTGCACAAGTAAAATATTAGCTTCTTTGAGGTCTATACTCCTCAAAGAAAAACATCAATATAGAATCAAGAAACAAGAAAATGAAATTAAGTACAAAATGTCCCAAATAAAAAAGGTATGCATAATCTACCAATAAAAGGTGTGCCTTATTTATACTAAAATAGTATAAATAGAAAGTCATGAACTCATGCCTATTGGTCCAAATATAAAATTAAATATTGACATGTGACAAACATAAGTAAAAGCATACTTTAAATAACTCACTTTACTCATTAGTGATACAAAAACTTCAATAGACTCTTTATTGTTGTGCTCAAAACCCTGTAATAGCAATACATTCTTCTCAATAATTGCAAAATCTGCACCATCTGCTCATACAACCAAACAACACTTAAACTGGAATACTTCAGAGAACACATATCCTCACGGGACCTCCTCACTTCATTGCTTCCACCTAAATCAGTTCTCCGTTTATGAGGCAACATCTTAGTCTTGACATTGAGTATCTAGGCACAAGAGCAACAACAAAAAAAGAAAAATAATACTCAGATCGACTGGACATTCCCTGAATAAAAGGTTCGCATAAGATTGAGATCTTATTTTCTTTATTTATGAGAACAAATAATTTTAGGAAGCTAAGTGATCATAGTGAAAGACAAACCTCTATTTTGCGATGATGGGAATGCGTGTAACAATTAACTCACAAAAGAACTCAATGACCTCATTGGTTGTCATAAACTTTTGTTCTCTAATTCGTGTTCAACCTGCATAAATGCCAAATTCATATATTAAAGAAAATCACAAGTATCATAGGAACACCTAGTACACAGGAACAATAAATCACAGACACCCACTAACAGGACTTGCTAAAATAAAAAGCTATTATGATCAGCAGGACCACAAGTAGTTTAATGAGCTAAACTATTAGCTGAAAAGCGAACAAATGAGTACTGTGTTCTAATAGCCTAGAACCAATAGGTTGTAAACAGAGCGCACAATATATACAGAAGATTAATGATTATGTTCATGGATTGGACCAAAAAATAAAAAGCAATACTTGATAGGCCACCACATAGTTAACGCTTGTAGCATGACTCCAACCAAACCCCATCGACTGAACTGGAGGCAAGGTTAACCTCGCTCTCAAAAGAACACTGTCACAATTATCTAACAGCCACGAAATCTACGAAAAACAACGGCACGGAAAGGCAGGGCATGCGGATCCAACAGCGAAGGAGGCAACCTTTTGGGTTTTGACACAAAACACCTGCTCCTGGTACCAAGAAACAGACAAACATGACTGCAAGAAGTTTCAAAGGTTCGTTGTTCCGCTTACCAGAAACATGGGGTAGTCCGATCGTGGCCAGGAGGTCCGCCCTAGCGAGCGCTGGCGCCAGGCGGATGAGGGTGGGGCTCCGGCTGGCGTAGGCCCCGACATTGGACGCAGGCGCCGAGGAGGTCGGTGGCGCGTGCTTGGAGGGGGAGACGGGGAAAAAGGAGACTGGGGAGTTTGACGGGGGAGCGGCGGGATACGGGTCTCTGGGGGGCGGGGGAGGAGGCACCGACGATGGGCGGGATCCAGATCTAGGGGCGAACGGGGGTGGGGCGCTGAGGATGGGGCAGTCGGGCGACATTGACAGCAGAGCTTGCGTGATGACGGAAGCGGGGGCGGGGGCACGGTGTCGCAGGCGGAGGCATGGTAGCGCCGGGGCACCCATGGTACGTGCTTAATAGAGTAGTATATATTTGAGCTCTTAATTAATTTTAGTTTAAAAATGAATAAAGATAGCGTCTGATGCTCTAATCTAATATGTTCTACTCCTTCCGCCACAAAAATGTCGTTTTACTTTTTTGACATCAAGTTTGATCGGCCCGTCTTATTCAAAATAATTATGGAAACGTAGAAAAATGCAGTTCACAGCTAAAGTAAGTTATATGATAAACTAATTTAGAATGAAAATAAATGATAATTATAAATTGTTTTGAATAAACGAGCTGATTAAACTTCATAAAAAAGTCAAACGACGTTCTTTGTATAACGGAGGGAGTAGTTCTTAAGTTCTATATCGCGTAAAATTTGAAGCTCATTATTAGTCTGTCTCCAGCATATTACTATCCTATCCCTTATTTTATTACCTATTTTAAACTTTACTTTATAAATAGTATCAAACAATTCCGCGTTCTATATTTTACACGGTCCTAAAAAAACATTCTTAGACTAACTCCACTAACGTCATGCCTACGGGCATGTATAATATTGTTTTATATATACACTGTTTGTATATAGAAGTTTAAAATAAAAAGTGAGATAACGATTGACAAATTACTACCTGATTATGGCCGACCCCGGAGCCAGAACCCGTAAACCCGGCGGGCCCGGTTCTGAGGGCGAAGCGCACCGGCACACGCGGTGACGTGGAAGGCGAATCGGTATCCTCCCGGGCCCGGCAGCCGGCTCCTGCCGTCATATTCTCTCCCCTTCTCCGACCGATCCCCACCTCACACGATACTTTCCCCCTCCACTAGGGTTCCCCGTCCGTTCCCCCTCGGCCGCATCAGGTAAATTACTGGTCTATCCGCCCCGCATTCGATCTGATCCCGTGATTCAAGCCCTTGTGCATCGATCCGGGACTCCTCCACCTGCAGATCTCCGCGGCGGAGTTTCGTACCGTATTTGTCTTTGCAACATTCGAGTTGATTATTTTGGAGGAGTCGCTCTCTAGGGTTGATTGAGCGCTGTTGTTTTTTTTGTGCGACGACGGTGGTGTGTTGATTGGATGTTGAAAGAATTGTAGCTGTTTGAGGCGGCAACCAAGGGCCGCGGAAGCATCTGTGTCGAGCCATGGATAAGGGGATCTTCACCAACGATGGCTCCTTCATGGAGAGGTTCAAGCAGATGCAGCAGGAGGCGCAGGAGAAGAAGGCCGCTGCTGCCTCTGCCTCATCGGCTCCCAAGCATGCGAACCCCAAGCAGGGGTTTGCTGTTGCGGCAAACAAGAGGCCATTCGAGCTGAAGAACGCTGCTCCGGTAGCCTCAGCTGGTAAGCTGGCCTTTAGTCTCAAGAAGGCCAAGGTCGCCGTTGCACCTGTGTTTGCAGCCGACGAGGAGGATGAGGATGCTGTGGATGTTGAGAGGGAGGAGCCCGCCAAACGCCAGAAGTCTGTGCAAGCTGATGCTCCTGCGGCAGCTGCCGCGTCCGGGGCTGTTGGTAATTATTTATATTTATTAATTTCTTGCTGTTTTACTGTTAGCTTGTTTAGTGAAGGCGTTCTATGGGTTGTAGTTTCCAATTTTCCATCGCATGATTAGGTTTAAACATGTGATAAGGCTTCTAATTCAGTAACCGAGACAGAACATCAGTGATATATTACCTTATAGCTTTTCATGCAATTAGTGTTTTTTCATCGAATTCAGTCACGGATTTAGATTATCTCATTGAATTTGACGCAAATCATTTCACACGCATGCGACATACCTTAGTATTTTTACTATTGAAGTGAGTTCTAATTTCTGATATCTGTTCCCAAAGTATTACAGCTGGTGCAGATGATTGCATTATCAGTTTCTATGTAGAGTTTTTTTATTCCATTTATTTGATGGTGTTGTCCTGGAAGTATTGCGATTCTGAACACATTTGATAATGAAACTAAGTAATAACTATATGGTTTGAATTTAATTTTCTTACATACTGATTATTGAAATCTCTAAAGGACCGTTTGGATGGTCGGTAATATTTGAGTTCTTTATGGTTACTAAAATATACCATAACATTTAAAGCTTCAAGGTGTTTCGATACAACGATGTAGTTTTACATCCAATTACCATGTTATTTTGAGTTCTTGAAGAAAACCTATTCAAAACTCATTTTCCCCATTTTTTTTTAAAAATCAAAGCACACCTCACATTACCTTTGGCACCATTGTGAGTTATGAAGCATTGGCCTGTCTAATTTCATGCGAAAGGGCCTCCAGCTGAGTTGGTTAGGTGGTCTGATTAGCACTCCTTAGGTCCTGAGTTTAGCTCCCCGTGGGAGCAAATTTCAGTACGATTTTAAAAATCCCCTCGTCTGTCTCACGCCAAAGCACAAGTCTAGTGCTTGGCCCTGGTCGTGGTTGTTCAGCGAGGCAGGGGTTCGGGGGGTTTTCTCGACTTGTATGAGGTATTCTTAGTACAATGTCCAAGGCTGTCTCACTTCCGCAGGTTGAGTTTTTTTTTTATTTTCATGCACTAGCAGTACACATTCCTAATGTATATACTTGTATTGTGTACATTCGTTTTCGATTGTCCACAGGGTACTTAAGCCCTTTTCGATTTTCCATATATAAACTATTGCTATGTATCAAAGCTAGTAGTATCTATATATATGTCTAGCTTTATTATTTTTCTTCTGGTGTTTGATTATATAGTATGATGTATATTTGATCACAAAGGAAAAAAACACTAAGCCAAAACCACAAAATATGTTATTGTTTTTTCTATGTATTATTATATTGTAAAAACAGTGTTCTTTTTCACAACCTATGTCATTTCATTACTCGTGTATTGAAACTATGGGTTTGAAATGTTCTAATGTCCAGACATTCCATAACCATAATAATATTGAATTCATGCATTTATACTAGTGACAATGAATCTTGCAATGCATTTTAGCGGTGGAATTTGTCAACATCGTTTAAATTTTTAGAAATAACCATTGAAATTGCTTGCTGTTGCACCAAGGTGCTGTGAACTTTTTTGTTTTTGTTTTATGCATACATTTTTGGTTTACAAAAGAAACATCTCCCTCTCATCATCTGCATCCATTATTAGTCACTATTGTCACCAGAAAGTCGTGAAGGTTGTCTTTTTTTTATGACTGCAGCTTATAGTTAACTAAATTGACATTGCTGGGAAGGATGTGATTGAGGGAGTTGGAGGCTCTACTGCAGTAATTTGCATTGCCTTGTCATGCACTAGATATTAATCAGTTCTTTAAGTGACATGCAGCCCCACCCCCACCAAATGATATGACAGTGAGACAAGTCGCTGACAAACTGGCAAGCTTTGTTGCCAAAAACGGGAGACAGTTTGAGAATATCACACGACAGAGGAATCCTGGAGATACACCATTCAAGTACGACTTCACAATTTTTTTCTTACCAACTCTTTTACGGTGTGGTGGTTTTTCTTAATGAGTCAATTTTACTTTCAACTATTGGTATATATAAAAATATTGAATCATTTGCAGGTTTCTATTTGACAAAAACTGTCCAGACTACAAATATTATGAGTTTCAGCTTGCTGAAGAGGAAAGGGCTCTTGCTCAGTCAAAGGAGGCTGAAGCATCGAAAGGTGGTTCGTGGCACAATTTCTTTACTGTTTTATATAATTTATACTTCTGTACAAGTCTTGATGCTGGATGCTCTTGTTAATGTAGCTAACTCTGGCACTGCAAGCTTCAAGGCACCAGGTGGTACTTATAGAAGCTCATTTGAACAGAAGTCTAACTATCAGACACCTGCATCAGCTTTGTACGGGGCATATGAGGGTAGTTCTTCCCAAGGAAGCTCTTCTAGTTATGGTAAAATTTGCATACACCGTTTCCTTGTCTTTTTCATGTGTTGTTTAACTACTCCCTTCATTTTTTACATGTCATATTAGGTTTGTTTTAAGTCAAACATTCCTAACTTTGACCATCAATTTCAAAAATCTATGTAGTTTCACCACATGTGAATTGAAAGACTTTCTCATAGTGATCTATAAACATAAATCTTATTTTGTGACCATATACATTTTTTTTTAAAAAAATTGATGCTCAAAGAAAGAAGTGTTGTAAAAAAACAGGGAGGGAGTACTTTATCTATGTTACTGGGTTGTGTTAACTTGTTTACTATTTGTTTAGTTTACAAGTCATCCCTGTTTTGCATTTGGTTACTATTCATGAATGTTCTGTTCCATTCTTTTGGCTTAGTGCATGTAGTAGATATGGTGTAGTTGTTGGGTTTCTGTTGTGAACCCTGAGACCCATGGTTTGTCATCTCCCCAACCTATAGTTTGCTTCAAAAATTTAAATCATCGTCTTCCAACTTGGATTGTTTGGTTGTTAGCCCCTATTCGATTTCATTAGCTGCTAATAGTCAGCTAGTTAATAGGTAAAGCTAATGTTATCTAGCTAACTATTATAGTTGCTATTATCTGGTTTGGTCCAACCAGTAAGATAGTTGTTAGTTTGTGTATTAGCTAGACCCTTTTGGATCCAAAGGAGCTAATTGTTAGCACTTAGCAGCTAACTATTAGCTTCATGAATCAAAACAGGGCTTTAGCATATTTGCTCAATGCTAGCTAATTTTATTGCAGGTGATCATACAGCTCCACCATCAGATCCTGTAGCATTGATGGAATTCTATGCAAAGAAGGCTGCACTGGAAGAACGGAAGAGGCCACCAAGGCAGTCGAAAGATGAAATGCCGCCACCTCCTTCTCTTCAAGGTACATACACAACATTATTCTCCTTGTTGAAAGAATGTAGAAGCTTCAATGTTTATTCCAGCACAACTAATTCCTGTGCAGGTCCTCCTAAGAAGGGACACCACATGGGTGATTTCATTCCTCAAGAAGAACTTGAAAAGTTTATGGCACGGTGTAATGATGCTGCAGCACAAAAGGCTACCAAAGAAGCCGCTGAGAAGGCTAAGATTCAGGCGGACAATATTGGGCACAAACTTTTATCTAAGATGGGTTGGAGGGAAGGTTTGTCCCTAAATACTTAATACCATTAAGCCTTGTTCGGTTATTCTCATCCCACATGGATTGGAAAGGTTTAAGAAGGATTTTGACTTGCTATGGATTTAAACCCACCCAGTCCAGTCCAATCCACATGGATTGGCACTAAAACGAACAAGCCCTTACAATAATCTCTGGTAAAACTGTCACATTTTTCTCTTCATAAATAAATTGCTTAACACCATTCAGTTTGCTTCTAAAAAAATTATAACCACTTAAGTGGTGAAGGATCAATCTCAAAATTTTGTGGTATTTGTGAGGCTGAATGGCTGATTGATATTTAAGTTTATGATAACAGTACAACACCCATAGATGATAGGACCCTGATTATCATTGCTTTTATTTGTTGGTGTATATTTGGTATTTCTATATATGATAGATACTGTTTACGCAAAAAATGTCGTCTAAAAAGGGAAATATTGAATGAATAAATTGTAAAATTTGAAACTCTTGACGCTCGCCTGTATCCATCTCTTTCTGTGTTCTTGTCATGCTACCCAGCAAACCTTCAATATTGTAAAATTATGCTGTGAACAAAGCATACAATCCCAAACACCAGATAAGAACTATCTATGATAGATTCAGCATTGTGTTGCATGCACTGGTTCTCAACATCCCAACACCAGTGGGAGTTGTTGGGTGTTTAGTCAGGCAATTAGAGATAATATTCACCATTCTACTTCCAGGTGTTACATGTTGTTTACTCTGCAGGTGAGGGTCTTGGGAGCGAGAGAAGAGGCCGTGCAGATCCCGTTATGGCTGGAGATGTGAAGAAGGATCATCTTGGTGTTGGGGCAGTCCAGCCTGGTGAGGTCACATCTGAAGATGACATCTATGAGCAATACAAGAAGCGGATGATGCTTGGATACCGCTATAGGCCAAACCCTCTGGTAATATTGGCTGCCATTGCCTGCTTCCAGGTGTTCTGTTATTTCTGTTTGCCTGATGCTTCTGCTATTTTTGCAGAACAATCCAAGGAAATCATACTACTGATGTGGGGGAGTTCGTCTGAGGGGAGATGTAAGGCGCTGCTTTGCTGCAATTTTGCTCACAGAACTAATGGTTAGGGGATATCACTAACAGCATTGAAAGTTTTTGTTCATCAACAGAAATGTCAAGAAGTTCGTTATTCAGCATATTTCTTGGAATGCCACAGATGCAAGGCTTCCGGGGGTTCTACAAAGCTTTGTTCTTTGTGTAGTGTGTTTATCTTTGTGGGTTTAAATGTCTGTTCAAACGTGTATCATGTTTCAGACTGTTGTATTGCTTTCTTGGATCACCCTTTTTTCTGATCTCATTTCAGTTACAAGTTGGAACCATAAGGTACAAAATTTGTGTTGGGAGGGGTTATATTTTAGAATGGAGTGTGAATAACTATAGCTAGCATAAGGCTATCTCCAGCAGATTAGCCATCCTCACATCTAACAGTACAGTCTATAGTGCAAAATATTGTAAAACAGTGTTTTAGTTGACCATACGGTGAATTGTTGGACACGGTCTAAGTGGTGTTTGGTAGAGGTTTGGGTGACTCTAGATCCTGTGTGCATCTTAACGATGAGATGCTTTTCTTTATCAAAATGAATTAGAAACTGGTGAATTCACTTTTTTGTTTCACCGGCTTCAGCTCTTTCAGGTACTGTAGCAATAAGCCAAAATCCTTTGGAGCCATACCAAATAGGCCGTGTTTAGTTCTGTTAGAAAAAATGTTTTCGGATGTCTTGTTCTGTTGTTGCCTTGGTTTTATGTTCTGTGAGCTGTTTTTTGTTAGCTCAAGAGGACCAAATCCGCACACTGGAGTAGGTAAGGTTAACCTCACCTGGCAGGCAAGGTTCGGACATCCTCTGTACGGGTGTGAAGTCTGCACCATGTATTTAGTGGCAATCAAAGTATGAAACACATGCATTTAGTGGCAACGAAAGTATGAAACAAAGTTTGGATGTCTATGCCTATGTTTCATGTTGGCCTAGCATAATACGCGTGCCCCATAGTCCTTACCGAAGTGATGCCATGACAAACTTTTAAACTCACGTGGATCAAGACTTTTGACTTCAAGCTGAAAACTTTTCTCGTAAATATGAAGATATCTGTAGCCGAAGTCTGCCGTCCTCTCCTGTGCTTTGCCTTGGGGACATGTGCACCTACCTGAAAGGCTAAGCGCAGCAACGCCGCGGCGCGGCGAGAGATCCGCACGAGCGTGCACGCACTGGCAGTCTAGCACTACCTGCTAGCCAAGCCGTCCCCAACCCCGAGTGCTTTTACAACATCGCAGCAACGCTGACTGATCCTGCTCCTGCTTACAACATCGCAGCAAGGAACCTCTCCTCACTGATTGCGCTTGCCCTGCCCCCCTCCTTCCCCTGCACCTCCATGTCCAGTCATCGCACCACCAAACGGAACGGAGCCATCTTCTTGTACGCAACGCACAGCCTCCCCCCACCACAAGTTGCAGCGTTAACAAACGCGCGATACTCCGCTGGGTCCTCGGTAGGGATGGCAACGGGTACATACCCGTCGGGTAGTACCATTCCATACCCGTACCCATCAAAAAATATTCTACCCGTCGGGTTACCCATATATACTCGCGGGTATAAAATCTTACCCATACCCGTACCCGCGCGGGTATTTTTACCCGTCGGATAACTCGTACCCGCTAGGAAAGTCTTAAATTCTAATATACCAATCACTCAAAATATTAAATAAACATATAAAAACAACTTCAACTTCAGATATAACAAATCATATGATTACATAACTTGGTATCTAGACAAATGATAGCTAGAGAAGGGTTTTATTTTAGCTAAGATGGGCTCTATTAGATGGTTATAGTTGTATTGATGCGGGTATATTTTACCCATGGGTAGACGGGTATGGGTAGTTGCAACCCGTACCCGTACCCGTCTACCCAACGGGTAGAGGTTTTTACCCATTAACATACCCGCGGGTAGAGAAATCATCCCGTACCCGCCTTCATATCGGGTAAAACCCGTCGGGTATTCGGGTTTCGGGTACCCATTGCCATCTCTAGTCCTCGGGGGTTTTCGACGGAGAAAAGCATCCTGTTTGGTCTGATGACCTGGACGAATAAAAATATCGTCCTGTTTGATCTGATGACCTGGACGAATAATCGGGCTACTAATCTTGGAAGCGAAGGCTGGAGCGCCGTGCCGCTGTCAGCCTGTCTTCACCGCTGGCTGCCTCGCTGTCAGCTGTACTGTACTGCACTGCACAGCACTCGCTCACTGAGAGACAGGTGCTGCTGCCCCAAGCTTGAGCCTGAAAGCAGCCGCCACAAGTCTCTATTGAATACTCTGCTCCTGCTAGCAATAGGAGCAAACAGATCTACTCCAGATACGTGCTGACGTGTCACTTCTGTGATTTTTACATTCTAACACATTTTTAAATTATTTCTAAAAATAATTCTAGATTAATTTTATTTCCAAAACTGTGCTGACGTCTCACTCTGTCTCGCATGACCGATTTATGAGAGTGACAGGTCAACCAAATTTTAAGCAATAATATGATAAGTTTTTGTCGCGCCACCGATTCAAACTCATCATCTGTCGCGTCACCCCGTCTGGTGCGATAGAGAGAACTATACTAGTTGTTTGCTTCGAATTAAATTTAGCTGAAAATAAAGATACTGCAAAAACAGTATAAACCGATACAGATTAAAGACAAACGATCATACCAATAGAGCATGCACACGATTTCCTCTTTTTTTTTCTTTCCTCTTCTTCCACAACGAGCGCCACCGCTCTTCTCTGGCCACATTGATCATCAGGACATGTAGTTCCCCCCTTCCCCCATCCTCCTCGCTTTTAGTGAGAGAGATCTCCCTAATATATAGGTGAGCACTATTCACTATCTACACGCTAATTGTATCATTTCTTTGGGAAATTAACCATGTTTAAGCTCTAGAACATGGTAATTATATGTATTATGATGATATAAATATTCTATGTTTTTTTAAAACTTTAAAAACCGATAAAAATATTAAATAACTAAGTTACGGTAGACAGAGTGTTGAATAGGAAGCGGACCATATGTATTATGTTGATATAAATATTCTATAAATTTACCCTTGAGGTTGTGCTGAGGTTGTGCGCCCACGCTGTGGCTTGGTGTCATGAGTGGGAAGCGGATCGGCACCCACGCTGTGGCTTGGTGTCAGGCGCGGTTAATGTGACCAATTATTTATGTCAGGTTAGTTCGGACCGGGTGCGGGATCCACTCGAGTGATTACCTTTCGACACGCCCGTCCTCTCATGTCAGGCTCTAACATGCCCGGTCTCGGCTCGGTGCCGCGGGGTTCGACCGTGAGCGTGTCCTTCTAGGGTTGGCGCTTCTGCCTCTTTCAAAATGATCGTGAAAAGATAGAAGTTGTTGAGCCATATAACTCTCTCTTTCTTGGGTCTATAAAAGAGAGGAATTCAAGCCTATTCAATTTGGCCATATGCACTCCTAACCAAAACCAAACATGAAGGAGAGGTCATGGTATTATAGATCTAACGAGCCAAACCTCTATAAACTGGCCACACGCTGAGTAACAAACTATATCTAGGCCAGCCTATCTCTAGCCAACGGCTCTCACTCCGTCCATAAACTTTGTTCACTTTTTCTATATACACACATGATATGTTCATACCTATAAAATAGGTGTATATGGCTAAATTCACTATGTTAGAGCATCTCTAGCAGTGTGACATATAAAAATATCCTATAATTTGTAAATAAGTATAATTGATAAAATTTAGGTCACTGATAAAATAATTTGTTCCAACAGTAAAGCTCAAAATCTAAATTATAGACAAATCACTGCGGTGTAGTATATTTGAAGCATTTGACAGAGTGCTCTATAAATTTTTAATCAAATTTTATAAAATAAGATATTTTTGGGGTAGTTTTATCTATGTAGAGATTTATATTTCAATTTAATACACCAGTTTGAGGCATCGTTAGAGATGCTCTTACATTAGGTCCCTTGTTTATGTCTTGTCCTAAGATTACAAACCTTTTATTTGTGTGCCATGCTACCACATATTATCACGTTAGACACCAATGGTCCTGTTAGGTCATCGCTCTATTGTTTTTAGAACTATGGTTAACTTTTATACGCGATGGAACACCTTACGAATACGTTTATATAGCAAGGCCGGCTCACGTGAACAACGCCCACGAAGTAGCGTTGGCTGTTGCAAAAGCAACCGTTTCAAGTTTCCTCCCTAGTGCACCCAGGAAATCGCCAGCACCTCCCCTGTTCCCTCTCTGTCTCTGGCTCTCTCTCCTCTCCGCCCCTTTTTATCGCCCGATCTCACACATTTTGGAAAGAGGAGAGAGAGGGAGAGATTAGAGGGAGCGCCCTGCCCAAGCAAAGAGAAACCGCGGCGCGAGAAGAGGGAGGAAGGGCAGACGGGCGAGCAGGATGAGAGAGATCATCAGCATCCACATCGGCCAGGCCGGGATCCAGGTCGGCAACGCCTGCTGGGAGCTCTACTGCCTCGAGCACGGCATCGAGCCCGATGGCACCATGCCCAGGTGAATGCTCGACTCTTGTCGATCTGCCGGACGCGTGCCTCCTGTTCCCCCCATTTTTTTTTGTTGGCAGCGCGCATCTGTCGCGCGTTCTAGGGAGCCGGGTGCTCGAAATTCTGGCGTGCTCGTTCGTCGCATTTCCGAGATGTTTCGGATCGCTGCGTTTTGTGTGTGTTCTAATTCGGTGGAGCAGACGATGGGCCGGGTAGGTGTGTAGTGATGGTACTTCTATGTCGGCTCCGTAATTTTGGTTCGTTTGCGTTGTACTTCTAGTCTGGTCCTTTGCGACGGGGTTTGTTTGGGTCGGATGTGTTGTGGTTTGTTGGGTTTTGGTACATTTTTTGCCGGTTGTTGAGAGATTGCAATGCATGAGCCGGACTAGATGCGACGTTTCCTAATTAAGGGTTTGCGCTAGCATTTTTTGGATTACTATTAATACTAGGCCTGCCAATTGCTGCATCTGTTCTTTTCCTGCGAATTAGGCAGGCGACACAGATGACAGAACGATGCCTTGAGGTCCTCAGAGGAGCGCACGTCTATGTTTGTGTGCTTGGGGACAGATAGAGTTTCCAACTATGTAAGACGCAAGATCTGAAGAATTGAATCTGTGGGGATGCTTAATAAATAATATAACCGGGGAGCTCGGATGAGTGTCAGACTCTGGATCTCCCTGGATTCACGAGTTTCATCTTGTCCTCTGTTAAAAGTGGCATGCTTCTCTCTGTTTGCCTGATTTTGTAGTAGCATAGAAAATTTGCCCTAATGCTACTCTGCTTGATAATATAAAATTCTGTTTAGGACCCTGAGGAGGGAGGTTGCGTAAGCTATAATTACTCCTTTAGCTCATATGCCAATGGTTACTACCTTACTAGAGTTCCTCGCTATACATTTTTTTAACACTGGTTTGATTATGATGCAGTGATACCTCGGTTGGCGTCGCACATGATGCCTTCAACACGTTCTTCAGCGAGACCGGTTCTGGCAAGCATGTGCCGAGGGCCATCTTCGTCGACCTTGAACCCACTGTCATTGATGAGGTTCGCACTGGCTCGTACCGCCAACTCTTCCACCCAGAGCAGCTCATCTCGGGCAAGGAAGACGCAGCTAACAACTTTGCCCGTGGCCACTACACTGGTAATTCACCATGTGTATGTGAATATGTAATAGGAGTGGGTATTATGCTTCTGTGACTGTGGATATGTTCAATTCTAATTATGTGGAATGCAGTTGGGAAGGAGATTGTCGATCTATGCCTGGACCGTGTGCGCAAGCTTGCAGACAACTGCACTGGGCTGCAGGGATTCTTGGTGTTCAATGCTGTTGGTGGTGGGACTGGCTCTGGACTTGGGTCACTTTTATTGGAGCGCCTTTCAGTTGATTATGGCAAGAAATCCAAGCTTGGTTTCACCATTTATCCTTCCCCACAGGTATGACCTTACCTATGCTAAAACCTTATATTAGCAACCTAGTATCCGGTGATTTCTCAAAAAAAGTATTCGTATATCTATTCTTTCCAAACTGAGATGCTGGCTTAAATATCTGAGAAATGGAAATAATACATGAAGCAGGTTAACAATTTATATTTGTCAACCAACAGGGAATTGTTTTATATAGAATTAATCTACGGACCATGTAATTTAGCAGCACTGTCCTTGCCTTCTAAATCACACAGATAGACACTGATCATTGGACCAGCCTAGCATTATTTAAATCATGTGTGGACAAAAAATCAACTGTTGTGGACTTCTGGTTAGTGAGGAGGACCTTCCTGTGCATGGTTTAGACCATGATTAGTACAACTGTCACATGCCACAGGTCATCTTTATGAGTGTCTTGAAATCATGCATCGCATATGTGCCAACATTATCCTATAGTGCTGCTCCCTCCTGTCCATGTGATGTGGGCCATTCAGCTTGCTCATGAGAGTAGTTTCTTTTTGCATCTTAGCTGTTATGTGGACAATGGGTAGAGATGATCGATCATTTTGGGTCTGGTCCATGGTTTAACTTTTCCTCTAATGCCACCCTGGATTGCAGGTGTCAACAGCTGTTGTAGAGCCATACAACAGTGTCCTCTCCACCCACTCCTTGCTTGAGCACACTGATGTTGCAGTCCTCCTGGACAACGAGGCTATCTATGACATATGCAGGAGGTCCCTTGACATCGAAAGGCCAACCTACACCAACTTGAACAGGCTGATCTCACAGATCATATCATCTCTAACCACCTCCCTGAGGTTTGATGGTGCTATCAATGTGGATGTCACCGAGTTCCAGACCAACCTTGTTCCATACCCACGTATACATTTCATGCTTTCCTCATATGCCCCTGTAATCTCTGCTGAGAAGGCTTACCATGAGCAGCTCTCTGTTCCTGAAATCACCAATGCCGTCTTTGAGCCCTCAAGCATGATGGCCAAGTGTGACCCAAGGCATGGGAAGTACATGGCTTGCTGCTTGATGTACCGTGGTGATGTTGTTCCCAAGGATGTCAATGCTGCAGTCGCAACCATCAAGACCAAGAGAACTGTCCAGTTTGTGGACTGGTAAGCTGTCTTTGTCGCAATTTGAGTTGCACTTATTCTATAATATCACATGCTTATCCCTTGATTAGTGATCCTAACTAACTCAATTATGCTGCCGCCACACAGGTGCCCCACCGGATTCAAGTGTGGCATCAACTACCAGCCACCGTCTGTTGTCCCTGGAGGCGACCTGGCAAAGGTCCAGCGTGCCGTGTGTATGATCAGCAACAACACTGCCGTTGCTGAGGTGTTCTCGCGCATCGATCACAAGTTCGACCTTATGTACGCCAAGCGGGCGTTCGTTCACTGGTACGTCGGTGAGGGTATGGAAGAGGGTGAGTTCTCCGAGGCCCGTGAGGACTTGGCTGCTCTTGAGAAGGACTATGAGGAAGTCGGCGCAGAGGGTGCAGATGACGAGGGTGACGAGGGCGATGACTATTGAGTAGCCGGTTAATAATTAGTTCGCTGGTGCTTAATGGTTGAGTTATTTTGAGTATACTCTGTATGGGTCCACTCCATTGCGTGCTGCTGCTGTGTGTTTCCATTTTGTATTTTGTGATAAATTGTTCGTAGCCCCCTATTGGCCATGATTGTTGTTCATATCATCCTGTTTTGATTTGCAATGCTATTCATCGAAGTTCGATGTAGTATATTTCATTCTGTTGCAAGTGCTGTGTGCTTAATAGTCAATACCATTGTAGTGTTCTGAATTATAGATCAACTATTTATCATTTTTCCATTTACAAGGACAAGCTAAACTTATGAAGAAAGTATTTATGAACAAAGTATTTATTGATGAAAGCTTAACTAAACTACTAATTATATTTAATCATTATTATTATTATTATAGTTTTTTTGTTTATTATTTGTCGGATACCTATGAAAGAGGTATCCAAAGCAAGGCCCGCGAACTCCTATCTAGCCCATTTATTGACCAAATCCCCGCTAAGCAAGTCTGCAAGGCGGGACGAACGACCAAGATTCTGATGAGCAAGACTGCAAGGTGAGACGACTGCGAGGCGGGACCAGATCCCCGTCGAGTGGATTCGAAAGGAAGGAACTTGAGCCAACGGTGCCGGCCACGATAGCCGCGACAAGATGCAACGCCACCAAACCATGTCCACGTCGTGTGAGCGGCACCAGGGGGTTACGGCATCGAAGTCTCCACCCATGTACCAAAAAGAACAAGACGACATGTCTAGCGTGTGCTCTAGCATGCTGAAGGGTGACAGAGGGAGTTGATGGAAGATGAAGTCGTACTGAACACGTGCCTCAATCTTACCAGGAGCACGTTTTGCGGGACCCATCTGGTACGATGGATAGGCATAGAGTAAGCTACATAGCCTTACACAACAGATGGATGGGGTAGAGCTCCATGCGAGGAATATGGAGGCACATGACCCATTAGGAGGAGCCACACCGTGAGCAGGCACGCCCCTAGAAGGGCCCGCTGCGCACTATAGCTTAGGGCTCTGGTTGAAGAACTTTCTCTTTCTGTGTCTCTCCCTTTCTTTCTCCCACTCTCACATGTAAGGACTATCCCTTGAAGTATAAAAGGGAGTCCCTCTCCCCTCGTACGCACACCAGTTGTAACACGCTCCACTGCAATACTACGATCAACATTACACTGGACTAGGGCTTTGGCCTGAAGCAGTATAAACCCTTGTGTCTCAGTCCCTTGCTTGATTCTCCGTGATCCACCATCCGGAGTGAGTCCTTGCTTGCATCCTCACTGAACACAAATCTATTGTCCCCTGTTTCCGAAACCACGACAGTTAGCGCGTCAGGTAGGGGACCACAAGCGTGCTAAGCTACTTTTTTTTCACTCCGATGGCCAGTTCGCCAGCATCTGCCGGGGTCGAAACCTTCACCCTAGGGAGCAGCATCAAGTTTGGCTCTTTCGACTTCCTCACCACCGCCATCGGTGAGCTCTGCCTTGCCAAGTCCCAGGCGACCGACACCTGAGGCACAAGGCCGGAACGCCCCACGAAGGGCGAGGAGGAGAGGCGACATTTCGAAAGGAGGCACGCCACCCCCGGGCAGTGCTCCCGTCGGACCATGGAAAATGCCGAAGCGAGGGAAACGCCTTCGTCGGGAGGTGTGGTCAGAGACGACCGTCGTCAGGCACCCATCAACAAGCGTTGACACGAAGACCGCGAGGTGTGTACGACACAACCCGACATGCCTCGGTATCCCCTGTGGTCGGAGCTACCGATCACCTTGCTCCAAACGACATATAGCGTGCAGAAGCCCCTGAAGTTTTTTATGGTTTACATAGTGTATTTGGTAATAACCACAATATGTTTCCAGAATTGTAACCACAAAGCAACATATTGTTGCACGTCTCGCTTGAAGTTGAGACTCACCCTTCATGTTGAAGGAAAAAGAAGCAATATTCATGCCACTATATTAATCTAAGTCTAAATCTCACTGCATAAAACCCCTATCTGTAATGTGCGTAAGATTTTCTAAATGAATCACCACAATAACATACATTGGCCACAACTGGATGATTGTGGTTGAGGATTTTATTTGTATGCTTTTATAACACCTCGGCATTAGGGGGAGATAAATGTCGATATAGTGTAATGCCTCAATATTCTATAAAACACACAAAAGCCAAATTGAATCTGTCGTTCAGTGTGTACTCCTATATATATGGAGTTTGCCAGAAATCATTTAGGAGTAACCACATAGGTTTGGATTCTTCTACATGATGTAGTTGTGGATATACACGGGATTAATATCTATCCACATTTGAATTATTGGCATTTAATCTATTATGCGGGACGCCCGCGAATATGATCCATCGACTTTAGTCAAAGCATATGTTCTGATTACAGATTCACATGGTCTGTGATAACTCTCCTTCAATTAATTCACCCTGATGATGATTTGCCTCATGAAAAGGTTCATCTTAGTGATGAAATTCCTAGCAATGTGCGCAATATAATTATGTTAGGAATATAGACTAATGAACCTTTCATTTTGGGAAATGACGAAGATGAAAGTTGCCTAGAGGGGGGGTGAATAGGCAACTTAAAACTTTTTTCAACAAAAACTAGAAGCAAACTGGGTAAAACTGAATTGATCTCGAAATTCACCCAGTTAACTTTGGAAATGAGATGTTCTAAATGATCCACAGGGTTCAAAGTAGTAGATCTGAGAAGGGCACTTCTCAAAATCCACACACCAAAAAGATATAAACAATTCTTTTGCGGGATGGTGAGAGAACGAAGAACACAAACAAACACAATGAGCAAGAACACAAGAAACACAAGATTTATCCCGAGGTTCGGTCACACCACCAAGGTGCCCTACTTCCTCGTTGAGGCGCCCACAAAGAGCCGGGTCTCTTTCAACCCTAATCCTCCCTTTGCCGACCACAAAGGTCAAGCTCACACACTAATCTTTGCTCAAACGAGCGGGTAATACAAACTTTCTTGTGGTCTTCCACAAGATTTGGAGACTCACAAGAGACACCTAGTCGTCTAGGAGCTAGAAGCTCCAAGAGTAATGAATCCACAAAGAACTCGATGTAGTACCAAAGCTCGAATGAAGAAGAAGAGCAAGAGAGATTTAGAGATGAAGCACAAAATCGCAGCTCTCAAGCTCACTCAAAGATTTCTCTCCAAAGATTTGAAATGGGAGAGGCAAGAGATGTGTGTGAGAGAGAGGGAGGTGTTTCTTGGGTTAGAAATGGAGTTCAAATCGTGCTCCCTACTTTGGGGAGAGAGGTAGGAGGTAGTATATATAGTGGGAGCTCAAAACTAGCCGTTGGGCAGAATTTTCTGCCTGAGGGCGGTTGAGCCTCCCCCTAGGGCGGTTGAGCCTCCCCTGGCAGGTCAGGCAGACTGTCTGCCAGTCTGACTGCCAGACTGACCTGCAGACTGGTCAAGTTGACCAAGACCGGTTGAACCGCCCAGGGGGGGCGGTTGAACCGCCCCTGACAGCTCTGGCGACCTGTTTGCCAGTCTGACTGGCAGACTGCAGAACAGAGGTCAGAGGGGTCAGAGACCAGCTGAACTGCCCCTCAGGACCAGTTCAACTGGTCTTGACCAGTGAGTTTAGGAGAGAAAACCCCAGCTCAACTGCCCGGAGGCAAGTTCAGCTGGTGTATGGTCAAAGAGGTTCACAGCTGAAGTTGAGTTCAGCTGAAGTTCAGCCCAGCTGAAAAGCTCAGCTGTAGCTGAAGAAGCTCAGCTCAGCTGAAAAGCTCAGCTGTAGCTGAAGAAGCTCAGCTCAGCTGAGTCCAGCTCAGCTGAAAAGCTCAGCTACAGCTGAAGGAGCTCAGCTCAGCTGAAGTCCAGCTCAGCTGAAAAGCTCAGCTGCAGCTGAACAAGTTCAGCTGCTTTTCAGCAAGAACACTCTAGGTTTCTCAACCCTAACCACGGCCAACCATAGAACGTTAAAGAGATTTTTGCTTTTCAAAAATAGCTTTTGAATAGAGAGGTTTGAGCTTTGGCAAACACCAACCTTCTTTTTGGATCCCCCTTTATAGTACGACGATTCCTATACTCAAGTTAAATAAAATTAAATAAGAAAACTCCTTGAGTCATTGGTGTCTCATGTGTGATTTCTCCATGGCATTGCTTCATAAGGATCACAAACATCTTTGTCTCACCTTTTGAAGCAAACTCAAATCAAACCCTGTGACTTGTACCATATCACCTTATATGAGTTCAAATCATGGCTTCAAGTCACCTTACTGATGCATCAACATGTTGTAACTCTTCATAGCTGATTAGTTCATCGACTTAGTGCAAGTACTCTCTTCTTCACCTTAGCCATGGTACCTCGGTCTACAAGCCGTCGCTTGGCCTTCACCTTCGCTTAGTTCCTCGAAGCCCTTTCCTTGCTATCTTCACCCTATCAAGCCATTCTTGAGTCACATCCTATTGAGCATCCATTGAGAGAATCATTTCTTCAATATTGTGAACCTTGCTTGAATGACATCTAGATATAACTGCTAAGATCAATCAAGCTCTAGTTTGATTCTCATATATTCATATATGGACTAATAGTAATATGGTCAAGCCAATTCACGATTCCTCATATCTTATTCACTTTGGCTTGACCAATCCTCTTAATCACTTCAACCTCTATTATGATCATATTTATGCATAGTGATTTCTTAGGGCTTGTCCATATATTCAAACCAATATAGAGACCATATTATATCCATTTGCATTGTCTCACTGGTTATTTGACCTTGTGTTGAACCTTGTTCACTGATCATTATACACTATTCAAGTATGTTCATCATACTGAATTTCCTGTTCAACACTTAGCAAACTCGTTAGACCTTTAAATGTGTTGTTATCCAAATCACCAAAATCACAAAAGGGATGAATGCACTTTCAATCTCCCCCTTTTTGGTGATTGATGACAACACGTTTAAAGCTTACATAAGATTTGATAAATAAGATTTTGAATCCTATGATATAGTTTTCTCCCCCTAAATATGTGCATTTCAGAAAATAACACTTTTGTACTCAAATGCCAAAAGCACATATTTGGGTCAAAGTATGGAGACAAATTATATCATACTATTCATGGGATGCAGTGTGTCATAAAATAAACGTGATGCTCATGACATAGTATGCACTCATCAATTTTCTACATCTTATGTTTTTCTTATGACTTCCCTTTTTGTTAATTATTTCTCCCCTTTTAAAGTCTTATAACACTTAGTTACATAAGACTAAAGGTAAGCTTTAATGCAAAATTTCTCCCCCTTTGTCATAAATCTCCAAAAAAGATACAAAGAATATAATGGGTAGAAATTATGATTAAGCAAGATGTGAACACACTATCATGAAAGGGATCCTTAGATGGCACAAAGGTAATGGATAAGTGTCATAAGTGATGTACCTTTGCGTTTTACCTTTTCAAGGGGTTTCCAGACTTGTGTTGGATTTAGAATTCATTTGTAAGCTCTTGTTGGCATAATTGTGACATAGGTCCAAGATATCAAATGAAGATTGTCATACTAACTGAAAGATAAATCTTGATACCTGGAGTCTAGACGTCACCTAGCATTTTCTTATCACAACAAGAGGCAACATGAAAATTGCACAAGTATGGATTATGCAACTAGTGATCATGTATGAAAAATATCAATTGAAAAACACCAATTGATATAATTTGATAGATAAATAGATCACTAATAACATATTACACTAAGTTCTCCTCAAGTTTTAGTGCACATATATATATATATGAATTCAATTGATATCTGTTGAGAGTACTTATTTGCAACTTAAAGTACCATTGGTATACAAGGAGTATCAATTGAACATAATCATGCAACATAAGAAACATGTGCACTATTTAATCAATTAAGTTCTAGACAGGAGAATCTATAAGCTATGCTACTTCAGATATTTGTAATCCAAAAAGATGTGATACATATTTACCAATTTTAGATGATGTTGGAGTAGCATATACAAGAGAAACTCATTCTCTTATGAAATGTATAGAAGATATATTTATTGGAGCAAAGAATTTTTGATACCCATCAAATTTGCAGTGGAAGTGATTGTCTTTGCCCGAAGATTCCTTTCTAATTTGAGACTACACACATAAGAGACTTGGAAATGAAGTTAGTCTCAAAGATTCAAATTATAGACCATTCTCCCCCTAAATGTGTGCATACAAGTGATGAATACTTGTTTAGCTTATGCACTTTGACTTGTGAGGTCAGGGAATTAAGTTCTACAATTTGAACCTTGGTATAAATAAAGTATGAAAATATGAAATTGCACCAATTTAAGGAATTACTCATAATCAAACGGTATACTAATAGACATGATATGCAATATTTTAAGCCAAGATTCAAGTGCAACCTTATGATGTGACTTAAGATATTGCATATACATGCATACACTAACTTGTAAGAGCCTAGATACACAAATGTTATACAATAGTTCATGGAGTGACACACCTTTGTTCTACGCCATATGGTCTTCATTATAATCATGAATTTCTATCTTAGCGTTTGATAGGCTTGACATTTCAAAGAGAAACTTATCCTCTTTAAACGATCAAGAGAAACTCATTCTCTTCAAAGAACTACACAAATTCACTAAAAGAAATTATTAGTCTTTAAGGACACAAGATATAGAATGAGCTCCCCCTAAATGTATGCATCAAGTACTCGAATTACTTGTAACATGCACTTGATTCAATTAAGATTTTTAGAGGAGTTCATCATATATCTTGGTCAAGGCATAATATATATGAAACAATTGAATTTATGCTAGAGAACACATATCGTTCCCCAATAGAACTAATCCATGGGGGACATGTGGTAAATATTTGATCATTTCCTTGGAACCACTCATCCTCATTTGATGTTCTCCAAGGTGTGAGACTACAAAACATGAACTTGAAGAAATCATTAGCCTCACAAGATCTAGGCTAAACTCTTCCTCAATTTGTGCATGCAAGAGTACACATAGTACACTCATGCACATCAACAATATGAGGTTAAAGGTGAAGTTTGCGCTATATCTTGGTTTAACATAACATGCTTTACATAGATGATGAAAATCAAACCAATTGAAAGTTTAAGAACTAAAAGTATATCAATTGAAATCCTAAAGGGTAAAGCATGCTAAGATGAACCTCAAACCTCATAATGAAGGATATCATATAAATATGTCACTACATCTTCATTATTAGGTTGACAAAAAGTGTAACTCCCTTCTTGAATCACTGTGATTTCTTTTCTCTTTATGATTTCATCCAACCAGGCGATCTTGAACTTCATTCATCTTGGCTTAGTTCAATCATACTTGATATGAGACCCATTGAAACTCAATGATTGAAACAACCAAAACTCTTATATCTATAGATTTTGAATCCATCTTGAAAGCACTTGGAAGGACCTTATTTAAACACTTAGAAAAGAGAGCATTAGAAACACAAGGGAGGGTTTCACAAATGATAATCCTTATATGTGGATGGAAAATGAATCATCATTCTTAAAACTCAAAAAGGATAGACTAAATTCCTTTAAATTAGTGCACACATATAGTTGATGTCAAAGTTATATGCACTATTGAACATTTTATATTGCAAGGAATTTAACCTATACTATGGTACATCCCACTAAGGATAGAATACTAAAACAACTGAAGGTGAGGAAGTTTTCATACCTTGGCCTCTTATCAACTTCTTCTTACATTAGTTGAATAGTATCCTTTAAGCTTGTGATTTATCCAATTTAAAACAAGCACCATCTCTTAACATAGATTTTCTATGGATAAACTCAACACAAGAGATGGCATTAGTAGCACAAGCACTAATTTCTTATTTAGCAACCCTTTATATGTGGAAGGCAAGCGAGTTGCTAAAATAGAGAAACCTCATAATATGGACTAAATTTGCCTTGAACCCTCATGCATAATATATTTTGAATGACATGGATAATATGCATGGTTATTCAATGAAGTCTAAAAGGCTGACTTAATCCATATTATGGTGAGTGTCTTATATAGAAGACTCAAATCCAAATTAACTAGATAGAGAATACGTCACATAATTTTGGATTGTTGACCATATGATAATATTCATTCATCTTCCAATTTGACCTTTATTTCATGATCAACAACTGATGTGTATCCTCAAATGCTTCTTTTCCCTTAGTGGCTACACAAGTCACAAAAGAGATAAGATTTGAAAATAATATGCACTTGAGATTCAGTTGTTACCACCCTTGCTACTATCTCCAAACATGATTTATACATTCATTATTGAGCACCCAACTTAATCCATTGAAGGTGTGATCCTGCAAAACAAGTTTAAGCTTCATATCTTGGTACCCAATTTGAATTGGGTCCTTTGAGATTAGTAGGAAGAGCCTTGAGTACCCACACAATCCTTATTGTGGCCTTTCTCTTTGTGTAGGCACCAACATATACTTGACAACCATCTTACATGGTTTCAAGTCAATATTTAATCACAGATAAAAACAAGAGTTAAGAATAGGAGCCTTTTCTCCTTTTCTTCATACATCATTGTGTTGCCTTCTTAATGATGAACCTAGCTTGACCTTGGGTGCACCTAGCTTATCAAGGTTAGTCACACAAGCGTTCATATCATGAAGACAAGTTATGCATGAAATTTTCAACTTAGTGATCCAATTCAATGTGAAGCATATGGATATCGATTGAAGTAGATTTCTAAAGTATCAAAATATGGGTTTTCAAAATTTAGAGAGTATGGATCACTAATTGTACATTTTACAGTTTAAAAATCATATCCATGTTAGTGCATATGTATGTGATGAATATCAACAAAAAGATTCTTATGCACTTTTAAAATTAACGATAAGGGAATTTTAAACTGCATCAAGAGTAGCTATTTAGAAAACAAAGATTACAATCCATATGAATGAGATACAAGTTTATCATTTTGGATTGTCTTAGCATAGCTTACTCAAGGGAAACTTATTCTCTATGACACAAGATATATAATGTTCTCCCACTAGATATGTGCATTAAGTATTTGAATGACTTGGCACATGCACTTTCAATTCAGTTAAGAGTCTCATGGGGAGTACATTACATATCATGGTCAAGGCATGACAAATTTGCAATGAATTAACTTATGCCTAAGAATACTTACCACCATATAGAACGTACCATTTGTTGTATCAATTGAAAGGTCTTACTTTATGAGAAGGTGTCATCTAAGTATTCTTCTTTTCTTCATTTGTGGAGACTTCCTTCTTTAGCTTGTTATCCCTTTTCCTTTTAGAACTAGTCGAAAAGCACTTTGAAAAGAGGTATTAGTAGTACAAGGAAGTATTTAATGAATGATGATATCTATATATGAATGGCAAACAAATCATCATTTATGAGGCGTAAAGGCATAAATTACATTCCTTTTAAATTAATGCACATGGATGAGTGAATTAATAATATGCACCAATTTACATATTTAAGCCAAAAAGAATTTAACTTTCATATTGACATTTTTTATAAAAAGAATGTCACTTGAAAGGAACTATTATTGGTCACATACCAAATGAAACAGTAAAAATCTTGCAAAAATAAAGCTGAAAAGGTTGCGACCGAGTGTCTGTGCAGATGAGACCGGACGGCAAAAGAAAAAGAACTACGCTGCGCGCCCTGCATCCCTCACACTTCTGCACGGAAGAGACAAAAAAAAAATATTTTCCTTGCTGCGCGGGTGACAACGACTGGTCACAAGAACAAAAAGGCTGCGCACACTGCAGTTGAGGGAGGCAAGAAAAAAAATATGCATGGCGCCCTGACACGTTTACTCGGCTGTGAGAAGTGACCGAACAGAGCAGAGGTGTCCAAAAAAAACTGGGCAGCGCCCAACAGAGGAGAAGTGACCGGACTCTGCATGCACACCCAAAAAAAATCTGCATGCACACCCCTGCTGACCAGACAGAAAAAGTGGCACGCAGACAAGAAGCGACTAAAAAAAAAATACTCTGCGCGCGCGTGAAGAGACAGAAAAAAAAATAAAAAATAAAAAAATCTGGCGCGCACAGGCTGTCCTGCTGTCCTGCTGACCGGCAGCAAGCAAAGAAAAACAAAGAACTGCACGCGCCGCAGGAAAGTGACAGCACAGGGGAAAAGTAGCAAAGCTTCTGCATGCACAACAAAAAAAAAGTTTGGCGCGCACAGGCTGTCCAGCGGAGCGGCAGCAAGCAAAGAGAAAAAAAAAGAATACTGCGCGCGCCAGGGAATTGACGGGTCAAAAAAATAAAAAAATGCTGCGCGTGAAGTGACCGGACCAGCAGCTGGCACCTAGACAAAAAAAATATTTTGCATGCGCATGTGACTGTAGCTGAGCACCCGTCAGAAAAAGAAAAAAAAATAATTTTGGACGCCCTGCAGCTGAGCGGATGTGACTGCGCGACAAAAAAAAGAAAAAATTCTGCGCACCTGACGCTGCTGCCCATCAGAAAAAGCGACTGCGCGACTGAAAAAGTGCAGCTGACCTGCGCGCGGACAGACCTGCGCAGACCGGTCAGACACCGGTTCAACCGGTCACCCACACCGGTTCAACCGGTTTTGGTCAGGGTGCTCCAGGTAAAAACTGGTCAAAAGCAGCTGAGCTGAAGTTCAGCTGCAAAGTTCAGCTGGCCTCCCCAGCTGAGCTAGAAAGTTCAGCTGGTCAGACCAGTTGAGCTTGGAATGAAAATTTTAAAATAATTTTCCACAATAAACCTCATTTCAAATTTTAAAATGTACACATAGATTGAATGACACACTCTATTTTAGAAACACATTCTCATGTTGTGAAACTACATAATTCACTTAGATAAAAACATTAGTCTCACAACTCTAGTCATATAGAGAATTCCCCTTTTGGTAAGTGCTTTAAGGATTTGAATTTCTTACTTAGCACTCTATTCATTTAAGAACATGAGATAATCCTCTTTATGTCTAGGTCATGGCAATAATACGATAATCAATTTGAAATATGCCACAAGACACATACAACCAATTTAAAGCATGTAGATTGTCACAATATAAACATATAAGCTTGCAATCTACCATATAATTGGATCTTTTCCATGCTAAGGTAAAATCTTTTAAGTTCATTCTCAAGTGCTTCATTTTTCCTATGTAGCTACAAAAGACACAAAGAAATATACCAATTAAAAGCAATGTGCACTTAAGAATTAATTGTTACCATCCTTTGGATATCACTTGGTTGTAGGCCTTTTGCTTGATTCCCACAAAGGTTAATCCTTATTCCCTACAACATAAGTTCTTGCTAGAGATGAATATGAAGTTAGTGATATAACAACTCAATTCATCTTTGGGTCAATCTTAAAGGATAGACAATGTAAGATTGATAGCTTGAGATAAGAATTGAGTTGAACCGCTCAAGCACCCCAAAGCTTCATATCATCTGTGGGTACCTGCAAAACTTATTAAGTACATTTTGGTACCCATTTTTGGATGGGTCCACCAAGGTTAGCTAGCAAGTACTTAGGCACCCAAATGGCCTTTGTGCTAGTTTTAGGTGAACTAATTACCTTTCTAGCACAAATGTCATTTTTGGGTCTCCTAAGCGAATATGAATGAATTGACATGGTAGGCTTAGGATACTTACTCATGGGACAATCCTTGCAAAGGTGTCCCTTTCTTCGGCAAGTGTAGCAAATCTGATTTTTAATTTTGCAAGACTCCTTCTTGCCTTGCTTCTTGTTTGCTACATGGTTAGTGAGCCTCTTTCTTTCTAAAGTTAAGCCACTATCTTTTATGTAGGGACATGACTTAATCTCATGTCCCTTCTCATGACATTGATAACACTTTCTAGTGCATATTCTCTTATTTGGAAGAGTGGCTTGTTTGTTACCTTGTGTGGAGCATGTGGAGGCATGGTTGAGGCACTTGTCATGAGCTTTGGCTTTCTTCTCTTGATGTTTGCTCATGCCTTTCTTAGGGAACTTAGCATTATTTTGAAGCGGGTTTGTGCATGCTACGGTTGTCCCCTTCTCAAGCTTCTTCACCATGTTATCACGGTTATCGTGAGAAGGTTGAGCATGACACTTTCCCTTCAAAAGAGTTAAGCTCCTTCTTAGCCTTCCAACTTCTTCCTTGAGCTCTTTATTTTCTTGTGTGATAGAAATATCACTAATTCCTGAAATTTCTAGCTCAATGGAAGATTGGCTTGCTTGATAACAACAATTGTTAGCACATGGTAATATAGTTTCAATTTCAACACATGTGCACATGTGAGGTTGGTATGATTTCAAATTAGTTAACACAACCTCATGAGCCATTTTTAACATGATATGTGAATCCATAAATTTATTATGAGAGCATACAAGCATATCATGTTTTTCTTGCAAAGCTAGATTTTCAATGTTTAGCTTTTCTACCGTGTTCTTGAGCATAGCATTTTTATTTTCTAATTGAGCAATATATGATGAATGATTAATAGCTTTAATTTGCTCAATTGAAATGTCTTCATACCTTTGGACCAAATCATCATGAGAGCACTTTAGCTTCTCATGCTCTTTGGTCAACTTCTCCAAGTCTTTGATTTTTCCGATGAGGATATCTTCTTGCTTATGAAGCTTTTCCTTTTGTTCTTCCGCTCTTTTCATGAGTTTGAGCAAGCTCATCCGGTTCTTCTTACTTAGTTGAGCGAAGAATTTTTGAAGATCATCCTCATCTTCACTATCACTTTCATGCTCCTCCTCATCCTCACTTTCGCTTTCACTGTCACTCTCATTAGCAACAAAGCACATATGAGAAGTGGATTTGAAAGACGAACCTTGTGAAGAGGTGGATTCGTCGTTTGGTCTCCATCGATCATTTTCTACTTCTTCAATAATGTTCTTCGCCTCATCTTCCTTCATTTTGAGGAACATCCTTTCGGCGATTCTCATGGCAAGGTCTATTGCCCTAGGATCAACATCTGCACCAAAAGATGAAGTCGAGGCAACCTCAACTTTTTCAAGCTTAGAAGCACTTTCGTTTATTAGTCCCCCCGACATGATCTTTCCTCACGCGGTTAAGCGTTAGAACGAGGATTAGGCTCTGATACCAATTGAAAGTTGCCTAGAGGGGGGGTGAATAGGCAACTTAAAACTTTTTTCAACAAAAACTAGAAGCAAACTGGGTAAAACTGAATTGATCTCGAAATTCACCCAGTTAACTTTGGAAATGAGATGTTCTAAATGATCCACAGGGTTCAAAGTAGTAGATCTGAGAAGGGCACTTCTCAAAATCCACACACCAAAAAGATATAAACAATTCTTTTGCGGGATGGTGAGAGAACGAAGAACACAAACAAACACAATGAGCAAGAACACAAGAAACACAAGATTTATCCCGAGGTTCGGTCACACCACCAAGGTGCCCTACTTCCTCGTTGAGGCGCCCACAAAGAGCCGGGTCTCTTTCAACCCTAATCCTCCCTTTGCCGACCACAAAGGTCAAGCTCACACACTAATCTTTGCTCAAACGAGCGGGTAATACAAACTTTCTTGTGGTCTTCCACAAGATTTGGAGACTCACAAGAGACACCTAGTCGTCTAGGAGCTAGAAGCTCCAAGAGTAATGAATCCACAAAGAACTCGATGTAGTACCAAAGCTCGAATGAAGAAGAAGAGCAAGAGAGATTTAGAGATGAAGCACAAAATCGCAGCTCTCAAGCTCACTCAAAGATTTCTCTCCAAAGATTTGAAATGGGAGAGGCAAGAGATGTGTGAGAGAGAGAGGGAGGTGTTTCTTGGGTTAGAAATGGAGTTCAAATCGTGCTCCCTACTTTGGGGAGAGAGGTAGGAGGTAGTATATATAGTGGGAGCTCAAAACTAGCCGTTGGGCAGAATTTTCTGCCTGAGGGCGGTTGAGCCTCCCCCTAGGGCGGTTGAGCCTCCCCTGGCAGGTCAGGCAGACTGTCTGCCAGTCTGACTGCCAGACTGACCTGCAGACTGGTCAAGTTGACCAAGACCGGTTGAACCGCCCAGGGGGGGCGGTTGAACCGCCCCTGACAGCTCTGGCGACCTGTTTGCCAGTCTGACTGGCAGACTGCAGAACAGAGGTCAGAGGGGTCAGAGACCAGCTGAACTGCCCCTCAGGACCAGTTCAACTGGTCTTGACCAGTGAGTTTAGGAGAGAAAACCCCAGCTCAACTGCCCGGAGGCAAGTTCAGCTGGTGTATGGTCAAAGAGGTTCACAGCTGAAGTTGAGTTCAGCTGAAGTTCAGCCCAGCTGAAAAGCTCAGCTGTAGCTGAAGAAGCTCAGCTCAGCTGAAAAGCTCAGCTGTAGCTGAAGAAGCTCAGCTCAGCTGAGTCCAGCTCAGCTGAAAAGCTTAGCTACAGCTGAAGGAGCTCAGCTCAGCTGAAGTCCAGCTCAGCTGAAAAGCTCAGCTGCAGCTGAACAAGTTCAGCTGCTTTTCAGCAAGAACACTCTAGGTTTCTCAACCCTAACCACGGCCAACCATAGAACGTTAAAGAGATTTTTGCTTTTCAAAAATAGCTTTTGAATAGAGAGGTTTGAGCTTTGGCAAACACCAACCTTCTTTTTGGATCCCCCTTTATAGTACGACGATTCCTATACTCAAGTTAAATAAAATTAAATAAGAAAACTCCTTGAGTCATTGGTGTCTCATGTGTGATTTCTCCATGGCATTGCTTCATAAGGATCACAAACATCTTTGTCTCACCTTTTGAAGCAAACTCAAATCAAACCCTGTGACTTGTACCATATCACCTTATATGAGTTCAAATCATGGCTTCAAGTCACCTTACTGATGCATCAACATGTTGTAACTCTTCATAGCTGATTAGTTCATCGACTTAGTGCAAGTACTCTCTTCTTCACCTTAGCCATGGTACCTCGGTCTACAAGCCGTCGCTTGGCCTTCACCTTCGCTTAGTTCCTCGAAGCCCTTTCCTTGCTATCTTCACCCTATCAAGCCATTCTTGAGTCACATCCTATTGAGCATCCATTGAGAGAATCATTTCTTCAATATTGTGAACCTTGCTTGAATGACATCTAGATATAACTGCTAAGATCAATCAAGCTCTAGTTTGATTCTCATATATTCATATATGGACTAATAGTAATATGGTCAAGCCAATTCACGATTCCTCATATCTTATTCACTTTGGCTTGACCAATCCTCTTAATCACTTCAACCTCTATTATGATCATATTTATGCATAGTGATTTCTTAGGGCTTGTCCATATATTCAAACCAATATAGAGACCATATTATATCCATTTGCATTGTCTCACTGGTTATTTGACCTTGTGTTGAACCTTGTTCACTGATCATTATACACTATTCAAGTATGTTCATCATACTGAATTTCCTGTTCAACACTTAGCAAACTCGTTAGACCTTTAAATGTGTTGTTATCCAAATCACCAAAATCACAAAAGGGATGAATGCACTTTCAGAAGATTATGAATAAATTTGGTAGACAAATGTGTCGACATCTATCTTGCCCCTCTAATTTGCATCTGGGTCCAATACAAAGTCCTAGACATGAGTGCTTGAAACTCTCTTATCGGGTCATTGATAAATGCAATCGAGGCTGAACCAATAATCGCAAAGTAAAAGTTATAACCTTGAAGTTCGGACATTTATGGGCACTATTGAAATATCTTGTGGTGAATGCGATGGTTCAAGTGGTCTTGTGAGAGACTCATCCCCATATGTGTTGAATAAACATTGTTCTGTTATGTAATACATCTGAAAAATGGCATGAATTAAAATATGTAGTTGATAGGATTCTGAAGATCTGTCATGAGATCCTAGGAGGACTCATATCTTTCAATTATAAATATGCAACATATAACCTTCATTACATTCCTGATGAATGATCACTCTTCTGTGTAAAGAGAATATCTCCTAGTTGAGATTATAGTTTCTAGACTGAACCTTTCTAGAAGAAACAAAGTCTGTGTTGAACACCAAAGTTTGATAACTCCTATAAAGAGATAAAACCCATATAGACCCAAAATGGAATAAGAAGAGGTACCAAAGGACTTGAAGTTCAACGAATCAGCTCATGTGCATTCAACGAGTTTTACTCATGGTATTTTCTACTAGATGTGAAATTACAGTATCCTCTAAAGCCTGATGGCAGAAACCTATAAGGTTTAGGTGTTACTGGCAAAATATCCCTGTTGTGCTAGAATGATAAACTATAACGATGTATCTGATCGATGAAGAATCCATGTTGGATTACAATCTTTAATGGACTTATGTCACACCATCATATAAATTGAAATGAATGAACGCCTAAAGCGACAAGTCATGTCTATAATTTGTACTATTACAACTATATTATCCTCTAAGTCCCGTGGATAGACAAGTTATTTGCTTTGCACAACTATGTGGTGTATGATAGAATGAAAGGTGTAGCTCCACAGCCTCATCCATCCTCATTATTCCACATGAACAATGAGACACATATCTTAAAGAATATGTTTGTGTTATGATGGCTAACGACTTTGACAGATGTCATCGTCAGGGGGAGCGAATGCTTAATATTGATTACAATTGTGAGATACTAAATGTCATATTGTATACCCTCAAGGTGTTAGCTTGATGTTCAATATGTGGACATTTATAGAGGTGTCTATCAAATATATAGATCCAGTCGATCGAACACCACCAATCAAAGTAGCCTATTTATGTTGAAACATGCACTAACCTCGTGTAACCAGAAGTTTGTTGAGGTAAAGTTCCTGAGATAATCCTTGCGACAATATGTAATTCGTTTGCTAAATATCTATGTGCATATAGTTCCAGAAGGTGGTTTACATACTGAGACAGTTTTGCAAGGACCAGGGGGCACATTTCTAAAGTTAGCCTTTATAGAAGCTTCGATAGAATCTAGATCTAGAAGATCAAAATCTGTCATAATGATAGTTGGTGTACTCTTTTTCCCTTGGTGATTTTTCCGGAAGTTTCTCACATGAGGTTTTTAACGAGACAACAAATTGTAAATACAATATGCGTCACCATACGCTCTTTCTCCATATTTTTCACATTGGGTTTTTGGAGTTTTAAACGAGTCACGTGTTGGTCGCGGTGTTCACTCAAGGGGGGTGTTAAGAAACCCTAACGAAGGGTTATGTGCGTAAATACCGGTTTTATTCCTGATGGGTATCACGTCTCTATATAAAGAACATGTACCCCTCATATGGAATAGAGAAGAGAAAGAGGACAGAAGCCCAACCTATATCTTGTGTCTCATGCGTTCCTCTGTGTGTGTGATTTGCTGGGAAGGGAACGGACTTCTACGACTCCTCGCGACGGGTGAGAGGGAGCGGATCTAGCGTTCCGTGTTAATGTAGTTCTCAATAGGTTAATCATGATTAGTCATCCAATTAGGCCGCGGACAATTAGTTTGCTGCTTGGGGATTTTGGGCCGCTTCAAGTTTTACCCAGTCCAGCCCACTGACGAAACTGGCCTATACACAAGCAAAATTGTAAAAGACAAAACCACAGCCCACAGGCCCACACATTGTACAGCTACGGCAATGCCCTTGCCCAGTTGCCCAAACGCACGGCACTGGCACATGGTCACCCAGGCACCCACACGCAGCCGATGGTGGTGTGCCACCGGCGAAGAGATTCGGTGCCCCCTCCGTCCCCAGCACGGTGGCGCCCTGCAGCTGCAGTTGCAAGGGTTCACCTCTTCTCCCCAGTCCCCATTCATCTCTATCAGTGCCAGATGCCCAGGTCAGGTGCTAGCAATGTAAGTGTGGATGTGATTCCAGGTTCATCCGATTACCGAGCTAATGGTCCGATTATTCGTTCTGTTCGGCTAATCGCCCCTTTGACGTTCAGAAACGATCAACCGATTAGAAAACATTGGAAATGAAGACAAGATGAATTTGGTTTGTTTAAAGGATCTCAGGTTACTGAAAACCTGACCTGTTTGGAAAGGGAGTTCGGTGATGCAAATCCTCGTGATTTAGTAGATCCTAAAAATTCCTAGGGCATTCCCGGTCCCCGCGTAGACTAATTTGCCTAGAGGTTGAACCCTGGTGTACAGCCATGAGCCACTGCAGCTAAGTATAGATGGCCAAACGGGCCGCCTGGCCCGGCACGGCACTAGCACTATTAGGCACGGCACTGTTAGGCACGGCACTGTTAGGCACTATTAGTAATCGTGTCGTGTCGTGCCGGCACTAGTGCCTAACCAGCGGCCCAGACACTAGGACTGGGCACTCGGTTAACCGAAATTTTTCGGTTCGGTTTTTCGGTTTTTTTTAAAGTTCGGTTTTTGAAAAATGTCAACCGAAATTATCTTTAGAAAAGGAAAAACCGGACCTCCGGTTAACCGTATAGTTCGGTTCGGTTTTCGGTTTAACCGAAAAAACCGAACTAGGCTGTGCTGTGTTTCAGACTTTCAGTACCCTGTCCGCCGGCTAGCTGGCTGTGTAGTCCGAAAAAAACAAATAGCTATGTGCTGCATAGTACACGCCTACACGGCTTCCGTCCCAGCACTCGGACGACTCCAAGGCCTGATCGCCTGTTATTGCTAATTTGCTATGCCAGTGCTATTGCTACTGACCGATTGCCAGTGCTGCATGCCTACATAGAATAATACAAGGAATTCTGTATTGCTATTCTGCATGCCGACGGGATTGAGCAAGGGTGCCTGCACCTGGGCCCAGGCAGCGTGAGGGGCTGAGAGCCGGAGAAGGCCCAAGACAGCAAGCCGCGTTTCTGAAGACTTGGGCTGAAATGGGATTATAGGCTGATGGGCTAACAGTTCGGTTTTTCGGTTTAAACCGAACTAAAAACCGAAAACCGAACTAAATTTCGGTTTCTGAAGAATGGTAACCGAAAAATATAACGGTTTGATCGGTTCCGGTTTTTTCGGTTTCGGTTCCGGTTTTTTCGGTTTCGGTGTTCGGTTTTCGGTTTTTATGCCCAGGCCTACCAGACACTACACTATAGTGCCTAATCGTGCCGTGCCGGCACTATACGACACTAATACCTAATAGTGCCCGTGCCAGCCCAGACACTATTTCATTTTAAAAGCTCAAAAAATATAGAAGATCTTTAAGATTATATATATAATTTTAAAACTTGAGTATTTATACCATTATAAAGTGAATTCATTATCTGTAAATCATAACAAATAACAATGTACAACCACATGCACATATCACAATCACATATATAAACCACATGTTGGTCTAAGTCGTGCCTAACCGTGCCGGCCAGTTAATCGTGTCGTGCTCGTGCCAGCTCATCGTGCCGGAGTGGCGGCCCAAGCACGGCACTAGACCCGTGTCGTGCCGGCACTGGCACTATATGAATCGTGCCCGTGCCGTGCCGAAGCACTATGGGCCGTGCCGTGCTTAGTGCCGGCCCATTTAGCCCGGCCCGTTTGGCCATCTATACAGCTAAGTGCCTGCCAAAACTGGTTGCAGGTTGTACGTGTCCTTAGCAACAGGGCGAGTTATGATCAAATATTCGTAGAAGAAGGATGAATTGTACTTTGTACACCCAAGTTATTAAGTCTAGCTGATCGATCTTGACGAAGTCGACGACAAACTTGAGTTTCGCAGATGCAAAAGGTACATCAAGATTCAAGACTGTGGTACTCTACTCTGAGATAAGTGTCATTCTGCACTCAGCGCTAAGCACCCTGCAGTCCTGCACTCACCGCATGAAGAGCAACTGCAGACAGACTGAAAATTGAAATGCGCGACCATTCGCTTTGCCGTAAGGCAGAATTTGAGGCACTTTTGCTCAAAAAAAAAAATGCATCGACTGACTACAACGAGCAGAATCCTCTAGTGTTGTTCGGTTCCTCTTTACACCGCAGGCGCGCGCATACACCTGGCAGGAGGCGGGAGGGCAAGAAGAAACGACGCACGCGGTTCAGGTGATGAAGCTAGCTAATGGTGGCAGAGCGGAGACAGGTCCCAGAGCGAGTCGCAGGCGGAGGCGTCGAGCACCCGGTCGAAGTACTCCTGCAGGCCGTTCATGGCGTACAGCGACGCCGAGATGCGCCGCTCCACCTTGATCCGCTCGAACTCGGCCATCTCGGCGCCCGGTTCCTCCGTGGTGCCAGCAGCTGGGACGGCGCTGTCGACGGCCGCGAAGCTGTCCAGCGCCGGGAACGCCGAGTCGAACATCCAAGAGTCGAACTCCTCCTCGGTGCCCGCGGTGGCGAACCCCGGCCGGTACACCTCGCCGGCGTCCAGTGCGCCGGTGCCGCCGCCCTGCGTGGCCATGTCGTCGTCGCAGCTGACTGCGCTGCTGGAGCTGGAGCTGCTGCTGCTGCTGGTGGTGGTGGTGGTGATGCTAGAGCCACCACCACGAGCACTATTCGTGCTATGACTATTGCTGTTGCTGTTGCTTGTGGTGGATGCAGGGGAGCTCGACGACGCCTGCTGCTTGGCGGCTGCGGCGGCGGCCTTGGCCTTCTTGATCTTCTTGTGGTGGAGGAGTCCGCGGATGCGGACGGCGAGCGGGCAGTCGGGAGAGATGCGCGGCGCGAAGTTGGTGCGGGCGTCGGTGCCGCGGAGGAGGCGGGCGGCCTCGTCGTAGGCCTTGGCCGCGGCCTCGGCGGTCTCGAAGGTGCCGAGCCACATGCGGATCTTCTGCGTGGTGTCCTTGATCTCCGCCACCCACCGGCCCGACGGGCGCTGCCGGACGCCGACGAACTTGCTGTGGTTGTTGCTGCCCTTCTTCCGGCCCCGTGGCTTGGACGGCTTGGCCTGAGCCGCCGCCTCTTGCTGCTGGTAGTAGTAGTAGCTGCTGCTGCTGCTGTAGTTCTCGAGCTGGAACACTGGTGGCTGCGCTTGGAAGTGGAGCTCCATGTGAGCTTCCTTGGCTTTGAGCAGCTGGTTGGAGCGGTTGGAAAGGAGGAGGAAGACAGGTGTCGATGCTTGGTACCTCTGGTGGTGGTGAGCAGTTCAGCACAGGGGGCGAGGATTTTATAGTGGATTTCAGGGCATCCAGTCACTTGGCAATGGCAATGGACCCTGTGGGGTTGCTGTCAGGGGCTGGTCAAATGCAAATGCTGGTCTGCCTGTGATCATGTCATGGAAATGAAGTGAGTGTTTGGGGGATAAGGCATCTTGTTTGGATCCTTTTGTCCTTTCAGTTTGTTTTTTCGGTTTTGCCATCATGTATTGTCAGTGAGCAAACATGCATTGTCAGTTTCAGCAGTTTTTTTTTTGGCTGAATACAATCAGCAGAATTGAGGAACCTGTAGCTGTAGTGCATCACCACTCGCCAGTGTTCTGACTTCTCGCGTTTCCTGCCATCTAGATTATCATTATAGCATCATTACCCGTGTTGAATATGAGAGATCCTTACTTACAATATATGAGAAGTAACCATTTTGCTCTTGAGTCAATACAATGAAAATTCCATTTTTTTAAAAAAGAAAAATTAAATAAATAAATAAACTTTAGAATCCATCCATGCCTGCAGGCCGCAGGCAACAACGAGCAAGCACGCTAGTGGCCAGCAAGTACATGCTCCCCACTACAACACCAAAATGACCACCAGGTAAAAGCATGTAAGCAGGAGTCAAGGGGTCTAGCTACTTCTCTCCTAGTTTACGATGTCTACACCAGCAAGCATTACCATAACCGAAAGCTTTCAGGCCACTGATTGGACTAGTTCTTCCCTAAACACACACGACACGACTACCTCGCTCGCTGGTCAAGCCACTAACAGGAGACCAGGTCTGGAGTTGCCGCATCGCCCGCCATATGGCAGCGCTGGGAGAGGATGGCGACGATGGTTAGGATACAAAGTAGAAACGGCTGAACATCAGCTTTTCATCAACCACGAGCACACTTGTTTATCTTGTTTCCTCACAGATGCTGCTATCAACCGAGTCTCTCTCCGTCACTCGGATGACGTAGTTTCGTCCTTTGTTGTTAGCTCAGTTTTGGGAGCCCCTTCAAATTTTTCAGAGCATATTTTTGTACTGGTAACGTATTCAGCCGCCGCCCGGAATTGTTTTTCGTATGCTTACGAGTAAGCTTCAGTACTTCAAACATATTTCAAAGAAAGGACATGGGTGTGGGAATTCGACTCTGGATTCGGTGTAGGTTGGAAGAATCCCCTTGCTATTCAAGAGGATCCATGGGTAGGAATCCGGTTCCCTTGCCATTCAAAATAAATAGCAAGGAGATTTCTATGGATCCCCTCGTGATTCTTATCCACTAAATCAGCCCTAAAGTAGCGGGTATTCCCCTTTTTTCTGCTCAAAGTCAGGATGGGGTGACTGATCTTTCTTGAATCACGTCTTACTGGCCAAATGGTGGTATAAGCTTCGTTATGGATACACACACCAAAAAAAAACTTATCGCAGATAGGTGATGGTGAGCTTCCCTTCTTCCAACTTCAAATCAACACTTGACTACTTGTTCATGTTTTCTCTTTTGGGAAAAGGCACTTAAAGAGTTCAAGGAACAATAGCTAGAGTCTTAAAGCTATGATTTTTTTTTTTTTTACAATAGGAGACAAATCTAGAGCCTGGAGAATCTTTGCTTGCCTTTGAGACTTGCAACAGTTCTATAGAAAGTTAAAGCTGAGGCAAGCATGACGGCAAAAGCTTTCTTGACGTCCCCAAGCTATAGAGACGGCACTGCTAAGTTCAAAGAACGAAATAGGTCCTTGCACTCGCAATGTACTGTTTTAAGGATAAACAAACCTGCATCCCTTGGTCATCAGTGGCCATTTTCTACATCACTCGAGAAGAGGTCATCGTCATGACATATAGCCAGAGCCACATCACGGACCCCTTCAACCTCAAGCTAGGGCATGGGCATGCCTACCCTCACCTATCAAAAAGCAAACTTTGTCAAATGTGGCGCGTCATTCCACCACATAAATTATGTTCGACTTCAACATGATGATTGAGCAATAGGGTAGGGCGCCCACATCGGCTATTGTTTTATACGGGTCAGGATGACTCCAAGAGGTTGTGGCTTGCAAGCTCTTGGTTCAGAGCAAAGCAGATGCCTTGTTTGTCGCTGTCAAAGTGCATTTATTAGTCGAGCTTGGTGGGCTACTTGCGCTAACACGACAAAATACCACTTTTTTGGGCAGCAGCAAGGTCAAGAGCTGGCATCTCGGTTAGGTTCAGATTTGTCTTTGGGTGCGGAAGCCGCTATGAAGCTGGTACATATTCCAGCCGTGTTTTGGGAGGTCATTGCAGTTTTTTGCAGCGAAGAGCCTAACATTATCTGAAATGCACCAACGAATCTGTTACGACTGATTCTTCGATTATGAAGAGGGACGGTAATGGATCAAGATTCAAATATTTCTTCATTTGAACCTTTAAAACTAATTTTAGTTCAAAAAATAAATAAAATTTGTTGCTGATATGATCCGATGATTGATCTTTAAATTTTATAGTATAACATTTAGAGTCCTAATGCACCGGCTTTGTGATCTGCATGCAATTTCAAACAAGGACTACTTGGTCATTGGTACCATTAAATTCAAGCTCCACGTGATACGGCTCAATTGATATTCATTTGGGAATCCCCAGCCGTCAGGAATCTTCAATTCCACCGCAGACATGTTGATGCCATTCATACGCAGACAAGGAAATAAAATAACTGAAGCAACTGCTATCAGCATATCGCCAGATGGAAATTTGCAACGGTTTGATCTCCGAACACATTAGCGAATTGCTACGGTTTTATCTCAGAATAAATTAACGATCCAGCTTAAATACACACGAACCCAAGGTTCATTCAGAAAGATAAGACTGCTTTTTATTTCACCAATTACCAGTATGAACCCGGAGGAGCTTCTGCATCTTCCAACAGAGCACATTTTAATAATTTTCAACAGAATTAAAATGGCTTCAAAGAGAAGCAGAAAGTAACTCCACTTATAGTGATCTCATTACCAAAAAACTGCAAATGTCCAACCCATCCGACAATAAATCCCACCGTTTCCCTTGCACCTCTGTTGCAGCACATCTCAAACCATATTTCGAATACAAGACAGACAATATACACTCTATCAAAACCATGTGTGGTGACAGCCTCCAGTTCGTTGAAGCAAACAATGCATTCACAAAGTACCCCACCAGAAAAAGATACGACATAAAGAATTGGCTGATAAAACATCAAGAAAAATAACAAACCCCCACCTTGCAGCGACAGAAAAAACAACTATGTCGACAAGATGGACTGTAGCAGTAGCTGTTGCTGCGGTTGCAAGTTGGAAAACGTCGATGCAAGAAAATCAGGAGGCAAAGTCTGCTGGAAACGCCTCAAGACATTCACCATCCTGTTTCTAGTTTCATCAGTGGCAAGTTCTGTTCCATTGCACAAAACCTACAGAACATACAGATTGGAAATAACCCATTCAAAAGTTCATTCATGACAGTGTAACATTACATGAATGTGTAGAAAAATAAAGTAAAATAAAATAATGATCAGCATAGTCACAGATTTCAAAATCAATTGCTCATTGCTTACCTCTGCAAAAATTGAAACAATTTTAGGAAGATACTGACTGTGAGGCCCAAGAATTTCAGCATCCGACCTGCAAGCAGGAATGGTTATGACAAAGTGCAAATGCTTATCTTTGTCGGCAGATTTCCAGTCACGAGCCTACCTCTCCACCATGGAGCAAAGCTGTCCATGTACAACTTTAGCTTCAACCTTGTCGTCTTTTATAGGCAAGCAGCTAAGCCAGGCTGGAACAACCTGAGAAACATGAATTGGTTCAGTTTGGACTAGTTCTATGCACAAAGTAACTTTCTCCTAGCAAAGCTAACAGCAAAATCGACACCATGCAATACACTTTAAGCCTAGGGTGTGTGTGGTCCATCATCTTCTCGATCCTCACTTTTTTGTATGGTTTGTGGCACATAGAATAAGTTGGTTCTCCACCACTTTACACCTCTCAAGCAACAAATAATACAAGCATCGAGAATGGGTAATTCTGACAAAATTCATGGGAAGAACAGAAGATGCACCACCTCATCTAGGATTATCTATAGTTCCTCAACCAAAAATTCTCCCTAAGGTCTCTGCCTCGCTTGTCATTCCCTTCCTCAAGTGTGTGCTTTTTGTGAGGACCTAATCTGCAGCAGGTCATCCAGCCCCACCTCACCTTACTACTCTCTGCCTCGCTTGGCATTCCCTCCCTCAAGTGTGTGCTTCTTGTGAGGACCTAATATGTGCAGGTCATCCAGCCCCACCTCACCACTCTCCACTGTCCAGTCTCTACTATGACCACCTAGGGTGCACTAAGCAACTTCAGACAAAATGTGTCACATTTGGTTGACAACGGATATAACCTACATTTTTTTATCATATCACAACAACACAATCATCTCAAGCAAGTTGTCAAAGGCACATTACTAGAAAATATTGGCGACATCATAAGGAAAAGATGCTGATACCTGAGCTGCATCAATACCATCCCGATGAAATTGGCATATTTTTCCAAGCGCCGAAACAGCATTGTCATATGCCATGATATTATCAGGAAGTCGTGCATCAGGATGCCTTATAACATTGTTTAATTTTGATAAGGCCTCTGAAAACATAAGCAACACATTGTTGGATAGGTTGGAAAAAGTCAGGAGAAATATAAGTGTAAACACATATATAAAATGTACTGAATCTACCTCCTACTAGAGGGCGAAAAACATGACCACCAAACTCGGCACATACACCCACACCATAGACAGCAGCCTAAATGAAGAAAAGATTCATCACTACATCAGTGTTCAAGTTGACCAAGTAAAAAAGGGTGAATAGGTCAAGGGAACATGACAGAACAAAAACAGACCTGCCGAACATCTGAATTTTCATCGTTTGATGCCTCCAAAAGGAAAGGAAGGTATGTGTCATAATACTTCAGAGCTGATTCACGGCATTGCTCTGCAACATCATCAAAAATACAGATAGCTATCCTTCTCTCTTCAGGTGTTTTATCTTTTCCCTGCAAATAAACCACAAGGTACCAAAATGAGATAGAATAAAACCCAAAAAAATATAGAATAGATGCACCTCACAACAGGTTAAGAATGGAAAAAAGACGCCAAGGTAATACTGACAAGGAAAAAAACATTAGAACACAAACATGTAAACTAAATATCAGAATGCAACAACTGCAAAATTACTTACAACAAAAAAGCTCTTACAAAAAACAAAATAGGGCAGGGTTCTATTGACTTACCAACATTGGTGTAATGTACATAGAGAGCTCTTCAAAAAACGGCAAGAAAGAACCTTTGAAGGTTTTAATCAAAGTCCCTAGGCACTCACTGACCTGGTAGTTTAAAAAGGAAAATTTAAAAAGAACAAATAGGTTAACATTCTAACATAAATTGCAAAAGACAGTGTTCTCGAAACAACTCAGGAGAAAACAGACAAGCAGTTTCTAGGCAAAGAAACCTGATCAAATACTTCCTCCTCCTGTTCATTCTCTTCTTTGAGTAGCTCTCCTTCATCAGCATCAAAATCTTCCGCTTTTGTTCTCTCCGAGCGTTCTCTTTTCCGGGTGGCACTGGCTATAATGACGTTTTTAATCTCATCTATGATAGCTCGTACTTGGGCTTCATCAAGCAAAAGACCCGAAAGCTGTTCAATGAGTAAAAATCAATGTTTAGTGACACAGCCACAATATATTTCAGAATAGAGAATATTTAAAAAATCATGCAAGGAGAGACAAACAGAACTACAGCACATTTTGTGCCATACTTCCACAGAGGATGGCTAAATATTTCCACTGCATATTTTAGAAAAATCAAAAGGTAACGATCACTCATCCCCACAAAAACACAACATAATAGCATATACTCTATTACACACTGACAAATAAAACAGCTGAAAGCACAAGCATGTCCATAAATTGTGGGTCCTAAGATAAAATCCCTACGGGGTGGGAACAGTAACTTCATGTTCCATCACCACAAGAGGTGATGCCCTCTGTTCTATTTATAAGGTGCGTCTAGGCTCAGCAAGGTCTTCAAATTCATTCCAACAATTTATTTCTTCAATACAGACAAAGTCATGTACTGGTAAAAATGTAAAGATCACCCATCAAAACTCCATATAACATCCTAAAGTTGGCTGGCTGCTACCCTCCAATTGACAACCTTTGGTAAGAGTGCCAAGCTTTGCTTGGCTGAGCAAGAGTGCAAAAAACTGAGCCATCTATGTAATGCTAATAGACGGTTTTTTTATCAGAAGTTACTACCATGAGACTACCATCAACAATTCTTAATTAAAAAACGGATAAGCAATCTCACACATACTGAGCAAAAGAAGAAATTGTTAAGCACTTTATACAAAGATACATTTCCAACAAATAGAGCAATATTTTTATTCCAGAAATGGTGATAACTTTATGCTTCTAGAAGACAAGATTACAACATATGCAGCCATAAAGACCATGGGCCAAATTTTTGGGCATATCGAGATACATAACTTTCAAGTTAAAAAGACGTGCCTAGTATTATTCTTAATGTACCATTCACACTTGGGACAGTAAAAATTGGAGATAAAAACATAGCAGTACTTATTTGGTAACATGGGGGTAGGATAGAAAAAGTTTCAGACCAAATCATCCAAGTGAAGCTTTAGAACATCAATCATGGACAACAATTTAAATTATCAAGCGGATGGTACGATGTTACACACCTGCATACACTCGTTTAAAGAATCCAGCATGGATGAGCACATTTCTGTTTCTGGCTCCTGTACAGAGGATGCAAAATAAAAGGTTCAGGTGTCATCACGGGCAAAATAACAATAACCAAACTGCTGAGAGATCTTCAAATAGACCTTGTGCAGTGCTTCAACAAGTGCTGCAATTATGTAGTCAGACAACTGTTTGACATAAGACTCATCACGTCCTTGAGCCTGCCCTTTCTCAACAGCCAATTTTGCTGAGCGTAGAAGTTCCGGCATGGCTGCATTATGTCCAAAATTGTAAAAAGAGCAAATCTGTGTGCATGACTAAACCATACTGCAACATTAAAATACCCGCAACAGCAGCTCTCCTGACTTCCTCATGGAAGTAAAACTTCAGCAGAGGAACCAACGTTGGGGCAACCTACATAAAAATTTCTAATCACTCACATGCTGGAAAGGTGCGGCCAGAACTTGAGGGACTTAGACATTTGATATAATTAATATGATAATGAATAATGATGTTTAATGTGATAATGAACCTGATCAATCCATGGGAAGAAACCCTCCTTAAGCTCATCAGCATAACAGCACAGCATGTTGCAAGCTGTTGCTTTCTCTTCCAGCACACTAGTTCGAATTCCTATTCTTTTGTCACCAAGTGTAATTGTTTCAATGCTGTATAGAACATAAAAATTTAGGATATGTTAGAAATAAATATATACACATTTAAATAACAGTAGAAGCATGTGAGATTTGAGAAGTCCATAAATAACAGGGCATACATGTTCTGCCGACTATAGGCATATTACATACACAAGTTCATGTATCATTGCAAAAGTACAAGAACAAGAGAGGTATATATAGTACAAGTGCAAGAGAGGTATCATTGCAATAGTCTGCCATGATTCAGGATTAGGAACACAAACTCTAATCAAGTAGATAAAAACATTTCAAGAGAATGGGTAACAGACCTATCGTCATCTGATGCAATATCGTCATCTGATTCAGCTGAAGTAACTGTAACATCAGGCTTGAGTTGAGCAGACTGAAGCAGTGGAGGCATAACAACACTCATGTAAGGAAGGAAATCCTGTCCAAGACATTTGCATAGCCTAGCCCAAGCCTATAACATGTGGAGATAAGTGTTAGAATGATTAAGGTGTTTTTAAGACTAGATTTCATTGCTTTGAAGCATACCTGCAACATGTAGCTGGTAATTGGATCATCAGTTTCCATTGGAGCTCCTTGCAAAGCCATAAGTACTTCCATAACCTAGCAGAGGGCAGATGATTAGAATAATAAAATTGCCACAATAAAAAAATCACAGCCGGCGAGGAAAGAACACATAAAGAGCAAGTGGGTGGAACTGCCATCCTCAATAACAATTCTATCATACAGAAAACCTATACATTTCCTGAATTTTAATGTAGTGGGAAGAGAGTTGAACAATTAAAGTGATTCAACACAAACAGTGATGAAAAATCAATTGCAAGTTATTTGCAACAAAGTAAAACTGTAGTATGTGCAATCTGCAAGAAAACATGACAATTGGAAAAAGAGGCCAACCTGCCTTGCGTCGTCTCTGAACTTGTCCTTACCCACAGCCATTCCTACCAAACTTATACACTCCATGGACTTGGCACGGAGCATCCTATTGGACTTATCAGTTGCATGCATCAAGATAGATTTTAGGTATGGCATGACAGCATCATAGTATTTCTTGAAGTGATCCTGCAAGACAAACAAACAAAAAGTTAAGCCATAATGCTATAAACTCATTATCAGCTAGACAAACAAAAAACATTGTCTCGATGCTATAAAGTTGTTATTACTGTGGCCAAGGTTCCAAAAGGCGCTAGGGGGTGCTAGGTCACTGATTAGCGCCTAGGACGCTTAAGCGGAGATTAATTGAGATTAAGTGTTTGTGCTTTTTCCTATTTTTGTTGCTGAGATGTGTTAGAGTGCATCACTACATCACACACAGCCATCCTTGTTACAAAAAGAATCCCAGCAGGTCAGCAGCAGTATCTCCCATGGCCCAGAAAAATTATTAAGAGGACAAGCCCATAGTTATTAAAGCACCAAAGCGGTAAGGTGAGGTAAGGCGACCGACCCCATTTTTAACATTTTTAACTTTTAAGCGGTAAAGCGTAAGGCAAGGCAACACCTTATTATATAGTAATATAACGCCTTAATTATATAGTAATAAAAAAGATTAGACCAAACATTAATTATATAACACTAATTCAAAATTAATAAGTAAGCTAGCCCACAACAAGGCCCAACTAACCCAGCCCAACAGTTTTAGGTTAAAATCTACTCCAGCCATAGCTCTCCCTCCCATCCCATCACATGCAGCTGCCAGCTGCTGCTCTACCTCCCCCACAGTTCCTTCTCTCTCCCTCCCCTCCCGTGCAGCCACCAGCCACTGCTCTCTCTCCCCCACAGCTCCTTCTCTCTAGCTCCCCGCAACTCCTCTCTCCCTAACTGGACGTCTGGGGCTGCACGCTGCCGCCTCTGCAACGCTATGACATTAGGTCAAGGCGTCCACAGAGCTTAAGTGATGCCTTAACAAGTATGGCCAAGCCCATTTCAAACCCTACACCCTAACGTTGTCCTGCCCTGTTCTGTTTTCCCTCCCGTCTCCCTCCCGGGGGCACACATCCGCCACACGGCTGGACAGCTAGCACCATTCACAAACCACAGGTATCCACTAATTGCCTAAACGGCCATTTGGCCCGTTTAAACACTGTGAACGCTACTATTTAGTATGTCGTTTCCGTTTAATTGTCTGTTTAGCCTGTTTAATTGGCCATGTAGCCCGTTTAATGGTCCATTTAGCCTGAATAATGGCTAAACGGTAGGTAACCAACTGTTTACCGTTTACCGTTTAGGAAAACATTCTCTGCCGCACTTCACAAACCAAAAGGTCTGGGAGCACCAGGGAGGTGCGCTCGAGGTGGCAGAGCGCTGCACTGGCAGCTACTGGAGGAGTAGGTGCTCGAGATTCTATTTGCTGCACAACGGTGCAAGATCTTGTTTCTTCATGTGCTGCTACCCACCGTGCTCATGCTCCTGCAGTCCTGCTGCTCGCCTCTGCACGAACTAGCTTGCCTTCCTCCCGGTTACCCCTGACTCCACACCACCTAGTCACCTAACCACCGTCCGGCATTTAATTGGACACCTATGGTCTACGCGAGGTGCCAAAGCCCCGTTCTACGCTTAAGCGCGCCTAGGCGAGCGCTTAGTTGTGTTTTTAACACTGATATCGGCAAGCTAGAAAGCACTACAACAATAGGACAACCCCATGATGCACGATAACAGAGATCCATTATGCATGATAGCATTAAACTCCCATGTGAACAGTTACCTGTGATGAATCTGCTACTGACGCTAAAGCTGTCAATGCTCCCTCCTGCACCATTTGCTTTCCATTCTAGAATATGAACAAGAGCAGTTAGCATGTTTACTAACCATGATAACAAATATTTTTAAAGCAAGCTGATACCTAATTCAACACAAGTAAATGCATACCTGAAGAAGAACAAGTAATTTGTTCACAATTCCATCCAGGTAAGGCGTCAAAATTTCCGGTGTACAATTCTCACTAAAATTCAAAATCGCTGAAGCAGCATGTGCCTATCAACAAGAATAGCAATACAGGTCAAAACAGGTTGCCAGGTTCTAAGATGTATGACATGAACAGGTACACATGCTGATTTAGAATGTAGGCATACAGAATTGTATGAACTTAATATCTCAATGCACACAAAACACCTAAACAACATTCAGTTCAGAAGACTGGCATGCATAAAGTGTTACCTTCTATTAAGGTTCGTTTTTTGTGATGGTGATCAAAAAAATGAACATAGTAGTTGCTTGTTAATCAAATTACTTTTTTAACCAAAGAAACTTGTTAGCTCAAAGATCAGAAGGAATTCGTTGGACTTTTAGATGTGCTAACTGCCCGCATCTATTTATATTTGAAAAATGTAAACCACACAAAAATCATCTTGGACGACATGAAGCTGTTCATGATGCAACCTCGATCCTAAAGTATGTATATTGCAAAAGAAGGATAAAGTTTTGCTGACATGACAACTGACCTGAACTCGTGGATTCTGGAAATCATCCATAGCATTGGCCAATGCAGGCAGCACCTGCTGGTGGTAATGAACTTGAAGATCTGGGCCCAAATCCGTAGAAAGCTGACCGATGGCATTGATAGCAGCCCATCTCACACGTGGGTGGGGATGTTGAAATCCATTCAATATCATCGAAACGACTTGTTCCAAATTTTTAAGCATAACCTGCCAGAAAATACAACAACAAATGAGAAGCTGGCCTATTTCAGAAATTTTTATCCACGTAGCGGAACAGATAGCATCGTGCGGTCTACTACTAGCCAACAGCCCTTGCATAGTTGGTAAATTAGTATTTGTAAGCCCATTGGCCATTCTACAACAGGAATTCATGAACAAAAATAATGTTCATAATACTCAATTCCCTGATGCAAAATGCTTATACCCCGTTTGGATGTAGATATTGGAGCACATTATTGGGAATTGGAATCAGCTTTCTAAATTTTGTTGTTTGGTTGCACGTGGAATTGTGATTTAGAATCAGAGACTCAATTCCCTTGAATTGGACTATAACTAGAAACCCCCTCTCCCAATACAAAGTCTCACCCCTCGATATTGCGTGGAATTAGACCGCACAATTCCAAAGTCCAATTTAGTGACATCCAAACAATAGAATTGGAATTACATATCATTTCAATACCATGCCTGATTTAGTATTCAACCCAATTCAATTCCATCCTCTCCAATATCAACATCCAAACGGAGCCTTTCAATTTTAACTACCCGAAATAGCAAAAGTAAATATCCTTTGGGTTGATTAACTGATTGTTGAATGCTTGACATACTTATATAAAGATAATAAAATAATGCTAACCTTTGCACATCCTTCCGCAATCTGTGCAAGTGTAATGAGCGCAGCATGGTGCTTCTGCCACTCAGCAGAAGACAGGTACTGTGGTAGCAGCTCAGAAGCAATTGGTACAATTGCGTTCCCACCAATGGCGATGGAAAGGCGGTCAAGGCACTCCTGCGCCACTCCATAGTTGTTCCCTTCCCCTGCGTCCTCATCTTCAGTTTCAGCAGAGTGCCAAGCAGGGTCATCCTCGACATCAAGCAGCATCTGCATCAGCACTGCAAACAGCCTACCAACAAACTGCGGGAGTCGCCGCATCATTCCTGGTGCACGCTCTCTAGCCTCAGCTAGAGTAATCACAAACTCCACCGCCAAGTGTCTGGTCCCATCTTCCAGCTGTGTAGCCTCAGCAACTTGCAACATTGCCCCTACCACATCAGCAATCTGCCTCCTCAGGAACCTTGGCTCGGCGCCAGCGAGCTCCACCAGCAGCTCCAGTGCCTCCTGCGCAGAGACTTCCTGGCCAGAGTTTAGGCAATCAGTGAGCGCCCTCATCATTGCTGGGAGCAAATCCTGCATCTTATCCCTGTCGGAGTTGGTTGGCAGGCACTGAACAAGGTTGACTGCGGCACCCAGGGCCGCAATCCGAACATCAGGAGACGTGGGATGCGCCAGGGCTGAGGCGAGGAGGTTGTGGATAGTCATGAGATGGTCGAGGAGAGATTCTGCGATGTAATCCGCCAGCCTCGCGAAGATGAGCAGCGCTGACTCCTGAAGGTTGTGCGCATCAGGCCCCGACGCGGCGCGGAAGAGGAACGGCAGCAGCTCGGGCCAGGCGTTCTCAGGCAGCAGCGAGGCCGCGAGCTCAGAGATAGCGTCGCAGACCTTCTTGGCGATGGGCTTGGGAGGATCGGACTGGAGCGCGGAGAGGAGGTGCGCCTTGAGCGCGGCCTGCCCCGCGGGGGAGAGCTGCGGCCAGAGCGGCGCCGGGGGCGTGGCGTTGTTGGAGGACGCGTCGGAAGACGGGGCCGGGGAGAGGACCTTGCGGAGGAGGACCCCCGCCATGGCGCGCAGGTCGGCGGGGGTGGTGGGCGCCGCCAGCGAGGTGGCGAGCCGCAGCGCGAGGGGCTCCGGGTGCGAGGCCCGGAGGCGGTGGAAGGCGGCCTCGGCGGCGGAACGGTCGGCGTTGGAGGACGACATGAGCGTCGAGAGCAGCGCGTCGAACGCCGCCGGGTCACCCCCCAGCAGCGCGGCGGCCGCGGCCTGGTCCTCGGCGGACGCCATCGGATCGGAACCGAATCCGGAACGAGCGCGGCGGCGGCTAGGGTTTGAGGGAGAGAGGGTTGAACTGGTGGTGGCGGCGGGAAGGGGAGGGTGAGGGTGGTGGGAAGGGAAGTTGAGAGAGAGAGAGACTCGGGCGTTGGGCTTAATATTTTATATGGGTAGGGTTTGGGAGATGCGGCTCGAGCTCGAGCGCGAGCAGGCGGACGTGGGGGAGGGGGGTGGGCGCGTGGGGCAGGGGAGCCGCCGCCGTGAGAACGAGAGGCGGCTTGGCTGCTCGCCCTGCCTCTGTGGGTTTGGTTCGATTTCGTCGCGGTCGGTCGGGGGCTGGGTTCGGCACGGGGGCCGGGTTCGGCACGGCCGGGCGGGCGGGGGCCGGGTTCGCGAGATTCCCTTGTCCGGCTGTCCAATGTTATCTTCCCACGGGTCCCGTGGATTCTCGCAGCGATTCGCTGATTTCTGCGTCAGCCGAAACCGACCGCTCGGCTCGGCTCGTGCCCCCATGGCCTGGGATCCGTTTCGCCGATGCTTCCTTTTTTTTCCCTGGCCGCTCCGCGTCTTTTCGGCGAGCACAGGGAGGGTCTGGGTTTTACAGCTGGTGGTCTGAGCTGGGCGTGTGGATGGAATAGATGGACAGGAGAAGGTGGTGACGGCCATGGAGGGCTATGATTGGCCATTGATGCGTACAGGCAGGCGGCCGGGTGCCATCGCCCATCATCCCCGCGCGTCATCATTGAGCCAACAGTAACGGCACAGCAGGGCTCGTCCTGGGTGCTGGGAATCCTGAGTTTCTTCCGGCACCATTCTAAAGGTGCATCTGCGTGTACACGAAACTGAGACAAACCTAAGAGGGGTTAGTTGGAATTTTTCAATAAAATATAAGAAAATATGCGCCAAAAATCAAGTCGAAGAAAAACTATACCTACTATGGCCCGTTTGGTTCTTTTAGTCACCTGACTAAATTTTAGTGACTAAAGTTTAGTCACTAAAATTTCCCGTTTGGTTCCAATGACTAAAACTGACTAAAGTTCAATAATTACTACGCCAAAATACTGCATTACCTCCAATAATGGAGAGTGGGCAGCCCGATAGAGGCACACACATATCCAGTTTGGCGCCAACACTGAGCTGAAATCAAATTTGCACATGATCAGTTTGACGCAAACATTTTGAGCTAAAATCAAATTTGCACACGATCGGTTTGGTGACAACAGTTTGGTGCATTCACAGAAACAACACAATGTGAAATAGCTCAAATCAAATTACAATTATCAAACAGTTTGGTGCATTCACATAAGCAACACAAATATCCATGCCATAAGACAATGCAATTCAGTAACACACAGTAGCAAAGTTCATGAAGTTCAAAATACATTTTTATTCCAAAACATGTAACCTATGCTCTTGCAAACAATCTGTTTGCGATCCAATCACGGAACTCGTTCATCTTTTCCCCTTCACGTGCAGTACTTGTACCAGTCTGTGAAGAAGATACTCCAGAGAGTGGCATGTAGTTCTCATCTTAGTCACACAAATTGAAGTCGTCATCTGACACAGAACTCTCTCTAATAAAGTTATGAAGAGTCATGCAAGCAATAATTATTTAGCTTTGTTTTGGCATCGGATAACTTGGCAATTGCAGCAAAATCCTCCACTCCATTTTTAGGATTCCAAAAGACCTCTCGATGACATTTCTAAGTGAATAGTGGGTATAATTGAAGAGTTCTTTTTTACCTGTGGGCATTGGACCTTGCCTAGATTCTGGAAGATGGTATTTTGTTCCTTTGTGAGGTGCAAGGTGAGAGCACCTAGAGGGGGGGTGAATAGGTGATCCTGTAAAAGTTCAAAACTTAAGCCACAAAAACTTGTTAAGGGTTAGCATAAGTATGGCCAAGTGGCTAGAGAGAACTCAAAACACGATAACCACAAGAAAGCAATCACAGAGTTGACACGGTGGTTATCCCGTGGTTCGGCCAAGTACAAAACTTGCCTACTCCACGTTGTGGCGTCCCAACGGACGAGAGTTGCACTCAACTCCTCTCAAGTGATCCAATGATCAACTTGAATACCACGGTGTTTTTCTTTCCTTTGATCTTTTCCCGTTTGCGAGGAATCTCCACAACTTGGAGTCTCTCGCCCTTACAATTAAGTTCACAAAGAATACGGAGTAAGGTGGGAATGAGCAACGCACACAAGACTCGAAAATCAGAGCAACAACACGCACACAAGTCGCAACAAGAGCTCGCAACGCAACACAAAGAGTTCACAACTCCACAAGAGCTCTATATGCTATCACAATGAAACGAATGCGTGAGATTGATGTCTTGGTGCTTAGAAGAGTTGTAGGAATGCTTGGTATACTCCTCCATGCGCCAAGGGGTCCCTTTTATAGCCCCAAGGCAGCTAGGAGCCGTTGGGAACAAATCTGGAAGGCCATCTTTGCCTTCTGTCTCGTGGCGCACCGGACAGTCCGGTGCACACCGGACACTGTCCGGTGCCCGATTTCTTTCCTTAACAGGCGCAGCCGACCGTTGCCGACCACTACAGATCTGGCGCACCGGACAGTCCGGTGCACACCGGACAGTCCGGTGCTTTCTTCCGACCGTTGGCTCAGCCACGTGTCGCGCGGCGATCGCGCGGCCGACCGTTGGCCCGGCCGACCGTTGGCTCACCGGACAGTCCGGTGCACACCGGACAGTCCGGTGAATTTTAGCCGAAGTCGCCGGAGAAAAACCCGAGAGCGGCTGGTTTGCGCTGCGCTGATCTGGCGCACCGGACACTGTCCGGTGCACACCGGACAGTCCGGTGCCCCAGCCCGAAGCAGCCTTTGGCTGTACACAGCCACTCTCCACTTCTTTTCTTTTCTTCTTTCTCCTATTTCTAACACTTAGACAAGATGTTAGTACACAAAACTAATGTACTAAGGCTTAGAAACATACCTTTACTTGTGATTTACACTTTGTTCATCCATGAGCATATTTTCACATTTAGGCCCTTGTGTTTGCACTCAATCACCAAAATACTTAGAAATGGCCCAAGGGCACATTTCCCTTTCAATCTCCCCCTTTTTGGTGATTTATGCCAACACAACATAAAGCAAGTGGAACAAGTGCAAAATCACTTCAAATAAAAACTCAAATTGGTTTTGATTCAATTTTGGCATATATGGATCATCCTTTGCCACCACTTGGTTTGTTTTTGCAAATCAAACTCAAATCTCTATCTATAAGTCAAACACACATATTGAAGCATAAAGAGAGTCATTTCAAAAGAATTTGACCACGGATTTCAAAAACTCCCCCTTTTTCCCATAATCAACACTTCTCCCCACAAGAAGCCAACTTTTGAAAATAGAGACAATAAGAGACAATAAAAGCTTTTGACAAAACAAAAACTCTATTCTACTATTTTCAAAATCTCTCAAGTGGTAGCTGATCCATTTATCACTTTGGCCTTTATTTTCTCCCCCTTTGGCATCAAGCACCAAAACGGGATCAATCTTGGCCTGTTAACCCCATTGCCTCACCAAAGTCTTCAATTAAGAGCAAATGGCAATAAGATTTCATGAGATGAACTTGGAATTAGTTACCCTCTCATCGGAGTGCAGTGGAAGTCTTTCATGGTCCAAGTCCACCTTTTCCCTTTCAATCCTCCTTCGAGACTAAATTATCAAACTCAAGCACATGGTTAGTCTCAAAGGGTCAAGTTGTAACACATCTCCCCCTACACATGTGCATCACTTTGCAACGGACTTGTGAGGTCCAGGGAGTGTTTGTACAACTTGAGCACCATAATAAGCAACATAATGCAAAAAGGAACATGATCAAAAGCATAACTACATGTATGCTACAATTCAATCCAGGTTCCGCGAATCTAAGACATTTAGCTCACTACGCAACCTGCAAAAGGTCTTCTCATCTAGAGGCTTAGTGAAGATATCGGCTAGCTGGTTCTCGGTGCTAACATGAAACACTTCGATATCTCCCTTTTGCTGGTGGTCTCTCAAAAAGTGATGCCGGATGTCTATGTGCTTTGTGCGGCTGTGTTCAACAGGATTTTCCGCCATGCGGATAGCACTCTCATTATCACATAGGAGTGGGACTTTGCTCAGATTGTAGCCAAAGTCCCTGAGGGTTTGCCTCATCCAAAGTAGTTGCGCGCAACACTGTCCTGCGGCAACATACTCGGCCTCAGCGGTGGATAGGGCAACGGAAGTTTGTTTCTTAGAGTTCCATGACACCAGGGACCTTCCTAAGAATTGGCACGTCCCCGATGTACTCTTCCTATCGACTTTACATCCAGCATAGTCGGAGTCTGAGTATCCAACTAAGTCAAAGGTAGACCCCTTTGGATACCAGAGCCCGAAGCAAGGCGTAGCAACCAAATATCTAAGAATTCGCTTCACCGCCACTAAGTGACACTCCTTAGGATCGGATTGAAATCTAGCACACATGCATACGCTAAGCATAATATCCGGTCTACTAGCACATAAATAAAGCAAAGAACCTATCATTGACCGGTATGCTTTTTGATCAACGGACTTACCTCCTTTGTTGAGGTCGGTGTGTCCGTCGGTCCCCATCGGAGTCTTTGCGGGCTTGGCGTCCTTCATCCCAAACCGCTTTAGCAGATCTTGCGTGTACTTCGTTTGGGAGATGAAGGTGCCGTCCTTGAGTTGCTTCACTTGGAACCCAAGGAAGTAGTTCAACTCGCCCATCATCGACATCTCGAATTTCTGCGTCATCACCCTGCTAAACTCTTCACAAGACTTTTGGTTAGTAGAACCAAATATTATGTCATCAACATAAATTTGGCACACAAACAAATCACCATCACATGTCTTAGTGAAAAGAGTTGGATCGGCCTTCCCAACCCTGAAAGCATTAGCAAGTAAAAAGTCTCTAAGGCATTCATACCATGCTCTTGGGGCTTGCTTAAGTCCATAGAGCGCCTTAGAGAGCTTACACACATGGTCGGGGTACCGTTCATCCTCGAAGCCAGGGGGTTGCTCCACGTACACCTCCTCCTTGATTGGCCCGTTGAGGAAAGCGCTCTTCACATCCATTTGGTACAACCTGAAAGAATGGTGAGCGGCATATGCTAGCAAGATTCGAATTGACTCTAGCCTAGCCACAGGAGCAAAGGTCTCCTCGAAATCCAAACCTGCGACTTGGGCATAACCTTTTGCCACAAGTCGAGCCTTGTTTCTCGTCACCACCCCGTGCTCGTCCTGTTTGTTGCGGAACACCCACTTGGTTCCCACAACATTTTGCTTCGGACGAGGCACCAGTGTCCAAACTTCATTGCGCTTGAAGTTGTTTAACTCCTCTTGCATGGCCAACACCCAGTCCGGATCTAGCAAGGCCTCTTCTACCCTGAAAGGCTCAATAGAAGAGACAAAGGAGTAATGCTCACAAAAATTAACTAATCGAGATCGAGTAGTTACTCCCTTGCTAATGTCACCCAGAATTTGGTCGACGGGATGATCCCTTTGGATCGTCGCTCGAACTTGGGTTGGAGGTGCCGGTTGCGCTTCTTCCTCCATCACGTGATCATCTTGTGCTCCCCCTTGATCACACGCCTCCTTTTGATGAACCTGTTCATCGTCTTGAGTAGAGGGATGCACCATAATTGAGGAAGAGGGTTGATCTTGCTCATCTTGTTCCTGTGGCCGCACTTCTCCAATCGCCATAGTTCGTATAGCAGCCGTCGGAACATCTTCTTCATCTATATCATCACAATCAAAAACTTGCTCTCTTGGAGAGCCATTAGTCTCATCAAATACAACGTCGCTAGAGACTTCAACCAAACCCGATGATTTGTTGAAGACTCTATACGCCTTTGTATTTGAGTCATAACCTAATAAAAACCCTTCTACAGCTTTGGGAGCAAACTTAGAATTTCTACCTTTCTTCACTAGAATGTAGCACTTGCTCCCAAATACACGAAAGTAAGATACATTGGGTTTGTTACCGGTTAGCAGCTCATACGACGTCTTCTTGAGGAGGCGATGAAGGTAGACCCTGTTGATGGCGTGGCAAGCCGTGTTCACGGCTTCCGTCCAAAAGCACTCGGGGGTCTTGAACTCTCCTAGCATCGTCCTCGCCATGTCGATGAGCGTCCTGTTCTTCCTCTCTACCACACCATTTTGCTGTGGTGTGTAGGGAGCGGAGAACTCGTGCTTGATCCCTTCCTCTTCAAGGAACTCCTCCACTTGAAGGTTCTTGAACTCGGACCCGTTGTCGCTCCTTATCTTCTTCACCTTGAGCTCAAACTCATTTTGAGCTCTCCTGAGGAAGCGCTTGAGGGTTCCTTGGGTTTCAGACTTATCCTGCAAAAAGAACACCCAAGTGAAGCGGGAAAAGTCATCAACAATAACTAAACCATACTTACTCCCTCCTATGCTCAGATAGGCGACGGGTCCGAAGAGGTCCATATGCAGCAGCTCCAAGGGTCTTGAAGTGGTCATCACATTCTTGTTGTGATGTGCTCCTCCTACTTGTTTACCTGCTTGACAAGCTGCACAAGGTCTATCTTTTTCGAAATGCACGTTAGTCAAACCTATCACGTGTTCTCCCTTTAGAAGCTTGTGAAGGTTCTTCATCCCCACATGTGCTAAGCGGCGATGCCACAGCCAGCCCATGCTAGTCTTAGCTATTAAGCATGCATCTAGACCGGCCTCTTCTTTTGCAAAATCAACTAAATAAAGTTTGCCGTCTAATACACCCTTAAAAGCTAGTGAACCATCACTTCTTCTAAAGACAGACACATCTATATTTGTGAACAGACAGTTATATCCCATATTGCACAATTGACTAACAGATAGTAAATTATATCCTAGTGACTCTACTAAAAACACATTAGAGATAGAGTGCTCATTAGAAATTGCAATTTTACCTAACCCTTTTACCTTGCCTTGATTCCCATCACCGAATATGATTGAATCTTGGGAATCCTTATTCTTGACGTAGGAGGTGAACATCTTCTTCTCCCCCGTCATATGGTTTGTGCATCCGCTATCAATAATCCAGCTTGAACCCCCGGATGCATAAACCTGCAAGGCAAATTTAGGCTTGGGTCTTAGGTACCCAACTCATGTTGGGTCCTACAAGGTTAGTGCAAATATCCTTAGGGACCCAAATGCAAGTTTTGTCTCCCTTGCATTTTGCCCCTAACTTCCTAGCAACAATTTTCTTATCCTTTCTACAAATAGCAAAGGAAGCATTTAAAGCATAATAAATTGTGGAAGGTTCATTCACTACTTTCCTAGGAGCATGAATAGCATTCTTTCTAGACACATGATGAATAGTATTTCTCTTAGGAACAACATTTCTCCTAGTAACATTTCTATCATACACATAAGAGGAACTAGGAGCAAACATGGCATGAGAGTCAAAATCATCAAAAGCATTATAACTCCTATAAGCATTTCTAGTTTGTCTCCTATCATAATACATAAAAGCATGGTTCTTTTGCACATTACTAGCCATAGGGGCCTTCCCTTTCTCCTTGGCGGGAATGGGAGCCTTATGGCTTGTTAAGTCCTTAGCTTCTCTCTTGAAGCCAAGTCCATCCTTAATTGAGGGGTGTCTACCAATTGTATAGGCATCCCTTGCAAATTTTAGCTTATCGAAATCATTCTTGCTAGTCTTAAGTTGAGCATTAAGACTAGCCAGTTCATCATTAAGCTTGGAAATTGAAACTAGGTGTTCACTACAAGCATTAATGTCAAAATCTTTACACCTAGTACAAATTTCAACATGTTCTACACAAGAATTGGATTTATTTGCTACTTCTAATTTAGCATTTAAATCATTGTTGACACCTTTCAAAGTAGAAATGGTTTCATGACAAGTAGATAGTTCAAAAGAAAGCATTTCATTTCTTTTAACTTCTAAAGCATAGGATTTTTGTGCCTCAACAAATTTATCATGCTCTTCATACAACAAATCCTCTTGCTTTTCTAAAAGTATATTCTTTTCATTCAAGGCATCAATTAACTCATTAATTTTGTCTATCTTAGATCTATCTAAGCCCTTGAACAAACATGAATAATCTACTTCATCCTCATCACTAGATTCTTCCTCACTTGAAGAAGCATAGGTAGAGTTGCGAGTACATACCTTCTTCTCCCTTGCCATAAGGCATGTGTGACGCTCGTTGGGGAAGAGGGTTGATTTGTTGAAGGCGGTGGCGGCGAGTCCTTCATTGTCGGAGTCGGACGAGGAGCAATCCGAGTCCCACTCCTTGCCTAGATGCGCCTCGCCCTTTGCCTTCTTGTAATGCTTCTTCTTTTCCCTCTTGTTTCCCTTTTCCTGGTCACTATCATTATCGGGACAGTTAGCAATAAAATGACCAAGCTTACCGCATTTGAAGCATGATCGCTTCCCCTTGGTCTTAGTCTTGCTCGGCTGTCCATTGCGACCCTTTAGCACCGTCTTGAATCTCTTGATAATGAGGGCCATTTCTTCTTCATTAAGACCGGCCGCCTCAATTTGCGCCACCTTGCTGGGTAGCGCCTCCTTGTTCCCTGTGGCTTTGAGAGCAAAAGGTTGCGGCTCGTTGATCGGTCCATTCAAGGCGTCGTCCACATACCTTGCCTCCTTGATCATCATTCGCCCGCTGACGAATTTTCCTAGGACTTCTTCGGGCGACATTTTGGTGTACCTGGGATTCTCACGAATATTATTCACCAAATGAGGATCAAGAACGGTAAAGGACCTGAGCATTAGTCGGACGACGTCGTGGTCCGTCCATCGCGTGCTTCCGTAGCTCCTTATTTTGTTGATAAGGGTCTTGAGCCGGTTGTATGTCTGAGTTGGCTCCTCGCCCCTTATCATCGCGAACCGTCCAAGCTCGCCCTCCACCAACTCCATTTTGGTGAGCAAGGTAGCGTCATTTCCCTCATGAGAGATCTTGAGGGTATCCCAGATTTGCTTGGCGTTATCCAAGCCACTCACTTTATTATATTCATCCCTGCACAATGAGGCTAGAAGAACAGTAGTAGCTTGTGCATTCTTATGGATTTGCTCATTAATGAATATAGGACTATCCGAACTATTAAAGTGCATTCCACTATCTACAATCTCCCATATGCTAGGATGGAGAGAGAATAGGTGACTACGCATTTTGTGGCTCCAAAATCCGTAGTCCTCCCCATCAAAGTGTGGGGGCTTGCCGAGTGGAATAGAAAGCAAATGTGAATTTGAACTTTGCGGAATACGAGAGTAGTCAAAAGAAAAGTTAGAATTAACCGGTTTCCTTTGTCTGTCGTGGTCGTCGTCCTTTTGGGAAGAAGAGGACTCATCGCTGTCGTAGTAGACGATCTCCTTGATGCGTCTTGTCTTCTTCTTCTTCCCATCTCTTCGCTTGTGGCCCGAGCCCGAGTCATTGGACTTGTCATCCCTTGGCTCGTTGACGAAGGACTCCTTCTCCTTGTCGTTGATCACAATTCCCTTCCCCTTAGGATCCATCTCTTCGGGCGGTTAGTCCCTTTCTTGAAGAGAACGGCTCCGATACCAATTGAGAGCACCTAGAGGGGGGGGGGTGAATAGGTGATCCTGTAAAAGTTCAAAACTTAAGCCACAAAAACTTGTTAAGGGTTAGCATAAGTATGGCCAAGTGGCTAGAGAGAACTCAAAACACGATAACCACAAGAAAGCAATCACAGAGTTGACACGGTGGTTATCCCGTGGTTCGGCCAAGTACAAAACTTGCCTACTCCACGTTGTGGCGTCCCAACGGACGAGAGTTGCACTCAACTCCTCTCAAGTGATCCAATGATCAACTTGAATACCACGGTGTTTTTCTTTCCTTTGATCTTTTCCCGTTTGCGAGGAATCTCCACAACTTGGAGTCTCTCGCCCTTACAATTAAGTTCACAAAGAATACGGAGTAAGGTGGGAATGAGCAACGCACACAAGACTCGAAAATCAGAGCAACAACACGCACACAAGTCGCAACAAGAGCTCGCAACGCAACACAAAGAGTTCACAACTCCACAAGAGCTCTATATGCTATCACAATGAAACGAATGCGTGAGATTGATGTCTTGGTGCTTAGAAGAGTTGTAGGAATGCTTGGTATACTCCTCCATGCGCCAAGGGGTCCCTTTTATAGCCCCAAGGCAGCTAGGAGCCGTTGGGAACAAATCTGGAAGGCCATCTTTGCCTTCTGTCTCGTGGCGCACCGGACAGTCCGGTGCACACCGGACACTGTCCGGTGCCCGATTTCTTTCCTTAACAGGCGCAGCCGACCGTTGCCGACCACTGCAGATCTGGCGCACCGGACAGTCCGGTGCACACCGGACAGTCCGGTGCTTTCTTCCGACCGTTGGCTCAGCCACGTGTCGCGCGGCGATCGCGCGGCCGACCGTTGGCCCGGCCGACCGTTGGCTCACCGGACAGTCCGGTGCACACCGGACAGTCCGGTGAATTTTAGCCGAAGTCGTCGGAGAAAAACCCGAGAGCGGCTGGTTTGCGCTGCGCTGATCTGGCGCACCGGACACTGTCCGGTGCACACCGGACAGTCCGGTGCCCCAGCCCGAAGCAGCCTTTGGCTGTACACAGCCACTCTCCACTTCTTTTCTTTTCTTCTTTCTCCTGTTTCTAACACTTAGACAAGATGTTAGTACACAAAACTAATGTACTAAGGCTTAGAAACATACCTTTACTTGTGATTTACACTTTGTTCATCCATGAGCATATTTTCACATTTAGGCCCTTGTGTTTGCACTCAATCACCAAAATACTTAGAAATGGCCCAAGGGCACATTTCCCTTTCACAAGGTAACCTGGCCAATTAGGATAGTCTGAGTCCACAAGGTAGAACTTACCTTCACAACATGACAAAATTGGTTAATCACACATTCAAGTGAAAGATTGAAATAATAGAACAAATCAAATGTTATAACCTTGAAGTGGATGAGGGAACTTCTGTCCATACTTGTTAATTGCATCCTTGAATACCCTCATGTCATGAACCGACCCAAGCCAACCCGCCACGACAGAAGTAAACCTCATATCAAAATCACAAACGGCCAACACATTTTGACTTGTGTAACCATGTCTTCCAGTATGTTGAACTGTCTCTGTTGTTGGAACTACCACAGGTATATGAGTCCCATCAATTGCTCCAATACATTTATCAAAGAACGAAGAAAACCTTGGAGATTGTAGCCTTTGATGTATAGTACCAAATTCAAGGTCTTTTGGCTTAATAATATCTGTTGCAAGTTTGTTGAGACTTAACAATATTTCATTAAACTTCTTACTACATGTATATGTTGATATACAAAAACGATTTTCAGCATGTTTCATACCTTGAGGGGCACCACATATCCATAAAATTGACCTAGTGCCTCAGTTGATGACATTCTCGTAGTTGATTTCAAACCATATAATTCCACAAGCACATTATGCAGTTTATGAAACACATCATTGTGCATCCTAAAGATGTTGAAGCAAGATGTCCTATTACACAGGGATGTCATAACCCATTCGAAACCAAACTCAACAAGTTTTCTATAATCTGCTTTATTCATGTAGGTGTCATAGTGTAACATACCAAGGATCATACCCACCGCAGCATATGTGTTGTCAATTTGTTCACAACTCATCAAATAGAATTCTAGGTCATCATCATCTGAATCTGATTCTCAATCTTGTATACACAAATAGGGAACAACAATGAGACTTCAAATTGAACAAATGTGAACATGTAACATCAATAAACAGCCCTGCAGATGGAAAATAGAACATCAATAAACAGAAACATAACAACAATAAAGTGCATGGCTGCATGTGCAGATGGAAATTAGGCATAGGCACACACATATAAGTTATCAATTTTATGAAATAATTGCTTGAGGTCATACAAGTTCTGGACTTCTTATAGAATTCAAACATAGAACATAACATGTCCACACAGACACACACATGTATGAAATACTATACTACATATTAGTAGCCACTCAATACTAATATGTCCACTTGAGCCACTAAACTCTTTGCACCATCTATTCAACCAAACAACCCTTCCTTCATCTGTTCTAAAGTTTGTGAAAATTATTCGGTTGTACTTTCTGTCAAACAAATTAGTAGCCACCCAATACTCCTCTGAAACTTCCGATATCCCACAGTCCACAACGAGCTGCAAACACCTTCCAGTTTCTGATGTTTCATTTTCCTTATCTACTAAACAATGGCTCCTATTTTGTTCAACCTTTGCTTTTGATATTTCAGCTAATGTTTCCTTGTTAGAGGACCAATTATGTTCGAGACTGTCTAACAAGCTTCTCATCGTGTTAAACATCAGACTTTTGCTCTTTTCGGTGGACTAGATGTTGTGTCACCTGTGCTGATGTTAGGCCTTTTGCGAGTACCGTTGCTCATTGGGCTACTAAGAATACCATCATCATCTCCTTCCTCATTCACATCATCTGCTTCAATTGGATAATTAGCCTCCCCCGGAATGCATGACGAACGTCCACCTACACCATAACCATGAAACATCTCCCGTATGTAGTCCAAGTAATATGGTAAGCATGTTCGGAGCTTCTTAGACTCTGGTTTCCTCTAAAAACACAACAACCACAAACATAAAATCATATCCGAAGTATGACATATGAAATGTAACAGAATAACACACCCTACCTCTGTATGTTTTTTTCCACCAGTTGTCCGGTGCGAAGATTGTACCATCTGGGTTCCTACCCAAACTTGTTTCTCCTTGTGACCACACATGAAAAGCGTATAAAGTCTTGCATTGCGGCCACTTGTTTTTTAGTTGCTTGGTAGAGCGCCATAGACCATATTTTTCTAAGAATTTCTGAGCAATTATCTTGTAACCACCGTTTGACATTGTACCACTAGGACAATTACCAGCCCTAATTTGTTCGACAGATAGTTCACAGAACATGTAAATGTTTGTTTCTGTCCAATTGGCCTTGTCATAGGTTTTCTAGTAAAATAAAAATTATAAAAAGCATGAATTACTATAACATGTAGTTGCTGGACAAATATACTATCTTGTAATTTGCCATCATTTGCACTCTATCAGTAAACTGGCTAACTTGTAAACAAATATAACATGTATACAAGATTCTACACGCCTAACTTGTAAATTAATATCAGGATATAACTTATAAACAAGATTCTACATCATGTATACAAGATTCTACAAAGTGGTTGTGGTAGTAAAATGTCTAACTTGTAAACTAATATAACTTGTAAATACACAAAATTTGTCCATCATGTGCACCTAAAAGCGTACAATCCAGGATTCCGTATCACTATAACATGCAGTTGTTGGACAAAAAAACGAAATGAACTATACAATATTACCATGCTTGAGATGATGTCATAGTTATACTCATCTCCATCGGACTCGAAAACTTCATCTCGAGTCCTTGCTCTGCCACGCCCTACATCATTCATATCGAGTCCTTGATCCATAAAGCCGATAAACTAACGACCACCTCCTACCCTGGTGTGGTGCCTTCAGAACTGGTTCTAAGTCCACCTTGTGTACTGGTTCCACCTCCAAAGTTAAGCAACCGAGCACGCCCACTAGAGGGTCTTGCACTGCCATGGCGAGACCGACCTGTACCAGTGGTCAATCTAGGTGGATGAAAGGAGGCATGCCAAGATCTACCTCCTGGGGGCGAAGGGGGAGCCCCTTCTCATGTAACCCAGCTCCGGGTTGGAGTAATCCCGAGTAGGAACCAAGGTAGGGAAATGTGTCATCCTGAGAGTTGAGGTTAGGATTTTTCACAACCTTTCCCATTGAGGATGATCTGCGGGCAAACGAAGAGCGAAAGAGGGGTAGTTCTTCGGCATTTTCGTTGTTTGCAGAAGACGACCCCTAAGAGAAGAAATCACTGAAGGCATCTCCCTGGTTGTCATCGATGGAAAGGGAAGGTTGGAGGAAGGTACGTCGACGGATCTGTTCGCGACAAAGAAATCGTAGAAGTTTGAAGACATCATGGAAGGTTGAATAAATCACAGATTTGTTCGCGGCGTGAGTTGTTCGCGAGCTGACCTCGACAGATCTGTTCGCGGGCTGACTTTGACGACTGGTTTTGCGGCAGGTCTGCACGACGGTCACGACGGACTGACCTCGACGGAGGAGAAGCAGGACCAGAGATAGGAGACGAGAGCATGGACAGGGGAACTGTTGGCGGTGGCGTGAGCATGGATCTACCGGCGACGGCGTGAGCAGGGAGAGGTGAACGAGACAAGGGAGACGTGAGCAGGGACAAGGGAGGGCAAGGGTTGGAAAATTCACTTTTAGTTCCTTTTAGTCACCCCTTTATTGACTAGAGGACTAAACTTTAGTCACCCCATTTTAGTCACCTTGTTTGGTTTTTTAGTGGCTAAAAGTGACTAAATTTTAGTCACTAAACTTTAGTCGCCTAGAACCAAACGGGGCTATATATGGTTTGGATGCACGAGAAAAAATTATGAGGATAAGTAAGTTTTATATCTCATAACCCTTTAAAAAGTTGAAAAGATCTCATCATTTATCTAAACTAAATAAAGAGGAGCAACATCATCGACTACTTACCTGATCTCCAATTCACAATCAAAAGTGAATATACCAATCTAATCTAGATATTCAACCTCATGCTCGAAGTGTCAATCGAATAAAACACAACGACCATTGAAGTCATGCATACCTTGTTGAATGTCGATCTCCTCGAAGAGCAGAGGCGTCGTAAAAGGGGTAGGATCAGAGGGCGGCGCTGGCTAAGAGCCAGGGCTCGTTGGTTCGCCAAGCTCATCGTCCACCGGGAATGGGTCGTGTTGTCACGACGAGTGAGATCGAGCCTGCTAGGACGTCCGACGTTCACAGTGATGATAAGGGGGCGAGTGCACCGAGAAGGGGGGTGGGACGCGGGGAACGAGGCGGGGTCATGCGTCGAGAAGGGGTGGCGTCAAGACAGACTAGCTCTGTCGTCGTTAAAAAAATGTGGTCAAATGGATAGATGCGAGGACTAGATCGAGGAGCACCGTAGTTGAGGTCGGACGCAGGTGTCGAGAAGGGGGTGGCGTCGAGAAGGGGGTGGGACACATATCACTGAGGTCTAGTACAATAGGCCATAAGTGTGACGTAGGCCAAGGGGCGTGTGGGTCATTAATGTGTCGCAGTCCGACGTCCGTAGGTCATGAGTGATATGCGACCCGAGGGGGCTGTAGGTCATGAGTGGGAAGCAGACATGCGCCCAGTGCGGCTCGGTAACAGTCGTGGTTAATGCACCCAACCATTTATGGTGGGTCAGTTCGGGACCGGGTGCGTGATCCACGCGAGTGGTTCCCTTCGACACACCCGTCCTCTCTTGTCAGGCTCTGCCATGCCTGGCCCGGGTTCGGTGCCGCATGATTCGATCGGGAGCGGATCATCTCAGAGTTGGTGCACTTTCTCTTCCGACCGAATAGTATATTAAGCGATCATGGACTCTTTACCCAGCACGCTCACTGACCGGTGGATCGCAGAGTCCGAGGGTCATTACCCCGACACTCTGTTACTGTAAAAGCGATTAGTTTTATAATTTGTAAAAATAGAGGACTCTTATGCAACTTCCATTAGTTACCGATCGCGATTTGCCGGGATACAGAAGCTACCAAGATGTGAGTACACAATTTTTAGCACCCTAACAACCGCGGTGAACCTCGTGATACCGAGCGAACGATTTTTTTTTTGCCAACCCACAACAAGGCAGTTTGCCAACCCTCGGAGCCCCCCCTTGTCCACGAATTGGTGTCTCATATTAATAATGAAAATGTGAAGAAAAGCTAAGCAATGGACCATTTTTCCTCAAGGGAGGAGCGATTATTGACGTGGACGTTCCCCAGATAGATAACTGGTACGACACACAAACAAACAAGCATATGAGTCCTTGAAGAACAAACAATTCCAGAGGTTTCATCAGCAGTTGGGTTCTTTAATCATATCGAGCTGCTACATGCAATGGAGCAGCTGGTAGCCGGATGTGCCCACACATAAAAGCCGGCTTTTAAGGTACACAAACTCCACTTAACAGGTTAACATGCCGTCCACTTCACTTTAAATATAAACAAAAGAACAAACAAATGGTTCTTTTTTTAAAAATTTTAGCTCGACACATCGGATACGCTATAGTTGGCAGCAGTTGTCAAATGGCACATTCGAGCCGCAAAAACAGTGGCGACCGAACAAGGCCAGGCCACCATTCTCGGCAGGCCGTCACTGGACCGCGTTGCACATTCCGGGTCGTGTTCGGCACCAAAGCGGCTGGATGGGCTCGGCCCGGACCCCCCTCCCGACCATGCGCTGCCGCCAGTCGATGAGCCGGTCGGTCGCCTCGGCGTACCGCTTCCTGCCCGACGCGTCGCGGTTGCCAGACCAGAGCGCCTCCGCCATGGCCGAGGCTCTCGGCCACACCCGGCCGTCCAGGACGGTCGTGTCGACCTGCTCCGTCCACATCGCCACCTCGCCGCCGAGGACCAGCTGGGCCTCCTCGGGGGTGAGCCCGTACGCGATGTCGTAGTCGTACACCCGCTGCCACGTCTTGTAGGGCCCGCACCAGGACCCGCCGTTCGCGTCGAAGTCACTGTTGGGGTCGTCGTAGATGCTGTTGTTGCCGACGAAGTCGCCGTGCCCGCAGTCGAGGTAGTAGAAGGAGGCGGAGGAGACGATGGCGCGGTACCCGGCCTGCACGATCAGCTTGGTGTTGTTGGGCCCGTTGTTCCACGACTGCAGGACGGTGGTGGCCGGCGGGATCGCCGACGCGCTCACGTTCACGGCCGCGTCCAGCAGCACGTCCTCCCAGTACACGGCCGTGCGGTTCCTGGACACCACCAGCGGGTGCACCGCGCTCACGTACCGCTCCAGGAGCTGGCTCAGCGTGGCGCCGCGCTCCAGGTCGGCCTGGATCGTGGGGTCCGCCTCCCAGCAACCCGGGGTGACCTCGTCGGCGCCGGCGTGGTAGAAGCCGTCCGGGAAGAGGGAGGTCAGGTCGTTGACCACGTTGGTGATGACCTCGTACGTCTTGGCCGCCAGCGGGTTCAGCTGGCCGGCGCCCGGCTCGGCGGCGAGGCGGTGGTTCCAGTCGCCGTCGGGCAGCCAGAACTTGCCCGCGCAGGTAACGGCCTCCGGGTACGCGCCGGCCCACGAAGCTGTGTGGCCTATAAAGGAGAGTTATATGAGAGGTTAAATAATTGGGCCGACCAGAACGCGAGAAATTGGCCCGTCGAAAGCAAAGCCGATGCAGTAAGCTGGAAAACAGAGTGGAAAGTAGCCCCACGGCTTACCAGGCGAGTCGATCTCCGGCACGACGCGGACGCCGCGGCTCATGGCGAACTCGACGATGCGCTCGACATCCTCGACGGTGTACCGCATGTTCTCTCCGTAGGCGCCCTTCTCGGCGAGCGACGGCTCGGAGGGCAGCACGATGGGGAACGACTGCGAGTCCGTGATGTGCCAGTGGAACACGTTCATCTTGTTGGCCGCCATGGCGTCGATGGTCCGCAGGATGTCGGCCACGGGGAAGTAGGTCCTGCCGGTGTCGAGCATCAGCCCGCGGTGCGGGTACAGGGGCCGGTCCTCGACGCGCACGCCGGCGGCCACCAGCAGGAGGTCCCCGCGGCCGGCCCGCCACGACAGCTGCGAGAACGTCTCCAGCCCGCGCATGGCGCCCCACGCGGTGGCCGCGGTCACCGTGGCGGCGCCCGTGGGGAGGATCTCCAGCGTGTAGGACTCGTCCACGCCGTGCTGCAGCGGGGCGGCGAGGTCGGACACCGCCACGGTCAGCTTCTCCAGCGCGTTCCCCGCGGTGACGTTGACCGCCGGCCGAACGATGGGTCGGTACGTCTCCCTGAACAGCAGCTTGGCGTAGCGCTCCGCGGCCGAGGCGAGGTACGGGTTACCCGATGACGCCACGATGTGGAAGGACGGCGACACCGGTACGGCCGCGTGCGGCTCCGCCCATGACATGGACGTCGGCTTTGGCCAGACATTGACGGGGAACGACGCGCCCGCGCCCGCGCACGTTAGGAGCGTCACCGCCGAGCCGAGCAAGAGCAGCAGCGGAAGGAGGACCGTCGCCATTACAGCTCTGGATTGAGCTGCTCCGCACTGCAGCTCTTGATCGGTGCTGCCCTCGACGTCAAGGCTCTTCGCTATATATGTGTACTGTAGTTAAGTGTGCTATTATCTAGAGAGATAATAATTGCACGAAGAATGGTGTTCGCTGCTGCCTCCAAGTGGCTCCACCCAGAATGGTGTTCGTCTGCTTCTTGTGCCGTTTCTGTCCACGGACCTCTTTAAAATCCTCGTCTCCGGTTGCGTTTCATATCTGAGAAGATATGGTATGGCCTTGGAGCATACGCTTCGCCGGTTAACTTGCACGGCGGAGTTTTGTGCATAAACAATTCGCGTTCATGCTCCATTTGTCCTGGTCGGAGCAGAGATCGAGTTGATTTGACGTCTTCGTCACGTACTCGAGTTGCTCTAGAGGAGACGCTGTGGCATAGCTTCCACGGCATGGGATTGATTAGAGCGCAGTGAGCGGGCAGTGGAAGGCCTGCCGAAATTTGTTTTATGGGCTGGGAACTACTGGCTGGACTAGTGGATTGAATGTCACTAGTTAGGAATCTTGATCTGAATGTCCTTCTGTGCTAGTAATAGAAACGGTGCATTCGTGAAGCTTAACGTTTGTGAAAGCGTGAATACAATGAAGATTTGTTCACGATCATGAGCCTGTTTGGGCTTGCTCATATTAGTCTCGGCTCGGAGAGGCTCTCGAGCCTGAGTCGAGCCTACATTTGTAGCTCGTTTAAACAACGAGTTCGAACTGGCTCGCGAGCTGGCCTGGTAACACGGTTACATTATTACGTTCTATGTTATCAATTTATTTTCTTATTTTTTTATGAACACAATACTAGATATAGTTTAGAATATGTTACCGATTTTTTGGTACATATATTTTTAATTTATATAATAAAAATGTACAATTTATGTTCTAAATGAAAATTAGTGTGGTGCTCGTGAGCTGTCTTGAGTCCGAGCCGAACCTAATCTTCGAGCTCGCAAATGTGAACGAGCCAACAGCTAGCTCAGGATTTATATAATATCACATTCTATCATACATTAGTTAGATACATGTACATAACTATGGTTTCTATATATTATATGGATAGACTTTACTTTAATAAACATAAAAATATATGTATTCTGTTTGTTAGGTGGATGTGGACGTAGAGCCAATAACCAAGGTTCAAATCCTCATTTGGATATGAGGATCTATGATCTGAATGTTCTTCTGTGCTTAGTAATAGAAACTGTGCGTGCCGACTCGTTTTTTTTAAAAAATATGTGTATGGTTGAATTTGTGAAGCTTAACGTTTGTGAAAGCGTGAATACAAAGAAGATTTGTTCACGATAGAGCTAAAAAAAGCTCAAAAAAAGTTTAAGACTCGAGGAGAGTTTGAATATAAGTATGGGGCATTCATATGAGAAAATAAGTGCTTATTAGTCCCAAAAAGATACGGTTCTAAAACAATGCTTAGCGTGTTTGCATTCAATATATGCCATTTCAAAATGGGGAAGCGCTACATTTTTTTCTCACAAATCGATCATCTCCCTTGTGATAGAACACTTGCAGAGGATACAACGATGCTGTTAGTCATATACGGGTGGGACGACGTGATGTACGAATCAAACCCGTCGTTCTGTATCAGTGACATGATGCTGTAGCTCGTGTAGTTCGGTGACAGGTCAGGAACGGCCTGGTCGGAGTCCAAGTACTGCACGACCCTACGCATGCTGGGCCTCACGTTAGGCAACGGGTGCGCGCACATCAGGCCCAGCTTCAGCACCAGCGTCGCTTCCTCCGCCTCGTACTTCCCCACGAGCCGTGGATCCACCACGTCCAGGACCGAGCCATCGCGGTGGTGCTCGATCACCCAGTCCACCAGCACGACCTGCCGGTCGCGGTCGATGGGCCTCCGTCCGCAGGCGGCCTCCAGGAGGAACACGCCGAAGGAGAAGACGTCGGTAGAGGGCGTCGCCTTCCCCGTGCGCACGAGCTCCGGCGCGAGGTACCCCATGGTCCCGACCACGTGTGTCGTCTGCGGATCGGTGCCATGGTCGTACAGCCTTGCCAGGCCGAAGTCGCCTAGCCGGCCGTTCATCTCGTGGTCGAGCAGCACGTTGCTCGCCTTCACGTCCCGGTGGATGACGACCTGCTCCCAGTCCTCGTGCAGGTACAGGAGGCTCGCCGCGACGCCTTTGATGATCCGGTACCTCTCGTGCCACGAGAGCGCCGGCACGTGTTGGTCGTACAGGTACTTGTCGAGGCTCCCGTTCGCCATGTAGTCGTACACCAGGATCAGCTCGCCTCTGCGCCTGCAGTAGCCTAGCAGCTGCACGAGGTTCCGGTGCCGAATGCGGCCGATGCTCACCACCTCCGCGACAAACTCCCTGACGCCTTGCCTCGAGCCATGCGACACCTTCTTGACGGCGATCTCCAGGGCGGGTGATGCTGGGAGCACTCCCTTGTATACTCTCCCGAATCCTCCGACGCCGAGCAAGTTCACGGCGTCGAACCCGTTGGTGGCGTGGAACAGGTCCTTGTACGAGAACCGGTGCGGGCCGAACTCGTCCTCCCAGTCTTCCCGCACCTCGGCGAACCGGCGCCGCCTCCACATGGCGAAGGAGATGGCTGCGAGCGCTGCGGCCACGACCAGCGCGGTGGCGAGCGGCAGCAGGACATCCAGCACCTTGGACCGAGGCTTGGGACCCACGCGTGGCAGGACGGGTAGCTTGGACATGTCGAGCGGCGGGGCCGGCCCGTCCAAGCCGAAGCTCCACCCGAGCACGTAGTGGTGCGTGGCCACGACCCCCGTCGCCGAGGAGAAGCCGACGTACATCGGTCCGCCCCGCCCGACGATCGTGGAGAGGTCGACGGCCGTGGAGACCAGAGGCCTGCTGGGCTTTGGCACCCGCACCGGAGCGAGCGTCACGTCGAGCCGCCCGGCCTGGCCGTCGTAGTCGATCCACACCTGCATCGGCTTCCGGCTGTTCAGCTGCAGCTCCCGTATGGCGCCGCCGGCCGCGTCGTCGTAGTAGCCGGCCGGCATGGCCTGTTCCGACACGAGGCTGTTGACGTCGACGCCGACGTGGTTGCTGTCGATGTCGCTCAGCTCCGGGTTCAGGATGGTGTCCAGCTCGACCGCCAGGACGGGGTCGCTCGCCGTGCCGTTGATGGCGCCGAGGATGCCCAGGTACTGCCCGGCCTTGGCCGCGGAGAAGCTGGTGGTCGGGGCGACCACGAAGGCGAGGCCGTGGTCGCTGAGCCCCTCGTACGCGGACACGATGGCGAAGACGAAGCACGTCGAGAACGACCGCGCCCGCGCCCGCGCCGTCGCCGCCGCGGCGGAGGAGGACGCGTTGAGGAAGTGGACGGGGGCAGGGCGGAACGCGTGCGCTTTCGCCTGGAATGTGGCGTTGGTCAGCGCGAGGAGGCCACCGGGCGTCACGGCGGCGAGCCCGTTTAGCGCGAGGTCCGACGCGGCGAAACCTTGGTAAATAAACTGGTGGCCGACGTCGGCAGACGACGAGGGGACACTCACATGGATCAGAAGGAGCAGGACGACTAAGGATAGGAGCTTAGCAGACATATTTTGGTTTGCCTTCATAAGCCTTAATGCTCAATGCTCTCTTGAGCAAAAGCCCTTACCCTTTGCAGGCTGAATACTCTCTTGAGCAGAAGCCTTCATGCTCAATGCTCTCTCTGATATTCTCCGTGACTTGGGTGCTGAACTACTGGAGGCCGGTATGTTGGGTTGCAATAACGGGATATGATGAGACGATTTCTTAGGCTTTGTTAGAATACTCTAGTATTCAATTTAATTAGTCGGTTATCTGTGCGTTGCGATAGCTCATAATAATAGCCACATAAATTATCCATCAAAAAGATTTCAAGATTTTTTATTGGTTGTCTCCACTCTTTGCATAATATTTTTATGAACGTACATGTACCATATGCAGCAAATCAGAGACCCCATCCCTCGCCTCCCCCACTTTCAAGGTTTGTAGAGCAGGAGGGGAGGGGAAGAGGCGGACATACTTGTTCGTTGCCGGAGAAGGACACGACGAAGATCTGGACATCTCGAGACGAAATAGTTAGTATATCGCTAGATATATAGGGAGAGAGCACGCAATCGGAGAAAGAAGACCAGCCGGAGCAGCTCCAAACCAAGAAGCACCCACACCAGGCATCAGTCCGAGAAGGGAGAGAGAATGCGAGTGTCTTCCCAGCCCTGGACCCGCCGAAGTGACACAACACCACCATCAACTCCATAGCATATGCCGACTACTGCCTGAAAGGGAAATAAGGTTAACCTTTTTCTACAATTAATTTTGGTGGTTGAATGTCCAACACAAATAAATGGACTAACTAGTTTACTCTAGAATACATGTTCTACATGTGCACAAAGGTTCAACAAAAACCAATAAAATATTCAAGTTAGGGATCCAAATTCAAAGTAGCAAAAAAAACTTGAGTGTGCTGTGGACTGGCGCACCGGACTGTCCGGTGCACCATGTCCGTACGAAGATGAACCAGCCACTCTCGGGTTTCAACAGGCGCACTCCGCTATAATTCACCGGACTGTCCGGTGCACCAGCGGAGCAACGACTATCCAGCGCAATGGTCGACTACAACGGCGCCCTGATAGCGCTACAGTGGAGAACAATGCGCGCAGAAGTCAGAGCAGAAGTCAAAGGCGCACCGGACAGTGAACAGGATCTGTCCGGTGTGGCACCGGACTGTCCGGTGCCGCAAGAAGACAAAACCTCCAACGGTCGACTGCTCTCGAACACTAACGGTTAGGTGACGTGACGGCGCACCGGACTGTCCGGTGCGCCCATCGACAGCAGTCATCCCAACGGCTTGTTGGTGGTTGAGGGCTATAAATACCCCTAACCACCACAACTCCAAGCATCCAAGTTTTCTGAAGTTCTCATTCAATACAAGAGCTAGTGCACTCACTTCTAGACACAATTCAAAAGATCAAAGCCTCTCCAAGTCCCTAATTCATTCCAACCACCTAGTGACTTAGAGAGTGTGTGTTCGTGTTCATTTGCGCTCTTGTTGTTTGGATCGCTTTCTTCCTTCCTCATTCTTGTTCCAAAGAGACTTGTAATCAAAGCAAGAGACGCCTAAGTGGGTGATGGTCTGTCGGGTACCATAATTAGGGGTACCCCCAACAGTCCTAAACTCGGCTCGTAATCACCATCAGCGCAAACTGCAGAGGCTGATGAGCGCAATTCAGGTCAAGGCTTCGTCCACTCAAGGGACGCAATCTCGCCTCGCCCGAGCCCAGCCTCTGGCGGGAACAGTAGTCCCAGACGGATTCACGCCTTGCCCGAGGGCCTCCTCAAGCAACGGGCGCTCCCTCGACTCGCCCGAGGCCCAGCTCGGGCAGGCTTCGCGGTGAAGCAACCTTGGCCAGATCGCCTCGCCAACCGACCATATCGCAGGAGCATTCAATGCGAGGATCGCCTGACACCTTATCCTAACGCACGGTCCTCAGTCGACAGGGCTGAAGTGACCACAGTCACTTCGCCCTTCCACTGACCGACCTGACAGGAAAGCAGCGCCGCCTGCCCCGCTACGACTGATGTGCCACCCGCTAGGGTGAGGCTGACAGCAGCTGAGTCCAGCCTCAGGTGCCACAGGAAGCTCCGCCTTGCCCGACCTTGGGCCTCGGCCTTAGGAGAAGTTTCCGCCTCGCCCGACCCCAGGGCTCGGCCCCCGCCTCGGCCTCGGAAGATGGACTCCGCCTCGTCCGACCTCAGGGCTCGGCCTCAACCTCGACCTCGAGAGGAATCGCGTCCTCGCCCGACCCCGGCCTCGGCCTCAGGAGAAGTCTCCGCCTCGCCCGACCCCCGGGCTCGGCCTCGACCTCGGAAGGTGGTCTCCGCCTCGCCCGACCCTAGGGCCCGGCCTCAACCTCGACCTCGGGAGGAATCGCGTCCTCGCTCGACCCAGGCCTCGACCTCAGGAGGAGTCTCCACCTCGCCCGACCTTGGGCTCGGACCGACCACGCCGCAGGGGGTACATCATTACCCTACCCCTAGCCAGCTCAGGCTACGGGGGAACAAGACCGGCGTCCCATCCAGGCTCGCCCCGGTAACAAGTAATGATGACTCCCCGCGTGTGTCCATGACGACGGTGGCTCTCAGCCCCTTACGAAAGCAAGGAGACGTCAGCAAGGTCCCGACAGCCCCAACAGCTGTGCTTCTACAGGGCTCAAATGCTCCTCCGACGACCACGACACCATGTACACAGGGCCCTATCACCTCTCCGACAGCCACGTTGGCATGTACATAGGGCTCCGGCTCCTCTCTACCGGACACGTTAGCATATCGCTACACCCCCATTGTACACCTGGACCCTCTCCTTGCATCTATAAAAGGAAGGGTCAGGGCCCTCATACGAGAGGGTGGTCGCGCGAGACTCTCTCTCCCCCTCACGAGCGCTTGTAACCCCTACTGCAAGCGCATCCACTCCGGCGCAGGACAACACGAGGCCGTGGTTTCCCCCCTTTGTGTTCCGTCTCGCGCCAACCCATCTGGGCTGGGGCACGCAGCAACAATTTACTCGTCGGTCCAGGGATCCCCCGGGGTCGAAACGCCGACATGGTCCTTGCGAGGTCTAAGTGACCCGTTTGATTAAGGAGAAAGCTCACCCGATCTAAGTGACCTTTTGAGAGAGGGAAAGGGTTGAAAGAGACCCGGTCTTTGTGACCACCTCAACGGGGACTAGGTTCTTTAGAACTGAACCTCGGTAAAACAAATCACTGTGTTCATTCGCTTGATTTCCATTTGATTTGTTTTCCCCCCCCCCTCTCCCGGACTTGATTTTAGTTCTAACGCTAACCCTGTCTTGTAGCTTGTGTTTTAAGTTATAAATTTCAGATTACGCCTATTCATCCCCCTCTATGCGACTTTCACTGACATACTACGGGCCTTAGTTGTCCAATATCTCAGACCTGGACTCCTCATCGCTAAGATAACCTAAGTGTGGCAGGCGCCACCATGTCCTCCTCGATGGCACATACGGAGAAAGGCCAGGAGCATGACCGACTCGCCTCGTACCCGCGTCGACGAGCGTCGATCGGCTCGCGGCTGCGACCGTAGGCGGGGACAACAAGCTGTGGTGGAAGAACAAGGCGAAGGCAGGGAAGATGACCGTGACGTCCGACGACGGCGAAAACGATGGTGCACGTATGATTTGAAACGTCCTCGTAGACGTGCAATAGCCACTGCGCGAGTCGGTGTCGGGGCTGGTGTCGAACGAATACGGGGAGAAGGCGCCTGCTCCTACACCATCTGCCGAGAATGTGGTAGCGCGGAGGTGGAGGCATCAGGGGAGCAAGAAAAGAAGTAGAATGACGAATGAGGTGGTGACAACTGAGGCGTGAACCATCATTATCGTGCGAAGGTATAGATGAACAAATGTGTCGTGTGTGGCGAGCCAGCCCGAGGCACGACCCATTTAATAGTGCCTGGGCCAACCCGACACGAGCGTCGTGCGGTGCTTGAACCGTAGTCTCGGCCCGGCCCGTCACGATTATTTTTTTATTTTACAAAAAAATCATATATACATATGTATAATTTATATTCAATATTATAAATACCTGAACATTAATGTTCTACTGGTTAGACAGATTCGTTTAGTGCCTTTCACCTTGCTTCCATTAGGGTGTGGGTTTAAACCCCACCTGCTGCACTGCTTTTTACTATTTTAGTTTGAGTTGATTTGGAAGAAATATAGAGATTTTTTTTTTAAAAAGATGACGCAGGACGACCATTGAAACTGGTGATTTAAATATAGTAGAGATTTACATGTGAATTGATGTATAAGTTAAATTAATTTACACTTTAATTCATCTCAATCTATCTAGATTGAGGTGAATAATAGAGTATCTAAATAAGGTCTTAGGGATGAGGATAGAATTATTTCAATATTGTCTCTAGTTATCCATTAAAATTGATCACTAGCTGTTTCACCACCAAACACATGGACTATAACAAGTCAAGTGATGGACACATAGAGGAACGTGCAACGAGCATAGTAACTGGATCTGGATCTATGTATAATCATTATTTCCGGTCGTGGAATTATTGTCGTCAACATAAAACCTGTCCCACGCGACAACTCCTGTCAGAGCTTCAAAGAAGGCTGCGGGCCGGACTGATATGCGAGCATAGACTTGGTAGTCGCCGTGCGCTGCCGGGCGCGGTAGTTGTGCTTGTGCATGGGCACGGTAGACTCTTCTGAATGAAGCAATTCGCCTTGATGCGGTCGCTATACGCACTCTTCGACGCTGCTGAAACAGAAACAGTGAGCAGCCTTTTTCAGACTGATTGGTGGAGTGTTCCAAATGGTCCAATAGACTGTTCTTTATGTTAGTGTCATCGAGAAGTTTGACGCCGCAATGGAATGAAACACAGATAAATTATCTGTTTTTTTATCCGATAGTTCCATATTCTATGGCTTCATATACATCTAATTAATTTCATAACTGATATAGAGTGGATAATGGCGTTAAAAAAAGTTTCACCATCATAACACTTACTTCTTCTTCTCTCTCTTTTTTTTTAAAAAAAACATTATCTCATCGTCAACTTCCCGTGGGAGTCAGAGACTATCCCTAAAAAGCACCCACACTGGTTGTTCCGCCCTTGGATTGGTACACCCACTTTAGGCCTTGTTCAATTATTCTCATTACACATGGATTACATGGATTGAATAAGATTTAAAAAAATTAAGAAGAAATTTGACTTAGGTCTTGGTTTGTGTCGGATTGCACCCGAAATCGTTGCAACTAATTAAAATTTATATAAATTAGAGATACAATCATGTTAGAAATTGTTTCGACCCACCAATCCGACAAAAATGAATAAGACCTTACTTAGAATTAAAACTCACTCAGTCACACTTAATATACATGGATTGGAAGCTAACCGAATAAGCCCTTAGAGCTCACATTTCTTCACGACAGGCAGGAATCGATCCATGGACTTGTGTGTCTTCTACCCTCATGACAACGAAACATTTCTACTTCACACAGCAATTCAGCAATTACTGCATCGAAAGCATTTTGTAAATTTCTCGCCGGGTCAACTGTGGAGTCGTGTTCGACTTTGGGATGGATAAAGGTTTAGCGGTTCGAGCATGCGCGTTTTGAGTGTTTGTTCTCCTGCGGCACGGCCGCGGGCCATCCTCGATTCGCCGTCATCGTCGGGCATGCATTGAAAGGACGACACAACGACATTTCCGTCACACGAAAAAAAAATGAGTATATGTTATTTCGTTTTTGCAATTTTGCAAAAAAAAAACACCCGACTAGAACATGTACTATCTCCGTCCACCAAAGGACCTAATCATCGATTAAAATTACTTGAAACCATATTCCAAGACATCATAAATGCATGAAATGTGTCGGCGTTTGTGCGTTGACATAGTAACACTGTATTTGGTTAGTGCATGACGTGCATGTGGTCATCTATATGTCCCAGTAGATGCGAATGGGTGAGATGATTCAATTTTAGTAATATCAGTTCGTTGGCGTGTGCAAGGATGCATTATCTCACTAATAAGATCAAATCTCCTATACTACCGAATGTAATTTAATCTTGCTTTAAGGACTGTGCAAAACAACCAAGTACACTCCACAAGCTTAGATATATAGGCTACCGAAAAACAACCAAGCACTTTTCAGGAGGAAATACTGGTACGGTTACTAATATTATCAATAGTATCTGGATCAGCTCACAATGCATGTTCCACATGAATTTGGACTATTTTAAACCCCTTTAGTAAAACACAATAAGGTCAACTTCAAGCCAATCTCCAATAGCTTACTTATAACCATTTTCTATTTTAAACTTCACTATGTAAACAGTGTAATATATAGTACGAAACAGTCTGCTGGTCATAGTCTTATTACAACAAGAACATGATCAGTGGTTACATTCCCCATGTGAAAAAAATCCTATCATCTTCCTCTAGAGAGACCATGTTCGAGTCAGCCCAACATAATACAACCGTATAGAAAAAAACAGTCATATCTTTTGACGCCCAAAAAGCTATGAAGGCTCATAAAGACTTGTTGGAAAGCTCTTAAAGTTTAGTTTCTAATGTTTCTAAGCTTGATTGAATTGGATTTTTTAGCAAGACGCTCGACCTATTTTACCGTTGACTGGTCAAAAGGTCAACCGTCTGCTTGATGATCAAGTTTTCGTATTAAACTGCGTCATTCTATGAAGTTTCATTATGCGTTCTATACATGGTGAGAAAGTTTATCAAGTCAGCTTTCCAACACATACAACCCTACACCATTTGGAGATTCCTAGATAAAGTTATTATCAAAATAACGAAGGATACGCAGAAGTCAATCAGACATGCTGTTGGACACCAAAATGAGCGGACGGTCCGGCCCATGGGCCCGGACGGTCCGCGTGTCCCGAGATTAGATTAACTCGGATGTTTATCCTTATCTCGTGCGTGGTTATCCATCTAATCACGTGGGAGTTTGTTGGCTATCTCTTAGAAAAAGGTCCAGACCTCCTCCCCTATAAATATAAAGGGGTACGGCCGATTGAGAACCCCCCGAACACATTCCAATCGAACCAATTACCTTATTTACTTTTCCTGCCCTAGGAGTAGATGTAGCATAGTTCTAGTTGTAGCCTTCCGCATATCCACCTCCACCCCTATTCGACTCTACGTCGTCTAGATCCGTCTTGGGTGGCCTGCCGATCCCAAGACGACCCTAGGATCTCACCCCTCCCGGGGGCAAGACCTAGTTGTCCATCCAAGACCTCTTCATCGATTTGATCTCTTAATTCCTAGGCGACTCCACGTCGTCTGGGGACGCCCCGGGTGACCTGTCGACCCGGAGCACCTTAAGATCTTTTCCCCCAGGGGACGAAATCTAGATTCCAGCAAGGAGGAGGAAGACGACCCTGTCACCAGGTCGCGGACCGTCCGGCCTAGAGCTGCGGACCGTCCGGTGTGACGCAGGGAAGACACCGCTTCTGCGCCCAGGTCGCGGACCGTCCGGCCCAAGGCCGCGGACCGTCCGCGCCATCGCAGAGGGCACTACCAGGCGATCCGGCGACCTGTCGCAGGCCGCCACTACCGTTCACCTTGCGGAGCCGAACCCAAGGTGCCAAGTACCGCCAAGCGGTTCATTATAGTGTTTGGTGACCAAAAAGGCACCAACATACTTTTGGCGACTCCGCTGGGGACGAAGTTGCATATCTACAAAATCAGGCTTATATGGCCGATTCTAAAGATCTCAACAGTGCTTCTCCAAACAGCGACACAAGGCTGACTAATTTATCGGCCGCAGAGCATGAAAACTTAGAAGATGACATGAAGAAGATGGATGAGGAGATCCAACGACAACAAGATCAGATGCTCAAGGTGGCAAAAAAGTGGTACCTCTCGCACTTCAAGGTAGATCGCCACCAGAAGGTCGTAAAGGAGAGGGAAATAGACGCTGATTACATGTCATCCGTGCTGCAACAGCTCCCCACGATAGGTGATGCCAGGTCAGTCGATGATATTCCATCTATTAAAATTTCTTTTGATAATCGGATTAAAAGTATCACAGAGGATATAGAAAGGATGGCACATGCATTAGGAAAAACTCACATGCCTAGTTTTTTATCACATAAATTAGGCGCCAAAACAATTGCGCCAAACACATCGGCAACAAATGGGTTTACCCAGCCATATTCTGGTATGCCGATGGACTCATATCCAGGACGACCATCACCACCATCTTCGCTAAATGGTGAGTCAACTCTGAGCACGACCGGACCGTCCGTACACAATCACGGACCGTCCGGCCCTCCATCAGACCGTCCGGCACCCTACGCCGGACAGTCCGGAGTTACACAGAGCCCACCACAAGGGTCACAGGTGTTGTCTGACGTGGCCGGACAGTCCGAGGATAGTACCGGACCGTCCGATCCACCCGCGGACCGTCCGACTGTGCAGGTCGGACCGTCCGGGGCACCAGAAGTCACCTGTGATCCGCCTAGTGCGGAAGGCCGACATAAATATAATCGGCCACCCAAGCCCCAAGAACTAAAAAAGTCACATGTCCCTGAGCTTGTTTGGCCCACTAAGGCCAAACCTTCTGTTCGCTCTTACCCGCACTCGAAACAAAAGGAAAAGGTTAAGTTCACATTTAATATTACTAAATGTGATAAAATATTTGATGAGTTGCTTAAACATGGTAATATTAAATTGTCACATGTAATTCCTCCGGTTGAACAATTAAAAGGGCGTGTTTATTGCAAATGGCATGGCTCCTTTCTCCATAACACCAATGATTGTGCCATCTTCCGTCGGCAAATACAATCGGCTATAAACGAAGGCCAGTTGAGGTTTCAAAAAGAGGTGAAAATTGATAGGCCACCTGTTCCTGTCACCACATTAGAGCCAATGAGCAAAAAGGCCATAATTCGGCCGTGTGCGGCCGATAAAAGTAAAAATAAAAATATCGTCATTGGTGATCCTCGCACACCAAATATGTCACGCGGAATAGTTACTCTGAAGGCTCCGGACAAAAGAAAGACCGGAGGCACCGGGGGGCAAGCACGATCGGACACCCGATCACGGTCGCCTGTCATGCGTACGCCGGACGATCCGGGTACTAAGGCCGAACAGTCCGAGACAGGCGCGGACAGTCCGGCTATGATGGCCGGACGGTCCGCAGATGGTCAGAAGCAGCAACCTCAGACCATCAGACCACAACGTTCCAACACAAGTGTTAGGAAACAAAACACTACTAAGACGTCTGGACGACTCAGTAGAGTCGGCCCTACTTTTGGTCAGTTGCTTGCCAAATATATGAAGAAGGCCATTCCACACAACCGGCCAATAAAACAAACGAAGTCAAAAGGGCGACCTGTGCGAAAGCAAAAGCCGACTAAACGGACCCAAAGGGTAGCACAACCAAGATCGCCTTATCATCCTCCTCCAGGGATAGCATGGTGCGTCCCATTCTATCCATCGCCGATGTGTTGTCCTACTCATGTGTGGGGTGGTACGGCGATGAATTTGTATTACTGGCCCAATCCGTTTGCTTATTTGGGCTGGGGGGCACCACAAGTTTTTGCCTATTGACAGGTTGATCAGATAGACATGGCTGAAGAGGATGCGATCTGAAACGGCCTCTGTGCATTAAAGTCCCATCAAGTATTTATATTATCTGATCGCAAGAGTCGATGACTTGCATCGAGCTGAGTCCTTACTTCGGGAAAAAAACCTCATGAGGTCAATTGTTTCCGAAGTTTTCGCTAATGCTTTTGGTTCGCCATGCTCCACCAAAAGGCAGGGGGGCATATGTTGGACACCAAAATGAGCGGACGGTCCGGCCCATGGGCCCGGACGGTCCGCGTGTCCCGAGATTAGATTAACTCGGATGTTTATCCTTATCTCGTGCGTGGTTATCCATCTAATCACGTGGGAGTTTGTTGGCTATCTCTTAGGAAAAGGTCCAGACCTCCTCCCCTATAAATATAAAGGGGTACGGCCGATTGAGAACCCCCCGAACACATTCCAATCGAACCAATTACCTTATTTACTTTTCCTGCCCTAGAAGTAGATGTAGCATAGTTCTAGTTGTAGCCTTCCGCATATCCACCTCCACCCCTATTCGACTCTACGTCGTCTAGATCCGCCTTGGGTGGCCTGCCGATCCCAAGACGACCCTAGGATCTCACCCCTCCCGGGGGGCAAGACCTAGTTGTCCATCCAAGACCTCTTCCTCGATTTGATCTCTTAATTCCTAGGCGACTCCACGTCGTCTGGGGACGCCCCGGGTGACCTGTCGACCCGGAGCACCTTAAGATCTTTTCCCCCAGGGGACGAAATCTAGATTCCAGCAAGGAGGAGGAAGACGACCCTGTCACCAGGTCGCGGACCGTCCGGCCTAGAGCTGCGGACCGTCCGGTGTGACGCAGGGAAGACACCGCTCCTGCGCCCAGGTCGCGGACCGTCCGGCCCAAGGCCGCGGACCGTCCGCGCCATCGCAGAGGGCACTACCAGGCGATCCGGCGACCTGTCGCAGGCCGCCACTACCGTTCACCTTGCGGAGCCGAACCCAAGGTGCCAAGTACCGCCAAGCGGTTCATTATAGTGTTTGGTGACCAAAAAGGCACCAACACATGCAGAATCAGCTCTGGAGATCTTCTTAGGGAGGCTTTAACATTAGCACGTTAAAATATTTTCTATTTTCTTTTTATGTTTATACTTATCTCGGCGGACTGTTACTAGTATAAATGCCCCTCTGAGCCGTTGAGTGCTTACTTCTTCATTCGTGGACTTGTGAAGAGATCTCTCTGAGATCCACTGGTTTGTGTTTTGCGAGTTCTAGTACAAATGCCTCGTATTGTGTGGATTAGCTCCGGTTATAGTTCTGTGGTTCTTTGTATATCGTGTCAAAGCCTAATCGATTTTGGTGCCTCTCTTCCCATCGTTCGGTCACATCCGACCTTAATCAGTATAAAGTCACTTAGCCATTGATCTTCAACAAATTTACCTTGTTATTTTCGTTACCTTTAGAGATAGTTTGAGAACTCCATTTTCTTAAGGGAAAATAAACTAATTTTCCTTAGTAAAATGAAAATTTCTTGAAAAAACGGGGTTCCCAAACTAGCCCTTATAGTAAATATTGACCTACTGCTATGAAGATCAAATCACTCGTACCAAATATAAACGTATCAAGAGTATTCAAGACGCAACAAGGTCAACTTTTATTACTACGAGAACAGGAACCAGTACTCACACTCCCCCGGTGCACCAAAAAAAAAATTCATCTTCCACTAGAAAGATCAGAAATGGCACCCATGCTCGTGGACGACGACACGTATGCCATCGTATCCTTGCTTACCTCCCTGCTATACATCCGCTCCACTGCGGTGAAGCCGAAATACTCCGGTGACAAGTCCGGGAGGACCATGTCGCCGTCGAGGTACTGCATGACCTGCCGCATGGTCGGCCTTGCGTTGGGCAACGGATGCGAGCAGAGCAGACCAAGCTTTAGTGCCAGACAGACCTCATCAGGATTGAAACCGTCTGGGATCATCGTGTCTGCCGCGTCAAGGATCAGCCTCCTACGCCAGCGCTCAGCCACCCAATCCACGAGCACCGTGTGGCTGTTGTGCTCGTCCTGCTCGACTGGCCTTCGTCCACAGGTGACCTCCAGAAGGAATGCCCCAAAGGCGAAGACATCAGTTGCCGGCGTTGCCTTGCCGGTGTGGCCTAGTTCAGGGGCCAGGTACCCCATAGTGCCGACCACATGAGTCGTATGCGCATCAGTCCCGTGATCGTACAGCCTCGCGAGGCCGAAGTCTCCTAACCGCCCGTTCATTTCGCCGTCGAGGAGCACATTGCTTGCCTTGACATCTCGATGGACAACCACCTGCTCCCAGTCCTCGTGCAGGTACAGAAGCCCGGACGCCACTCCTCTGATGACGTGAAGTCTTTGAGGCCATCCCAGCGCACGTGCGCCCTTGCTTCGATCGTAGAGGTGTTTGTCAAGGCTACCATTAGGCATGTAATCGTAGACCAAGAGGAGTTCACCTTTGCGCCGGCAGTAGCCGAGCAGCTGCACTAGGTTGCGGTGCCGCAGCCGCCCCATGCTCGCGATCTCAGCGATGAACTCCTTCATGCCCTGCTTTGACTCGTGGGACACCTTCTTCACCGCGACCTCCGTGTTGGATTTGCGGAGAACGCCCCTGTACACGCTGCCAAACCCTCCGGCGCCGAGGAGCCGCTTGTCACTGAACCCTCCGGTGGCGTGGAACAGGTCCTTGTACGAGAACCGGTGTGGCCCGAACGCGGTCTCCCAGTCCTCGCGGAGCTCGGCGTACCTGGCCCGGCGGCGCAGCAGGGCGTAAACCAGGACGCCCACGGCGAACACCAGCGTGGCTGTCGCGATGGGAAGCACGATCTCCAGCACCTTCGGCCGCGGCTTGGGCCCCGCGGGCGGCAAGGCTGGCAGCGCCGAGATGTTTAGCGCCGGGGCCGCCCCGTCGAACGCGAAGGCCCAGCCGAGCACGAAGTGGCGCGAGAAGAGGATGCCCGTCGCGGACGTGAACCCAACGTACGCCGCGGTGCCCTGCACCACGCCGGAGAGGTCGACGGTGGTCTGCAGCAGCGGCTTCTTCGGCCTGGCCAAGCCCAGCGGTGCCATGGTCACGGTGACCTGAGTCGACCCGCTGTCGTAGTCCACCCAGACCTGCATGGCCTTCCGGCTGACCAGGCTCAGGTTCCGGAACTGCCCGGTGCCGTCGTCGTAGTAACCGGCGTCCGCAGCAGCACGCGACACTAGGCTGTCGACGTCGACGCCGACGTGGTTGCTGTTTCTGTCGAGGAAATCGGCGTTGAAGAGCGTGTCCAGCTCCACGGCGAAGACGTGGGTTCTCCCGTTGCCGTTGTCGGTGCTGTTGAGCAAGCCCAAGAACTGCCCCGGCAGCGCGGTGGACAGAGCCGCCCTGTCCGAGGAGACGAAGAAGGCCAGGCCGTGGCTGCTCAGGTCGATGTACGGCCCGAAGATGGCGAACGCGAAGGTGGTCGAGAAGGACCGCGCGGCGGTGGCGTTCTGGGCGCCCCGGTCACGGAACGGCAGCGGGGACGGGTGGAACGCGTGGCCCTTCATTTGGATGGTGCCGTTGGTCAGCACCAGTAGGCCGTTCGGCGTCACGGTGGACGCGCCGTCGAGGGTGAGGTTCGCGCCCTTGAAGCCGTTGTAGACGAACCGCTCGTCATCGCTGCCGGCGGTGGCGTCGGCGCAGCGGCCAACAGGAACGAGGAGAAGGATCAGCAGAGTAGCCACGACGAAGGTCTCAAACAGCATTCCTTCAACGATACGGTTGATTTTCTGAATCGTAGACAGCAAGCTCAGCTTTTGTGTGACAGTATGAGAGCACTAGGCCGCCGCCTGAGACTTTGCGAGGTGTTTGTCGGGAGGAAAATTCTCGGATCCTTGGCTCTTCAAGATAGAACCTGCCAAGCCTAGCTAGCTTAAATGGCTTTGGGTCAACTGGTTCAGTGGTGGTCGCGTTTCTGATTTTTTAATACTTCCTCCGCCCCAAATTAAAATTCATTTTTTCTTTTTATTATAATAATACAATAATTATGAATATGAATATAAAAATCTAGAGTTAAAACTACTACTATTTTAAAATAGAGAGAGTACTTAGGATAGACAGATAGGAGGGGCGCGTCCAAACGGGCTATTCCGCTAGCGGCTAGGTCACCAGTGGCACGACACAAATTGGCTCGCCATAAGTCCAGTCAGTTATGCTGTTTCCATTAGTTATCATATTTCAGCTCTTGTTTTAAACTTCAATTTATAAACAGTGTAATTTATAGTGAAAAACCCTATTTACACGATTTGTTACAGACAATCTTACAACCGATAGTAGACTTATACCAGCCCGACAATAAACATGTCCCATGTTTAACATGTTTAAGTACGCACATAGAGCGACCCATCTTATAGAGCAGAAGCATGACCTGTGTAATGGCCGACGTGACCTGGTTTAGCTCATGAGAAGGGATATATAATCTAAGCCATTGCGTGACCCCTTTCAAACCCTCATTTTCCACTCCCACCCACGACCACTACTTCTCTCTCGGCTCTTCTCTCCTACCTCCTCACATTCAAACTTCACGATGGTGAGTCATCATCGTCGCTGTTTGGCCTCACACCATCATCATAGCTTCATCGCTTGCCTTCTCTATCCCAATTCTTCCTTTATCGCCCTCTATCCGGTTCTCTTGGCCTCCATACCAAAACCCTAACCTCTCCATCGTTCTGGGCAAGATCTATATTATTATAGTCTAGATCTCTTTTGTGTCACCACTTTAGTAACTCTGGTGCTCCGGCTACATAGGTAATGTGCTCCTCACCTTCGCCCTCTTATTGTCCTTTTCATAGATCTAGATTTAGACCATCCCTTTGGTCCTCATGTTGGTTGCGGTCCTATTTAATGTTCTTGTTGTTGATATGTTCTTCCTTGTAGGTTGCTGGTAGATGCTTGCATTATCGTGTGTGACACAAGCCATTGAGAAGCCAGAGACATCGAGGAGATGGTGGCCATGGATCTTGATGTGACTCTTGACTCTTGAGGACGAGCATATGAGATCATAAAATCACAATGAGGAAGAATATATTTGATGTTTCATCATCGGTAGTAGTGTTATTGATGTCGATGGTGCTAGGATGAGAACGAGAATAGGGTACATGAGCCCCACCGGTGGAACAAGCATTGTCCGTGCTGACCCTGACCATGGCAATATGCTAACATTTTGGATCCATCCATCTATTGGCTTGCTGGGAGACAATTGAATGGACACATCAAGTGGGGATGTAGAAGGTGTGTGTGTGTGGAGACTGATGACTAGACAATGGTTTCAACATGGCAAGAGGAGGAGGAACAATAGTTAATTGTGCAAGAAATGAAGCAGTTATACTCCATGTTCTAGGGCTTTGAATTTTTTTTGTTCGTACAGATGCAAGCAGAACGACACATATGTGTGTGCACACCATGCTCTTAGCTCTAATATCTTTGAACTTCGCTTAAAAGAATTATGTCGGGTACCATGATTAGAGGTACTTAGATTACATCCCTAAATGTACCTAAACACCCGAGTAATGAGGGATCACAGAACAAACGCGCTCCTGATAGTCGCCTAGAGGGGGGGGGGTGAATAGGGCGAAACTGAAATTTACAAATATAAACACAACTACAAGCCGGGTTAGCGTTAGAAATAAAGAAACGAGTCCGCGAGAGAGGGTGCAAAACAAATCGCAAGCAAATGAAGAGTGTGACACGCGGATTTGTTTTACCGAGGTTCGGTTCTCGCAAACCTACTCCCCGTTGAGGAGGCCACAAAGGCCGGGTCTCTTTCAACCCTTCCCTCTCTCAAACGGTCCCTCGGACCGAGTGAGCTTCTCTTCTCAAATCACTTGTGAATCAAACTTCCCGCAAGGACCACCACACAATTGGTGTCTCTTGCTTCAATTACAAGTGAGTGTTTGATCACAAGAAAGAATGCGAAAGAAAAGAAGCGATCCAAGCGCAAGAGCTCAAATGAACACTACAAATCACTCTCTCTAGTCACTAAGGCTTTGTGTGGAGTTGGGAGAGGATTTGATCTCTTTTGGTGTGCTTTGCAATGAATGCTAGCTCTTGTATAGTGGTTGGAAGCTGGAAAACTTGGATGCAATGAATGGTGGGGTGGTTGGGGTATTTATAGCCCCAACCACCAAACATGATCGTTGGTGGAGGCTGTCTGTCGTATGGTGCACCGGACAGTTCGGTGCACACCGGACATGTCTGGTGCGCCAGCCACGTCACCAAAGCCGTTGCGATTCGACCGTTGGAGTTCTGTCTTCTGGGCCCGCCTCGATGTCTGGTGGCGCACCAGACATGTACTGTAGAGTGTCCGGTGCGCAAGCATGGGCTTGCCTGACGCCTGCGCGCTCTAGCGCGCATTAAATGCCGTTGCAGGTGACCGTTGGCGCGAAGTAGCCGTTGCCCCGCTGTTACACCGGACAGTCCGGTGAATTATAGCGGAGCAGCCTTCGTGATTTCCCGAGGCTGCCAAGTTCCAGAGCCGCGTCTTCTTGGAGCACCGGACACTGTCCGGTGTACACCGGACAGTCCGGTGAATTATAGCGCGCCAGCTTCTGGAAATTCCCGAGGCTGAGGAGTTCTGCGCGAGGTCCTCTGGTACACCGGACACTGTCCGGTGCGCCACCGGACAGTCCGGTGCGCCAGACCAGGGAGCCTTTCGGGATGCCTTTAGCTCTCTATTTTGAACCCAACTTTGGTCTTTTTAATTGGCTTGTTGTGAACCTTTGACACCTGTATAACTTATACACTAGAGCAAACTAGTTAGTCCAATTGGTTTGTGTTGGGCAATTCAACCACCAAAATTAATTAGGGAATAGGTGTAAGCCTAATTCCCTTTCAATCTCCCCCTTTTTGGTGATTGATGCCAACACAAACCAAAGCAAATATAGAAGTGCATAATTGAACTAGTTTGCATAATGTAAGTGCAGAGGTTGCTTGGAATTGAGCCAATGTAAATACTTACAAGATATGCCTGGATTGTTTCTTCGTTTTTAACATTTTGGACCACTCTTGCACCACATGTTTTGTTTTTGCAAACTATTTTGTAAATCCTTTTCAAAGTTCTTTTGCAAGAAGTCAAAGGTAAATGAATAAGATTTTGCAAAGCATTTTCAAGATTTGAAATTTTCCCCCCTGTTTCAAATGATTTTCCTTTAACTAAACAAAACTCCCCCTAAATGAGATCCTCCTCTTAGTGTTCAAGAGGGTTTTGATATACCATTTTTGAAATACTGCTTTCTCCCCTTTTTGAACACAATAAGATACCAATTGAAAATACTCTTTGAAAAACTAAGTTTTTGAAATTGGTGGTGGTGCGGTCCTTTTGCTTTGGGCTCATACTTTCTCCCCCTTTGGCATGAATCGCCAAAAACGGAATCAATAGAGCCCTTGAAGTGCTTTCTTCCCCTTTGGTCATAAATAAATAAGTTAAGATTATACCAAAGACGAAGTCCTTTTGCTCTCTCCCCCAAAGATGGAGAGTGGCTCGGAGTGACGGCGAAGGATGAGTTACGGAGTGGAAGCCTTTGTTTAAAATAGACTTGAAAAACACATTAGTCATAGCATATGAAAGAGACATGATCAAAGGTATACAAATGAGCTATGTGTGCAAGTTAGCAAAAGAAATTACGCGAATCAAGAATATTGAGCTCATGCCTAAGTTTGTTAAAAGTTTGTTCATCAAGTGGCTTGGTAAAGATATCGGCTAATTGATCTTTAGTGTTAATGTAAGAAATCTCGATATCTCCCTTTTGTTGGTGATCCCTTAAAAAGTGATACCGAATGGCTATGTGTTTAGTGCGGCTATGCTCGACGGGATTATCCGCCATCTTGATTGCACTTTCATTATCACATAGCAAAGGGACTTTGGTTAATTTGTAACCGTAGTCCCGCAGGGTTTGCCTCATCCAAAGCAATTGCGCGCAACAATGGCCTACAACAATGTACTCGGCTTCGGCGGTGGAAAGAGCGACCGAATTTTGCTTCTTTGAAGCCCAAGACACCAAGGATCTTCCCAAGAACTGACAAGTCCCCGATGTGCTCTTTCTATTGATTTTACACCCTGCCCAATCGGCATCCGAATAACCAATCAAATCAAATGTGGATCCCCTAGGATACCAAAGCCCAAACTTAGGAGTGTAAGCCAAATATCTCAAGATTCGTTTTACGGCCGTAAGGTGAGCTTCCTTAGGGTCGGCTTGGAATCTTGCACACATGCATACGGAAAGCATAATATCCGGTCGAGATGCACATAAATAGAGTAAAGAACCTATCATCGACCGATATACCTTTTGATCCACGGACTTACCTCCCGTGTCGAGGTCGAGATGCCCATTAGTTTCCATGGGTGTCTTGATGGGCTTGGCATCCTTCATCCCAAACTTGTTTAGAATGTCTTGAGTATACTTCGTTTGGCTAATGAAGATGCCCTCTTGGAGTTGCTTTACTTGAAATCCCAAGAAGTACTTCAACTCCCCCATCATTGACATCTCGAACTTTTGTGTCATGATCCTACTAAATTCTTCACATGTAGACTTGTTAGTAGACCCAAATATAATATCATCAACATAAATTTGGCACACAAACAAGTCATTATCAAGAGTTTTAGTGAATAGAGTAGGATCGGCCTTTCCGACTTTGAATTCATTAGTGATGAGAAAATCCCTAAGGCATTCATACCATGCTCTTGGGGCTTGCTTGAGCCCATAAAGCGCCTTAGAGAGTTTGTAAACATGGTTAGGGTACTCACTATCTTCAAAGCCGGGAGGTTGCTCAACATATACCTCTTCCTTGATTGGTCCATTGAGGAAGGCACTCTTCACGTCCATTTGGTAAAGCTTGAAGCCATGGTAAGTAGCATAGACTAATAATATGCGAATTGACTCAAGCCTAGCTACAGGTGCATAGGTTTCACCGAAATCCAAACCTTCGACTTGGGAATATCCCTTGGCCACAAGTCGAGCTTTGTTCCTTGTCACAACACCATGCTCATCTTGCTTGTTGCGGAAGACCCATTTGGTTCCTACAACATTTTGGTTAGGACGTGGAACTAAATGTCATACCTCATTCCTAGTGAAGTTGTTGAGCTCCTCTTGCATTGCCACCACCCAATCCGAATCTTGGAGTGCTTCCTCTACCCTGTGTGGCTCAATAGAGGAAACAAAAGAGTAATGCTCACAAAAATGTGCAACACGAGATCTAGTAGTTACCCCCTTATGAATGTCGCCGAGGATGGTGTCGACGGGGTGATCTCGTTGGATTGCTTGGTGGACTCTTGGGTGTGGCGGCCTTTGTTCCTCATCCTCCTTGTCTTCCTCATTTGCATCTCCCCCTTGATCATTGCCATCATCTTGAGGTGGCTCATTTGCTTGATCTTCTACTTCATCAACTTGAGCTTCATCCTCATTTTGAGTCGGTGGAGATGCTTGCATGGAGGAGGATGGTTGATCTTGTGCATTTGGAGGCTCTTCGGATTCCTTAGGACACACATCCCCAATGGACATGTTCCTTAGTGCGATGTATGGAGCCTCTTCATTTCCTATCTCATCAAGATCAACTTGCTCTACTTGAGAGCCGTTAGTCTCATCAAACACAACGTCACAAGAAACTTCAACTTGTCCAGTGGACTTGTTAAAGACTCTATATGCCCTTGTGTTTGAATCATATCCTAGTAAAAAGCCTTCTACAGTCTTAGGAGCAAATTTAGATTTTCTACCTCTTTTAACAAGAATAAAACATTTGCTACCAAAGACTCTAAAATATGAAATATTGGGCTTTTTACCGGTTAGGAGTTCATAAGATGTCTTCTTGAGGATTCGGTGTAGATATAACCGGTTGATGGCGTAGCAGGCGGTGTTGACCGCCTCGGCCCAAAACCGATCCGATGTCTTGTACTCATCAAGCATGGTTCTTGCCATGTCCAATAGAGTTCTATTCTTCCTCTCCACTACACCATTTTGTTGTGGTGTGTAGGGAGAAGAGAACTCATGCTTGATGCCCTCCTCCTCAAGGAAGCCTTCAATTTGAGAGTTCTTGAACTCCGTTCCGTTGTCGCTTCTAATTTTCTTGATCCTTAAGCCGAACTCGTTTTGAGCTCGTCTCAAGAATCCTTTTAAGGTATCTTGGGTTTGAGATTTTTCCTGCAAAAAGAACACCCAAGTGAAGCGAGAATAATCATCCACTATTACAAGACAATACTTACTCCCGCCGATGCTTATGTAAGCAATCGGGCCGAATAGATCCATGTGGAGTAGCTCAAGCGGCCTGTAGGTCGTCATGATGTTCTTGTGTGGATGATGGGCACAAACTTGCTTTCCTGCTTGGCATGCGCTACAAACCCTGTCTTTCTCAAAATGAACATTTGTTGGTCCTAAAATGTGTTCTCCCTTTAGAAGCTTGTGAAGATTCTTCATCCCAACATGTGCTAGTCGGCGATGCCAGAGCCAGCCCATGTTAGTCTTAGCAATTAAGCAAGTGCCGAGTTCAGCTCTATTAAAATCTACCAAGTATAGCTGACCCTCTAACACCCCCTTAAATGCTATTGAATCATCACTTCTTCTAAAGACAGTGACACCTACATCAGTGAAAAGACAGTTGTAGCCCATTTTGCATAATTGAGATACAGAAAGCAAATTGTAATCTAATGAATCTACAAGAAAAACATTGGAAATAGAATGGTCAGGAGATATAGCTATTTTACCAAGACCTTTGACCAAACCTTGATTTCCATCCCCGAATGTGATAGCTCGTTGGGGATCTTGGTTTTTCTCGTAGGAGGAGAACATCCTTTTCTCCCCTGTCATGTGGTTTGTGCACCCGCTATCGATGATCCAACTTGAGCCCCCGGATGCATAAACCTACAAAACAATTTTAGTTCTTGACTTTAGGTACCCAAACAGTTTTGGGTCCTTTGGCATTAGAAACAAAAACTTTGGGTACCCAAACACAAGTCTTTGATCCCTTGTGTTTGCCCCCAACAAACTTGGCAACTACTTTGCCGGATTTGTTAGTCAAAACATAAGAAGCATCAAAAGTTTTAAATGAAAGACTATGTTCATTTGATGCACTAGGAGTTTTCTTCTTAGGCAACTTAGCACGAGTTGGTTGCCTAGAGCTAGATGTCTCACCCTTATACATAAAAGCATGGTTAGAACCAGAGTGAGACTTCCTAGAATGAATTCTCCTAATTTTGTCCTCGGGATAACCGGCAGGGTATAAAATGTAACTGAAAGGGAATTAGGCTTACACCTAGTTCCTAAATAATTTTGGTGGTTGAATTGCCCAACACAAATATTGGACTGACTAGTTCTCTCTAGTGTATAAGTTATACAGGTGCAAAAGGTTCACATCTAGCCAATAAAAAGACCAAGTGTTGGATTCAACAAAGGAGCAATAAGGCAACCGATGGTACCTCTGGCTGGAGGCACCGGACTGTCCGGTGTGCACCGGACAGTGTCCGGTGCGCCCGTAGACTTCGTTTTCTACCCTTCGCCAGAGGACTTCGACTTCAACCCTTCGCCCTCGGGAATTCGCGGAGGCCGGCGCGCTATAATTCACCGGACTGTCCGGTGTGCACCGGACATGTCCGGTGCGCCAACGAACCGCGGCCTCCGGAACTCGTCATCCTCGGGTTTTCACGACAGCCGCTCCGCTATAATTCACCGGACTGTCCGGTGTGCACCGGACTGTCCGGTGTGCCAGCGGAGCAACGGCTCTCTGCGGCGCCAACGGCTCCCTGCGCAGCATTAAATGCGCGCGCAGCGCGCGCAGACGTCAGGGCTGCCCATACCGGTGCACCGGACATCAAACAGTGCATGTCCGGTGTGCACCGGACACCTCGGCAGGCCCACAAGTCAGAAGCTCCAACGGCTAGAATCCAACGGCAGTGATGACGTGGCAGGGGCACCGGACTGTCCGGTGTGCACCGGACTGTCCGGTGCGCCATCGAACAGAGGCTGCCAGCAACGGTCACTTTTGGTGGTTGGGGCTATAAATACCCCAACCACCCCACCATTCATTGCATCCAAGTTTTCCACTTCTCAACTACTACAAGAGCTCTAGGCATTCAATTCTAGACACATTCAAAGAGATCAAATCCTCTCCAATTCCACACAAAACCCTAGTGACTAGAGAGAGTGATTTGCCGTGTTCATTTGAGCTCTTGCGCTTGGATTGCTTCTTTTCTTTCTCACTTGTTCTTGAGATCACAACTCCATTGTAATCAAGGCAAGAGGCACCAATTGTGTGGTGGCCCTTGCGGGGAAGTTTTGTTCCCGGCTTTGATTAGAGAAGAGAAGCTCACTCGGTCCGTGGGACCGTTTGAGAGAGGGAAGGGTTGAAAGAGACCCGGCCTTTGTGGCCTCCTCAACGGGGAGTAGGTTTGCAAGAACCGAACCTCGGTAAAACAAATCTCCGTGTCTCATTTGCTTATTCGCTTGGGATTTGTTTTGCGCCCTCTCTTGCGGACTCATTTATTATTACTAATGCTAACCCCGGCTTGTAGTTGTGTTTATATTTGTAAATTTCAGTTTCGCCCTATTCACCCCCCCCTCTAGGCGACTATCAATTGGTATCGGAGCACGGTGCTTCATTAGAGCCTAACCGCTCGAAGTGATGTCGGGAGATCACGCCAAGAAGGAGATGGAGACCGGCGAAAAGCCCACTACAAGCTACGGGAGCACTTCATCGGAAGAGTCCCGCACCAAAAGGAGGGAGAAGAAGAAGAGCTCCTCCAACAAAGGGAAGGAGAAGAAATCTTCTTCTCACCACAAAGAGAAGAAGGAAAAATCTTCTTCCCACAAGCCACATCGGAAAGGCGACAAGCACAAGAGGATGAGGAAGGTGGTCTACTACGAGACCGACACTTCATCAACTTCTACCTCCGACTCCGATGCGCCCTCCGTCACTTCTAAGCGCCAAGAGCGCAAGAAGTATAGTAAGATCCCCCTACGCTACCCTCGCATTTCCAAACATACACCTTTACTTTCCGTCCCATTAGGCAAACCACCAACTTTTGATGGTGAAGATTACGCTAGGTGGAGCGATTTAATGCGATTTCATCTAATCTCGCTCCACAAAAGTATATGGGATGTTGTTGAGTTTGGTGCACAGGTACCGTCGGTAGGGGATGAGAACTATGATGAGGATGAGGTGGCCCAAATCGAGCACTTCAACTCTCAAGCAACGACGATACTCCTCGCCTCTTTAAGCAAAGAGGAGTATAACAAAGTACAAAGGTTGAAAAGCGCCAAGGAGATTTGGGATGTGCTCAAAACCGCGCACGAAGGAGATGAGCTCACCAAGATCACCAAGCGGGAAACGATCGAGGGGGAGCTCGGTCGGTTCCGGCTTCGCAAAGGGGAGGAGCCACAACACATGTACAACCGGCTCAAGACCTTGGTGAACCAAGTGCGCAACCTCGGGAGCAAGAAGTGGGATGACCACGAAGTGGTAAATGTTATTTTAAGATCTCTCATTTTTCTTAATCCCACTCAAGTTCAATTGATTCGTGGTAATCCTAGATATACTAAAATGACCCCCGAGGAAGTTATCGGGCATTTTGTAAGTTTTGAGTGCATGATAGAAGGCTCGAGGAAAATCAACGAGCTTGGCGACACATCCGAAGCTCAACCCGTTGCATTCAAGGCGACGGAAGAAAAGAAGGAGGAGTCTACACCAAGTCGACAACCAATAGACGCCTCCAAGCTTGACAATGAGGAGATGGCGCTCGTCATCAAGAGCTTCCGCCAAATCCTAAAGCAAAGGAGGGGGAAGGACTACAAGTCCCGCTCCAAGAAGGTTTGCTACAAGTGTGGTAAGCCCGGTCATTTTATTGCTAAATGTCCTATATCTAGTGACAGTGACCGAGGTGACAACAAGAAGGGGAGACGAAAGGAAAAGAAGAGGTATTACAAGAAGAAGGGCGGCGATGCCCATGTTTGTCGCGAGTGGGACTCCGACGAGAGCTCAAGCGACTCCTCCGACGACGAGGACGCCGCCAACATCGCCGTCACCAAGGGACTCCTCTTCCCCAACGTCGGCCACAAGTGCCTCATGGCAAAGGACGGCAAAAAGAAGAAGGTTAAATCCAACTCCTCCACTAAATATGAATCTTCTAGTGATGATAATGCTAGTGATGAGGAGGATAATTTGCGTTCCCTTTTTGCCAATCTTAACATAGCTCAAAAAGAAAAGTTAAATGAATTAGTTAGTGCTATTCATGAAAAGGATGACCTTTTGGACTCCCAAGAGGATTGTCTAATTAAAGAAAACAAGAAACATGTTAAGGTTAAAAAGGCTTATGCTCTAGAGGTAGAAAAATGTGAAAAATTATCTAGTGAGCTAAGCACTTGCCGTGAGATGATTGACAACCTTAGAAATGAAAATGCTAGTTTAAATGCTAAGGTTGATTCTCATGTTTGCAATGTTTCAATTCCCAATCCTAGAGATAATAATGATGATTTGCTTGCTAGGATTGAAGAATTAAACATTTCCCTTGCTAGCCTTAGATTAGAGAATGAAAGTTTGATTGCTAAGGCTAAGGATTTTGATGTTTGCAATGCTACTATTTCCGACCTTAGAACTAAAAATGATTTGTTGCATGCTAAGGTTGTTGAACTTAAATCTTGCAAACCTTCTACATCTAATGTTGAGCATGTACCCATTTGTACTAGATGTAGAGATGTTAATGTTGATGCTATCCATGATCACTTAGCCTTAATTAAAAAACAAAATGATCACATAGCACAACTTAATGCTAAGATTAGTGAGCATGACTTAGAAAATGAAAAATTTAAATTTGCTAGAAGCATGCTCAATAATGGGAGACGCCCGGGCATTAAGGACGGCATTGGCTTCCAAAGGGGAGACAATGTCAAAATTAATGCCCCTCCTAAAAACTTGTCTAACTTTGTTAAGGGCAAGGCTCCCATGTCTCAAGATAACGAAGGATATATTTTGTACCCTGCCGGCTATCCTGAGAGCAAGATTAGGAAAATTCATTCTAGGAAGTCTCACTCTGGCCCTAATCATGCTTTCATGTATAAGGGTGAGACATCTAGATCTAGGCAACCAACCCATGCCAAGTTGCCTAGAAAGAAAACTCCTAGTGCATCAAATGATCATACTATTTCATTTAAAACTTTTGATGCTTCTTATGTTTTGACTAACAAATCCGGCAAGGTAGTTGCCAAATTTGTTGGGGGCAAACACAAGGGCTCCAAGACTTGTGTTTGGGTACCCAAAGTTCTTGTTTCTAATGCCAAAGGACCCAAAACCGTTTGAGTACCTAAAGTCAAGAACTAAAATTGTTTTGTAGGTTTATGCATCCGGGGGCTCAAGTTGGATACTCGATAGCGGGTGCACAAACCACATGACAGGGGAGAAAAGGATGTTCTCCTCATATGAGAAAAACCAAGATCCCCAACGAGCTATCACATTCGGGGATGGAAATCAAGGTTTGGTCAAAGGTCTTGGTAAAATTGCTATATCTCCTGACCATTCCATTTCCAATGTTTTTCTTGTTGATTCATTAGATTACAACTTGCTTTCTGTTTCCCAATTATGTCAAATGGGCTACAACTGTCTTTTTACTGATATAGGTGTCACTGTCTTTAGAAGAAGTGATGATTCAATAGCATTTAAGGGTGTGTTAGAGGGTCAGCTATACTTAGTGGATTTTAATAGAGCTGAACTCGACACATGCTTAATTGCTAAGACTAACATGGGTTGGCTCTGGCATCGCCGACTAGCCCATGTTGGGATGAAGAATCTTCACAAGCTTCTAAAGGGAGAGCACATTTTAGGATTAACAAATGTTCATTTTGAGAAAGACAGGATTTGTAGCGCATGCCAGGCGGGGAAGCAAGTTGGAGTCCATCACCCACACAAGAACATCATGACGACCGACAGGCCGCTTGAGCTACTCCACATGGATCTATTCGGCCCGATTGCTTACATAAGCATCGGCGGGAGTAAGTATTGTCTTGTTATTGTGGATGATTATTCTCGCTTCACTTGGGTATTCTTTTTACAGGAAAAATCTCAAACCCAAGAGACCTTAAAGGGATTCTTGAGACGAGCTCAAAATGAGTTCGGCTTAAGGATCAAGAAAATAAGAAGCGACAACGGGACGGAGTTCAAGAACTCTCAAATTGAAGGCTTCCTTGAGGAGGAGGGCATCAAGCATGAGTTCTCCTCTCCCTACACGCCACAACAAAATGGTGTAGTGGAGAGGAAGAATCGAACTCTATTGGACATGGCAAGAACCATGCTTGATGAGTACAAGACACCGGACCGGTTTTGGGCCGAAGCGGTCAACACCGCCTGCTACGCCATCAACCGGTTATATCTTCACCGAATCCTCAAGAAGACATCATATGAACTCCTAACCGGTAAAAAGCCCAACATTTCATATTTTAGAGTTTTTGGTAGCAAATGCTTCATTCTTATTAAAAGAGGTAGAAAATCTAAATTTGCTCCTAAAACTGTAGAAGGCTTTTTACTTGGTTATGACTCAAACACAAGGGCATATAGGGTCTTTAACAAGTCCACTGGACTAGTTGAAGTCTCTTGTGACGTTGTGTTTGATGAAACTAACGGCTCTCAAGTAGAGCAAGTTGATCTTGATGAGATAGGTGAAGAACAGGCTCCATGCATCGCGCTAAGGAACATGTCCATCGGGGATGTGTGTCCTAAGGAATCCGAAGAGCCTCCAAGTACACAAGATCAACCATCCTCCTCCATGCAAGCATCTCCACCAACTCAAAATGAGGATGAGTCTCAAGTTGATGAAGGGCAAAATCAAGAAGATGAGCCACCTCAAGATAATGGCAATGATCAAGGGGGAGATGCAAATGATCAAGAAAAGGAGGATGAGGAAGAACCAAGACCGCCACACCCAAGAGTCCACCAAGCAATCCAACGAGATCACCCCGTCGACACCATCCTCGGCGATATTCATAAGGGGGTAACCACTAGATCTCGGGTTGCTCATTTTTGTGAACATTACTCTTTTGTTTCCTCTATTGAGCCACACAGGGTAGAGGAAGCACTTCAAGATTCGGATTGGGTGGTGGCAATGCAAGAAGAGCTCAACAATTTCACGAGGAACGAGGTATGGCATTTAGTTCCACGTCCTAACCAAAATGTTGTAGGAACCAAATGGGTCTTCCGCAACAAGCAAGATGAGCATGGTGTGGTGACAAGGAACAAAGCTCGACTCGTGGCCAAAGGGTATTCACAAGTCGAAGGTTTGGATTTTGGTGAAACCTATGCACCCGTAGCTAGGCTTGAGTCAATTCGCATATTATTGGCCTATGCTACTTACCATGGCTTTAGGCTCTATCAAATGGACGTGAAAAGTGCCTTCCTCAATGGACCAATCAAGGAAGAGGTCTATGTTGAGCAACCTCCCGGCTTTGAAGACAGTGAGTACCCTAACCATGTCTATAGGCTCTCTAAGGCGCTTTATGGGCTCAAGCAAGCCCCAAGAGCATGGTATGAATGCCTAAGAGATTTCCTTATTGCTAATGGCTTCAAAGTTGGCAAGGCCGATCCTACACTCTTTACTAAAACTCTTGAAAATGACTTGTTTGTATGCCAAATTTATGTTGATGATATTATATTTGGGTCTACTAACGAGTCTACATGTGAAGAGTTTAGTAGGATCATGACACAGAAATTCGAGATGTCGATGATGGGGGAGTTGAAGTATTTTCTAGGATTCCAAGTCAAGCAACTCCAAGAGGGCACCTTCATTAGCCAAACGAAGTACACTCAAGACATTCTTGCTAAGTTTGGGATGAAGGATGCCAAACCCATCAAGACACCCATGGGAACTAATGGGCATCTCGACCTCGACACGGGAGGTAAGTCCGTGGATCAAAAGGTATACCGGTCGATGATTGGTTCATTGCTTTATTTATGTGCATCTCGACCGGACATTATGCTTTCCGTTTGCATGTGTGCAAGATTCCAATCCGACCCTAAGGAATCCCACCTTACGGCCGTAAAACGAATCTTGAGATATTTGGCTTATACCCCTAAGTTTGGGCTTTGGTACCCTCGGGGATCCACATTTGATTTACTTGGTTATTCGGATGCCGATTGGGCGGGGTGCAAAATCAATAGGAAGAGCACATCGGGGACTTGCCAGTTCTTGGGAAGATCCTTGGTGTCTTGGGCTTCAAAGAAGCAAAATTCGGTCGCTCTTTCCACCGCCGAAGCCGAGTACATTGCCGCAGGACATTGTTGCGCGCAATTGCTTTGGATGAGGCAAACCCTGCGGGACTACGGTTACAAATTAACCAAAGTCCCTTTGCTATGTGATAATGAGAGTGCAATTAAAATGGCCGACAATCCCGTCGAGCATAGCCGCACTAAGCACATAGCCATTCGGTATCATTTTCTTAGGGATCACCAACAAAAGGGGGATATCGAGATTTCTTACATTAATACTAAAGATCAATTAGCCGATATCTTTACCAAGCCACTTGATGAACAATCTTTTACCAGACTTAGGCATGAGCTCAATATTCTTGATTCTAGAAATTTCTTTTGCTAAGCTTGCACACATAGCTCATTTAAATACCTTTGATCATATCTCTTTTATATGCTATGACTAATGTGTTTTCAAGTCGATTTCAAACCAAGTCATAAGGTATATTGAAAGGGAATTGGAGTCTTCGGCGAAGACAAAGGCTTCCACTCCGTAACTCATGCTTCGCCATCACTCCGAGCAACTCTCTCTTCTTTGGGGGAGAAATGAGCATCAAGGAAAAGGACTTCATCCTTGGGGGAGAGAATAAAAGCTCAAACGCAAAAGGACTTCGTCCTTGGTATAATCTTAACTCATTTATTTATGACCAAAGGGGAAGATTGCACTTAGAGGGCTCTAATGATTCCGTTTTTGGCGATTCATGCCAAAAAGGGGGAGAAATGAGCCCAAAGCAAAAGGACCGCACCACCACCACCAAATTCAAAAACTTAGTGCTTTCCAAAAGTCTTTATCATTTGGTATCCTATTGTGTTCAAAAGGGGGAGAAAGTAGTATTTCAAAAATGGTATATCAAAACCCTCTTGAACACTAAGAGGTGGATCTCTTTTAGGGGGAGTTTTGTTTAGTCAAAGGAAAAGCATTTGAAATAGGGGGAGACAATTTCAAATCTTGAAAATGCTTTGCAAACTCTTATTCATGTACCTTTGACTATTTGCAAAAGATCTTTGAAATGGATTTACAAAAAGAATTTGCAAAAACAAAACATGTGGTGCAAACGTGGTCCAAAATGTTATATAAGAAAGAAACATTCCTTGCATATCTTATAAGTAGTTATATTGGCTTAATTCAAAGTAACCTTTTCACTTACATTATGCAAACTAGTTCAATTATGCACTTCTATATTTGCTTTGGTTTGTGTTGGCATCAATCACCAAAAAGGGGGAGATTGAAAGGGAATTAGGCTTACACCTAGTTCCTAAATAATTTTGGTGGTTGAATTGCCCAACACAAATATTGGACTGACTAGTTCTCTCTAGTGTATAAGTTATACAGGTGCAAAAGGTTCACATCTAGCCAATAAAAGACCAAGTGTTGGATTCAACAAAGGAGCAATAAGGCAACCGATGGTACCTCTGGCTGGAGGCACCGGACTGTCCGGTGTGCACCGGACAGTGTCCGGTGCGCCCGTAGACTTCGTTTTCTACCCTTCGCCAGAGGACTTCGACTTCAACCCTTCGCCCTCGGGAATTCGCGGAGGCCGGCGCGCTATAATTCACCGGACTGTCCGGTGTGCACCGGACATGTCCGGTGCGCCAACGAACCGCGGCCTCCGGAACTCGTCATCCTCGGGTTTTCACGACAGCCGCTCCGCTATAATTCACCGGACTGTCCGGTGTGCACCGGACTGTCCGGTGTGCCAGCGGAGCAACGGCTCTCTGCGGCGCCAACGGCTCCCTGCGCAGCATTAAATGCGCGCGCAGACGTCAGGGCTGCCCATACCGGTGCACCGGACATCAAACAGTGCATGTCCGGTGTGCACCGGACACCTCGGCAGGCCCACAAGTCAGAAGCTCCAACGGCTAGAATTCAACGGCAGTGATGACGTGGCAGGGGCACCGGACTGTCCGGTGTGCACCGGACTGTCCGGTGCGCCATCGAACAGAGGCTGCCAGCAACGGTCACTTTTGGTGGTTGGGGCTATAAATACCCCAACCACCCCACCATTCATTGCATCCAAGTTTTCCACTTCTCAACTACTACAAGAGCTCTAGGCATTCAATTCTAGACACATTCAAAGAGATCAAATCCTCTCCAATTCCACACAAAACCCTAGTGACTAGAGAGAGTGATTTGCCGTGTTCATTTGAGCTCTTGCGCTTGGATTGCTTCTTTTCTTTCTCACTTGTTCTTGAGATCACAACTCCATTGTAATCAAGGCAAGAGGCACCAATTGTGTGGTGGCCCTTGCGGGGAAGTTTTGTTCCCGGCTTTGATTAGAGAAGAGAAGCTCACTCGGTCCGTGGGACCGTTTGAGAGAGGGAAGGGTTGAAAGAGACCCGACCTTTGTGGCCTCCTCAACGGGGAGTAGGTTTGCAAGAACCGAACCTCGGTAAAACAAATCTCCGTGTCTCATTTGCTTATTCGCTTGGGATTTGTTTTGCGCCCTCTCTTGCGGACTCATTTATTATTACTAACGCTAACCCCGGCTTGTAGTTGTGTTTATATTTGTAAATTTCAGTTTCGCCCTATTCACCCCCCCTCTAGGCGACTATCAGTAACCCTCGTTATCCTGAGGCATGGGAGTCTTGCCCTTAACAAAGTTAGACAATCTTTCAGGAGGGGCATTAAGTTTGACATTGTCTCCCCTTTGGAAGCCAATGCCATTCTTGATGCCAGGGCGTCTCCCACTATAGAGCATACTTCTAGCAAATTTAAATTTTTCATTTTCTAAGTTATGCTCGGCAATTTTAGCTTCTAATTTTGCTATATGATCATTTTGTTGTTTAATTAAAGACATGTGATCATGAATAGCATTGATATCAACATCTCTACATCTAGTACAAATAGATACATGCTCAACGATAGATGTAGAGGGTTTGCAAGATTTTAATTCTACGACCTTAGCATGTAACATGTCATTCTTAGTTCTAAGGTCGGAAATAGTAGCATTGCAAACATCAAAATCTTTAGCCTTAGCAATCAATTTTTCATTTTCAATCCTAAGGCTAGCAAGAGAAATGTTCAATTCTTCAATCCTAGCAAGTAAATCATCATCATTATTTCTAGAATTGGTAATTGAATCATTACAAACATGAGAATCAACCTTAGCTAACAAATTAGCATTTTCATTTCTAAGGTTGTCTATTGTCTCATGGCAAGTGCTTAGCTTACTAGATAATTTTTCACATTTCTCAATTTCTAGAGCATAAGCATTTTTAACCTTAACATGTTTCTTGTTTTCCTTAATTAGGAAGTCCTCTTGAGAATCCAAAAGGTCATCCTTTTCATTAATAGCACTAATCAATTCATTTAATTTTTATTTTTGTTCCATGTTAAGGTTGGCAAAAAGGGTACGCAAATTATCTTCCTCATCCCTAGCATTATCATCACTAGAGGATTCATATCTAGTGGAGGATTTGGATTTAACCTTCTTCTTTTTGCCGTCCTTTGCCATGAGGCACTTGTGGCTGACGTTAGGGAAGAGAAGTCCTTTGGTGACGGCGATGTTGGCGGCGTCCTCATCGTCGGAGGAGTCGCTAGAGCTTTCGTCGGAGTCCCACTCCCGACAAACATGGGCATCGCCGCCCTTCTTCTTGTAGTACCTCTTCTTCTCCTTTCTTCTCCCCTTCTTGTCGTCGCCCTGTCACTATCACTTGATAATGGACATTTAGCTATAAGGTGACCGGGCTTACCACACTTGTAGCAAACCTTCTTGGAGTGGGACTTATAGTCTTTCCCCCTCCTTTGCTTGAGGATTTGGCGAAAGCTTTTGATGACAAGCGCCATTTCCTCGTTGTCGAGCTTGGAGGCGTCGATGGGTGTTCTACTTGATGTAGGCTCCTCCTTCTTTTCCTCCGTCGCCTTGAATGCGACGGGTTGAGCTTCGGACGTGGAGGGATCATCAAGCTCGTTGATCTTCCTCGAGCCTTCGATCATGCACTCAAAGCTTACAAAATTCCCGATTACTTCCTCGGGAGTCATTAGTGTATATCTAGGGTTGCCACGAATTAATTGAACTTGAGTAGGGTTAAGAAAAATAAGTGATCTTAAAATAACCTTAACCATTTCGTGGTCATCCCATTTCTTGCTCCCAAGGTTGCGCACTTGATTCACCAAGGTCTTGAGCCGGTTGTACATATTTTGTGGCTCCTCCCCTTTACGAAGCCGGAACCAACCGAGCTCCCCCTCGATCGTCTCCCGCTTGGTGATCTTTGTAAGCTCATCTCCTTCGTGCGCGGTTTTGAGCACATCCCAAACTTCCTTGGTGCTCTTCAACCCTTGTACTTTGTTATACTCCTCTCTACTTAGAGAAGCGAGGAGTATTGTTGTTGCTTGAGAGTTGAAGTGCTCGATTTGGGCAACCTCGTCCTCATCATAATCTTCATCCCCTATGGATGGTACCTGTGCACCAAACTCAACAACATCCCATATACTTTTGTGGAGTGAGGTTAGATGAAATCGCATTAAATCACTCCACCTAGCGTAATCTTCTGATAGTCGCCTAGAGGGGGGGGTGAATAGGGCGAAACTGAAATTTACAAATATAAACACAACTACAAGCCGGGGTTAGCGTTAGTAATAATAAATGAGTCCGCAAGAGAGGGCGCAAAACAAATCCCAAGCGAATAAGCAAATGAGACACGGAGATTTGTTTTACCGAGGTTCGGTTCTTGCAAACCTACTCCCCGTTGAGGAGGCCACAAAGGCCGGGTCTCTTTCAACCCTTCCCTCTCTCAAACGGTCCCACGGACCGAGTGAGCTTCTCTTCTCTAATCAAAGCCGGGAACAAAACTTCCCCGCAAGGGCCACCACACAATTGGTGCCTCTTGCCTTGATTACAATGGAGTTGTGATCTCAAGAACAAGTGAGAAAGAAAAGAAGCAATCCAAGCGCAAGAGCTCAAATGAACACGGCAAATCACTCTCTCTAGTCACTAGGGTTTTGTGTGGAATTGGAGAGGATTTGATCTCTTTGAATGTGTCTAGAATTGAATGCCTAGAGCTCTTGTAGTAGTTGAGAAGTGGAAAACTTGGATGCAATGAATGGTGGGGTGGTTGGGGTATTTATAGCCCCAACCACCAAAAGTGACCGTTGCTGGCAGCCTCTGTTCGATGGCGCACCGGACAGTCCGGTGCACACCGGACAGTCCGGTGCCCCTGCCACGTCATCACTGCCGTTGGATTCTAGCCGTTGGAGCTTCTGACTTGTGGGCCTGCCGAGGTGTCCGGTGCACACCGGACATGCACTGTTTGATGTCCGGTGCACCGGTATGGGCAGCCCTGACGTCTGCGCGCGCTGCGCGCGCATTTAATGCTGCGCAGGGAGCCGTTGGCGCCGCAGAGAGCCGTTGCTCCGCTGGCACACCGGACAGTCCGGTGCACACCGGACAGTCCGGTGAATTATAGCGGAGCGGCTGTCGTGAAAACCCGAGGATGACGAGTTCCGGAGGCCGCGGTTCGTTGGCGCACCGGACATGTCCGGTGCACACCGGACAGTCCGGTGAATTATAGCGCGCCGGCCTCCGCGAATTCCCGAGGGCGAAGGGTTGAAGTCGAAGTCCTCTGGCGAAGGGTAGAAAACGAAGTCTACGGGCGCACCGGACACTGTCCGGTGCACACCGGACAGTCCGGTGCCTCCAGCCAGAGGTACCATCGGTTGCCTTATTGCTCCTTTGTTGAATCCAACACTTGGTCTTTTTATTGGCTAGATGTGAACCTTTTGCACCTGTATAACTTATACACTAGAGAGAACTAGTCAGTCCAATATTTGTGTTGGGCAATTCAACCACCAAAATTATTTAGGAACTAGGTGTAAGCCTAATTCCCTTTCAATCTCCCCCTTTTTGGTGATTGATGCCAACACAAACCAAAGCAAATATAGAAGTGCATAATTGAACTAGTTTGCATAATGTAAGTGAAAAGGTTACTTTGAATTAAGCCAATATAACTACTTATAAGATATGCAAGGAATGTTTCTTTCTTATATAACATTTTGGACCACGTTTGCACCACATGTTTTGTTTTTGCAAATTCTTTTTGTAAATCCATTTCAAAGATCTTTTGCAAATAGTCAAAGGTACATGAATAAGAGTTTGCAAAGCATTTTCAAGATTTGAAATTGTCTCCCCCTATTTCAAATGCTTTTCCTTTGACTAAACAAAACTCCCCCTAAAAGAGATCCACCTCTTAGTGTTCAAGAGGGTTTTGATATACCATTTTTGAAATACTACTTTCTCCCCCTTTTGAACACAATAGGATACCAAATGATAAAGACTTTTGGAAAGCACTAAGTTTTTGAATTTGGTGGTGGTGGTGCGGTCCTTTTGCTTTGGGCTCATTTCTCCCCCTTTTTGGCATGAATCGCCAAAAACGGAATCATTAGAGCCCTCTAAGTGCAATCTTCCCCTTTGGTCATAAATAAATGAGTTAAGATTATACCAAGGACGAAGTCCTTTTGCGTTTGAGCTTTTATTCTCTCCCCCAAGGATGAAGTCCTTTTCCTTGATGCTCATTTCTCCCCCAAAGAAGAGAGAGTTGCTCGGAGTGATGGCGAAGCATGAGTTACGGAGTGGAAGCCTTTGTCTTCGCCGAAGACTCCAATTCCCTTTCAATATACCTTATGACTTGGTTTGAAATCGACTTGAAAACACATTAGTCATAGCATATAAAAGAGATATGATCAAAGGTATTTAAATGAGCTATGTGTGCAAGCTTAGCAAAAGAAATTTCTAGAATCAAGAATATTGAGCTCATGCCTAAGTCTGGTAAAAGATTGTTCATCAAGTGGCTTGGTAAAGATATCGGCTAATTGATCTTTAGTATTAATGTAAGAAATCTCGATATCCCCCTTTTGTTGGTGATCCCTAAGAAAATGATACCGAATGGCTATGTGCTTAGTGCGGCTATGCTCGACGGGATTGTCGGCCATTTTAATTGCACTCTCATTATCACATAGCAAAGGGACTTTGGTTAATTTGTAACCGTAGTCCCGCAGGGTTTGCCTCATCCAAAGCAATTGCGCGCAACAATGTCCTGCGGCAATGTACTCGGCTTCGGCGGTGGAAAGAGCGACCGAATTTTGCTTCTTTGAAGCCCAAGACACCAAGGATCTTCCCAAGAACTGGCAAGTCCCCGATGTGCTCTTCCTATTGATTTTGCACCCCGCCCAATCGGCATCCGAATAACCAAGTAAATCAAATGTGGATCCCCGAGGGTACCAAAGCCCAAACTTAGGGGTATAAGCCAAATATCTCAAGATTCGTTTTACGGCCGTAAGGTGGGATTCCTTAGGGTCGGATTGGAATCTTGCACACATGCAAACAGAAAGCATAATGTCCGGTCGAGATGCACATAAATAAAGCAATGAACCAATCATCGACCGGTATACCTTTTGATCCACGGACTTACCTCCCGTGTCGAGGTCGAGATGCCCATTAGTTCCCATGGGTGTCTTGATGGGTTTGGCATCCTTCATCCCAAACTTAGCAAGAATGTCTTGAGTGTACTTCGTTTGGCTAATGAAGGTGCCCTCTTGGAGTTGCTTGACTTGGAATCCTAGAAAATACTTCAACTCCCCCATCATCGACATCTCGAATTTCTGTGTCATGATCCTACTAAACTCTTCACATGTAGACTCGTTAGTAGACCCAAATATAATATCATCAACATAAATTTGGCATACAAACAAGTCATTTTCAAGAGTTTTAGTAAAGAGTGTAGGATCGGCCTTGCCAACTTTGAAGCCATTAGCAATAAGGAAATCTCTTAGGCATTCATACCATGCTCTTGGGGCTTGCTTGAGCCCATAAAGCGCCTTAGAGAGCCTATAGACATGGTTAGGGTACTCACTGTCTTCAAAGCCGGGAGGTTGCTCAACATAGACCTCTTCCTTGATTGGTCCATTGAGGAAGGCACTTTTCACGTCCATTTGATAGAGCCTAAAGCCATGGTAAGTAGCATAGGCCAATAATATGCGAATTGACTCAAGCCTAGCTACGGGTGCATAGGTTTCACCAAAATCCAAACCTTCGACTTGTGAATACCCTTTGGCCACGAGTCGAGCTTTGTTCCTTGTCACCACACCATGCTCATCTTGCTTGTTGCGGAAGACCCATTTGGTTCCTACAACATTTTGGTTAGGACGTGGAACTAAATGCCATACCTCGTTCCTCGTGAAATTGTTGAGCTCTTCTTGCATTGCCACCACCCAATCCGAATCTTGAAGTGCTTCCTCTACCCTGTGTGGCTCAATAGAGGAAACAAAAGAGTAATGTTCACAAAAATGAGCAACCCGAGATCTAGTGGTTACCCCCTTATGAATATCGCCGAGGATGGTGTCGACGGGGTGATCTCGTTGGATTGCTCGGTGGACTCTTGGGTGTGGCGGTCTTGGTTCTTCCTCATCCTCCTTTTCTTGATCATTTGCATCTCCCCCTTGATCATTGCCATTATCTTGAGGTGGCTCATCTTCTTGATTTTGCCCTTCATCAACTTGAGCCTCATCCTCATTTTGAGTTGGTGGAGATGCTTGCATGGAGGAGGATGGTTGATCTTGTGTACTTGGAGGCTCTTCGGATTCCTTAGGACACACATCCCCGATGGACATGTTCCTTAGCGCGATGCATGGAGCCTGTTCTTCACCTATCTCATCAAGATCAACTTGCTCTACTTGAGAGCCGTTAGTTTCATCAAACACAACGTCACAAGAGACTTCAACTAGTCCAGTGGACTTGTTAAAGACCCTATATGCCCTTGTGTTTGAGTCATAACCAAGTAAAAAGCCTTCTACAGTTTTAGGAGCAAATTTAGATTTTCTACCTCTTTTAATAAGAATGAAGCATTTGCTACCAAAAACTCTAAAATATGAAATGTTGGGCTTTTTACCGGTTAGGAGTTCATATGATGTCTTCTTGAGGATTCGGTGAAGATATAACCGGTTGATGGCGTAGCAGGCGGTGTTGACCGCTTCGGCCCAAAACCGGTCCGGTGTCTTGTACTCATCAAGCATGGTTCTTGCCATGTCCAATAGAGTTCGATTCTTCCTCTCCACTACACCATTTTGTTGTGGCGTGTAGGGAGAGGAGAACTCATGCTTGATGCCCTCCTCCTCAAGGAAGCCTTCAATTTGAGAGTTCTTGAACTCCGTCCCGTTGTCGCTTCTTATTTTCTTGATCCTTAAGCCGAACTCATTTTGAGCTCGTCTCAAGAATCCCTTTAAGGTCTCTTGGGTTTGAGATTTTTCCTGTAAAAAGAATACCCAAGTGAAGCGAGAATAATCATCCACAATAACAAGACAATACTTACTCCCGCCGATGCTTATGTAAGCAATCGGGCCGAATAGATCCATGTGGAGTAGCTCAAGCGGCCTGTCGGTCGTCATGATGTTCTTGTGTGGGTGATGGACTCCAACTTGCTTCCCCGCCTGGCATGCGCTACAAATCCTGTCTTTCTCAAAATGAACATTTGTTAATCCTAAAATGTGCTCTCCCTTTAGAAGCTTGTGAAGATTCTTCATCCCAACATGGGCTAGTCGGCGATGCCAGAGCCAACCCATGTTAGTCTTAGCAATTAAGCATGTGTCGAGTTCAGCTCTATTAAAATCCACTAAGTATAGCTGACCCTCTAACACACCCTTAAATGCTATTGAATCATCACTTCTTCTAAAGACAGTGACACCTATATCAGTAAAAAGACAGTTGTAGCCCATTTGACATAATTGGGAAACAGAAAGCAAGTTGTAATCTAATGAATCAACAAGAAAAACATTGGAAATGGAATGGTCAGGAGATATAGCAATTTTACCAAGACCTTTGACCAAACCTTGATTTCCATCCCCGAATGTGATAGCTCGTTGGGGATCTTGGTTTTTCTCATATGAGGAGAACATCCTTTTCTCCCCTGTCATGTGGTTTGTGCACCCGCTATCGAGTATCCAACTTGAGCCCCCGGATGCATAAACCTACAAAACAATTTTAGTTCTTGACTTTAGGTACCCAAACGGTTTTGGGTCCTTTGGCATTAGAAACAAGAACTTTGGGTACCCAAACACAAGTCTTGGAGCCCTTGTGTTTGCCCCCAACAAATTTGGCAACTACCTTGCCGGATTTGTTAGTCAAAACATAAGAAGCATCAAAAGTTTTAAATGAAATAGTATGATCATTTGATGCACTAGGAGTTTTCTTTCTAGGCAACTTGGCATGGGTTGGTTGCCTAGATCTAGATGTCTCACCCTTATACATGAAAGCATGATTAGGGCCAGAGTGAGACTTCCTAGAATGAATTTTCCTAATCTTGCTCTCAGGATAGCCGGCAGGGTACAAAATATATCCTTCGTTATCCTGAGACATGGGAGCCTTGCCCTTAACAAAGTTAGACAAGTTTTTAGGAGGGGCATTAATTTTGACATTGTCTCCCCTTTGGAAGCCAATGCCGTCCTTAATGCCCGGGCGTCTCCCATTATTGAGCATGCTTCTAGCAAATTTAAAATTTTCATTTTCTAAGTCATGCTCACTAATCTTAGCATTAAGTTGTGCTATGTGATCATTTTGTTTTTTAATTAAGGCTAAGTGATCATGGATAGCATCAACATTAACATCTCTACATCTAGTACAAATGGGTACATGCTCAACATTAGATGTAGAAGGTTTGCAAGATTTAAGTTCAACAACCTTAGCATGCAACAAATCATTTTTAGTTCTAAGGTCGGAAATAGTAGCATTGCAAACATCAAAATCCTTAGCCTTAGCAATCAAACTTTCATTCTCTAATCTAAGGCTAGCAAGGGAAATGTTTAATTCTTCAATCCTAGCAAGCAAATCATCATTATTATCTCTAGGATTGGGAATTGAAACATTGCAAACATGAGAATCAACCTTAGCATTTAAACTAGCATTTTCATTTCTAAGGTTGTCAATCATCTCACGGCAAGTGCTTAGCTCACTAGATAATTTTTCACATTTTTCTACCTCTAGAGCATAAGCCTTTTTAACCTTAACATGTTTCTTGTTTTCTTTAATTAGACAATCCTCTTGGGAGTCCAAAAGGTCATCCTTTTCATGAATAGCACTAACTAATTCATTTAACTTTTCTTTTTGAGCTATGTTAAGATTGGCAAAAAGGGAACGCAAATTATCCTCCTCATCACTAGCATTATCATCACTAGAAGATTCATATTTAGTGGAGGAGTTGGATTTAACCTTCTTCTTTTTGCCGTCCTTTGCCATGAGGCACTTGTGGCCGACGTTGGGGAAGAGGAGTCCCTTGGTGACGGCGATGTTGGCGGCGTCCTCGTCGTCGGAGGAGTCGCTTGAGCTCTCGTCGGAGTCCCACTCGCGACAAACATGGGCATCGCCGCCCTTCTTCTTGTAATACCTCTTCTTTTCCTTTCGTCTCCCCTTCTTGTCGTCACCTCGGTCACTGTCACTAGATATAGGACATTTAGCAATAAAATGACCGGGCTTACCACACTTGTAGCAAACCTTCTTGGAGCGGGACTTGTAGTCCTTCCCCCTCCTTTGCTTTAGGATTTGGCGGAAGCTCTTGATGACGAGCGCCATCTCCTCATTGTCAAGCTTGGAGGCGTCTATTGGTTGTCGACTTGGTGTAGACTCCTCCTTCTTTTCTTCCGTCGCCTTGAATGCAACGGGTTGAGCTTCGGATGTGTCGCCAAGCTCGTTGATTTTCCTCGAGCCTTCTATCATGCACTCAAAACTTACAAAATGCCCGATAACTTCCTCGGGGGTCATTTTAGTATATCTAGGATTACCACGAATCAATTGAACTTGAGTGGGATTAAGAAAAATGAGAGATCTTAAAATAACATTTACCACTTCGTGGTCATCCCACTTCTTGCTCCCGAGGTTGCGCACTTGGTTCACCAAGGTCTTGAGCCGGTTGTACATGTGTTGTGGCTCCTCCCCTTTGCGAAGCCGGAACCGACCGAGCTCCCCCTCGATCGTTTCCCGCTTGGTGATCTTGGTGAGCTCATCTCCTTCGTGCGCGGTTTTGAGCACATCCCAAATCTCCTTGGCGCTTTTCAACCCTTGTACTTTGTTATACTCCTCTTTGCTTAAAGAGGCGAGGAGTATCGTCGTTGCTTGAGAGTTGAAGTGCTCGATTTGGGCCACCTCATCCTCATCATAGTTCTCATCCCCTACCGACGGTACCTGTGCACCAAACTCAACAACATCCCATATACTTTTGTGGAGCGAGATTAGATGAAATCGCATTAAATCGCTCCACCTAGCGTAATCTTCACCATCAAAAGTTGGTGGTTTGCCTAATGGGACGGAAAGTAAAGGTGTATGTTTGGAAATGCGAGGGTAGCGTAGGGGGATCTTACTATACTTCTTGCGCTCTTGGCGCTTAGAAGTGACGGAGGGCGCATCGGAGTCGGAGGTAGAAGTTGATGAAGTGTCGGTCTCGTAGTAGACCACCTTCCTCATCCTCTTGTGCTTGTCGCCTTTCCGATGTGGCTTGTGGGAAGAAGATTTTTCCTTCTTCTCTTTGTGGTGAGAAGAAGATTTCTTCTCCTTCCCTTTGTTGGAGGAGCTCTTCTTCTTCTCCCTCCTTTTGGTGCGGGACTCTTCCGATGAAGTGCTCCCGTAGCTTGTAGTGGGCTTTTCGCCGGTCTCCATCTCCTTCTTGGCGTGATCTCCCGACATCACTTCGAGCGGTTAGGCTCTAATGAAGCACCGGGCTCTGATACCAATTGATAGTCGCCTAGAGGGGGGGGGGGGTGAATAGGGCGAAACTGAAATTTACAAATATAAACACAACTACAAGCCAGGGTTAGCGTTAGTAATAATAAATGAGTCCGCAAGAGAGGGCGCAAAACAAATCCCAAGCGAATAAGCAAATGAGACACGGAGATTTGTTTTACCGAGGTTCGGTTCTTGCAAACCTACTCCCCGTTGAGGAGGCCACAAAGGCCGGGTCTCTTTCAACCCTTCCCTCTCTCAAACGGTCCCACGGACCGAGTGAGCTTCTCTTCTCTAATCAAAGCCGGGAACAAAACTTCCCCGCAAGGGCCACCACACAATTGGTGCCTCTTGCCTTGATTACAATGGAGTTGTGATCTCAAGAACAAGTGAGAAAGAAAAGAAGCAATCCAAGCGCAAGAGCTCAAATGAACACGGCAAATCACTCTCTCTAGTCACTAGGGTTTTGTGTGGAATTGGAGAGGATTTGATCTCTTTGAATGTGTCTAGAATTGAATGCCTAGAGCTCTTGTAGTAGTTGAGAAGTGGAAAACTTGGATGCAATGAATGGTGGGGTGGTTGGGGTATTTATAGCCCCAACCACCAAAAGTGACCGTTGCTGGCAGCCTCTGTTCGATGGCGCACCGGACAGTCCGGTGCACACCGGACAGTCCGGTGCCCCTGCCACGTCATCACTGCCGTTGGATTCTAGCCGTTGGAGCTTCTGACTTGTGGGCCTGCCGAGGTGTCCGGTGCACACCGGACATGCACTGTTTGATGTCCGGTGCACCGGTATGGGCAGCCCTGACGTCTGCGCGCGCTGCGCGCGCATTTAATGCTGCGCAGGGAGCCGTTGGCGCCGCAGAGAGCCGTTGCTCCGCTGGCACACCGGACAGTCCGGTGCACACCGGACAGTCCGGTGAATTATAGCGGAGCGGCTGTCGTGAAAACCCGAGGATGACGAGTTCCGGAGGCCGCGGTTCGTTGGCGCACCGGACATGTCCGGTGCACACCGGACAGTCCGGTGAATTATAGCGCGCCGGCCTCCGCGAATTCCCGAGGGCGAAGGGTTGAAGTCGAAGTCCTCTGGCGAAGGGTAGAAAACGAAGTCTACGGGCGCACCGGACACTGTCCGGTGCACACCGGACAGTCCGGTGCCTCCAGCCAGAGGTACCATCGGTTGCCTTATTGCTCCTTTGTTGAATCCAACACTTGGTCTTTTTATTGGCTAGATGTGAACCTTTTGCACCTGTATAACTTATACACTAGAGAGAACTAGTCAGTCCAATATTTGTGTTGGGCAATTCAACCACCAAAATTATTTAGGAACTAGGTGTAAGCCTAATTCCCTTTCATCTTCACCATCAAATGTTGGTGGTTTGCCTAATGGGACGGAAAGTAAAGGTGTATGTTTAGAAATGCGAGGGTAGCGTAGGGGGATCTTACTATACTTCTTGCGCTCTTGGCGCTTCGAAGTGACGGATGCCGCGTCGGAGCCGGAGGTGGAGGTTGATGAAGAATCGGTCTCGTAGTAGACCACTTTCCTCATTCTCTTTTTCTTGTCCCCACTCCGTTGCGGCTTGTGGGAGGAAGACTTCTCCTTCTTCTCTTTGTGTGAAGAAGATTTCTTCTCCTTCCCTTTGGAGGAGTCCTTCTTCTTCTCCTTTCCTTTGGAGGAGTCTTTCTTCTCCTTCCTCTTGGTGTGGGACTCTTCCGATGAAGTGCTCCCGTGGCTTGTAGTTGGCTTTTCGCCGGTCTTCATCTCCTTCTTGGCGTGATCTCCCGACATCACTTCGAGCGGTTAGGCTCTAATGAAGCACCGGGCTCTGATACCAATTGATAGTCGCCTAGAGGGGGGGTGAATAGGGCGAAACTGAAATTTACAAATACAAACACAACTACAAGCCGGGTTAGCGTTAGAAATAAAGAAACGAGTCCGCGAGAGAGGGTGCAAAACAAATCACAAGCAAATTAAGAGTGTGACACGCGGATTTGTTTTACCGAGGTTCGGTTCTCGCAAACCTACTCCCCGTTGAGGAGGCCACAAAGGCCGGGTCTCTTTCAACCCTTCCCTCTCTCAAACGGTCCCTCGGACCGAGTGAGCTTCTCTTCTCAAATCACTTGGGAATCAAACTTCCCGCAAGGACCACCACACAATTGGTGTCTCTTGCTTCAATTACAAGTGAGTGTTTGATCACAAGAAAGAATGCGAAAGAAAAGAAGCGATCCAAGCGCAAGAGCTCAAATGAACACTACAAATCACTCTCTCTAGTCACTAAGGCTTTGTGTGGAGTTGGGAGAGGATTTGATCTCTTTTGGTGTGCTTTGCAATGAATGCTAGCTCTTGTATAGTGGTTGGAAGCTGGAAAACTTGGATGCAACGAATGGTGGGGTGGTTGGGGTATTTAAAGCCCCAACCACCAAACATGACCGTTGGTGGAGGCTGTCTGTCGTATGGTGCACCGGACAGTCCGGTGCACACCGGACATGTCCGATGCGCCAGCCACGTCACCAAAGCCGTTGCGATTCGACCGTTGGAGTTCTGTCTTCTGGGCCCGCCTCGATGTCTGGTGGCGCACCGGACATGTACTGTAGAGTGTCCGGTGCGCCAGCATGGGCGTGCCTGACGCCTGCGCGCTCTAGCGCGCATTAAATGACGTTGCAGGTGACCGTTGGCGCGAAGTAGCCGTTGCCCCGCTGTTACACCGGACAGTCCGGTGAATTATAGCGGAGCAGCCTTCGTGATTTCCCGAGGCTGCCAAGTTCCAGAGCCGCGTCTTCTTGGAGCACCGGACACTGTCCGGTGTACACCGGACAGTCCGGTGAATTATAGCGGGCCAGCTTCTAGAAATTCCCGAGGCTGAGGAGTTCTGCGCGAGGTCCTCTGGTACACCGGACACTGTCCGGTGCGCCACCGGACAGTCCGGTGCGCCAGACCAGGGAGCCTTTCGGGATGCCTTTAGCTCTCTATTTTGAACCCAACTTTGGTCTTTTTAATTGGCTAGTTGTGAACCTTTGACACCTGTATAACTTACACACTAGAGCAAACTATTTAGTCCAATTGGTTTGTGTTGGGCAATTCAACCACCAAAATTAATTAGGGAATAGGTGTAAGCCTAATTCCCTTTCAGCTCCCAACCTTCCGAGGCCATGCGGGACCTAAATCACGATTCACCTGAGGCATCGCACGTCGGTCGCGCAACCACGCTTCGCCCGAGCCCAACCTCGGGCGAATAGTACACATGCGTGGGTTTGTGATAGTCGCCTAGAGGGGGGGTGAATAGGGCGAAACTGAAATTTACAAATATAAACACAACTACAAGCCGGGGTTAGCGTTAGTAATAAAGAAACGAGTCCGCGAGAGAGGCGCAAAACAAATCCCAAGCAAATAAGCAAGTGAGACACGGAGATTTGTTTTACCGAGGTTCGGTTCTTGCAAACCTACTCCCCGTTGAGGAGGCCACAAAGGCCGGGTCTCTTTCAACCCTTCCCTCTCTCAAACGATCCACAGATCGAGTGAGCTTTCTCTTCTCAATCACTTTGAAACACAAAGTTCCCACAAGGACCACCACAAGTTTGGTGTCTCTTGCCTCAAGTTACAAGTGAGTTTGATTGCAAAGAAAGGATCAAGAAGGAAGAAAGCAATCCAAGCGCAAGAGCTCGAAAGAACACAAGCAAATCACTCTCTCTAGTCACTAGGGCGTTGTGTGGAATTTGGAGAGGATTTGATCTCTTTGGTGTGTCTAGAATTGAATGCTAGAGCTCTTGTAGTAGTTGGGAAGTGGAAAACTTGGATGCAATGAATGGTGGGGTGGTTGGGGTATTTATAGCCCCAACCACCAAAAGTGGCCGTTGGGAGTCTGTCTGTTCGATGGCGCACCGGACAGTCCGGTGCACACCGGACAGTCCGGTGCCCCCTGCCACGTCATCACTGCCGTTGGATTCTGACCGTTGGAGCTTCTGACTTGTGGGCCCGCCTGGGTGTCCGGTGCACACCGGACATCTACTGTTCCTTGTCCGGTGTGCCGGAGTGGGCGCGCCTGACATCTGCGCGCGCAGAGCGCGCATTAAATGCGCGGCAGAGAGCCGTTGGCGCGGAGATAGTCGTTGCTCCGGGGTTGCACCGGACAGTCCGGTGCACACCGGACAGTCCGGTGAATTTTAGCGGACTAGCCGTTGGAGTTTTCCCGAAGCTGGCGAGTTCCTGAGGCCGCTCCTCCTTGGCGCACCGGACACTGTCCGGTGTACACCGGACAGTCCGGTGAATTATAGCGGAGTCGCCTCTGGAAATTCCCGAAGGTGGCGAGTTTGAGCTGGAGTCCTCTGGTGCACCGGACACTGTCCGGTGTACACCGGACAGTCCGGTGCTCCCAGACCAGAGGGCCTTCGGTTCCCACTTTGCTCTTCTGTTGAATCCAAAACTTTGGTCTTTTTATTGGCTGAGTGTGAACCTTTTACACCTGTGTAATCTATACACTTGGGCAAACTTAGTTAGTCCAAATGTTTGTGTTGGGCAATTCAACCACCAAAATAAATTAGGGACAAGGTGTAAGCCTAATTCCCTTTCAATCTCCCCCTTTTTGGTGATTGATGCCAACACAAACCAAAGCAAATATAGAAGTGCATAATTTAACTAGTTTGCATGATGTAAGTGTAAAGGTTGCTTGGATTTGAGCCAATATAAATGCTTACAAGATATGCATGGATTGTTTCTTTCTCATATAACATTTTGGACCACGCTTGCACCACATGTTTTGTTTTTGCAAACTATTTTGTAGATACTTTTCAAAGTTCATTTGCAAATAGTCAAAGGTAAATGAATAAGATTTTTGCAAAGCATTTTCAAGATTTTAAACTTTCTCTCCAGTTTCAAATGCTTTTCCTTTGACTAAACAAAACTCCCCCTAAATGAGATCCTCCTCTTAGTGGTCAAGAGGGTTTTGATATATCATTTTGAAATACTACTTTCTCCCCCTTTTGAACACAATAGGATACCATTTGAAATTACCAATTGAAAATATTCAATACTAAGTTTTTTAAATTAGGTGGTGGTGCGGTCCTTTTGCTTTGGGCTCATTTCTCCCCCTTTTTGGCATGAATCGCCAAAAACGGAATCATTAGAGCCCTCGAAGTGCTATCTTCCCCTTTGGTTATAAATAAATGAGTTAAGATTATACCAAAGACGAAGTCCTTTTGCTTGGAATTCTCCCCCTAAAGATGGAGAGAAGCGCGGAGTGGCGGCGAAGGATGAGTTACGGAGTGGAAGCCTTTGTCTTCGTCGAAGACTCCAATTTCCTTTCAATATACCTATGACTTGGTTTGAGATAGACTTGAAAACACATTAGTCATAGCACATGAAAGAGACATGATCAACGGTATATAAATGAGCTATGTGTGCAATCTAGCAAAAGAAATTGCGTGAATCAAGAATATTGAGCTCATGCCTAAGTTTGGTAAAAGTTTGTTCATCAAGTGGCTTGGTAAAGATATCGGCTAATTGATCTTTAGTGTTAATGTATGAAATCTCGATATCTCCCTTTTGTTGGTGATCCCTAAGAAAATGATACCGAATGGCTATGTGCTTAGTGCGGCTATGCTCGACGGGATTGTCGGCCATTTTGATTGCACTCTCATTATCACATAGCAAAGGAACTTTGGTTAATTTGTAACCGTAGTCCCGCAGGGTTTGCCTCATCCATAGTAATTGTGCGCAACAATGGCCTGCGGCAATATACTCGGCTTCGGCGGTGGAAAGAGCGACTGAATTTTGCTTCTTTGAAGCCCAAGACACCAAGGATCTTCCCAAGAACTGACAAGTCCCCGATGTGCTCTTCCTATTGATTTTGCACCCCGCCCAATCGGCATCCGAATAACCAATCAAATCAAATGTGGATCCCCGAGGGTACCATAGCCCAAACTTAGGAGTATAAGCCAAATATCTCAAGATTCGTTTTACGGCCGTAAGGTGGGATTCCTTAGGGTCGGATTGGAATCTTGCACACATGCAAACGGAAAGCATAATGTCCGGTCGAGATGCACATAAATAGAGTAAAGAACCTATCATCGACCGGTATACCTTTTGATCCACGGACTTACCTCCCGTGTCGAGGTCGAGATGCCCATTGGTTCCCATGGGTGTCTTGATAGGCTTGGCATCCTTCATCCCAAACTTGTTTAGAATGTCTTGAGTGTACTTCGTTTGGCTAATGAAGGTGCCCTCTTGGAGTTGTTTTACTTGAAATCCTAAGAAATACTTCAACTCCCCCATCATAGACATCTCGAATTTCTGTGTCATGATCCTACTAAACTCTTCACAAGTAGATTCGTTAGTAGACCCAAATATAATATCATCAACATAAATTTGGCATACAAACAAATCATTCTCAAGTGTTTTAGTGAAGAGCGTAGGATCGGCCTTTCCGACTTTGAAGCCATTTGCAATAAGAAAGTCTCTAAGGCATTCATACCATGCTCTTGGGGCTTGCTTGAGCCCATAAAGCGCCTTAGAGAGCTTATAGACATGGTTAAGATACTCACTGTCTTCAAAGCCGGGAGGTTGCTCAACATAGACCTCTTCTATGATTGGTCCATTGAGGAAGGCACTTTTCACGTCCATTTGATAAAGCTTAAAGCCATGGTAAGTAGCATAGGCCAATAATATGCGAATTGACTCCAGCCTAGCTACGGGTGCATAGGTTTCACCGAAATCCAAACCTTCGACTTGGGAGTATCCCTTGGCCACAAGTCGAGCTTTGTTCCTTGTCACCACACCATGCTCGTCTTGCTTGTTGCGGAAGACCCATTTGGTTCCTACAACATTTTGGTTAGGACGTGGAACTAAATGCCATACCTCATTCCTAGTGAAGTTGTTGAGCTCCTCTTGCATTGCCACCACCCAGTCCGAATCTTGAAGTGCTTCCTCTATCCTGTGTGGCTCAATAGAGGAGACAAAAGAGTAATGTTCACAAAAATGTGCAACACGAGATCGAGTGGTTACCCCCTTATGAATGTCGCCGAGGATGGTGTCGATGGGGTGATCTCGTTGAATTGCTTGGTGGACTCTTGGGTGTGGCGGCCTTTGCTCTTCATCCTCCTTGTCTTCATCATTTGCATCTCCCCCTTGATCAATGCCATCATCTTGAGGTGGCTCATTTGCTTGATCTTCTACTTCATCATCTTGAGCTTCATCCTCATTTTGAGTCGGTGGAGATGCTTGCATGGAGGAGGATGGTTGATCTTGTGTTCTTGGAGGCTTTTCGGATTCCTTAGGATACACATCCCCAATGGACATGTTCCTTAGCGCTATGCACGGAGCCTCTTCATCACCTATCTCATCAAGATCAACTTGCTCTACTTGAGAGCCGTTAGTTTCATCAAACACAACGTCACATGAGACTTCAACTAGTCCAGTGGACTTGTTAAAGACCCTATATGCCCTTGTGTTTGAATCATAACCAAGTAAAAAACCTTCTATAGTCTTAGGAGCAAATTTAGATTTTCTACCTCTTTTAACAAGAATAAAGCATTTGCTACCAAAGACTCTAAAATATGAAATATTGGGCTTTTTACCGGTTAGGAGCTCGTATGATGTCTTCTTGAGGATTCGGTGTAGATATAATCGGTTGATGGCGTAGCAAGCGGTGTTGACCACCTCGGCCCAAAACCGATCAGAAGTCTTGTACTCATCAAGCATGGTCCTTGCCATGTCTAATAGAGTTCTATTTTTCCTTTCCACTACACCATTTTGTTGTGGCGTGTAGGGAGAAGAGAACTCATGCTTGATGCCCTCCTCCTCAAGGAAGCCTTCAATTTGAGAGTTCTTGAACTCCGTCCCGTTGTCGCTTCTTATTTTCTTGATCCTTAAGCCGAACTCATTTTGAGCTCGTCTCAAGAATCCCTTTAAGGTTTCTTGGGTTTGAGATTTTTCCTGTAAAAAGAATACCCAAGTGAAGCGAGAATAATCATCCACAATTACAAGACAATACTTACTCCCGCCGATGCTTATGTAAGCAATCGGGCCGAATAGGTCCATGTGGAGTAGCTCAAGCGGCCTGTCGGTCGTCATGATGTTCTTGTGTGGATGATGGGCGCCAACTTGCTTTCCTGCCTGGCATGCGCTACAAATCCTGTCTTTCTCAAAATGAACATTTGTTAATCCTAAAATGTGTTCTCCCTTTAGAAGCTTGTGAAGATTCTTCATCCCAACATGGGCTAGTCGGCGGTGCCAGAGCCAACCCATGTTAGTCTTAGCAATTAAGCAAGTGTCGAGTTCAGCTCTATCAAAATCTACCAAGTATAGCTGACCCTCTAACACTCCCTTAAATGCTATTGAATCATCACTTCTTCTAAAGACAGTGACACCAATATCAGTAAAAAGACAATTGTAGCCCATTTGACATAATTGAGAAACAGAAAGCAAGTTGTAATCTAGAGAATCTACAAGAAAAACATTGGAAATGGAATGGTCAGGAGATATAGCAATTTTACCCAATCCTTTGACCAAACCTTGATTTCCATCCCCGAATGTGATAGCTCGTTGGGGATCTTGGTTTTTCTCGTAGGAGGAGAACATCTTCTTCTCCCCTGTCATGTGGTTCGTGCACCCGCTGTCGAGTATCCAACTTGAGCCCCCGGATGCATAAACCTACAAAACAAGTTTAGTTCTTGACTTTAGGTACCCAAATGGTTTTGGGTCCTTTGGCATTAGACACAAGAACTTTGGGTACCCAAACACAAGTCTTGGAGCCCTTGTGCTTGCCCCCAACATATTTGGCAACTATCTTGCCGGATTTGTTAGTTAAAACATAAGATGCATCAAAAGTTTTAAATGAAATGTCATGATTATTTGATGCACTAGGAGTTTTCTTTCTAGGCAACTTAGCACGGGTTGGTTGCCTAGAACTAGATGTCTCACCCTTATACATAAAAGCATGATTTGGGCCAGAGTGAGACTTCCTAGAATGAATTCTCCTAATTTTGCTCTTAGGATAACCGGCAGGGTACAAAATGTAACCCTCGTTATCCTGAGGCATGGGAGCCTTGCCCTTAACAAAGTTGGACAATTTCTTAGGAGGGGCACTAATTTTGACATTGTCTCCCCTTTGGAAGCCAATGCCATCCTTAATGCCCGGGTGTCTCCCTTTATAAAGCATGCTACGAGCAAATTTAAATTTCTCATTTTCTAAGTTGTGCTCGGCAATTTTAGCATCTAGTTTTTCTATATGATCATTTTGTTGTTTAATTAAAGCCATATGATCATGAATAGCATTAATATCCACATCTCTACATCTAGTACAAATAGATACATGCTCAACAATAGATGTAGAGGGTTTGCAAGAATTAAGTTCAACAATCTTAGCATGAAGAATATCGTTTTTATCTCTAAGATTGGAAATGGTAGCATTGCAAACATCTAGTTCTTTAGCCTTAGCAATTAAATTTTCATTTTCTACTCTAAGGCTAGCAAGAGAAATGTTTAATTCTTCAATCCTAGCAAGCAAATCATTATTATCTATAGGATTGGGAATTGAAACATTACAAACATGTGAATCAACCTTAGCATTTAAACTAGCATTTTCATGTCTAAGGTTGTCAATCATCTCACGGCAAGTGCTTAGCTCACTAGATAATTTTTCACATTTCTCAATTTCTAGAGCATAAGCCTTTTTAACCTTAACATGTTTCTTGTTTTCTTTAATTAGACAATCCTCTTGGGAATCCAAAAGGTCATCCTTTTCATGAATAGCACTAACTAATTCATTTAATTTTTCTTTTTGAGCTATGTTAAGGTTGGCAAAAAGGGAACGCAAACTATCCTCCTCATCACTAGCATTATCATCACTAGAAGATTCATATTTAGTGGAGGAGTTAGATTTAACCTTTTTCTTTTTGCCGTCCTTTGCCATGAGGCACTTGTGGCCAACGTTGGGGAAGAGAAGTCCCTTGGTGACGGCGATGTTGGCGGCGTCCTCGTCGTCGGAGGAGTCGCTCGAGCTTTCGTCGGAATCCCACTCCCGACAAACATGGGCATCGCCGCCCTTCTTCTTGTAGTACCTCTTCTTTTCCTTTCTTCTCCCCTTCTTGTCGTCGCCTCGGTCACTGTCACTAGATATGGGACATTTAGCAATAAAATGACCGGGCTTACCACATTTGTAGCAAACCTTCTTGGAGCGGGACTTGTAGTCTTTCCCCCTCCTTTGCTTGAGGATTTGGCGGAAGCTCTTGATGACGAGCGCCATTTCCTCATTGTCGAGCTTGGAGGCGTCTATTGGTTGTCGACTTGGTGTAGCCTCCTCCTTCTTTTCCTCCGTCGCCTTGAATGCGACGGGTTGAGCTTCGGATGTGGTGGGTTCGTCAAGCTCGTTGATCTTTCTCGAGCCTTCGATCATGCACTCAAAACTTACAAAATGCCCGATAACTTTCTCGGGGGTCATTTTAGTATATCTAGGATTACCACGAATTAATTGAACTTGAGTAGGGTTAAGGAAAATAAGAGATCTTAGAATAACCTTAACCACCTCATGGTCATCCCATTTTACGCTCCCGAGGTTGCGCACTTGGTTCACCAAGGTCTTGAGCCGGTTGTACATGTGTTGTGGCTCCTCCCCTTTGCGAAGCCGGAACCGACCGAGCTCCCCCTCGATCGTTTCCCGCTTGGTGATCTTGGTAAGCTCATCTCCCTCGTGCGCGGTTTTGAGCACATCCCAAACCTCCTTGGCGCTCTTCAACCCTTGAACCTTGTTATACTACTCTCTACTTAAAGAGGCGAGGAGTATTGTCGTTGCTTGAGAGTTGAAGTGCTCGATTTGGGCCACCTCATCCTCATCATAATCCTTATCCCCTACCGATGGTACCTGTGCACCAAACTCAACAACATCCCATATACTTTTGTGGAGTGAGGTTAGATGAAATCGCATTAAATCACTCCACCTAGCATAATCTTCACCATGAAAAGTTGGTGGTTTGCCTAATGGGACGGAAAGTAAAGGTGCATGTTTAGAAATGCGAGGGTAGTGTAGGGGGATCTTACTAAACTTCTTACGCTCTTGGCGTTTAGAAGTTACGGAGGGCGCGTCGGAGCCGGAGGTCGATGTTGATGAAGTGTCGGTCTCGTAGTAGACCACTTTCCTCATCCTCTTTTGTTTGTCTCCGCTCCGATGCGGCTTGTGGGAAGAAGATTTTTCCTTCTTCTCTTTGTGGTGAGAAGAAGATTTCTTCTCCTTCCCTTTGTTGGAGGAGATCTTCTTCTTCTCCCTCCTCTTGGTGCGGGACTCTTCCGATGAAGTGCTCCTGTTGCTTGTAGTGGGCTTTTCGCCGGTCTCCATCTCCTTCTTGGCGTGATCTCCCGACATCACTTCGAGCGGTTAGGCTCTAATGAAGCACCGGGCTCTGATACCAATTGATAGTCGCCTAGAGGGGGGGTGAATAGGGCGAAACTGAAATTTACAAATATAAACACAACTACAAGCCGGGGTTAGCGTTAGTAATAAAGAAACGAGTCCGCGAGAGAGGCGCAAAACAAATCCCAAGCGAATAAGCAAGTGAGACACGGAGATTTGTTTTACCGAGGTTCGGTTCTTGCAAACCTACTCCCCGTTGAGGAGGCCACAAAGGCCGGGTCTCTTTCAACCCTTCCCTCTCTCAAACGATCCACGGATCGAGTGAGCTTTCTCTTCTCAATCACTTTGAAACACAAAGTTCCCACAAGGACCACCACAAGTTTGGTGTCTCTTGCCTCAAGTTACAAGTGAGTTTGATTGCAAAGAAAGGATCAAGAAGGAAGAAAGCAATCCAAACGCAAGAGCTCGAAAGAACACAAGCAAATCACTCTCTCTAGTCACTAGGGCGTTGTGTGGAATTTGGAGAGGATTTGATCTCTTTGGTGTGTCTAGAATTGAATGCTAGAGCTCTTGTAGTAGTTGGGAAGTGGAAAACTTGGATGCAATGAATGGTGGGGTGGTTGGGGTATTTATAGCCCCAACCACCAAAAGTGGCCGTTGGGAGTCTGTCTGTTCGATGGCGCACCGGACAGTCCGGTGCACACCGGACAGTCCGGTGCCCCCTGCCACGTCATCACTGCCGTTGGATTCTGACCGTTGGAGCTTCTGACTTGTGGGCCCGCCTGGGTGTCCGGTGCACACCGGACATCTACTGTTCCTTGTCCGGTGTGCCGGAGTGGGCGCGCCTGACATCTGCGCGCGCAGAGCGCGCATTAAATGCGCGGCAGAGAGCCGTTGGCGCGGAGATAGCCGTTGCTCCGGGGTTGCACCGGACAGTCCGGTGCACACCGGACAGTCCGGTGAATTTTAGCGGACTAGCCGTTGGAGTTTTCCCGAAGGTGGCGAGTTCCTGAGGCCGCTCCTCCTTGGCGCACCGGACACTGTCCGGTGTACACCAGACAGTCCGGTGAATTATAGCGGAGTCGCCTCTGGAAATTCCCGAAGGTGGCGAGTTTGAGCTGGAGTCCTCTGGTGCACCGGACACTGTCCGGTGTACACCGGACAGTCCGGTGCTCCCAGACCAGAGGGCCTTCGGTTCCCACTTTGCTCTTCTGTTGAATCCAAAACTTTGGTCTTTTTATTGGCTGAGTGTGAACCTTTTACACCTGTGTAATCTATACACTTGGGCAAACTTAGTTAGTCCAAATGTTTGTGTTGGGCAATTCAACCACCAAAATAAATTAGGGACAAGGTGTAAGCCTAATTCCCTTTCAGTTTGCGATTCACCCAAGGACACCTTTGAGCGAGAAACACATGTCCATCAGTCCACCTCGCCCGAGGGCATCTCGGGCGAGGTCCCGGCACGAGCCCGACCTTGGCTGACTTCTCAGACCCAGAACATGTGCATTTAATACAATTTGTACGAACACCTACCCCGCAGCGGGCACCAAAGTCAACAAAGGGTGACACGACCCCGGTCTAATCTACTTTTTACTACCCAGAATGACGGTTAGGGTGCGAATATCGAGCACTATTTCCCCACTCCGGCCGCTGTTCCAACCACTCCAATCATGAACGCATATCATTGTTCTGACCTGGCCCCTGCCTCGGGAGAAATCTTTGTCTCGCCCGAGCCTGGCCTCGGCCAACTGTACCAACAAAGAAAGGTGTGAGGCCGCCTCCTCTCCCGCCAACCCCGCTGAAGACAGGATGGCTACAGGAACAATAGGACCAGTGTCCAATCTACTTTCCGCCATCTTGGATGACGCTAGAACCAGATCACCACGCTCCTCCGACATGCTGAGCACTGTTTTATACAACTACGATTCGACACACGTCTCGTCCAGGATGGGCTCGGATGCCTGTTGTGCTCCCGACCCAGTCTAGACTCTCTATCTCATAAAAGACAACACAAAGTACCAGGGCCATTCCTCCGACCATACCGCTACAGGGCTCGGGCTCACCTCCGGTGACCACGACAATAACGTAGCAACACCTGCACGCCTGGGTTTCCTCCTTGCGACTATAAAAGGAGGAGCCCAGGGCCTTCAGAAGGAGAGGGAAGAACACAACACTTCACCGCTCACTCCACTCCTGATATTGGCACCGACCTCGATCACACATAGAGATTGGGACATACTCCCTCTCTCGACTAGCTTGTATCCCCTACTATGAGCACCTAGGTGCAGGATAACATAAGTCTCGTCCCCCTCGTTAGAAGTAGGAGCTTCTCTTGCCCGAACCAAGATAACTCTTGTGTCTTCTTGCTTCACCCATCTGGATAGGGTCACACAACACAAATTCACTTATTGGTTAGGACCCACAGTTCCCAAAACACTGACAAATTCATGCCAAGATGATGGATATAGTTGTAAGTGCCTCTAGATGGGCCTTGGGTAACCAAATATGAATTGGTATCATAGACACTTTGGCGACCAAAAAGGTGAAAAAACAATCTATAGAAGGATTTGGCATCATTCACTAAATTATGTGGTTAATAATTTTTTTATTTTTCTTAATCGTCAGTTTCCGTTTGAAGAAGAATTAGAATAGAAGCATAAAAATGAATCGAGGTAATTCATATAGGAAAAGTTTATATAATGCCTCGATCTTTCTTTTTCTCAAACCCCTACCTAGGGGTGGTAATGGATCACGATCCAAATGTTTTTTCACAAAATGTTAAGGCCCTAAATAAATTTTAGTTCAAAATGAATAAAAATAGACTTCGATCCTAATCTGACTCGATCCTTAAATTTCATAGTGTAAAAGTTAGAGCTCACCCCTACCCTTACGATGATGGTAGAATCATGGGTGCCCCCAAAGCAGAATTGACCGATGGTGGTTGGTCGAAGCTCTAGTGGGTAGCTACTCTCTTCTCATGAAACTGTACATGAGACTTCCACATCATACGACTCCATCCCAAGCCTCTTTCGTCGACCCTTGTTATTAGACCACTATGCTTGCCTTTCGTCTTGACTCTCAAATCTTTTGCTTCTCGGGTGGTGGCGAATAATGCAACTTGCACGGTGAGAGTTGTCCGTCCATCGGACCTGACTTGCTTCTTGCTTCAAGAAGGCTACTCTGTCTAGTGGTAAGGGACTCGACCATAAAAATCCTACCTTCCGAACTCGTCCGTCCGTTATATTTATAAATGGAGAGACATCCGTGGAACGATGGAAATCATTGCCTTATGTTATGGTCACCCTGTGACGACCTTTACGCAACTATGACTAATGTGATGTGAGCGGATTTATTGGTTTGACCTTTCTGGACGGTTCTATTGGTATGGTCTTTCTAGCCTACAACATGGCACCTTGTCAAACCACGTGAGAGGTAAATCAGACTAAACTAATAATTCATGGTATCAAATATATTTATTAAAGAGTTAAAAACAAACCTGAAAAAATACCCAAGTTTTTTTTAAAAGACCTAGTTTTAAATCATAAATTTTGGTTTAATGTTAGGAAAACATATATAATTTATTTTATCTCAAAAAATGAAGCCACATTTGTATTTTTAATAAAATCATGCTATACATTATGGTGCATAGATTAGAGTTATTTAGATTCTGTATGGTTTCATTTTGATGTTTATTTATTAGTATATGTTCTTGCTATTTTTATAGTTACTCTACACTAATGACTCATTGTGTAGAATTTCAGGTGACTTTGATGATAACACAAATTTTATGTAACCATTTCTAAGGCTGAGAACTCGAGATGGCCAATTAGAAAAGATGAACTGTCATTTTTTCTAAAACTTAAATCAACAAGGCTTTAAATAGACATATATCGTGCAACAGCTTCATGCCATGTTACAGTAAAAGTTGCTCTGGGCTGTTGTTTCAATTTTATTACCTGCATGGCCACATTAAATTCCTATTTTCTGCCCTCCGCAACGCCCAAAAAAGATGTAAATAAACATGTCACGTAAACAACTACGAAGATGTAAACATGTCATATGTGACGGTAACATTTTATTAACAGAAGAAACAATGCAAATGGTCAGATAACAGCCAATCATATAGAATCCTTAGTTTTCCCTATTAAACCTGTTCCGATCACAAGTTAGTTTTCACCACCAGCCACCAGCCCTGTTCTTATCACAAGTGAACTCAAAGATCACCACAATGCTACCTGCCCAAGTCACTAACTACTTTATCAGGATTGGCCATTGTTGTTGTGTGGATTCTTGTCTATAATCCCACATTGCACATCCAGCAATGGCTGTGCTAAGCGAACAATAAAACCTAAAATACATCATAATTGTGATATGTAGAGTTGTCGATTACATGCAACACACAACAGGGCAACAGGCATCGTTTTATTTACAACAGGACGCCTAAATCAGTCACAGGCGTGCATTCACATATGTGAACGAAACCGTTTTGTACATCAAGGTGAGGCAACACGAAAGTTGGCCCAAGGAATGACAAAGCAAATAGCAGACCAATGGATCTGAAGATGCCTGTAAAGCAGGTATGGTCTCAATCCTTGACATCTGCAATACCTTCAGAAGCTAACTGAAACCTTGCTTCGGCTTCAGCAAGGCAGGGAGAGCTTATTACTTTACAGATCCGTTCCTCCCCTCGCCCCTTGCGAAGAGCAAGCCTGATAGAGACATCACTGATATTTTAAGGACGGGCACAGATAGACATAGAACCGACATTGGGGGATTGGATATAGATGACTAGTTATTATGATCAATTAGAGGAGCAATGCACCTTGTGGTTGAAGCATGAGCCATGATGTTTCCACCAATGGGCTTGAACTGCGGTCCAGCAAACATAGCAGATCCATCCACTTGGGCCACTACTTGATTGGTGATAACCACAGCTACTCCAAACTGCAGCGACCAATAAAATCAAATTAAGCACATTGAACCACCATGATGGATACCCAAAGTGTAAACATAATTTTCTTTTGAATGAAAGCTAAGACATAGCAATAATGGGAAAAGGCTACAATTTTCTCAATGACAGAAAATAAAGAACGCAAACAAACTTATAACGGACCTCATCAGCTAACTTCTGAAGGCTCCTCAGGAACTTAGCCATGTGCATTTGCCTCGCTGATAGTTCCCCTCTTCCTGAGAAATCAGTTCTGTACAGAGCTGTGGCACTGTCTACAACCATAAGAGCAAACCTGCAAATGTAGAGATTCAGAACAGCAGCCAGATCTGCTAGTATTAGTCATATGGAAACCGTGAGTTCATGATAAGCATATAGTGAAAACAGGCATCAGCTATATAGTCATATAGATATGTGCAGAGTGAAGCAAAAAAGCATTTTCAAGCAGAGTTAATGAAAAACACTTCAACATAGTAGCAGTTGCAGCAACAAAAATTATACGGTTTATGGACTGGCTGATGTCATAAGATTGTGAGGCAGCATTATCATGCTAGTGACCACTGCATTGGTATATACAGCCTAACTATAGTATGCAATTAATTAACAGTATGTCCTGCATGGTTTGATATGCTAAATATACATCAACTGGCTAGCTATATTATATTTTGACTAGTTAGCTGACATGAAGAGCAATGTATCATGAATAAATTTCGGACATTCTTATTCAATGTACATAGACTGAAAACTCACAATACTACGGCTGTAAATAATAGTGAAGTTTAGTTTAGTACAAAAGGCGCATGCATATTTTAATGTCACATAGAACCGATGCGCTACAAAGGACCAACACCTTTGATTCGTAAGCAGAAAGATAACCAAAACAATTTTGAACTTATTTACCTAGCACACAACTGCTGCCCCCGCCTTTCTATAGTAAGTAAATCATGCTTGCATAATTATATTTGTTACGTGCTCAAAGTAACAGTCAGTTCACATGCAGTAGATTCAAAACTAAAAATTGGACTTGCCTGGTCTCTATCATCATGGAAGCTGCTTCCAGCAGAAGTCTAGATTGATGATCCGTATTATAAGCTCTGGCATAAGCCACATTCTCTAACACATCAGCACCATTCAGTCCAAACCTAGATTCCAGCATGTGCATGCTTAGCAAATAGCAATCAAAGTTATGTTATTATCCAAAATAATAAGTGCAGTCAGGGTATAACCTGTCAGCAATCTGCAAGAGCCTTTGTGGTCTGAATGTACCCTCTGCGTCAATATATAGAGCCTTTCCTTCACCACCACCCTGGTCCAGTGGAAGCTGCAATATAAATGATATACATATTTGAGACCAACAGAACAATCAAGGAATGAAATGGAAAAAGAGGGTGGATAGAAAAAATGTCACCTGACATGTAACACAAAGGGTGTGACACAACTGAGTCTTTCCAGAGCGGAACTCACCATATATCTCAGTGATAGATCCTGTTTCTATCCCACCTGTTGCAGGTATGTCATAACAGAATGCTCAATCAGTAATCACTGTGACTTGATATAGTAGAATTGTGTATGGAAAAATATCATGGAATATGCAAGCTCATTACCCTCCAATATCTTATCAAGCTCTCTTGATCCAGTTGTAACTTGAATTATCTCCAGTCGCTGCGCATGAAGTTGACTGGCACTTGTAAATCCCAGTGGAACTATCTTGGATGCTGTAAAAAGTTTGCAGACAATTATGAATTCCATAGTGTGCAATACAGCTTCCACACAACATAACCTCAATACAGTTTCGATACATATACAGTCCCACATTACTTGCCTGCTTCAATTATCTTGTCAGCTTTAGCTTCACTTATCCCTTTGATCTGCAGAAGATCTTTCCTTGGAGTGTAAGCCACAGCCTCCACAGTGTGGAGACCAGAATCTTTCAGCTTCTTCACATCCAATGCAGCTATTCCAGAAGCCTATACCACAAATTTAATGTTAACAGAGCAACAAAACTTTTTTATGTTTCAAGAAACTAGTTACAGTATCAGCTATCTAAATGCCACTTAAACAATGGAATAAAAACAAATTGCAAAATGCAACCATAGGAGCTTTTTCTAATGTTTATCGAGCTAGAATTGAAGAAAGATATGTCGTTAAGCAAGAAACTACAATTGTGCCATGCATTAGATTCCTCATTTTCAGGTGTTTGTACAGGGGAAAACTGACTCATCTGAAATGATGTAGGCACAGGAAATTCAACAAACAGAAGAACATTTCTCACAAAATACACTGATACAGGATGGCGACTTCATGCTCCATTTTTTGAAGCAGATTTCAGAAGCAACTACCCATGTCCCATCCCATGAATCCACTCGAGAGCCAAGTTATGGTTCCAATTGAAAGCATGTCATATCAGCACAAAAATGAATGTACTAAACTTTGACACTATTTACAACTGCAAATTGTGCAATCCGTGGTAGAAAGGATCAAAGGATCAAACAAACACAGGAAAACTCCAACATAAGTGGACTGCAACTGCAAGACACAAAAAATTCAAGAAAAACTACCAGTTCACACCCTGAATGAAGAGGCGGGGACTTTCCATTTCCAAAAGTTTGTTCCGGATCCGAAAGCAAGCAAACCGAAACCCGACCACCATTCATTGTGAAGTGGCGAATTATCAAGAACCTAGTTTTTCGCAACTAAGAATCAACGGAGAATGTCAAATCAATCACGCATAAACTGGAAACCACATAATCCCTCACAATCTTGCCGTCATTCACGGGAATGGTGAATTAATCAATCATGAACATATGTTCTCGCACTCAATAAACCGCAGCAATAGCTGGGAAATACAAATACTAATTCATCAGCGCACAGATCGGAATATCCAAGAAAGGGTTATCCTTGACTCCACGAAGGGAGGAACAAAAAATTCAAGAACCTCCCATTTCTTCGGCCAAGAACCCAGCGCCTCACCCAAAGAACTCGAAACCCGCGACGAGACCCACCTCCTCACGCAGAGCCAGAGTCTCAAAAAAACCTCAAGTCGCGGAGAATCCACCCATCCTAGCGCGAGGGGAACAAGAACCGGACCCAAGAAGCCGGTTAGGGTTAGAGCAAGGCGAGGGGAGCCGGGTCCGCACCTGGAGCTGCTCGATGGGGAATGGCCCGTGCTCCACCTCCTCCTGCTCCGCTGCCGCCGCCTTCTGCTGCTGCTGCGCCGCCGACGACATGGCCTTCTTCCTTCTCTCAAGTCTCACCTCTGCCCTGTTCGAAGCGAATTGGAGAGCGGCAAGGGAAAATAGAAGGGACGATTTATTGGACTGGAGCTCCTGTCGGTGGACGGCCCAGTAAAATAACATGGGCTGGACTCCGATCCAATTTCTGTTTCAGTTCTTTTTAGGTCCGCGACTGGAGGCCCGGTCGCCTCGCTGGCTCGCTCACCTGCCGTCCCGTTTCGCCCACGCGGCGAAACAACCAACACCAATAGGCAATGGCCGAGGAGCTCCCACTGTCCCGCACGCGCGCGCCCGTTGCGTTGCTTCTCCGTCTCCCCGAATTCTCCCTCCGTCTCGGCCGTCGGCACTCATCTACTGTCCAGTGTCCACACACCAACGCGCGCGCGGCGCGGCGGTATGGCTTGCGCGGCCGCTCCCAGCCCCCTCCCCGGCGTCCCCGCTCGCCGCAGCACCACGGCGCCCTGCGTGGTCTTCGCCGTGGGCCCCCACCCGCCGCGATTCTACAGACCTTTTAAACCCTCCACGGGAGGCGCGCCACGCTCCAGCCTGCGCGTCGTGGCCTCTAGCTCCAAGGCGGACCCAGTAGAGGAGAGACTCCCAGTCGCGCCGCTCGCGGATGTTCTAGTTTCGGCCAACGCCTCCTCGCCCAGTCCGCCGGTGGAGCCTCAGCCCCAAGTAAGCACCGGGTAGGCACCGCCGCGCCTGAGGACGTCTAGGGCCCGGTTGCGGTTTCATTGTTTTGGTTATCGCGACTTGTGTTGCTTATCGTTGATTGCTGTCTTTCTTCGTCTGCATGCAGCACATGGAAATGGAGGGGCTACAACATTCGCTACCAGCACGCTGGGACAGCAGGCCCTGCATTGGTTCTGGTTCATGGGTTTGGGGCAAACAGGTGTGTGCCATACACTGATAAACCCGTGTTTCAGTGTTTCTGTACCATTTCTGTCTCCAAATCTGCTAGCAACTGCATTTCTTGATAGCAAAGTTTTCCTTAGCTACCGGTGCACTTTCCGTTGGACTGCTAAGGTACACAAATGCATCTTTTTCAAAAACAACAACAACAACAACAACCAGGTATGCACTATGCAGAAATGTAGAATTGGCCAGCGAAAGTAGTTCGTTAAGGTCTCGGTTGGATGCATGTATCCACCTCAAAACTGCATGTGTTGGAGTTGATTAGAGTGGAACTTAGTTTAATTTACACTTCAATTCACTTCGACACGTGGGTTGAGGTAATCACACGGCCATCAAAACAAGCCCTAACTTAGTAGGTACTTGAGAACTAGTTCATTTGATAAACCAGCTGTTGAGCTTTAAGAGAATATCTGTTTACCTATTACATCGAACATTTTCTGATTATTTTGCTTCAAAGCTACTTTGAACCCATATGAGACTAAAGAAACGCTAGGCCCTTACTAACCACACATATGTCTCTCTTAAATTTATTAGCTACCTTTCTTGCAGTGATCGACATATTCCTTTTTTTTCAGTGACCATTGGCGGAAAAATATGTCTGTTCTAGCCATGGCACACAGGGTATATGCTATAGATCTAATTGGTTATGGCTATTCTGATAAGCCTAACCCACGTGAGATCGAAGAGAACTTTTATACTTTTGAGACATGGGGAGAACAGCTGAATTCATTTTGTGCTGAAGTTGTCCAGAGTGAAGTTTTCTTCATATGCAATTCAATTGGAGGTATGCCAGATGCACACATGATTTGACAACTATTGCCAATGCTACACAGTTATGCTGTTACTCAGAATAGTGTTCGACTATTTATTTATTATTACAAGGGACCTATATGGCTAGTTAAATATACACCCTCTTTATATTTTCGATTTCAAAAGGTTATAAACAACATCAAGTGATTATATTAGAATCATATTTAGGACCCACCAGTCACTATGGTGAGGTCCAGATCTTTTTTTGTTTGTCAGAACTTCTGGCATGATTCTCTTTTTATTGCACCTTTACTGTCATTATCTTTAGTCATATATTACATTATTCATTTGATAATACATTTGAGGTACTGATGTGGCAGACTTAGCATAGCAACGCTGGTTACTTGGTACAATCTGTTGAAAGACACATTTCCAATATTGAAATGCTGGATGCCCCAGCTTGGTTTTTTTATTTTATTTGTTACTGAAATGAGTAAAATCATGAATCTGATTAATAAGGCTGATGTCGTTATTATTTGATATGATTTGAGTATCTTAAACCTTTGTGTTGTTCTTACTATGCTGTAGGAGTTGTTGGTCTGCAGGCAGCTGTTATGGAACCTAAAACATGTAAGGGAATTGTTTTATTGGATATTTCACTAAGGATGCTTCATATCAAAAAGCAGCCATGGTTTGGAAAGCCTTTCATCAAATCTTTTCAAAGTCTCCTAAGGTAACTTGTATTTTGTACTCCCATCACAATTTTTTGGTGCTAGGTAGTTGCTTGTTATAATGCATTTACTGGTTTCTAGGAACACTATTGTTGGGAAGCTATTTTTTAATGCTGTTGCTACACCAGAATCTGTGAAAAATATTCTTTGCCAGGTATTTCCTCTCTAGCATCTCATCTTGTAAAATTATATCCACAGGATGTAATATTATGCCCATGCGATACTAAGGCGAGAAGTTCCAAAATTTTCATCATAAAAACACTGTTACATTCAATCTTATGTTGAGGATAATGTAGACTTATCTTAAGAAACTATATGTGTTACAAAATATTGCACTTGTATATTGGGACCAATAGCTTGGGCTTGTGGACCTGAAAGCTACCATAAGCTTAAGCCTATACATGTAGTTTATGAGTCAGAGTTTTTCAGTTTATAAATTTAACCCTTTCATTACGTGGTGAAACTATGCGCCTGTTATGATAAGCATGTAACCCTTGGATATGCCCTGGCCAGGAGATGAGCCATGTTTAGTTAGATGGATAAGGCTCATGTAATCAGGTAGATATGGACTCTCCTTGGCCGGCACACTAAGTCAGTTACATGATGTAAATCTCACGTGATTCAATGTTCATATAACACGTAAAGCGGCCCCTAACACTTCACCACTGCCCTCTGAAAATTACAGTGCCAATTTACAGGTGTATGATAGGTTTTATGCACAAGCCAAGGCTCTCAGAGAAAAGGGCCCTATCGTTTTTCTACAACAGTAATGGTAACTAGATGTTTAGAAGAGCTATCTCATATTAATATTCCGAGGCTGTGAGAGTTACATGCTCATTCTCGTATGTAACCGAAGTCTAGCGGCTGCTCCTTGGATAGCGTGAGGATACAAGCAGAAGTTTTCTTGTCAGGGAAGGTACCATTTGTTGATCGGATCATGACTCGTGGGTCGTGGCCCAAACCTTCTCAAACCCAAGTCTGAGTCAATTTCCCAAAATCTGGAAACCTTTCCCGAGTTACTCAACCCGAGCTCCCGACTGGGCCTAGACGGATTGCTCTTCTCTTTCACTGTCTTAGCTATCAACGTATCATGGGTCCCCCCATATTCTTGACAATACCAACATGCCATTTTGGTTAGACTTTTGACTGAACTACTGTAAATACTGGATACTATTTAATAGTTTATACTATATCCTGGATGCAACAATTTAATAAAAGTTATAGCACAGTTCTATCTGACATCAAGCTTAAGGGAACCTACAAGTGAAGGGGGCGTTGAAGTATGAGTGCATTGTGCATGTTTTGTCTGTACCATAAACTTTTAGTTAATTGGTCATTGCATGCAACTCAATAAGAAACAATTATATCCAACCAAAGAACTCTTTAAATTTTCTTTTTCGTTGCTGAGGCATGGAGATCTTTTTGATTCATTGCAAGTATATAATGTGATTTTTTTGGCTTCTTTAATGAGGTAGTTATACCTTTAGATTGCCTACACTTCGACTTTTATGCTTTTCTGGTTCTAACTAAACTTTCTGCAGTGCTATCATGACACATCTGCAGTGACAGATGAGCTAGTTCAGATTATTCTACAGCCTGGTCTTGATCCTGGAGCAGTGGATGTATTCCTTGAGTTCATCTGCTACTCTGGAGGACCTCTACCTGAAGAGTTGCTTCCATTGGTGAAGGTTAGGATGATCTCAGTTGTGTGATTAATAGTTCGTTCTGATTTTGGAAATTATTTATGGTTTTCTTTTGTTTTGTGCAGTGTCCAGTTTTGGTAGCATGGGGGGAGAAGGACCCATGGGAGCCTGTTGAGCTTGGAAGAGCCTATGCATCTTTTGATACAGTTGAAGATTTTGTTGTCTTGCCAGATGTTGGACACTGCCCTCAGGTTCTATTTGCAACAGATTAATTTAGTCAGCTACTGTATTATCTGGCAGTCTGCCTAGTGTTTTGTACCTTTGCATCTGGGGCGTGCTGTTTTATTTGTTTGTATTTGCCTTGTAGGATGAAGCACCTGAGCTTGTTAATCCACTTGTCGAATCATTTGTCCAGCGCCATACTTAGCACATGGGCGAGCATCTTTCAGGGCCCTGCCTGAGGCAGGGCGGGAGGAGCGGCCGACCTGGGCCCCCATCTCCCAGGGGCCTACCGTACACAAAGTTCAATAGGAATATAGGATAGAAACGGATATTATTTACTATACCAATATATTTTTGAGTTTGTTAGGAGAATGGATTGCTGTCCCAATATATTTGTTGTTTATCGGATATTATTTACTATACCAATAACTGTGGCATCAGCTGAAAGGAGCTTCTCAAAGCTTAAGTTATTGAAGAATTATTTAAGGTCTACAATGTCTCAAGAAAGGTTAAACGAACTAGCAACTTTATGTATTGAGAAGAAATTATTAGATGATGTCAATATTGAAGCCATCATTGAGGATTTTGCATCTAGAAATGTTAGAAGATATTTTTAAGTTGATCTCTACAATATATTTGAGGTAATAATCTTACTTCTATTTTTTACTGCTCAAGTCTTTCTGTGGTACATCAAATATAATTAGTTGATATATATAATAGTAAAAAATAGTTTTTATGGTGTTGAGACCTCTATTTATAATCTTGTCCCGGGCCCCTCAAAAGTCAGGAACGGCCCTGGCATCTTTCTATGTTTATTAATGCCCTTTCCCAGCAGGGCCTCGTGCTGGAAAATGTGAACGTAAGGTTATGTTATTTACAAATGGGTCCTGTTATAGCTACTGTAAGTGCTTCCCACTGCTAAACTGTTAACAAAAGACATGTTTGCCTGGAACTGACTGCAAACTGTTTTTGGAGGACTAAGTTTTGCCCTTGTGAATTGTGACCTGCAGTACTTGCATCTGAGAGCCGGGGGCAAACATCATTTGACAGATTATAATTTGATTATAAGAGATCATGAAGAAATATTTGATTTCATAACAGCAAAAGAACATGTCATCTCAGAGCAGAGAGGTTAGTACCAGGAAATATTTGAAGTTCGTACATGTATATTTGTCCTTTGCTTTATAGAATTCCTATAACCGAGCCTGCACACTTTGTACATAGATAACATTTAATCTGGACAACACTGGAAGCATATATTTCAGTAATAATACTCCACGAAAGAGAAACAAAAATCGAATACAGTTGTTCCCCCATGTATTCTTGGTTTCGATATTGGACAATCTCGTATAAACGCATTGTCATGAATTTTCCTTTTTGTCCACCTACGTGAAGACTTGGCCTATGATACTTTCGATGCTTGTGGAAATCGAGTTTTGCATGCTAGTGTGGCTAATATTTCAAACGCATCGAAACGTGATGTTTAATTCCATAAGCGTCCGCGCTTCCCGTAGCCATCAGTACTTCAGTAGTCTACCAAAAAAAAAACTGTAGCAAGTCCATCGAAGTCTGGGTTGTACACCCTGTATCGGACAGACCGGCTATAATGTACCACCTGGTTTCTGTACCGTTGTACATGCAACAGGGAAAATGGTATTTGTTCGTCTGAATGATTACACATAATTTGTCCATAAACACTGAAAACAAAATTTTGCAAGTCGCCTCTTGTCCACGTCCGACACGAAAATTTGTCCTGAACCACTCTAAACTGATGTGACTTGCAGCAGCGCAAAAAAATGGATATTCCCCTTGCACAGCAGCATATTCTTTACAGGTTCTTCTCCGTTAAAATTCCGGCGAACTAAACTGTATGTGATTCTCGTCCTACGAGTCTGAACTCTGAAACATGCGTGAACCCATTGGAGGAAGGGAGCCTTGCAAGGCGCTTGTGTGTCCTTATGTGAGACCGTGTTCAGCAGTTTACATATATGCATGGAGGTGTAAATATTTTGAGGGTGCATAATGATAACTTGTAGGTGGTATATATACGGTGAAAATTTAATCTAAATCACTAGTTTTACAAATTTGTGTCGATACATGTGTATCCACAATCTCATTCGTAGCTTCGCCTCTGTATATATAGTCACACAAAACACTGTTTTGTACTATAAACTGCACTGTCCGTATAGTGAAATTAGAATATAGATATATGAATGGGTAAACTGATAGAGATAGTGTAAATGATATTTCAAACGAACGAGGCCACCGGAATCTTTCGACCGCTCTATCCGTTTTGTTTATCCACGTAGTGGTGCGCGTGTAAAATAAACAAACTACGAGCATCTAATCAAACGAACGAGGCTGTCTGGTTGGTCATCACAGCGCATGTCCGGCCTTTTCCTTTACCTGCTCTGACCTAACCAGAAAGACAACGCAGCCCGAGGGCGCGTCGTCGCTGGCATCGCCTTGTCGCACGTTTTCCTCCCAAATGATGCTACGGCGTGCCGAAGCACGAGAGACGCTGCCACAAGCGACGAACCAGTCCGTCTCCCGTCTGTCCATGCCCGGCCTTTGGCTCCAACCAACACACGGCGGATTGGCACACAAGCTGACAAGCCCAAGCCGACACGGAACGCTAAACAACACAAGGTCATAAACAACGCAAGGTCGCCGCGTGTGTGTATCTCGTGGGAGGAGTTGAGGCGATGGAAGCTGTGGATCATATCCATGTCAAAGCTGTGGATCATATCCATGCATGTCGCCAATCAAGAACAACATACATACGGATGCATGAGCCGTGAAGCGTTCATTGAGGAAGGCACGGCCACGGCCGGGCAGTGAAGTCGTCGCCAAACAAACAAAAGCTAGGCCGCACACACGCACTGCAGCCTCGGCGAGCACTGCTGGGCAGGTCGAGGTTTCTTGCAAGCCACCGCCGCCGGTGCCGGTTCCTTGCAACGGGCAGGAGGGGGTGGCCGACAAGCCAACCCGGCCGCCGGGGCTCTGTGCGGCTGGCTGGATTTTTGTATATAAGATTGACGACTAGTGTCGCCAAAGGACGATCCCATACATTGCCACTTGTCGGGGAGGAGAGTCCGGAGCTGAGACGGCGAGCTGCCTAGCTCCGTTCCTGCTCTATATCTCAGCTCCTCCGTTCTGTCCTGTGGCCCCGAGCTGAGCTGCCAAGGATACGTACGTACGTACGTCTTGAGGGAGGCTGCCGGTCGCCCTCTTCTCTCGTCGACCTCGTCGGGGTTATGCGGAGGAGCAGGTCGTGCTTGTCCTGCGTGCCCATGGGGACGGCGGCGCTGCCCATTGAGAACCACTTCGTCGCTCCGGCTGCGCTACCGTCGGTGCCCGCCTCAGGTACATGTATCATGCTGATAAAGCTCATTGCTTATTGAATACCTGCTGCATTCATAGCTACTAGTACTCCTGTTCAGCTTGTTTCTGAACTTGTCCAATCACTGACGGGTTTGCTTTCCCTGTACGGTGGCTCTTTTTTGTGGCAGCTTGCCTGCAAATTTTATTTTTTTTTAAAAAAAAATAGAGGTAGTTTTCCTGCAATCACGTCAAAGAACATGCTTCGCTAAATTAAATGCATGGTCCTCCTAGTTTGATCCTTTGTTTGCATTATGTTTGAAACGTGACAAGATAAGCATAGATTCTCAGCTACGTCTACGTATGATCAAATTAATGAGAACAAGCTAGGATACGCCTCCAGCCTCTCAAGCCAGCTGATATTGACGCTTCATCATGTCAAAGTTGCTTTGAAGTTATGCAAGCCTCAAGAAGAACTTTATTCTTGAGGTTATGAAATTGTTCCCGGCCACTTCACTCATTTCTAATGCTGCGCCCAAAAGAAGCAAAACATGCGAATTTACTTGTTGGTTTTTGATCTACTGGTTGAGATGAAAGTGATTGACAAGCAACGTGTCAGTCATCTGAACATTTGGCTATCGCTGTAGCCTGAAATTTAGCTTAGGTTTCGTCCGCGCTGAAACTTTCTTAGCTCACCGGTGGCACCACTGTCTCAGATTCAGAGGACGGAGGATTTGGCAAGGGCAGCATAGACCTTGGAGGCCTAGAGGTGCGCCAGGTCACCACGTTTGCCAAGGTCTGGTCCACCACACAGGGCGGCCAAGACGGCCTCGGCGCCACCTTCTTCAAGCCCTCGCCGGTGCCCGCCGGCTTCTCCGTGCTCGGCCACTACGCGCAGCCCAACAACCGGCCTCTCTTCGGCCACGTCCTCGTCGGCCGGGACACGTCTGGCGCCGGCGGTGCGCTCCTCGCCGCGCCAGTGGACTACGCCCTCGTCTGGTCCAGCCCGGACGGCGCCGGCCACTTCTGGCTCCCCACGGCTCCCGAGGGCTACAAGGCCGTCGGCGTGGTGGTCACGGCCGCGGCGGACAAGCCTTCACCCGACGAGGTCCGGTGCGTCCGCGCCGACTTCACCGACGCGTGCGAGGCCGAGGACTCGGTGTGGAGCAGCGACAAGGACGGCTTCAGCGCGTCCACCCTGAGGCCGGCGGTCCGCGGCATCGAAGCCCGCGGCGTGCACGCTGGCACGTTCCTCGCCCAGAGCAGCGCGACGCCGGCGGCGGCGGCGGGCGTGTCAACGACGCTGGCGTGTCTGAAGAACAACAGCGCGAGCTACACGTCCTCCATGCCCGACCTGGCCCAGCTGAACTCCCTCCTGGCGGCCTACGCGCCGCACGTGTACCTGCACCCGAACGAGCCCTACTTCCCGTCGTCGGTGGCGTGGTTCTTCGAGAACGGCGCGCTGATGTACCAGAAGGGCAGCAGCCAGACCCCGACGCCGGTGGCCGCCGACGGGTCGAACCTCCCGCAGGGCGGCGGCAACGACGGCGGGTACTGGCTCGACCTGCCGGCGGACGGGAACCAGCGGGAGAAGGCCAAGAGGGGAGACCTCGCCGGCGCGAAGGTGTACGTGCAGGCGAAGCCGATGCTCGGCGGGACGGTGGCCGACCTCGCGGTGTGGATCTTCTACCCGTTCAACGGGCCGGCGCGCGCCAAGGTCGGCCTCATCCCGTCGATCCCGCTCGGCGAGATCGGCGAGCACGTCGGCGACTGGGAGCACGTGACGCTGCGCGTCAGCAACTTCTCCGGCGAGCTCCTCCGGATGTACTTCTCGCAGCACAGCGCGGGCACCTGGGTGGACGCGTCGCGGCTGGAGTACCTCGACGGCGGGGACGGCGGCGGGAGCAGGCCGGTGGCATACGCGTCGCTGCACGGGCACGCGTTCTACCCGAACGCGGGGACGGTGCTGCAGGGGAACTCGGGCCTGGGCATCGGGATCCGGAACGACTGCGCCAGAGGGAGCAGGCTGGACACCGGCGCGGGGCGGTGCGAGGTGGTGTCGGCGGAGTACCTCGGCGTCAAGGAGCCGGCGTGGCTCGGGTTCGAGCGCGAGTGGGGCCCGCGGGATGAGTACGACATCGGGCGCGAGATCAACCGCGCCGCTAGGCTCTTGCCACGTTCGGTGAGGGAGCGGCTAGCCAAGCTGGTGGAGAAGGTGCTCGTCGGGGAGGGCCCGACGGGGCCCAAGATGCATGGTAACTGGAGAAACGACGAGAGGGAAGCCTGATAAAGGCTTCGTATCCTTAACTGTACGATTCGTGAGGTATATACGGATCAGACGGTTTGCGATTGAAAGGATAGCGTGCTCATTAGAGGAGCTAAAAGGATTGGTTGTGTCATTGTGTGTGTGCGTGCCTGCGTGGCAGTGTATTTCCATCTCAGCTGTATGTAGGCAACGACTGCTATGCAAGCAGTCCTTCTGTGCAAGCGTGCAAGCAAATCATCTCATCCATTAGATCATGATCCAACCGTAGGTCATATTTAACACTTAAACCCTTTCACCACCAGCTCAATAATCTTTATAAAAAAAATCCTAACAAACCATGGTTGTATCTATGGTTGGATCGTAATCTAATTGATAAAATGGTTTGTTTGCACGCTTGCACAGAAGGACTATTTGCATAACAGTCGTTGCCGCTGTATGTATTCGATAATGTGTAGCATTGTTTGGTTTGCTGTTTACTGCTTTGTATGCGTTGCGGAATCTCCCGCCCCTACCGATGCTTAACTAAGTACCTACAAATGTATTTTCCAAATTCATATCCTTAACCGTACGATTCGTGAGGTATATACGGATCAGACGGTTTGCGATTGAAAGGATAGCGTGCTCATTAGAGGAGGAGGTAAAAGGATTGGTTGTGTCATTGTGTGTGCGTGCCTGCGTGGCAGTGTATTTCCATCTCAGCTGTATGTATTCGATAATGTGTAGCATTGTTTGGTTTGCTGTTCACTGCTTTATATGCCTCGCCGAATCTCCCGCCCCTACCGATGCTTAACTAATTATTTTCAAAGTTCGTGTACCTAGATAACATCCATCAATAAATCTAGGGCCACCATTACATTTAACTCTTCACTAAAAGATAAAATCATTTAACTCTTCACTAAAATATAAAATCGAGAATGAATAAAGACAGTATGGTTCACTCAATGAACATGAAGTCTCTCCGACAAAGACAACATGTCGATATGAAGACTAAGACAGTGTAGATCAAGAGAGAGCAACCCCTTGCACGGGTACTCCAATGAAGACTAGTGTATAATGTCACAGTCTTCGGCACCTTAGAAAAACATCAAGAAGTTCCTAATCTTTATTTTACTTTGAACATTTATATTTGAGCATTTATTTTGAAGTATTTACATTACTAGAATTACCATGCTAGTATAGAATTAGAACTTGGGATTCAAAACTTTTGATCCGTAGATAGAAACACTTTTAGGCACAAGGTGTGAATTTGGCTTGATAACAGGTATTAATTTGTTTAAGAAAATTTAAAATCACAATTCACCCTCCTCATAATCTCCCAAAAGATCCTTGATCACAAGTGAAGTGTCAAACTCGAAAGTGTTTGTTGTCTTAGCCCTACTGTCACCGCCTTTGTCCCCACCGCCCACCAACTTGCAAGGACTAGCCACAATATCAGATAAGATCTCCTTCATATTCTAGCCCTTGCGTTGACCATCATAGATTTCTAAAAAAACATATATAGGTCTTCATCCTTCATGATGAACAAAAGAGACCAGGATCTCTACCTTTAGAAAGTAGACACGACAAATGAAAGGATATTGTTGAGGACTAGTAAAAACCGAAGTCTGGGCTCAAAAAGTACAAACTTTTTTTTGACGAAAGTGACGTGGGGTGTCTCCGATACCACCCCACCCACTTATAGTCGCCCATTCAATGGTGTAACTTCCACCACATCACAATCAAACTTTAAGCCGTCATTTTAGCAAATAGAGCATTAGGAATACCAATTGAATTTTCACATGTCAAAACACAAACATAGTATGTTTCTCACACAAATAAGCCTAGAGGGAGAGGAGAGCCCTCGAGACCTATTCCCAACTTAAAGACTCAAGGATTAGGCCCACCTGCATCAAACCTAGCTAACCCTCAAATAGGAACTGTTAGTGAGCAAAGTCTCGGTCCCAATGGCTCTCCAATGTCTGCTATCGAAAAATGAAGACCCGCCATCAACATTTCTCTACACTAACCTTAAATAAGGAATTTCCAACTTTCCTACTAAAAGTCGCCTAGAGGGGGGGTGAATAGGCGAAACCTGAAAATTAAAACTTTATCCCCCAACTAGATCCCTTGATTAGTGGTTAGAACAAGATATACAATTATCGGAGTATAAAAACTAAGTCCTTACTTGTAAAGAGTATTGCTTTCAAATAATGCGGAATTGATAAAACAATACAACTAATAGGTCTATGAGAATAAAGCAAAGGGGCTTAGATAAGAAGATCAATGATGCAAGTTCTTTCTTGCAATGTGTTGCTTCACTAAATGAGAGTTTAACTTAAAGCAACACCAAATAATATTAGCAACGAATAGTGCAAGAAAACTTAGAAAGGGAAAGAACAAACAAATCACAAGCAATAAGCACACGAGACACGGGTGATTTGTTTTACCGAGGTTCGGCCCTCGAAGGCCTAGTCCCCGTTGAGGAGTCCACTAAGGACGGGTCTCTTTCAACCCTTTCCCTCTCTCCACCGATCACGCAAGACCGACGAGCTCTTCTTCTTCTCAAGGATCACTTAAGACCCCGCAAGGACCACCACACACTTTGGTGTCTCTTGCTAGCTTTACAAGCCTCCAAAACTTTGGAGGAAGTTCAATGGAAGTCAAAACTCCACGCGAAAATGAACACAAAGATGTAGCACACACTATCTCTCAATGAATCTCACAAGGCACTAGAGCTAAACTCACATGAGAGGCTTTATTTTGCTTGCTCTCTCTTTTGTGGCACTTGTGTGGATTGTAGTGGTCTAAATCTTGTGTATAGGATTGATCAATGAATATATGTGGTTGGGAGGGCTTGGATACGTCAACTAGATGACTTGGAATGTTGCTTGGGCTCCCACCCCTTGAAGTGGTCGGTTGGGGTGGTATTTATAGCCACCAACCAAATTGTAGCCGTTGGAGATGGTTGCTGGCGATGGGCGCACCGGACAGTCCGGTGCGCCACCGGACAGTGTCCGGTGTGCCACCGGACAGTGTCCGGTGCGTCGCCACGTCATCCTCCCGTTAGGGCTTGGAGCTGGTCGATCGTTGGAGGCTTTGTCCTCATGCGGCACCGGACAGTCCGGTGCCACACCGGACAGTCCAGTGCCCCTCTGATCTTCTACTCTGACTTCTACCGTGTGTACTGTTTTGCACTGATCACTGTTAGAGTCGACCATTGCGCGCAGACAGCCGTTGCTCTACTGGCGCACCGGACAGTCCGGTGGTGCACCGGACAGTCCGGTGAATTATAGCGGAGCTGCGCCTGAGAAACCCGAAGTTGAAGAGTTTGAGGTCGATCCTCCCTGGTGCACCGGACATTGTCTGGTGGTGCACTGGACACTGTCCGGTGGCTCACCGGACTGTCTGGTGCGCCAGACCAGGGAGCACTTTCGGTTTCCTTTGCTCCTTTCTTCTTGAACCCTTTTTAATCTTTGTATTGGTTTTAAGTTGAACCTTTGGCACCTGTAGAACATATACTCTAGAGCAAACTAGTTAGTTCAATGATTTATGTTGGGCAATTCAACCACCAAAATCAATTAGGAAAAGGTTTGACCCTATTTCCCTTTCAATCTCCCTCTTTTTGGTGATTGATGCCAACACAAACTAAAGCAAATATAAAAGTGCATATTTGAACTAGTTTGCATAAGGTAAGTGCAAAGGTTGCTTAGAATTGAAACCAATAATTATTTCAATAGATATGCATGGATGTTTTCTTCTTAGTTAAAATTTTGGACCACGCTTGCACCACGAGTTTTGTTTTTGCAAATCCTTTGTAAAATTGTTTTCAAAACATTTTGCAAATAGTCAAAGGTATATGAATAAGATTGAAAGAAGCATTTTCAAGATTTGAAATTTTCTCCCCCTGTTTCAAATGTTTTTCCTTTGACTTAACCAGAACTCCCTCTTACTGAAATTCTCCTCTTAGTGTTCAAGAGGGTTTTACAAATTTTTGAAGATACTAGAACTTTCTCCCCCTTTTGAACACGATAAGATATACCAATTTGAAAACTTCAACTTCATTTGAAAACTTCATTTTAAAAATTCTTTAAAGTTCGTAGGTGGTGGTGCGGTCCTTTTGCTTTGGGCTAATACTTTCTCCCCCTTTGGCATGAATCGCCAAAAACGGATACTTGTGAGTGAAATATAAGCCCTTTTACTTTCTCCACAATAGCAAATAAATATGAGTGAAGATTATACCAAAGTGAAGAATAATGCGAAATACCGACAAAGAGTGGATAATACCGAAGGAGTTGAGTGGAAGAGTCGTCTTTGCCGAATACTCCATTTCCCTTTCAATTCTATGACTACGCATGAGAATATACTTGAAAACACATTAGTCATAGACATAAAAGAGATATGATCAAAGGATATATCAAATTAAGCATGATCATAGTTCTATATAACATAGATTGCTCCCCCTAAATATGTGCATTGAGATGAAAACATATTTTGGCCTTAAATGCCAATTGCACATAATTAGGTTACTGAGAACAATTCTATATCATAGAGAATGTGAAGTGCATTGTGTCATAGTATAAGTGTGATGCTCATGACAGTTTATGCACTTATGAAAGCATGTTATAAACATTTTAAGCATTTTCCCTTAAGGATTTCAAAGAGGCTTAAGGACCATCCACCTTTGGAACAAAGGTAGCTTATCCTCGTTACAAGGTTAAGCTTTAAGCTCTTTGACAATTAAATCACTTCATCTAGTTTAAACAAAGATGCATTAATGCAGGAATGAAATTTTAAGAGGTTAAACTAGGTATGAAGCAAGGATATGCATGGACATGCTTTCTCTTCCTTTTATACAAGATATGCAAAGAAAGTACATAAAAGGAAGATTTAGGTACAAGTTTAAATGAGAGAAGTAGTTTTACCCTTTTGTACCTTCACATAGAGACGCTCTCTTTATTGTGCTTTGTCCTCAGTCTTATCTACTTAAGACCTATACTCAAGACAATATATGGAAATGTTTTGCACAAGAGAGAGTTCTACAACTAGTGATCCTTCTTCAAGTCATTGTTAGCATATATCAAATGGATCACAAATTGCATGAATGTATCATGAATTCTCCTTTTAACTTAGTGCATATCAAGAGAGATATCGATTGGTAGTATATACGGCACTAAGAAACATGAGTGTTAATTGAGGTTATTCAATGATCAAACAAATAACAGATGTGATCAAAAGAACAACATACACATTAGATTATCAATTAAGCTTAGAGTAGGAGAATCCAACAAATATGCTACTTGAGAGTGAAAAATAAGAATTGAAAAATAGTAGCATACTTCATGAGAAACTCATTCTCATGCAAGAGACTATATGAAATTACTAAGATAAAGTGATAGTCTCAACATAATCAAGATATAGAAAGAGGCTCCCCCTAAAGATATGCATCAAGTATTTGAATGAATTGAATGGATGAATTTACTCTAAAGACAAATAGGGAGAAGCATTATACATCTTGATCAAGGCTCATAAAATTTGCAATAAATAACTTAAGCCTGGTATTCTTCACTATGAAAGGATTTAGAATACTCACAACCACACCATTGATTGTTTTGAGGATCTTATTATCCAAGTGAGTGTTGTTGTTGTTGACGTCCTTTTCTTTCATGTGAGTGTCCTCCCTTTGTAGTTGTTTCTTTTTCCTTTCAAACTTATTGAAAATACTCAAGAAAGATGTTAATAGCACAAGGGAGCATATGATGAATGATGACTTCTTTAGATAAGAAATATAAACAATTCATCATCCATAAGTCACATGAAGTAAAATCCTTATCCTTAGTGCATATCATTAGAGAGGAGGAATATGCACCTTTTAAACATTTTGATCAGTCATAGGAATTTTACTTCTTCATATTGAATTTTATATCATAACTTAAAAGCATATCAATATGATAATGGTTATAGCAAAGGCATGAAATAGATTCTAATGGACTAGTGTATTTATGAGAACCTAGCAAGAATTAAGTCCAATACAGAATCTATTCTTCACATAGATAGAATATGATAAATTAGAGTAAATAAACAATGATGAGAAACAGAGTTCCCATACCTTTGCTTTTACCTTTCTTCCTTTGGGTGAAGAGTAACCCTTGAGGCTTGTGGCTTTAAACGTGCACTTACTCTCTTGTATATTTCCATAAGTAAGCTCAAGAGATATGTCATTAGTAGCACAAGCACTAGTTTCCCTTTTTGTAATCAATTTGATAATGAATGAAACCATAGATTACTAAAACATGGAAACTTCATAGCATGAACTAGATTATCCATAGATGATGTTATGCTCAATTTTAACTCATAAAACAAGCATAAATAATCCTTTAAGATTGTGGGAATAAATCTAATTCATGATATGGAAAGCGATAAATGTGAAACAATCATATCCAATTTAAGCAAGTAGAAACACATCATAAATCATTGGATTGATTTTTCTCTTCATGTTAGATTACGCATTTCCAAAGAGAAACTTATTCTCTACAAGTGAGACTACTTAGGTTACTTAAATAAAATCATTAGTCTCACTATTCTAGTTATAGAGAGAGTTTTCCTTTTATAAGTGTCCTAAGGATTTGAATTCCTTACATGACACCTTATTCCTTTAAGAACATGAAATATCTCTCTATATCTAGAATCATGGCAATAATAGAATGACTAGTGAGAAACATGCCATGAGATACTTGCAACAATTTAAAGCATGTAGATTGCCATAGTATGGAAATGATGAGTATGCAATCTACCATATGAGAGGAAATTCTTCAAAGAATGGTAATATAAATTTGAAGATATTTGAAGTGCTTCTTTTTCTATGCGACTACACAAGACACATGAGAAATCATAATTTAAGATAGTTGCACTTAAAAACACAAGTGTTACCATCCTTCGGCTTTCCTCCATGTTGTAGGCCTTGATTTTTCCGCACAAGATAATTCTTTATTTCCTACAACATCAATATCTTCCCCGAGATGATATGAGTTTTAGACATAACAATTTGAAATAACTTAGGGTCAATCTTGGATATATGGATCATTGAAGATTGATAGCTTGAGTTAAATTGAATTAACTTTCTCAAGCACCCCAAAGCTTCATATCATCTCCTTCTCCTGCAAAGCTTGTCAAGCATATTTTGGTACCCATCGCTTGATGGGTCCATCATGGTTAGTCAACAAAGATCTAGGAACCCAAAAGTCCTTTGTGTTAGCACTAGGTAAACTCATTACCTTTCTAGCATAAGTTGCAATTTTGGGTTGCCTAGTTACAAGAGAATTAATTGACAAGATAGGAGTGGAAATGTTACCAATGGGACAATCTTTGCATTCATGTCCCTTCTTTCGGCATATGTAGCATAGGCGATCTTCAAGCCTTGAAGATCTCTTCCTTCCTTGTTTCTTGCTTGCTACATGGTTAGTGAATATTTTCTTTTCTAACATTATGCCTTTTTGTTTTAAATGGGGACAAGATCGAAATAAGTGTCCCTTCTTGGAGCATTTAAAACAAAGTTTATCATCCTTGTTAATAATCAAGTCATTTTTAATATAGGGACATGACCTAATCGAGTGCCCCTTTTCAAAGCATTCACTACACTTCTTACTTCTCTTAGTGTGAAGTGTGGCTTGATTATTACTTTGGATGTTACCTTTTATGGAGGCGTGGTTGAGGCTTTTGGAGGAGGCATTGATTTTCATCTTTTGTTCCTTCCTCTTGGCAATCCTCAAGTCCTTGACATTTTCTTCAAGGGATTCAGTGCATGCCACGGTTGTTCCTGTCTCAAGCTTATTCACCATGTGATCACGATTATCTTGAGAAGGTTGAGCAATGTACTTCCCTTTTAGTTGTGTCAAGCTCATTTTTAGCCTCTCATTTTCTTCTTTGAGCTTTTGATATGTATCATTGTTTGTTCCTGCAAATTCTAGCTCAAAGGAAGATTTGCTTGTCGACGGACAACAAGCATTAGCACATGGTAATGTAGTTTCAATTTGAATACATGTGCATGAGTGAGGTTGTTGGGATTTTAAGTTTTCTATCACAATCTCATGAGCAATATTTAATATGATATGATCATCCATAAGATTTTCATGAGAACATAGGAGCATATCATATTTTTCTTGAAAAGCTAGATTTTCATCTTTTAGCTCTTCTACTTGGTCCTTAAGCAAGGCATTCCTATTTACTAATTGAGCGATACAATGTAAAGCGTTATCTTGCTCAATTGAAATAGTTTCATACCTTTGGACCAAATCAACATGAGAGCACTTTAGCTCCTCATGTTCTTTAGTCAACTTGTCAAAGTGTAGCATTTTCATGAAGAGAACATTTTCTAGCCTTTGACGAGCTTTGCTTTGCTCTCTCGCTCTTTCTAGAAGTTTGAGCATGACCGTCTTATCTTCTTGGCTTAGGCGAGCGTAGAGTTGCATGAAGCTTCTTTCTTCCTCCTCATCCTCGTTTGTGCTTCCGCTATCATTTTCATTAGCCACACAACAAATGTGGGAATCGAAATGGGAAGACAAACCTCTTGGAGAGGTGGATTCATCGTTTGGTCTCCAACGGTCATTTTCTTCTTCTTCCTTGTACGGGTTAGTATCACAAAGACCAAAGGAAGTAGAAGCACAAAATGAACTATCATGTTTGGACTCATCAAGTTTGCTTTTAATTCTAGTCCAAATATCATGCGCATCACGAATAAATTCATTATAATTCATTATGAAGGCATGATAATCTTCTTTGCTAAGAGAATTACTTAAGATGTCATAAGCTAGGTAGTTTAAGCGTATACATCTTTGATCTTCCTCGGAAGCATTTTTTCTATCATCACTAGGAGGAATAATACTCTTGTCTAAAATTTGTTCTAATTGTGGATCTACCATTCTAAAAGCATTTATCACCCTAGTAGACCACGAATCATAATTAGAACAATCGGAAAGTAATATCTCAAGAGTTACCTCCTTGTTTTCCTTCAGAGTTGTCTTCTTGTTCTTTTGGGATCTTCTGCGAGCCATCACTTCGAGTTGTTAGACTCAATATGAAGTGCCTAGCTCCGATACCAATTGAAAGTCGCCTAAAGGGGGGGTGAATAGGCGAAACCTAAAAATTAAAACTTTATCCCCCAACTAGATCCCTTGATTAGTGGTTAGAATAAGATATACAATTATCGGAGTATAAAAACTAAGTCCTTGCTTGTAAAGAGTATTGCTTTCAAATAATGCGGAATTGATAAAACAATACAACTAATAGGTCTATGTAAGAAAATCAATGATGCAAGTTCTTTCTTGCAATGTGTTGCTTCACTAAATGAGAGTTTAACTTAAAGCAACACCAAATAATATTAGCAACGAATAGTGCAAGAAAAACTTAGAAAGTGAAAGGGAATTAGGCTTACACCTATTTTCTAAATTGATTTTGGTGGTTGAATTGCCCAACACAAAAAATTGGACTAACTAGTTTGCCCAAGTTTATAAGTTCTACAGGTACCAAAGGTTCACAATAAGCCAATAAAAAGATCAAGAGAAAGGGTTCAACCAAAGGAGCAAAGAGACAACCGAAGGCACCCTGGTCGGGCGCACCGGACTGTCTGGTGTGCCACCTGCCGGCGTTTCGACCCGGGGGGTCCCTGGATCGACGAGTAAATTGTCGCCGCGTGCCCCAGCCCAGATGGTTCGGCGCGAGGCGGAATGCGAAGGGGGGAGAGCAGCCGGAGGGAGATAGGCGTGGGAGGTGGAACCCGCGGCCTTCGTGTTAGCCCCGCGCCCAGGTCGGGTGCGCTTGCAGTAGGGGGTTACAAGCGTCCACGCGGGAGGGAGCGAGCGGCCTTGCGCGAGCGCCGTCCCGTCCTTCCCCGTGCGGCCAACCCTCTGTAAGAGGGCCCTGGACCTCCTTTTATAGGCGTAAGGAGAGGATCCAGGTGTACAATGGGGGGTGTAGCAGTGTGCTAACGTGTCTAGCGGAGGAGAGCTAGCGCCCTAAGTACATGCCATCGTGGCAGCCGGAGAGGTTTTGGCACCCAGTTTGTGTGATGTCGTGGCCGTCGGAGGAGTGCTGGAGCCTGGCGGAAGGACAGCTGTCGGGGCTGTCGAGTCCTTGCTGACGTCCTCTTGCTTCCGTAAGGGGGCTGAGAGCCGCCGTCGTCACAGGGCATGCGGGGCGCCATCATTACTCGTATAGTGGAGCGAGCCAGATGGGACGCCGGTCTTGTTCCCCGTAGCCTGAGTCAGCTCGGGGTAGGGTAATGATGGCGCCTCCTGTCGACGTGGTCGGTCCGTGCCCTAGGTTGGGCGAGGTGGAGGCTCCTCCAAGGTCGAGGTCGAGTCTGTCTTCCAAGGTCGAGGTCGAGTCCGAGCCCCCGGGTCGGACAAGGCGGAGACCGTCGGCTGAGGCCAGGGCTGAGTCCGAGCCCTGGGTTCGGGCGAAGTGGAGTTCGTCGTCCTTCAAGGCTGAGCCCGAGTCTGAGCCCTGGGGTCGGGCGGAGCGGAGTTCGTCGTCTTTCGGGGCTGAGCCCGAGTCCGAGCCCTAGGGTCGGGTGGAGCGGAGTTCGTCGTCTTCCGGGGCCGAGCCCGAGTCCGAGCCCCGGGGTCGGGCGGAGCGGAGTTCGTCGTCTTTCGGGGCTGAGCCCGAGTCCGAGCCCTGGGGTCGGGCAGAGCGGAGTTCGTCGTCTTCCGGGGCCGAGCCAGAGTCCAAGCCCTGGGGTCGGGCGGAGCGGAGTTTCCCATGGCGCCTAGGGCTGGACTTGGCTGCTGTCAGCCTCACTCTGTCGAGTGGCTCAGCAGTCGGAGCGGCGTAGGCGACGCTGTCCTCTTGTTAGACCGGTCAGTGGAGCGGCGAAGTGACTGCGGTCACTTCGGCTCTGTCGACTGGAGGGCATGCGTCAGGATAAAGGTGTCAGGCCATCTTTGCATTAAATGCCCCTGCGATTTGGTCGGTTGGCGTGGCGATTTGGCCAAGGTTGCTTCTTGGTGAAGACTGGGCCTCGGGCGAGCCGAAGGTGTGTCCGTTGCTGGAGGGGGTCCTCGGGCGAGACGTAGATCCTCTGGGGTCGGCTGCCCTTGCCCGAGGCTGGGCTCGGGCGAGGCGTGATCGCGTCCCTCGAATGGACCGATCCTTGACTTAATCGCACCCATCAGGCCTTTGCAGCTTTGTGCTGATGGGGGTTACCAGCTGAGATTTAGGAGTCTTGAGGGTACCCCTAATTATGGTCCCCGACAGTAGCCCCCGAGCCTCGAAGGGAGTGTTAATACTCGCTTGGAGGCTTTTGCCGCACTTTTTTGCAAGGGGACCAGCCTTTTTTGGTTGCATTTTGTTCCGGTGGGTGCGCGCGAGCGCACCCGCCGGGTGTAGCCCTTGAGGCCTCAGAGGAGTAGTTTGACTCCTTCGAGGTCTTAGTGCGTTTCGCAACACTTCGGCTGGTCTGGTTGTTCCCTCATGCGAGCTGGCCGTAGCCCGGGTGCACGGTCGAGTCCCATGTTCTCGGGCTGGTATGTTGACGCTGTCAACGGTTTGGCCGGAGCTGGTTTTGCGAGAGCAGCCCCCGAGCCTCTACACAGGGCGAGAGGACGGTCAAGGACAGACTCGATTTTTTTACATACGCCCCTGCGTCGCTTTTCCGCAAGGAGGAGGGGGGGAAAGCACCATGTTGCCCTCGGAGGGCGCCAAACATGGTGTCTCCGGTGAGCTGCTGGCGGGTAATCCGAGTGGACGTCCGTGCCCCATTTGTTAGGGGTCGGCTAGAGGCCCGGAGGCGCGTTCCAAAAGTACCTGCGGGTGATCTGCCGGACCTGGTCCCCTTTTGATGGGGTCCGAGGGCTCGATGCCTCCCTCTGATGGGATTCCGTTACAAGATCGTTCCCGCTGGTCTCGGAAATGTCCTAGGGTACTGAGAGCACCTAGAGGGGTGGGGTGAATAGGTGATCCTGTAAAAACTTAAACTTATAGCCACAAAACTTGATTAGGCGTTAGCACAGTTTATGCCAAGTGGCTAGAGAGGAGTCAAAACACAATAACCACAAGAATCCAATCACAGAGATGACACAGTGGTTATCCCGTGGTTCGGCCAAGTACAAAACTTGCCTACTCCACGTTGTGGCGTCCCAACGGACGAGAGTTGCACTCAACTCCTCTCAAGTGATCCAATGATCAACTTGAATACCACGGTGTTCTTGCTTTTCTTTTCTCAATCCCGTTTGCGAGGAATCTCCACAACTTGGAGCCTCTCGCCCTTACAAAAGATGTTCACAGAGAATCACAGAGCAAGGGAGGGATTAGCAACTCACACACGACACAAAGATCACAGCGAATACGCACACACAAAACCCAGACTTGAGCTCAAAAGACTAGCACACTAGAACGGAGCTCAAATCACTAGAATGTCGAACAAGTGCGCGAGATTGATGTGTGAGTGATCAAGAGTGCTCAAGGAATGCTTGGTTTATTCCTCCATGCGCCTAGGGGTCCCTTTTATAGCCCCAAGGCAGCTAGGAGCCGTTGAGAACACATCTGGAAGGCTATCCTTGCCTTCTGTCGTCGGGCGCACCGGACAGTCCGGTGCACACCGGACACTGTCCGGTGCCCGATTTGTTTCCATAAAAAGCTCATCCGACCGTTGCTTTCTGATGCAGATCTGCGCACAGTTGGCGCACCGGACATGTCCGGTGCACACCGGACAGTCCGGTGTATCTTTCCGACCGTTGGCTCGGCCACGTGTCGCGCGCCGATCGCGCGGCCGACCGTTGGCCCGGCCGACCGTTGGCTCACCGGACAGTCCGGTGCACACCAGACAGTCCGGTGAATTTTAGCCGAAGTCGCCGGAGAAAAACCCGAGAGCGGCTGGTTTGCTCCGCGCTGGTCTGGCGCACCGGACACTGTCCGGTGCACACCGGACAGTCCGGTGCCCCAGTCCGAAGCAGACTTTGGCTGTACACAGCCACTCTCCACTTCTTTTCTTTTCTTCTTTCTCCTGTTTCTTAACACTTAGACAAGATGTTAGTACACAAAACTAATGTACTAAGGCTTAGAAACATACCTTAACTTGTGATTTGCACTTTGTTCATCCATGGGCATATTTTCACATTTAAGCACTTGTGTTTGCACTCAATCACCAAAATACTTAGAAATGGCCCAAAGGCACATTTCCCTTTCAATCTCCCCCTTTTTGGTGATTTATGCCAACACAACATAAAGCAAGTGGAACAAGTGCAAAACTACTTCAAATAAAAACTAACTTTGAGTTTTGACATATATGGATCATCCTTTGCCACCACTTGGTTTGTTTTTGCAAATCAAACTCAAATCTCTATCTCTAAGTCAAACACACATATTGAAGCATAAAGAGAGTCATTCCAAAGAATTTGACCACGGATTTCAAAAACTCCCCCTTTTTCTCATAATCAACATTTCTCCCCACAAGAAGCCAACTTTTGACAAAAGAGACAATACAAGAGTTTTGACAAACCAAAAGCTCTATTCTACTTTTTCAAAATTTCTCAAGTGGTAGCTGATCCATTTATTGCTTTGGCCTTTATTTTCTCCCCCTTTGGCATCAAGCACCAAAACGGGATCAATCTTGGCCCTTTTAACCCCATTGCCTCACCAAAGTCTTCAATTAAGAGCAAATGGCAATAAGATTTCATGAGATGAACTTGGAATTAGTTACCCTCTCATCGGAGTGCAGTGGAAGTCTTTCATGGTCCAAGTCCACCTTTTCCCTTTCAATCCTCCTTCGAGACTAAATTATCAAACTCAAGCACATGGTTAGTCTCAAAGGGTCAAGTTGTAACACATCTCCCCCTAAACATGTGCATCACTTTGCAACGGACTTGTGAGGTCCAGGGAGTGTTTGTACAACTTGAGCACCACAATAAGCAACAAAATGCAGAATGAACATGATCAAAGGCATAAACATATGTATGCTACAATTCAATCCAAGTTCCGCGAATCTAAGACATTTAGCTCACTACGCAGCCTGCAAAAGGTCTTCTCATCTAGAGGCTTGGTAAAGATATCGGCTAGCTGGTTTTCGGTGCTAACGTGAAACACTTCGATATCTCCCTTTTGCTGGTGGTCTCTCAAAAAGTGATACCGGATGTCTATGTGCTTTGTGCGGCTGTGCTCAACAGGATTCTCCGCCATGCGGATAGCACTCTCATTGTCACATAGGAGTGGGACTTTGCTCAGATTGTAGCCAAAGTCCCGGAGGGTTTGCCTCATCCAAAGTAGTTGCGCGCAACACTGACCTGCGGCAACGTACTCGGCCTCAGCGGTGGATAGGGCAACGGAGGTTTGTTTCTTAGAGTTCCATGACACCAGGGACCTTCCTAAGAATTGGCACGTCCCCGATGTACTCTTCCTATCGACCTTACATCCAGCATAGTCGGAGTCTGAGTATCCAACTAAGTCAAAGGTAGACCCCTTTGGATACCAGAGCCCGAAGCAAGGCGTAGCAACCAAATATCTAAGAATTCGCTTCACCGCCACTAAGTGACACTCCTTAGGATCGGATTGAAATCTAGCACACATGCATACGCTAAGCATAATATCCGGTCTACTAGCACATAAGTAAAGCAAAGAACCTATCATTGACCGGTATGCTTTTTGATCAACGGACTTACCTCCTTTGTTGAGGTCGGTGTGTCCGTCGGTCCCCATCGGAGTCTTTGCGGGCTTGGCGTCCTTCATCCCAAACCGCTTTAGCAGATCTTGCGTGTACTTCGTTTGGGAGATGAAGGTGCCGTCCTTGAGTTGCTTCACTTGGAACCCAAGGAAGTAGTTCAACTCGCCCATCATCGACATCTCGAATTTCTGCGTCATCACCCTGCTAAACTCTTCACAAGACTTTTGGTTAGTAGAACCAAATATTATGTCATCGACATAAATTTGGCACACAAACAAATCACCATCACATGTCTTTGTAAAAAGAGTTGGATCGGCTTTCCCAACCTTGAAAGCATTAGCAATTAAAAAGTCTCTAAGGCATTCATACCATGCTCTTGGGGCTTGCTTAAGTCCGTAGAGCGCCTTAGAGAGCTTACACACGTGGTCGGGGTACAGTTCATCCTCGAAGCCAGGGGGTTGCTCCACGTACACTTCCTCCTTGATTGGCCCGTTGAGGAAAGCGCTCTTCACATCCATTTGGTACAACCTGAAAGAATGGTGAGCGGCATATGCTAGCAAGATACGAATGGACTCTAGCCTAGCCACCGGAGCGAAAGTCTCCTCAAAGTCCAAACCTGCGACTTGGGCATAACCTTTTGCCACAAGTCGAGCCTTGTTCCTCGTCACCACCCCGTGCTCGTCCTGTTTGTTGCGGAACACCCACTTGGTTCCCACAACATTTTGCTTCGGACGAGGCACCAGTGTCCAAACTTCATTGCGCTTGAAATTGTTGAGCTCCTCCTGCATGGCCAACACCCAGTCCGGATCTAGCAAGGCCTCCTCTACCCTGAAAGGCTCAATAGAGGAGACAAAAGAGTAATGCTCACAAAAATTGACTAAACGAGATCGAGTAGTTACTCCCTTGCTGATGTCACCCAGAATTTGGTCGACGGGATGATCCCTTTGAATCATCGCTCGAACTTGGGTTGGAGGTGCCGGTTGCACTTCTTCCTCCATCACATGATCATCTTGTGCTCCCCCTTGATCAAGCGCCTCCACTTGAGGTACCTGTTCGTCATCTTCGGTTGGGGGATGCACCATAGTTGAGGAAGAAGGTTGATCTTGTTCATCTTGTTCCTGTGGCCGTACTTCTCCAATCGCCATGGTCCGTATAGCGGCCGTCGGAACATCTTCTTCATCTACATCATCACAATCAACAACTTGCTCTCTTGGAGAGCCATTAGTCTCATCAAATACAACGTCGCTAGAGACTTCAACCAAACCCGATGATTTGTTGAAGACTCTATACGCCTTTGTATTTGAGTCATAACCTAACAAAAACCCTTCTACAGCTTTGGGAGCAAACTTAGAATTTCTACCTTTCTTCACTAGAATGTAGCACTTGCTCCCAAATACACGAAAGTAAGATACATTGGGTTTGTTACCGGTTAGAAGCTCATACGACGTCTTCTTGAGGAGGCGGTGAAGGTAGACCCTGTTGATGGCGTGGCAAGCCGTGTTCACGGCTTCCGACCAAAACCGCTCGGGGGTCTTGAACTCACCAAGCATAGTCCTTGCCATGTCGATTAGCGTCCTGTTCTTCCTCTCTACCACACCATTTTGCTGTGGTGTGTAGGGAGCGGAGAACTCATGCTTGATCCCTTCCTCCTCAAGGAACTCTTCCACTTGAAGGTTCTTGAACTCGGACCCGTTGTCGCTTCTTATCTTCTTCACCTTGAGCTCAAACTCATTTTGAGCTCTCCTGAGGAAGCGCTTGAGGGTCCCTTGGGTTTCAGACTTATCCTGCAAAAAGAACACCCAAGTGAAGCGGGAAAAGTCATCAACAATAACTAGACCATACTTACTCCCTCCTATGCTCAGATAGGCGACGGGTCCGAAGAGGTCCATATGCAGCAGCTCCAGGGGTCTTGAAGTGGTCATCACATTCTTGCTGTGATGTGCTCCTCCAACTTGTTTACCTGCTTGACAAGCTGCACAAGGTCTATCTTTTTCGAATTGTACGTTAGTCAAACCTATCACGTGTTCTCCCTTTAGAAGCTTGTGAAGGTTCTTCATCCCCACATGTGCTAAGCGGCGATGCCACAGCCAGCCCATGCTAGTCTTAGCTATTAAGCATGCATCTAGACCGGCCTCCTCTTTTGCAAAATCAACTAAATAAAGTTTGCCGTCTAATACACCCTTAAAAGCTAGTGAACCATCACTTCTTCTAAAGACAGACACATCTACATTTGTAAATAGACAGTTATACCCCATGTTGCATAATTGACTAACAGATAGCAAATTATATCCCAAGGACTCAACTAAAAACACATTAGAAATTGAGTGCTCATTTGAGATTGCAATTTTACCTAATCCTTTTACCTTGCCTTGATTCCCATCACCGAATATAATTGAATCTTGGGAATCCTTATTCTTGACGTAGGAGGTGAACATCTTCTTCTCCCCCGTCATATGGTTTGTGCATCCGCTATCAATAATCCAGCTTGAACCCCCGGATGCATAAACCTGCAAGGCAAATTTAGGCTTGGGACTTAGGTACCCAACTCTTGTTGGGTCCTACAAGGTTAGCACAAATATTCTTAGGGACCCAAATGCAAGTTTTGTCTCCCTTGCATTTTGCCCCTAACTTCCTAGCAACTATTTTTCTATCCTTTCTACAAATTGCAAAGGGTGCATTGCAAGCATAATAAATGATAGAAGGTTCATTTGCTACTTTCCTAGGAGCATGAATAACATTCTTTTTAGGAACAACATTTTTCCTAGTAACATTTCTATTATTCACATAAGAAGAACTAGGAGCAAACATGGCATGAGAGTCATAAACATATGAATCAAAAGCATCATAACTCCTATTTGCATTTCTAGTATGTCTTCTATCATGATACAAAAAGGCATGGTTCCTTTTAGCACTAGTAGCCATAGGGGCCTTCCCTTTCTCCTTGGCGGGAATGGGAGCCTTATGGCTTGTTAAGTTCTTGGCTTCCCTCTTGAAGCCAAGCCCATCCTTAATTGAGGGATGTCTACCAACCGTGTAGGCATCCCTAGCAAATTTTAGTTTTTCAAAATCACTTTTGCTAGTCTTAAGTTGAGCATTAAGACTAGCCACTTCATCATTTAGTTTTGAAATTGAAACTAAGTGTTCACTACAAGCATTAACATCAAAATCCTTACACCTAGTACAAATTACAACATGTTCTACACAAGAGTTAGATTTATTTGATATTTCTAATTTAGCATTCAAATCGTCATTAATGCTTCTTAATTTAGAAATTGTCTCATGGCAAGAAGATAATTCACAAGAAAGCATTTCATTTCTTTTATTTTCTAGAGCAAGAGAATTTTGTGCACTAACAAATTTATCATGTTCTTCATACAACAAATCCTCTTGCTTTTCTACAAGCATGTTCTTATCATTCAAGGCATCAATCAATTCATTAATTTTGTCTACCTTGGTTCTATCTAGACCTTTAAACAAGCATGAATAATCAATTTCATCTTCATCACTAGATTCATCATCACTAGAAGAAGCATAAGTGGTATCTCGAGTACTTACTTTCTTCTCCCTTGCCATAAGGCAAGTATGATGCTCGTTGGGGAAGAGAGATGACTTGTTGAAGGCGGTGGCGGCGAGTCCTTCATTGTCGGAGTCGGAGGAGGAGCAGTCCGAATCCCACTCCTTTCCGATATGTGCTTCGCCCTTGGCCTTCTTGTAGTGCTTCTTCTTCTCTCTTTTGTTCCCCTTTTCCTGGTCACTTTCATTATCCGGACAGTTAGCAATAAAATGACCAAGCTTACCGCATTTGAAGCATGATCGCTTTCCCTTGGTCTTAGTCTTGCTCGGCTGTCCATTGCGACTCTTTAGCACCGTCTTGAATCGTTTGATGATGAGGACCATCTCTTCATCATTAAGACCGGCCGCCTCAATTTGTGCCACCTTGCTGGGTAGCGTTTCCTTGCTTCTTGTTGCCTTGAGAGCAATGGGTTGAGGCTCATGGATTGGACCATTCAACGCGTCGTCCACGTACCTTGCCTCCTTGATCATCATTCGCCCACTCACAAATTTTCCAAGGATTTCTTCGGGCGACATCTTGATGTACCTAGGATTTTCACGAATATTGTTCACCAAGTGAGGATCAAGAATGGTAAATGACCTTAGCATTAGGCGGACGACGTCGTGATCCGTCCATCGCGTGCTTCCGTAGCTCCTTATTTTGTTGATAAGGATCTTGAGCCTGTTGTATGTTTGTGTCGGCTCCTCGCCCCTTATCATCGCAAATCGTCCGAGCTCGCCCTCCACCAACTCCATCTTGGTGAGTAAGGTGACATCATTCCCCTCATGAGAGATCTTGAGGGTGTCCCATATCTGCTTGGCATTGTCCAAGCCGCTCACCTTGTGATACTCATCCCTGCGCAGAGAGGCTAGCAACACAGTAGTAGCTTGTGCATTTTTATGGATCTGTTCATTAATAAATGAAGGGCTATCCGAGCTATCAAATTTCATTCCACTTTCTACAATCTCCCAAATGCTTGGATGGAGAGAAAATAGGTGAGTACGCATTTTGTGACTCCAAAATCCGTAGTCCTCTCCATCAAAGTGAGGAGGCTTGCCAAGTGGAATGGGGAGCAAATGAGCATTTGAGCTATGTGGAATGCGCGAATAATCAAAAGAAAAGTTTGAGTTAACCGTCTTTTGTTTGTCGTGATCGTCGTTGTCCTTTTGGGAAGAAGAGGACTCGTCGCTGTCGTAGTAGACGATCTCCTTGATGCGCCTTGTCTTCTTCTTCTTCCCATCTTTGTGCCTGTGGCCCACGCCCGAGTCGTTGGACTTGTCATCCCTTGGCTCGTTGACGAAGGACTCCTTCTCCTTGTCGTTGATCACAATTCCCTTCCCCTTAGGATCCATCTCTTCGGGCGGTTAGTCCCTTTCTTGAAGAGAACGGCTCCGATACCAATTGAGAGCACCTAGAGGGGGGGTGAATAGGTGATCCTGTAAAAACTTAAACTTATAGCCACAAAACTTGATTAGGCGTTAGCACAGTTTATGCCAAGTGGCTAGAGAGGAGTCAAAACACAATAACCACAAGAATCCAATCACAGAGATGACACAGTGGTTATCCCGTGGTTCGGCCAAGTACAAAACTTGCCTACTCCACGTTGTGGCGTCCCAACGGACGAGAGTTGCACTCAACTCCTCTCAAGTGATCCAATGATCAACTTGAATACCACGGTGTTCTTGCTTTTCTTTTCTCAATCCCGTTTGCGAGGAATCTCCACAACTTGGAGCCTCTCGCCCTTACAAAAGATGTTCACAGAGAATCACAGAGCAAGGGAGGGATTAGCAACTCACACACGACACAAAGATCACAGCGAATACGCACACACAAAACCCAGACTTGAGCTCAAAAGACTAGCACACTAGAACGGAGCTCAAATCACTAGAATGTCGAACAAGTGCGCGAGATTGATGTGTGAGTGATCAAGAGTGCTCAAGGAATGCTTGGTTTATTCCTCCATGCGCCTAGGGGTCCCTTTTATAGCCCCAAGGCAGCTAGGAGCCGTTGAGAACACATCTGGAAGGCTATCCTTGCCTTCTGTCGTCGGGCGCACCGGACAGTCCGGTGCACACCGGACACTGTCCGGTGCCCGATTTGTTTCCATAAAAAGCTCATCCGACCGTTGCTTTCTGATGCAGATCTGCGCACAGTTGGCGCACCGGACATGTCCGGTGCACACCGGACAGTCCGGTGTATCTTTCCGACCGTTGGCTCGGCCACGTGTCGCGCGCCGATCGCGCGGCCGACCGTTGGCCCGGCCGACCGTTGGCTCACCGGACAGTCCGGTGCACACCGGACAGTCCGGTGAATTTTAGCCGAAGTCGCCGGAGAAAAACCCGAGAGCGGCTGGTTTGCTCCGCGCTGGTCTGGCGCACCGGACACTGTCCGGTGCACACCGGACAGTCCGGTGCCCCAGTCCGAAGCAGACTTTGGCTGTACACAGCCACTCTCCACTTCTTTTCTTTTCTTCTTTCTCCTGTTTCTTAACACTTAGACAAGATGTTAGTACACAAAACTAATGTACTAAGGCTTAGAAACATACCTTAACTTGTGATTTGCACTTTGTTCATCCATGGGCATATTTTCACATTTAAGCACTTGTGTTTGCACTCAATCACCAAAATACTTAGAAATGGCCCAAAGGCACATTTCCCTTTCAGGTACCTCGGGAGCGTAGCCCGAGCCTTGGTTATGTATCGAACATACCTAGGGTCATCCCTCGCTCTGTGTCTGAGGCGACTGTGAACCCTTCGAGGGCCAGCCTACGAACCCCTGATCAGTAGTGGGCGCGGAGCCCGAGTGGCCTGAGGCGGCCGTTGAACCCTTCCGAGGGGCCGGCCATCGAACCTCTGACCAGTAGTGGGCGCAGAACCCAAGCACTCTGAGGCGGCCATTGAACCCCTCCGAGGGGCCAGCCTTTGAACCTCTGATCAGTAGGGAGGCTCGGGGCCTGTTTCCTTCGCGGAGAAGGATCCTTTTCGGGGTATCCCCCTTTCCCGGTCCCTATTGTAAGAGAGAGAAAGAGGAAAAGGATACGAAATCGAATGACGTGGCGTACCTTTTTCGACACGGTCATTATGGCGAAGGCGAAGCGTCGCTTGCTTCTCCTGCCTGAGGCGCCACCTATCCCGCCGCGGAGTTAATGCGAGGCGGCCGTTGCGCGTGTGCGAGCCGTTCGAGGAACGGAACACGGGCGCGCCGTCTTCACGCCGTGAGAGAGGGTTCTCTCGCTGCCCCTGGATGGGACGTAAGCTTGGCTGACGACGCGACCGCTGCTCCTGTCCGCCTGCCACCGCCATTATTGCCGGCCCATTTTTGGCCGTATTGACCGTCGCTCCTGGCTGGCACTGCTGGGTCATACGCAGGGTTGCCTCGAGTCGCGGTACTGGTTCCGCAGTCGAGGAGGCGCGGTAGCGGTGCGAGTGGCGGTGCAGTTGCTCGCACGTAGCAACCGGCGCGCCGGTTGCATGACGTGTGGGCCTGGACCTCCATGCTGGGCGCGTTGGAGTCGAAGGGGCGTGCCCACTTGGCGCGTTTGCATGCCGACTGCATGGCTGTCCACCCTTTCACTCGCTGGTCTACGCGAAAGTGGAGGAATGCTTGTAACCACTGGGCAGTTGCATGCCCTGCGCGCGGCGGTTTGGCTCCTTCTGCCCTGGACCAGCTTGCATGACGCATGGGGCCCAGCCCCCGTGTCGTGGGGGGAGGACCTTGGAGCGTGTTGGAGAAGACTCAGCCCACGATGGCTGAGGACGCAAGCGGGGAGAGTCGCCTTTAAATGGAGGGTGACCTCCTTGAAAGGCGGCCATGTCTTCGCGCTCCCTTATGCACCGTGTCTTTCCACCTTCCGAGCCCCAGGATGGGGGACGCCCGCAATCCTTCCGCCTTGTCGTCGGAGGAACGCAACTTCGTGGAAGTTGGTACCTTTCAGCCATCGTTCGGCTTCAAGGATTTTCATCAGGCAGCCCGGCCGCATCCCCTCACCGGTGGTCACCCAAGATGGTGACCTTCAGCTTGATGGCGGGGAGAAGCGAACCGGGCTGCGGCCTCTGCCCCTCCCTCAGCTTCAAGGATGTTCATCATCAGTGCTGGGGAGGGGAGTGTGCCGAGTTGGGGTCGGTCCCTGCGCGGGCGGCGGCCCACTCCTTCCCTCAGTGATCGGGGGGAAGGGCGTTCGCCGTTCGTGGCGTTGGCAGCTGCCGCGTGCCTGGCTCTCTAAGCCGAGTGGCTTCGGAGCCGCTCCCGGCGCCGCCTTCCGCCATGGCAGCCGGAAGAGGTTTCTCCGCCGACGAGCTAGCCGGTGCCGCCCACGGACTGACCTCCAACTCTACGGCCTTCTGCCCGTCCTTGCCTCTCGAGTGAGGGCATTGGCGAGGGCCTCATGGCAGCAGCATCCGCCCTGAGGTCATCGCTGCTGCTGTTCGGCCCCCCAGAGCAGAAGTCGTCGTCGTCGCCGCTGCTGGAGCGGGCGACGGCGAACCGTTCGTCGGTCTTCTGTTGCTCCGCAGGCCCCCTATCGTGCGGGGTTGTTCGTACCTGCGGAGGTGGAACCGGAGTTTCATTTGCAATGGCACTTTGAGTGCCGGTGTCTTGTTCATTACGGTTGTCGGGGCTTGAACATGCATGTATTTTCGGCGCGAAGCTGTGTTTTTTCCTCATTTTCAAGCACTAAGACTTGCCTGTTGGTTATCTGAACCGCTTCACCAAGCGTGAGTCGCCTCGTGCGAAGGTGACGAGTGAGGTATCCGTATCCCGGAGGTGTAGGAGTCCCTCGGCTTGGTCGGCCTTGCTGTCCGAGGCTTCTCTTGCTTAGTTAAAGGAACCCCTCGGCCGCCCTTCGATGAGCCGAAGTCGGAGGTAGCGGTGTCAGCACGGACAGAGGCAGAGTTGGCTCGAAAAGAAGATTTGGTCGGCCAGAGCCTGGCCGGGTCGTCCACTGGCGAGACCGACGCCGGAGTTGAGTTGCCGAGGCCACAAGCCGGGCTGATGTCTTTGGGGGACAGCTGGCCGAGGCCTCGGGGTGGCCGGCCGAGCCGTCTGCTCGAGCCGGATTCCTGGAGAAGACCCTGGCGGCGATGGCCCGGGTGTGGTGCTGATGTCGTCCTTCGGGGTGGAGATCCTCCAACCGCGTCGCCGTCCGAGGCTAGGTCAGACCCCGCCGAAGGTGTAGTTGACGCCGAGGGTGCTGCTGCCCCCTTCAACTATCAATGTCCGAGCCTGCAGGATCGGGTTGTCTTGTAGCGTGTGTATGTTTTCTGCGACCGCCGAGGCCCAAACACACTGTCGTCGTGTTGTAAAGCTGCGTCCCTTTTCCTCTTGTTTCGAGTATCCGGACTTATTTGTCAGTAACAGAATTGTTTGTGCGGGCGAGAGTTGCTTTTCACGGAAGGTGATGAGTGAGGTATCCGTATCCCGGAGGCGTAGGAATCCCTCGGCTCGGTCGGCCTTGCCGCTTACGCGCACTCTTACTCGTCCATAGGGTTCTGTCACCGACACAGTCGAGAAGGCCCGAAAAATCGTTCCGGCAGAGGAGCTTTCGAGCGTGAAGACTTGTTCGGTCCGTGGAATCACTTATCCGAGCGCAAGTTACTTATCGCAGAAGGTGATGAGTGAGGTATCCGTATCACGGAGGCGTAGGAGTCCCTCGGCTCGGTCGGCCTTGGCTGCTTACGTGTACTCCGTCGTTTTCAGGATCCACTTTCGAAGTAGTCGAAAAGCACGAAAGGCATTCTGGCAGAAAAGATTTTTTTTCTTTTTTCGAGGAAAATTTCGACGCAGAGGGGGTTCCCCCCTTCTAGCCCCCGAGGGAGGGTCGGGCTTTGCCGAGGCAAGGCTGACCCTTCCTTGACGACCAGACTTTGTGTGTGAACGAGGTGTACGAATAACTTGGAAGCATCTTAAGGGTAGAAGCGACGTAGCTGTTGGATGTTCCAAGCGTTGCTGTAGACCTCGCCTTGACTGTTGGCCAGCTTGTATGTTCCGGGCTTCAGAATTTTGGCGACGACGAAAGGCCCTTCCCAGGGGGGCGTGAGCTTGTGCCGCCCTCGGGCGTCTTGTCGCAGCTGAAGCACCAGGTCGCCCACCTAGAGGTCTCGGGACCGAACCCCTCGGGCGCGGTAGCGTCGCAGGGACTGCTAGTACCGCGCCGAGTGTAGTAAGGCCATGTCCCGAGCCTCCTCCAGCTGGTCCAGTGAGTCTTCTCAATTAGCTCGATTGCTTTGGTTGGCGTAGGCCCTCGTCCTCGGGGAACCGTATTCTAAGTCTATGGGCAAGGTGGCCTCGGCCCCATAGACTAGAAAGAACGGTGTGAAGCCTGTGGCTCGGCTCAGTGTTGTCCTCAGACTCCAGACCACCGAGGGGAGCTCCTTCATCCATCGCTTGTCGAACTTGTTGAGGTCGTTGTAGATCCGTGGCTTGAGCCCTTGCAGGATCATGCCGTTAGCCCGCTCTACTTGCCCATTCGTCATGGGGTGAGCCACGACGGCCCAGTCCACCCGGATGTGGTGATCCTCGCAGAAGTCTAGGAACTTTCTGCCGGTGAACTGGGTGCCGTTGTCGGTGATGATGGAGTTCGGGACCCCAAAGCGATGGATGATGTTGGTGAAGAACGCCATCGCCTGTTCGGACCTGATGCTGTTTAGGGGTCGGACCTCGATCCACTTGGAGAATTTGTCGATGGCGACCAGCAGGTGCGTGTAGCCCCCGGGTGCCTTCTGCAAGGGGCCGACTAGGTCTAGACCCCACACAGCAAACGGCCAGGTGAGGGGTATGGTCTCCAGAGCCTGAGCGGGCAGGTGGGTCTGCCTCGCCTAGAACTGACACCCTTCGCAGGTGCGGACAATTCTAGTGGCGTCGGCCACCGCCGTCGGCCAGTAGAAACCTTGTCGGAAGGCATTTCCAACAAGGGTTCGAGGTGCTGCGTGATGGCCGCAAGCCCCCGAGTGTATCTCTTGTAAGAGCTCCTGGTCTTCGGTGATGGAAATGCATCGCTGGAGGATGCCCGAGGGGCTGCGGTGGTAGAGCTCCTTCTCGTCTCCCAGCAAGACGAACGACTTGGCGCGCCGCGCCAACCGCCGAGCCTCGGCTTGGTTGAGGGGTAGCTCTCCTCGGTGGAGATATTGCAGGTACGGGGTCTGCCAGTTTTGATTAGGCGTGACCCCGCTCCGCTCCTCCTCGATGCGCAGTGCCTCACCCTCGGGGGCCGAGGGTGCCTTGGGCTGGGCCGAGGCCTTCTCGGGCTCGGGCGTGTCGTCAGTCTTGACGGAGGGTTGATGCAGGTCTCGGGAGAATACGTCCGGGGGAACCGTTGTTCGTCCCGAGGCTATTTTAGCCAGCTCGTCCGCAGTCTCGTTGTAGCGTCGGGCGATGTGGTTGAGCTCGAGCCCGTAGAACTTGTCTTCCAGGCGCCGAACCTCATCGCAGTAGGCTTCCATCTTCGGGTCGCGGCAGTGGGAGTTCTTCATGACTTGGTCGATGACGAGCTGCGAGTCACCGCGAGCGTCGAGGCGTCGGACCCCTAGCTCGATGGTGATTCGCAACCCGTTTACCAGAGCCTCGTACTCAACCACGTTGTTGGACGCCGGGAAGTGGAGGCGTAGCACGTAGCGTAGGTGCTTCCCGAGGGGCGAGATGAAGAGCAGGCCCGCGCTGGCCCCTGTCTTCATCAGCGACCCGTCGAAAAACATGGTCCAGAGTTCCGGTTGGATCGGAGCTGTTGGGAGCTGGGTGTCGACCCATTCAGCCACGAAGTCCGCCAAGACCTGGGACTTGATGGCCTTCCGAGGGGCGAACGAGATCGTCTCGCCCATGATCTCCACCGCTCACTTTGCAATTCTACCCGAGGCCTCTCGGGACTGGATGATCTCCCCCAGGGGGAAGGATGACACCACAGTTACCGGATGAGACTCGAAGTAGTGTCGCAACTTCCGCCTCGTCAGAATCACCGCATACAGCAGCTTCTGAATTTGTGGGTAGCGGATCTTGGTCTCGGACAGTACCTCACTGATGAAGTAGACTGGCCTCTGGACGGGCAATGCATGCCCCTCTTCTCGTCTCTCAACCACAATCGCGGCGCTAATCACCTGAGTGGTGGCGGCGACGTAGATCAAGAGGGCTTCTCCGGCAGCGGGGGGCACCAAGATGGGCGCGTTCGTGAGGAGCGCCTTCAGGTTCCCGAGGGCTTCCTCGGCCTCAGGGGTCCAAGCGAAGCACTCGACCTTCTTTAAGAGGCGGTACAGAGGCAGGCCTCTTTCGCCGAGGCGCGAGATGAAACGGCTTAGAGCTGCGAGGCATCCCATGACCCTCTGTACGCCTTTCAAGTCCTTGATGGGCCCCATACTGGTGATGGCCGCGATCTTCTCCGGGTTGGCCTCGATGCCCCGCTCGGAGACGATGAACCCCAAGAGCATGCCTCGGGGGACCCCGAAGACACACTTTTTGGGATTGAGCTTCACGCCTTTCGCCTTGAGACATCAGAATGTCACTTCAAGGTCGAAAAGGAGGTCGAAGGCTTTCCTCGTCTTGACTACGATGTCATTGACGTAGGCCTCGACCGTTCGGCCAATGTGTTCGCTGAACACATGGTTCATGCACCGTTGGTACGTTGCACCCGCATTCCTCAAGCCGAACGGCATGGTAACATAGTAGTACATGCCGAAGGGTGTGATGAAAGATGTCGCGAGCTGGTCGGACTCTTTCATCCTGATCTAGTGGTACCCTGAGTAGGCATCGAGGAAAGACAGGGTTTCACACCCAGCAGTGGAATCCACGATTTGATCGATGTGAGGCAGAGGGTAGGGAACTTTCGGACATGCTTTGTTTAGACCAGTGTAGTCTACACACATCCGCCATTTCCCCCCTTTCTTTCTCACAAGCACAGGGTTGGCAAGCCATTCGGGATGGAATACCTCTTTGATGAACCTTGCCGCCATTAGCTTGTGGATCTCCTCGCCTATGGCTCTGCGCTTTTCTTCGTCGAATCGGCGCAGAGGCTGCTTCACGGGTCGGGCTCCAGCTCGGATATCCAGCGAGTGCTCGGCGACTTCCCTCGGTATGCCGGGCATGTCCGAGGGACTCCACACGAAAACATCGGCGTTTGCGCAGAGAAAGTCGACGAGCACTGCTTCCTATTTGGGGTCGAGCTTGGAGCCAATCCGGATCTGCTTGGAGGCGTCGTTGCAGGGGTCGAGAGGGACGGACTTAACCGTCTCCGCAGGCTCGAAGTTGCCGGTGTGGCGCTTCACGTCTGGCGCCTCCCTAGAGAGGTTCTCCAGGTCGGCGATGAGGGCCTCGGACTCGGCGAGGGCCTCGGCGTACTCCACGCACTCCACGTCGCATTCGTACGCGTGTCGGTACGTGGGCCCGACGGTGATGACCCCGTCGGGGCCCGACATCTTGAGCTTGAGGTAGGTGTAGTTGGGGATGGCCATGAACTTGGCGTAGCATGGCCTCCCCAACACTGCGTGGTAGGTTCCTCGAAACCCGACCACTTCGAACGTGAGGGTCTCCCTTCGAAAGTTGGAGGGCGTCCCAAAGCAGACGGGTAGATCGAGTTGTGCGAGGGGTTGGACGCGCTTCCCGGGGATGATCCCGTGGAAAGTCGCAGCGCCCGTCCGGACCGAGGACAGATCGATCCGCAGGAGCCCGAGGGTCTCGGCAAAGATGATGTTGAGGCTGCTGCCTCCGTCCATGAGGACCTTGGTGAGCCTGACGTTGCCGATGATGGGGTCGACAACGAGCAGGTATTTCCCCGAGCTCGGCACATGGTCGGGATGGTCGGCCTAGTCGAAGGTGATGGGCTTGTCGGACCAGTCTAGGTAGACTGGCGCCGCCACCTTTACCGAGTAGACCTCCCGACGCTCTTGCTTGCGGTGCCGAGCCAAGGCGTTTGCCACTTGCACACCGTAGATCATGAAGCAGTCGCGGACCTCGGGGAACTCTCCTGCCTTGTGATCTTCCTTCTTAGTGTCGTCGAGAGCCTTGCCACCCTCCGCGGGTGGCCCGGCCTTGTGAAAGTGGCGTCGAAGCATGGCACACTCCTCAAGGGTGTGCTTGACGGGCCCCTGATGATAGGGGCACGACTCCTTGAGCATCTTGTCGAAGATGTTGGCACCTCCGGGAGGTTTTCGAGGGTTCTTGTACTCGGCGGCGGCGACAAGGTCCACGTCGGCGGCGTCGCATTTCGCTTGCGACTTCTTCTTGCCTTTCTTCTTGGTGCCGCGCTGAGTTGACGCCTCGGGGACATCTTCCGGTGGGCGGCCCTGGGGCTGCTTGTCCTTTCGGAAGATGGCCTCAACCGCCTCCTGGCCAGAGGCGAACTTGGTGGCGATGTCCATCAGCTCGCTCGCCCTGGTGGGGGTCTTGCGACCCAGCTTGCTCACCAGGTCGTGGCAGGTGGTGCCGGCGAGGAACGCGCCGATGACATCCGAATCAGTGACGTTGGGCAGCTCGGTGCGCTGCTTCGAGAATCGCCGGATGTAGTCCCGGAGAGACTCTCCCGGCTGCTGGCGGCAGCTTCGGAGATCCCAGGAGTTTCCAGGGCGCACGTACGTGCCTTGGAAATTGCCGGCGAAGGCTTGGACCAGGTCGTCCCAGTTGGAGATCTGCCCCGGGGGCAGGTGCTCCAGCCAGGCTCGAGCGGTGTCGGAGAGGAACAGGGGGAGGTTGCGGATGATGAGATTATCATCGTCCGTTCCACCCAGTTGGCAGGCCAGTCGATAGTCCGCAAGCCACAGTTCCGGTCTCGTCTCCCCTGAGTACTTTGTGATAGTAGTCGGGGTTCGGAACCAGGTCGAGAACGGTGCCCGTCGTATGGCACGGCTGAAAGCCTATGGACCGGGTGGTTCGGGCGAAGGACTCTGATCCTCCCCGCTGTCGTAGCGTCCCCCATGCCTGGGGTGGTAGCCTCGGCGCACCCTCTCATTGAGGTGGGCCCGACGGCTGTGGTGATGGTGCTCGTTGCCGAGGCGACCCGGGGCCGCAGGCGCTGTGTTGAGCGTGCGCCCGGTGTGGACCGAGGCTTCCCGCATGAATCGGGAAGTCACGACGCGAGGTTCCGAGGGGTACCCCTACCTTCGGGAGGCGGAGCTTTCGGCCCGTCGGACCGCGGCATCCTCCAGGAGATTCTTGAGCTCTCCCTGGATACGCCGCCCCTCGGTGGTTGATGGCTCCGGCATCGCGCAGAGAAGTATTACCGCTGCGGCCAGGTTTTGGCCGACTCCACTGGAAACCGGTGGCGGCCTTACCCTGACGTCGTCGGTGATGCGGTGCTGGATGCCCTGGGGGAAATGACGCGCTTCTCCGGCCGGAGGTTGGCCCGCCCATTCTTGCCCGATGTCCCGGCGGATCGGCTTAAGCGTTCCTGCTCCCTCGTCGAGCCTGGCCTACATCTCGCGGATTTGCTCGAGCTGTGGGTCATGACCCCCCGCCGGGACGGGGACCACAGCTAGCTCCCGAAGGATGTCCACGCGAGGCACGGGCCTAGGGAGATCACCATTCTCCGGTATACCAAGATGGTTGCCTTCGCCGGGACCCCCTAGATCGACGTGGAAACATTCGCGACTTGGGCCACAATCCTCGTCGCCGAGGCAGCGGCTATCGTCGGAACAGTCGGAAAGGCAGTAGTCGCATGCGGTCATGAAGTCCCGCACGGCACTGGGGTTACCAAGTCTGGAGAAATCCCAATAGAGGTCAGGCTCGCCATCTTCCTCGGACCCCGAGGGCCCGTAGGTCGAGACGGCCGTCAGCCGGTCCCAGGGTGACCGCACACGATACCCCAGAGGGTTTGGACTCGCCTCTACGAGAATGTCCACCGAAGCAGAGTTGCTTAGCGGGTCGAGGCCGAATCCAAAAGGCGCGAGATGGGAATCGGTCGGTACCTTTTGGTCGACGGGCGGTGACGAAGTCGCGTCAGGGACTGACTGCACCGTCGTCTCAGGTACGAGGGTGACGCCCAGCAAGTCCTTCGCGAGCGTGCTGGCGTCGTCCGTTTGCTTGAGGTTGGTGTGTTGCGGGGAGACAGTGCTCATCTTCGTCTCAGACGCGAGGCTGATGCCCGACGCGCTCTCCGTTGGGGCGCCGGCGCCGTCGACTCGCTCGACAGCCAATGAGGTGCCGCCTCCTGCTTGGCCTTGGTTGCCCCGCCTCCTCCTCCGTCAGCGGGGGAGGGGACGGGACAAGCCCGAATGTCGACCTTCCACCACGTGAGGAAGGCGTCGTCGATTTCCCCGCCGGCGGGCGGGTTGTCGATCGCCATTGTCGCTGTCGCGCGGCAAAGGAAGGAGTATCATGTCGTAGCTGCCGTCGAGGGACATGAACTCAAGACTCCCGAAACGGAGCACCGTCCCGGGTTGGAGAGGTTGCTGGAGACTGCCCATCTGGAGCTTGACGGGAAGCTGTTCGTCAACACGCAGCAGGCCCCTACCTGGCGCGCCAACTGTCGGCGTTTCGACCCCGAGGGGTCCCTGGACCGACGAGTAAATTGTCGCCGCGTGTCCCAGCCCAGATGGATCGGCGCGAGGCAGGACGCGAAGGGGGGAGAGCAGCCGGAGGGAGACAGGCGTGGGAGGTGGAACCCGCAGCCTTCGTGTTAGCCTCACGCCCAGGTCGGGTGCGCTTGCAGTAGGGGGTTACAAGCGTCCACGCGGGAGGGAGCGAGCGGCCTTGCGCTAGCGCCGTCTCGTCCTTCCCCGCGCGGCCAACCCTCTGTAAGAGGGCTCTGGACCTCCCTTTTATAGGCGTAAGGAGAGGATCTAGGTGTACAATGGGGGGTGTAGCAGTGTGCTAACGTGTCTAGCGGAGGAGAGCTAGCGCCCTAAGTACATGCCATCGTGGCAGCCGGAGAGGTTTTGGCACCCAGTTCGTGTGATGTCGTGGCCGTCGGAGGAGCGCTGGAGCCTGGCGGAAGGACAACTGTCGGGGCTGTCGAGTCCTTGCTGACGTCCTCTTGCTTCCGTAAGGGGGCTAAGAGCCGCCGTCGTCACAGGGCATGCGGGGCGCCATCATTACTCGTATAGTGGAGCGAGCCAGATGGGACGCCGGTCTTGTTCCCCGTAGCCTGAGTCAGCTCGGGGTAGGGTAATGATGGCGCCTCCTGTCGACGTGGTCGGTCCGTGCCCTAGGTTGGGCGAGGTGGAGGCTCCTCCGAGGTCGAGGTCGAGTCTGTCTTCCAAGGTCGAGGTCGAATCCGAGCCCCCGGGTCGGACAAGGCGGAGACTGTCGGCTGAGGCCAAGGCTGAGTATGAGCCCTGGGGTCGGGCGAAGTGGAGTTCGTCGTCCTTCGGGGCTGAGCCCGAGTCCGAGCCCTGGGGTCGGGCGGAGCGGAGTTCGTCGTCTTCCGGGGCTGAGCCCGAGTCCGAGCCCTGGGGTCGAGCGGAGCGGAGTTCGTCGTCTTCCGGGGCCGAGCTCGAGTCTGAGCCCTGGGGTCGGGCGGAGCGGAGTTCGTCGTCTTCCGGGGCTGAGCCCGAGTCTGAGCCCTGGGGTCGGGCGGAGCGGAGTTCGTCGTCTTCCGGGGCCGAGCCCGAGTCCGAGCCCTGGGGTCGGGCGGAGCGGAGTTCGTCGTCTTCCGGGGCCGAGCCCGAGTCCGAGCCCTAGGGTCGGGCGGAGCGGAGTTTCCCATGGCGCCTAGGGCTGGACTTGGCTGCTGTCAGCCTCACTCTGTCGAGTGGCTCAGCAGTCAGAGCGGCGCAGGCGGCGCCGTCCTCTTGTCAGACCAGTCAGTGGAGCGGCGAAGTGACTGCGGTCGCTTCGGCTCTATCGACTGGAGGGCGTGCGTCAGGATAAAGGTGTCAGGCCACCTTTGCATTAAATGCCCCTGCGATTTGGTCGGTTGGCGTGGCGATTTGGCCAAGGTTGCTTCTTGGTGAAGACTGGGCCTCGGGCGAGCCGAAGGTATATCTGTTGCTAGAGGGGGTCCTCGGGCGAGACGTAGATCCTCCGGGGTCGGCTGCCCTTGCCCGAGGCTAGGCTCGGGCGAGGCGTGATCGCGTCCCTCAAATGGACCGATCCTTGACTTAATCGCACCCATCAGGCCTTTGCTGCTTTGTGCTGATGGGGGTTACCAGCTGAGATTTAGAAGTCTTGAGGGTACCCCTAATTATGGTCCCCGACACCACCGGACAGTGTCCGGTGCACCAGAGGACTTGAAGCTAAACTCATCACCTTCGGAACAACACAGAGGCGCTCCACTATAATTCACCGGACTGTCCGGTGTACACCGGACAGTGTCCGGTGCTCCAAGGAGAAGCGACTCTAAACTCGCCAGCTTCGGGAATCCACAACGGCTAATCCGCTATAATTCACCGGACATGTCCGGTGTACACCGGACTGTCCGGTGTGACAGCGGAGCAACGGCTACTTCGGCGCCAACGGTCACCTGCAGGCACATTAAATGCGCGCCAGAGCGTGCAGAAGTTAGGCACGCGCGCAGTGGCGCACCGGACACTCTACAGTACATGTCCGGTGCGCCACCGGACATCCAGGCGGGCCCAGCAGTCAGAGCTCCAACGGTCGGAACCCTAACGGCCTGGTGACGTGGCTGGCGCACTGGACATGTCTGGTGTGCACCGGACTGTCCGGTGCACCATGCGACAGACAGCCTCCACCAAACAGCTAGTTTGGTGGTTGGGGCTATAAATACCCCCAACCACCCCACATTCAAGTCATCCAAGTTTTCAACCTTCCAACCACTTACAAGAGCTAGGCATTCAATTCTAGACACACTCAAGTGATCAAATCCTCTCCAATTCCACACAAAGCTCTAGTGACTAGCGAGAGAGATTTGTCGTGTTCTTTTGAGCTCTTGCGCTTGGATTGCTTCTTTCTTTCTCATTTGTTCTTGTGATCAAAACTCAATTGTAACCGAGGCAAGAGACACCAATTGTGTGGTGGTCCTTGCGGGGAAGTTTTGTTCCCGGTTTGATTTGAGAAGAGAAGCTCACTCGGTCCGAGGGACCGTTTGAGAGAGGGAAAGGGTTGAAAAAGACTCGGCCTTTGTGGCCTCCTCAACAGGGAGTAGGTTTGAGAGAACCGAACCTCGGTAAAACAAATCATCGTGTCTCACTCCTTATTTGCTCACGATTTGTTTTGCGCCCTCTCTCTCGGACTCGTTTCTATTTCTAACGCTAACCCGACTTGTAGTTATGTTTAAGTTGTTAAATTTCAGATTCGCCCTATTCACCCCCCCCCCTCTAGGCGACTTTCAATTTGTATCAGAGCTCGGTGCTTCATTAGAGCCTAACCACTCGAAGTGATGTCGGGAGATCACGCCAAGGAGATGGAGACCGGCGACAAGCCCACTACAAGCCACGGGTCAACTTCATCGGAAGAGTCCCGCAACAAGAGGAAGGAGAAGAAAAACTCCTCCAACAAAGGGAAGGGGAAGGAGAAGAAATCCTCTTCCCACAAGTCGCATCGGAGAGGCGACAAGCACAAGAGGATGAGGAAAGTGGTCTACTACGAGACCGACTCTTCATCACCATCGACCTCCGACTCCGATGCGCCGTCCATAACTTCTAAGCGCCAAGAGCGCAAGAAGTATAGTAAGATCCCCCTACGCTACCCCCACATTTCAAAGCGTACTCCTTTACTCTCCGTTCCATTAGGCAAACCACCGGTTTTTGACGGTGAAGATTATAATATGTGGAGTGACAAAATGAGGCATCATCTAACCTCACTCCACACAAGCATTTGGAATGTTGTTGAGTTTGGTGTACAGGTGCCATCCGTAGGGGATGAAGACTACGACTCGGACGAGGTGGCCCAAATTCACCACTTTAACTCCCAAGCAACTACTATACTCCTCGCCTCTCTAAGTCGAGAGGAGTATAATAAGGTGCAAGGGTTAAAAAGTGCGAAGGAAATTTGGGACGTACTCAAGACCGCGCACGAAGGAGACGAGGTGACAAAAATCACCAAGCGGGAGACGATCGAGGGGGAGCTCGGTCGCTTCATGCTTCACCAAGGGGAGGACCCACAAGCCATGTACAACCGCTTGAAGACCTTGGTGAATCAAGTGCGCAACCTCGGGAGCGAAAAATGGGATGACCATGAGATGGTCAAGGTTATTCTTAGATCCCTCGTATTTCTTAACCCTACACAAGTTCAATTAATTCGAGGTGATCCTAGATATAAGCTAATGTCTCCCGAGGAGGTTATAGGAAAATTTGTGAGCTTTGAGCTAATGATTAAAGGCTCAAAGAAAATCATCGAGCAAGGTACCTCCTCAACGCCCGAAGCACAACCGGTGGCATTCAAGGCGACGGAGGAGAAGAAGGAGGAGTCTACATCAAGTAGACAACCAATCGACGCCTCCAAGCTCGACAATGAGGAAATGGCGCTTATCATCAAAAGCTTCTGCCAAATCCTCAAGCAAAGGAGGGGGAAAGATTACAAGCCCCGCTCCAAGAAAGTTTGCTACAAGTGTGGTAAGCCCGGTCACTTTATAGCAAAATGTCCTATTTCTAGTGATAGTGACAGGGGCGACGACAAGAAGGGAAGAAGAAAGGAGAAGAAGAAGCACTACAAGAAGAAGGGCGGCGATGCCCATGTTTGCCGGGAGTGGGACTCGGACGAGAGCTCCACTGACTCCTCCTCTGACAAGGACGCCGCCAACATCGCCGTCACCAAGGGACTTCTCTTCCCCAACGTCGGCCACAAGTGCCTCATGGCAAAGGACAGCAAAAGGAAGAAGGTTAAATCCAAATCCTCCACTAAATATGAGTCCTCTAGTGATGATAATGCTAGTGATGAGGAGGATAATTTGCGTACCCTTTTTGCCGACCTCAACATGCAACAAAAGGAAAAACTAAATGAGCTAATTAGTGCCATCCATGAGAAGGATGATCTCTTGGACTCCCAAGAGGACTTCCTAATCAAGGAGAACAAAAAGCATGTTAAGGTAAAAAATGCTTATGCTCTAGAAATTGAAAAATGTGAAAAATTGTCTAGTGAGCTAAGCACTTGCCATGAGACTATTGACAACCTTAGAAATGTGAATGCTAATTTGTTAGCTAAGGTTGATTCTAATGTTTCAATTCCCAATCTTAGAGATGATAATGTAGATTTACATGCTAAGATTAAAGAATTGAATGATTCTCTTGCTAGCCTTAGGATTGAAAATGAAAAATTGCTTGCTAAGGCTAAAGATTTTGATGTTTGCAATGTTACTATTTCTAACCTTAGAAGTGAAAATGTTGTATTACATGCTAAGGTTGTAGAATTAAAATCTTGCAAACCTTCTACATCTACCGTTGAGCATGTGTCTATTTGTACTAGATGTAGAGATATTGATGTTGATGCTATTCATGATCACGTGTTAAACAACAAAATGATCATATAGCAATATTAGATGCTAAAATTGTCGAACATAACTTAGAAAATGAAAAGTTTAAATTTGCTAGAAGTATGCTCTATAATGGGAGACGCCCTGGCATCAAGGATGGCATTGGCTTCCAAAGGGGAGACAATGTCAAACTTAATGCCCCTCCTAAGAAATTGTCTAACTTTGTTAAGGGCAAGGCTCCCATGCCTAAGGATAACGAGGGTTACATTTTGTACCCTGCCGGTTATCCCGAGCACAAAATTAGGAGAATTCATTCTAGGAAGTCTCACTCTAGCCCTAACCATGCTTTTATGTATAAGGGTGAGACATCTAGCTCTAGGCAACCAACCCGTGCTAAGTTGCCTAAGAAGAAAACTCCTAGTGCATCAAATGACCATAGCATTTCATTCAAAACTTTTGATGCATCTTATGTTTTGACTAACAAACCCGGCTTGTAGTTGTGTTTAAGTTGTTAAATTTCAGATTCGCCCTATTCACCACCCCTCTAGGCGACTTTCAATTGGTAGTTGCCAAGTTTGTTGGGGGCAAACACAAGGGATCCAAGACTTGTGTTTGGGTACCCAAAGTTCTTGTGTCTAATGCCAAAGGACCCAAAACCGTTTGGGTACCTAAAGTCAAGAACTAAACTTGTTTTTGTAGGTTTATGCATCCGGGGGCTCAAGTTGGATCATCGACAGCGGGTGCACAAACCACATGACAGGGGAGAAGAAAATGTTCTCCTCCTACGAGAAAAACCATGATCCCCAACGAGCTATCACTTTCGGGGATGGAAACCAAGGTTTGGTCAAAGGTTTGGGTAAAATAGCTATATCTCCTGACCATTCCATTTCCAATGTTTTTCTTGTTGATTCATTAGATTACAATTTGCTTTCCATATCTCAATTATGTCAAATGGGCTACAATTGTCTATTTACTGATGTAGGTGTCACTGTCTTTAGAAGAAGTGATGATTCAATAGCATTTAAGGGAGTGTTAGAGGGTCAGCTATACTTGGTAGATTTTGATAGAGCTAAACTCGACAATTGCTTAATTGCTAAGACTAACATGGGTTGGCTCTGGCACCGCCGACTAGCCCATGTTGGAATGAAGAATCTTCATAAGCTTCTAAAGGGAGAACACATTTTAGGATTAACAAATGTTCATTTTGAGAAAGACAGGATTTGTAGCGCATGCCAAGCCGGGAAGCAGGTTGGTGTTCATCATCCACACAAGAACATCATGACGACTGACAGGCCACTGGAGCTCCTACACATGGATTTATTCGGCCCGATCGCTTACATAAGCATCGGCGGGAGTAAGTATTGTCTAGTTATTGTGGATGATTATTCTCACTTCACTTGGGTATTCTTTTTGCAGGAAAAATCTCAAACCCAAGAGACCTTGAAGGGATTCTTGAGACGGGCTCAAAATGAGTTCGGCTTGAGGATCAAGAAAATTAGAAGCGACAACGGGACGGAGTTCAAGAATTCACAAATTGAAGGCTTCCTTGAGGAGGAGGGCATCAAGCATGAGTTCTCTTCTCCCTACACTCCACAACAAAATGGTGTAGTGGAGAGGAAGAATCAAACTCTATTGGACATGGCAAGAACCATGCTTGATGAGTACAAGACACCGGATCGGTTTTGGGCCAAGGCGGTTAACACCTCCTGCTACGCCATCAACCGATTATATCTACACTGAATCCTCAAGAAGACATCATACGAACTCCTAACCAGTAAAAAGCCCAACATTTCATATTTTAGAGTCTTTGGTAGCAAATGCTTTATTCTTGTTAAAAGAAGTAGAAAATCTAAATTTGCTCCTAAGACAGTAGAAGGCTTTTTACTAGGATATGATTCAAACACAAGGGCATATAGAGTCTTTAACAAGTCCTCGGGACTAGTTGAAGTTTCTTGTGATGTTGTGTTTGATGAGACTAACGGCTCTCAAGTAGAGCAAGTTGATCTTGATGAGATAGGTAATGAAGAGGCTCTGTGCATCGCGCTAAGGAACATGTCCATTGGGGATGTGTGTCCTAAGGAATCCGAAGAGCCACCACATGCACAAGATCAACCATCCTCCTCCACGCAAGCATCTCCACCAACTCAAAATGAGGACGAGGCTCAAGTTGATGAAGGAGAAAATCAAAATGATGAGCCACCTCAAGATGACGGCAATGATCAAGGGGGAGATGCAAATGATCAAGACAAGGAGGATGAAGAACCAAGGCCGCCACACCCAAGAGTCCACCAAGCAATCCAACGAGATCACCCCGTCGACACCATCCTTGGCGACATTCATAAGGGGGTAACCACTAGATCTCGTGTTGCACATTTTTGTGAGCATTACTCTTTTGTTTCCTCTATTGAGCCACACAGGGTAGAGGAAGCACTCCAAGATTCGGATTGGGTGATGGCGATGCAATAGGAGCTCAACAATTTCACTAGGAACGAGGTATGGCATTTAGTTCCACGTCCTAACCAAAATGTTGTAGGAACCAAGTGGGTCTTCCGCAACAAGCAAGACGAGCATGGTGTGGTGACAAGGAACAAAGCTCGACTTGTGGCCAAGGGATACTCCCAAGTCGAAGGTTTGGACTTTGGTGAAACCTATGCACCCGTAGCTAGGCTTGAGTCAATTCGTATATTATTAGCCTATGCTACTTACCATGGCTTCAAGCTTTACCAAATGGACGTGAAGAGTGCCTTCCTCAACGGACCAATCAAGGAAGAGGTCTATGTTGAGCAACCTCCCGGCTTTGAAGACAGTGAGTACCCTAACCATGTCTATAGGCTCTCTAAGGCGCTTTATGGGCTCAAGCAAGCCCCAAGAGCATGGTATGAATGCCTTAGAGATTTCCTTATTGCTAATGGCTTCAAAGTCGGCAAGGTCGATCCTACTTTATTTACTAAAACTCTTGACAATGATTTGTTTGTATGCCAAATTTATGTTGATGATATCATATTTGGGTCTACTAACGAATCTACATGTGAAGAATTTAGTAGGATCATGACACAAAAATTCGAGATGTCGATGATGGAGGAGTTGAAGTATTTTCTAGGATTCCAAGTAAAGCAACTCCAAGAGGGCACCTTCATTTGCCAAACGAAGTATACTCAAGACATTCTAAACAAGTTTGGGATGAAGGATGCCAAGCCCATCAAGACCCCCATGGGAACCAATGGGCATCTCGACCTCGACACGGGAGGTAAATCCGTCGCTCAAAAGGTATACCGGTCGATGATAGGTTCATTACTCTATTTATGTGCATCTCGACCGGACATTATGCTTTCCGTATGCATGTGTGCAAGATTCCAAGCCGACCCTAAGGAATCTCACCTTACGGCCGTAAAACGAATCTTGAGATATTTGGCTTATACTCCTAAGTTTGGGCTTTGGTACCCTCGGGGATCCACTTTTGATTTGATTGGTTATTCGGATGCCGATTGGGCGGGGTGTAAGATTAATAGAAAGAGCACATCGGGGACTTGCCAGTTCTTGGGAAGGTCCTTGGTGTCTTGGGCTTCAAAGAAGCAAAATTCGGTCGCTCTTTCAACCGCCGAAGCCGAGTACATTGCCGCAGGACATTGTTGCGCGCAATTGCTTTGGATGAGGCAAACCCTGCGGGACTATGGTTACAAATTAACCAAAGTTCCTCTTCTATGTGATAATGAGAGTGCAATCCGCATGGCGGATAATCCCGTTGAGCATAGCCGCACTAAACACATAGCCATTCGGTATCATTTTCTTAGGGATCACCAACAAAAGGGGGATATCGAGATTGCATATATTAATACTAAAGATCAATTAGCCGATATCTTTACCAAGCCATTGGATGAACAAACTTTTACCAAACTTAGACATGAGTTAAATATTCTCGATTCTAGGAATTTATATTGATATCTTGCACCCATAGCTCATGTATTATACCTTTGATCATGTCTCTTTTATATATGCTATGACTAATATGTTTTCAAGTGAATTTCAAACCAAGTCATAAGTATATTGAAAGGGAATTGGAGTCTTCGGCAAAGACAAGGCTTCCACTCCACTCTATCACTCATCCTTCGCTATCACTCCAAGCATCTCTCTGTCTTTGGTATAATCTTCACTCATATGTTTTATTTGCCGAAGGGGAGAAAATAGTTCGTCAAAGGGCATATATCTCACTCAAAGTATCCGTTTTTGGCGATTCATGCCAAAAGGGGAGAAAGTATGAGCCCAAAGCAAAAGGACCGCACCACCACCCTAATTTTAAAATGATTTTCAATTGGTAAACTTTAAATCGGTATCTTATTGTGTTCAAAAGGGGGAGCAAGTAGTATTTTCAAAATTGATATCTTAAAACCCTCTTGAACACTAAGAGGAGAATTTATTTGAGGGGGAGTTTTGTTTAGTCAAAGGAAAAGCATTTGAGACAAGGGGAGAACATTTCAAAACTTGAAAATGCTTCATAAAATCTTATTCATTTACCTTTGACTATTTGCAAAAGGACTTTGAAAAAAGAATTTTACAAAAGAATTTGCAAAAACAAAACATGTGGTGCAAGCGTGGTCCAAAATGTTAAAACTAAAGAAACAATCCATGCATATCTAGTAAGTAATATTTATTGGCTCAAATTCTAAGTAACCTTTTCACTTACATATTGCAAACTAGTTCAATTATGCACTTCCATATTTGCTTTGGTTTGTGTTGGCATCAATCACCAAAAAGGGGGAGATTGAAAGGGAATTAGGCTTACACCTATTTTCTAAATTGATTTTTGTGTTTGAATTGCCCAACACAAATAATTGGACTAACTAGTTTGCCCAAGTTTATAAGTTCTACAGGTACCAAAGGTTCACAATAAGCCAATAAAAAGATCAAGAGAAAGGGTTCAAACAAAGGAGCAAAGGGACAACCGAAGGCACCCTGGTCGGGCGCACCGGACAGTGTCCGGTGCACCAGGGGACTTGAAGCTCGGACTGTCCGGTGTACACCGGACAGTGTCCGATGCTCCAAGGAGAAGCGACTCTGAACTCGCCAGCTTCGGGAATCCACAATGGCTAATCCGCTATAATTCACCGGACATGTCCGGTGTACACCGGACTGTCCGGTGTGACAGCGGAGCAACGGCTACTTCGGCGCCAACGGTCACCTGCAGGCGCATTAAATGCGCGCCAGAGCGCGCAGAAGTCAGGCACGCGCGCAGTGGCGCATCGGACACTCTACAGTACATGTCCGGTGCGCCACCGGACATCCAGGCGGGCCCAGCAGTCAGAGCTCCAACGGTCGGAACCCTAACGGCCTGGTGACGTGGCTGGCGCACTGGACATGTCCGGTGTGCACCGGACTGTCCGGTGCACCATGCGACAGACAGCCTCCACCAAACGGCTAGTTTGGTGGTTGGGGCTATAAATACCCCCAACCACCCCACATTCAAGTCATCCAAGTTTTCAACCTTCCAACCACTTACAAGAGCTAGGCATTCAATTCTAGACACACTCAAGTGATCAAATCCTCTCCAATTCCACACAAAGCTCTAGTGACTAGCGAGAGAGATTTGTCGTGTTCTTTTGAGCTCTTGCGCTTGGATTGCTTCTTTCTTTCTCATTTGTTCTTGTGATCAAAACTCAATTGTAACCGAGGCAAGAGACACCAATTGTGTGGTGGTCCTTGTGGGGAAGTTTTGTTCCCGGTTTGATTTGAGAAGAGAAGCTCACTCAGTCTGAGGGACCGTTTGAGAGAGGGAAAGGGTTGAAAAAGACCCGGCCTTTGTGGTCTCCTCAACGGGGAGTAGGTTTGAGAGAACCGAACCTCGGTAAAACAAATCATCGTGTCTCACTCCTTATTTGCTCACGATTTGTTTTGCGCCCTCTCTCTCGAACTCGTTTCTATTTCTAACGCTAACCCGGCTTGTAGTTGTGTTTAAGTTGTTAAATTTCAGATTCGCCCTATTCACCTCCCCTCTAGGCGACTTTAAGAAAGGGAAAGAACAAACAAATCACAAGCAATAAGCACACGAGAGACGGGTGATTTGTTTTACCGAGGTTCGGCCCTCAAAGGCCTAGTCCCCGTTGAGGAGTCCACTAAGGACGGGTCTCTTTCAACCCTTTCCCTCTCTCCACCGATCACGCATGAAAGGGAAATAGGGTCAAACCTTTTCCAATATGAATTTTGGTGGTTGAATTGCCCAATACAAATTATTGGACTAACTAGTTTGCTCTAGATTATGAGTTCTACAGGTGCCAAAGGTTCACAATAAACCAATACAATATAAAAGAAAGGGTTCAAATAAAAGGAGCAAAGTTGTACCAAAGGCAGCCCTGGTCTGGCGCACCGGACTGTCCGGTGCACCACCGGACAGTGTCCGGTGCACCAGGGAATCCAACTCCAAACTTGCCAGTCTCGGGATTTCTAGGAGCCGCTCCGCTATAATTCACCGGACTGTCCGGTGCACCACCGGACTGTCCGGTGTGCCAGTGGAGCAACGGCTACTTCGCGCCAACGGTCGTTTGCAGAACGCATTCAATGCACTACAGTGCGCGCCAGAGTCAGAGCAGCACCAGAAGGCGCACCGGACAGTATACAGTGACTGTTCGTGCAACACCGAACTGTATGGTGACCCAGAAGACAGAAGCTCCAACGGTCGAACCCTAACGGTCGGGTGACATGGCTGGCGCACCAGACAGTGTCCGGTGGCGCACCAGACTGTCCGGTGCGCCATACGACAGCAGCCTCCACCAAACGGCTAGTTTGGTGGTTGGGGCTATAAATACCCCCAACCACCCCACATTCATTTCATCCAAGTTTTCAGACTTCCTACACCTTACAAGAGCTATAGCATTCAATACAAGACACACCAAAGAGATCAAATCCTCTCCCAAGCCCAAAGATCATTCCCAATCAAATAGTGGCTAGTGAGAGAGTGACTTGTGTTCATTTGAGCTCTTGCGCTTGGATTGCTTCTTTTTCTCATTCTTTCTTGTGATCAACTCAATTGTAACCAAGGCAAGAGACACCAATTGTGTGGTGGTCCTTGCGGGGACTTTGTGTCCCGTTTGATTGAGAAGAGAAGCTCACTCGGTCTAAGTGACCGTTTGAGAGAGGGAAAGGGTTGAAAGAGACCCGGTCTTTGTGACCACCTCAACGGGGAGTAGGTTTGAAAGAACCGAATCTCGGTAAAACAAATCATCGTGTCTCACTTCCTATTTACTCACGATTTGTTTTTCGCCCTCTCTCTCGGACTTGTTCATATTTCTAACGCTAACCCGACTTGTAGTTGTGCTTAAGTTTATAAATTTCAGATTCGCCCTATTCACCCCCCCCCCCCTCTAGGCGACTTTCAATTGGTATCGGAGCCCGGTGCTTCATTAGAGCCTAACCGCTCGAAGTGATGTCGGGAGATCACGCCAAGAAGGAGATGGTGACCGGCGACAAGCCCGTTACAAGCCACGGGAAGGCTCCATCGGGAGAGTCCCACAACAAGGGGAAGGAGAAGGAATCTCCTTCACACAAGTCGCATCGGAGCGGCGAAAAGAAGAAGAAGATGAGGAAGGTGGTCTACTACGAGACTGACTCTTCATCGCCATCAACCTCCGGCTCCGACGCGCCGTCCATAACTTCTAAGCGCCATGAGCGCAAGAAGTTTAGTAAGATTCCCCTACACTACCCTCGAATTTCTAAACGTACTCCATTACTTTCAATTCCATTAGGCAAACCACCGGTTTTTTACGGTGAAGATTATAACATGTGGAGTGACAAAATGAGGCATCATCTAACCTCACTCCACACTAGTATTTGGAACGTTGTTGAGTTTGGTGTGCAGGTACCATCCATGGGGGATGAGGACTATGACTCGGACAAAGTTGCCCAAATCCGGCACTTCAACTCACAAGCCACCACAATACTCCTCGCCTCTCTAAGTCGAGAGGAGTATAACAAGGTGCAAGGATTGAAGAGCGCCAAGGAGATTTGGGACGTACCCAAAACGGCGCACGAAGGAGATGAGGTGACCAAGATCACCAAAAGGGAGACGATCGAGGGGGAGCTCGGTCGATTCATGCTTCACCAAGGGGAGGAGCCACAAGCGATGTACAACCGGCTCAAGACCTTGGTGAACCAAGTGCGCAACCTCGGGAGCATCAAATGGGATGACCATGAGATGGTCAAGGTTATACTAAGATCACTAGTTTTTCTTAATCCTACTCAAGTACAATTAATTCGTGGTGATCCTAGATACAAAATAATGTCACCCGAGGAAGTAATAGGTAAATTTGTGAGCTTTGAGCTAATGATCAAAGGCTCCAAAAGGATCATCGAGCAAGGCGCATCCTCCTCCATACCCAAAGCACAACCCGTTGCATTCAAAGCAACGGAGGAGAAGAAAGAAGACTCTACTCTAAGTAGAATCCCCATCGACACGTCCAAGCTCGACAATGAGGAGATGGCGCTCATCATCAAGAGCTTCCGTCAAATCCTCAAACAAAGGAAGGGGAAAGATTACAAGCCCCGTTCCAAGAAAGTGTGCTACAAGTGTGGTAAGCCCGGTCATTTCATTGCTAAATGTCAATTATCTAGTGATAGTGACAGGGGCGACGACAAGAAAGGAAAGAGGAGAGAAAAGAAGAGATACTACAAGAAGAAGGGTGGCGATGCCCATGTGTGCCGGGAGTGGGACTCCGACTCGAGCTCCACCGACTCCTCCTTCGACGAGGACGCCGCCAACATCGCTGTCAACAAAGGGCTCCTCTTCCCCAACGTCGACCACAAGTGTCTCATGGCAAAGGACGGCAAAAAGAAGAAGGTGAAATCAAAATCCTCAACTAAATATGCAACATCTAGCGATGAGGCTAATTCTAGTGATAATGAGGATGACTTGTTTACTCTTTTTGCCAACTTAAACATGCAACAAAAGGAAAAATTAAATGAATTAATTAGTGCTATTCATGATAAGGATGAACTCTTGGATAGCCAAGAGGACTTCCTAATTAAATAAAACAAGAAGCATGTTAAGGTAAAAAATGCTTATGCTCTAGAAGTTGAAAAATGTGAAAAATTAACTAGTGAGCTAAGCACTTGCCATGATATTATTTCCAACCTTAGAAATGAGAATGTCAATTTAATTGCTAAGGTTAGGAAGCTTGATGTTTGTGATGATTCAATTGTCAGTCTGAGAAATGATAACGCCAATTTAATTGCTAAGATTGATCAATTGAATACCTCTCTTGCTGGCCTTAGGAATGAGAATGAAAAATTGATTGCTAAGGCTAAGGAACTAGATGTTTGCAATGCTTCTATTTCCAATCTTAGAGATGATAATGATATATTGCATGCTAAGATTGTTGAATTTAAAACTTGCAAACCATCTACATCTTCCGTTGAGCATGTTACTATTTGCACTAGATGTAGAGATATTAATGTTGATGCTATTCATGATCACTTAGCTCTAATTAAACAACAAAATGATCACATAGCTCAACTTAATGCCAAAATTAATGAGCATGACTTAGAAAATGAGAAATTTAAATTTGCTAGAAGCATGCTCTATAGTGGGAGACGCCCTGACATTAAGGATGGCATTGGCTTCCAACAGGGAGATAATGTCAAGCTTAATGCCCCACCTAAAAGATTGTCCAATTTTGTTAAGGGCAAAGCTCCCATGGTTCAGGATAACGAGGGTTACATTTTATACCCTGCCGATTATCCCGAACACAAAATTAGGAGAATTCACTCTAGGAAGTCTCACTCTGGCCCTAATCATGCTTTTATGTATAAGAGTGAGGCATCTAGTTCTAAGCAATCAACCCATGCTAAATTGCCTAAGAAGAAAACTCCTAAAGCATCAAATAATCATAATGTTTCATTTAGAACTTTTGATGCTTCTTATGTGCTAACCAACAAATCAGGCAAGGTAGTTGCCAAGTATGTTGGGGGCAAACACAAGGGATCAAAAACTTGTGTTTGGGTACCCAAAGTTCTTGTATCTAATGTCAAAGGACCCAAAACCGTTTGGGTACCTAAAATCAAGAACTAAATTTGTTTTGTAGGTTTATGCATCTGTGGGCTCAAGTTGGATCATTGACAGTGGGTGCACAAACCATATGACTGGGGAGAAAAAGATGTTCTCCTCCTATGAGAAAAAACAAGATCCCCAACGAGCTATCACATTCGGGGATGGAAATCAAGGTTTGGTCAAAGGATTGGGTAAAATTGCTATATTACCTGACCATTCCATTTCCAATGTTTTTCTTGTAGATTCATTAGATTACAACTTGCTTTCTGTTTCTCAATTATGTAAAATGGGCTACAACTGTCTTTTTACGGATACAGGTGTTACCGTCTTTAGAAGAAGTGATGATTTGGTAGCTTTTAAGGGAGTATTAGAGGGTCAGCTGTACTTAGTTGATTTCAATAGAGCTAAACTCGATACTTGCTTAATCGCTAAGACTAACATGGGTTGGCTCTGGCATCGCCGACTAGCCCACGTTGGAATGAAGAATCTTCACAAGCTTCTAAAGGGAGAGCACATTTTGGGACTAACAAATGTGCATTTTGAGAAAGATAGGATTTGTAGCGCATGCCAAGTAGGGAAGCAGGTTGGTGTTCATCATCCACATAAGAACATCTTGACGACTGACAGGCCACTCGAGCTCCTCCACATGGACCTATTCGGCCCGATCGCTTACATAAGCATCGGCGGGAGTAAGTACTGTCTAGTTATTGTGGATGACTACTCTCGCTTCAGTTGGGTATTCTTTTTACAGGAAAAATCTCAAACCCAGGAGACCTTAAAGGGATTCTTGAGACGAGCTCAAAATGAGTTCGGCTTGAGGATCAAGAAAATTAGAAGCAATAATGGGACGGAGTTCAAGAACTCACAAATAGAAGGCTTTCTTGAGGAGGAGGGCATCAAGCATGAGTTCTCTTCTCCCTACACACCACAACAAAATGGTGTAGTGGAGAGGAAGAATAGAACTCTATTGGACATGGCAAGAACCATGCTTGATGAGTATAAGACTTCGGATCGGTTTTGGGCCGAGGCGGTCAACACCGCTTGCTACGCCATCAACCGGTTGTATCTACACCGAATCCTCAAGAAGACATCATACGAACTCCTCACTGGTAAAAAGCCCAATGTTTCATATTTTAGAGTCTTTGGTAGCAAATGCTTTATTCTTGTTAAAAGAGGTAGAAAATCTAAACTTGCTCCTAAGGTTGTAGAAGGCTTTTTACTAGGATATGATTCAAATACAAGGGCATATAGAGTCTTTAACAAGTCCTCAGGACTAGTTGAGGTTTCTTGTGACATTGTGTTTGATGAGACTAACGGCTCCCAAGTGGAGCAAGTTGATCCTGATGAATTAGATGATGAAGAGGCTCCATGCGTCGCACTAAGGAACATGTCCATTGGGGATGTGTGTCCTAAGGAATCCGAAGATCCCATTCAAGCACAAGATCAACCATCCTCCTCCATGCAAGCATCTCCACCAACTCAAGATGAGGATGAAGCTCAAGATGATGATGAAGAATATCAAGAAGATGAGCAACCTCAAAAGGACGGCAACGATCAAGGGGGAGATGCAAATGATTAAGATAAGGAGGATGAACAAAATCCAAGGCCGCCACACCCAAGAGTCCACCAAGCAATCCAACGAGATCACCTCATGAACACCATCCTAGGAGATATTCATAAGGGGGTAACCACTCGACCTCGTGTTGCTCATTTTTGTGAACATTACTCCTTTGTTTCCTCTATTGAGCCACACAGGGTAAAGGAAGCACTTCAAGATTCGGATTGGGTGATGGCAATGCAAGAGGAGCTCAACAATTTCAAAAGGAATGAGGTATGGCATTTAGTTCCACGTTCTAACCAAAATGTTGTAGGAACCAAGTGGGTCTTCCGCAACAAACAAGACGAGCATGGTGTGGTGACAAGGAACAAGGAACGACTTGTGGCCAAAGGGTATTCACAAGTCGAAGGTTTGGATTTTGGTGAAACCTATGCACCCGTAGCTAGGCTTGAGTCAATTTGAATTTTACTTGCCTATGCTACTCACCATGACTTTAAGCTTTACCAAATGGACGTGAAGAGTGCCTTCCTGAACGGACCTATCAAGGAAGAGGTCTATGTTGAGCAACCTCCTGGCTTTGAAGATAGTGAGTATCCTAACCATGTTTACAAACTCTCTAAGGCGCTTTATGGGCTCAAGCAAGCCCCAAGAGCATGGTATGAATGCCTAAGAGATTTTCTTATCACTAATGGCTTCAAAGTCGAAAAGGCTGATCCTACTTTATTCACTAAAACCATGGAGAATGATTTGTTTGTATGCCAAATTTATGTTGATGATATTATATTTGGGTCTACTAACAAATCTATTTGTGAAGAATTTAGTAGGATCATGATTCAAAAATTCGAGATGTCTATGATGGGGGAGCTGAAGTATTTCTTAGGATTTCAAGTCAAGCAACTCCAAGAGGGCACCTTCATTAGCCAAACGAAGTATATTCAAGATATTCTCACCAAGTTTGGAATGAAGGATGCCAAGCCCATCAAGACACCCATGGGAACAAATGAGCATCTCGACCTCAACACGGGAGGTAAATCCGTCGATCAAAAGGTATACCGGTCGATGATAGGTTCCTTACTCTATTTATGTGCTTCACAATCGGATATTATGCTTTCCGTATGCATGTGTGCAAGATTCCAAGCCGATCCTAAGGAAGTTCACCTTAGGGTCGTAAAACGAATCTTGAGATATTTAGTTTATACTCTTAAGTTTGGCCTTTAGTACCCTAGGGGATCCACATTTGATTTAATTGGTTATTCCGATGCTGATTGGGCAGGGTGTAAAATTAATAGAAAGAGCACATCAGGGACTTGCTAGTTCTTGGGAAAATCTCTGGTGTCTTGGGCTTCAAAGAAGCAAAATTCTGTCGCTCTTTCTACCGCCGAGGCTGTCACACCCGGGTTTCGGGGCACTAAGACCCGGGCGCGAACATAATCAACAGGTGTGCTAGGACCAAGTCTCACACATATGATGAATCATGGCACAGGATCGAATGTCACATCTTTACTACATAACAGGAGTTCTATACAAAATAAATAAATAATTACATTATAAGGAGACAACGGTCCAGCAACCTGAGAGCACCTAGAGGGGGGGTGAATAGGTGATCCTGTGAAACTTAAACACTTAAGCCACAAAACTTGGTTAAACGTTAGCACAGTTTATGCCAAGTGGCTAGAGAGAAGGTCTTGCACAATACGATAATCACAAAGAATTCAACACAGAGAAGACACAGTGATTTATCCCGTGGTTCGGCCAAGTACAACACTTGCCTACTCCACGTTGTGGCGTCCCAACGGACGAGAGTTGCACTCAACTCCTCTCAAGTGATCCAATGATCAACTTGAATACCATAGTGTTATGCTTTTCTTTTCTTATCCCGTTCGCGAGGAATCTCCACAACTTGGAGCCTCTCGCCCTTACACTTTTGATGTTCACAAAGAATCACGGAGTAAGGAAGGGAAGCAACACACACAAATCCACAGCAAAATGCGCACACACACGGCCAAGAATCGAGCTCAAAAGACTATCTCAAAGTTCTCACTAGAACGGAGCTCGAATCACTGAGAATGACAAACGAATGCGCAAAGACTGAGTGTGGATGATCAAGAATGCTCTAAGGTTGCTTGGTGTGCTCCTCCATGCGCCTAGGGGTCCCTTTTATAGCCCCAAGGCAGCTAGGAGCCGTTGAGAGCAAATCTGGAAGGCTGATCTTGCCTTCTGTCATCGAGCGCACCGGACAGTCCGGTGCACACCGGACACTGTCCGGTGCCCGATCTCCTTCCTAAAATGACGCAGCCGACCGTTGCAGATCTGGGAGCCGTTGGCGCACCGGACAGTCCGGTGCCCCCTTCTAGCCGTTGGCTCGGCCACGTGTCGCGCGCAGATTCCGCGGCCGACCGTTGGCCCGGCCGACCGTTGGCTCACCGGACAGTCCGGTGCACACCGGACAGTCCGGTGAATTATAGCCGTACGCCGTCGGCGAATTCCCGAGAGTGGCCACTTCGCTCGAGGCAGCCTGGCGCACCGGACACTGTCCGGTGCACCACCGGACAGTCCGGTGCCCCAGACCGAAACAGCCTTTTGGCTATACACAGCCAACTCTTCTCTTTTCTTCTTTCTGTTTCTGATACTTAGACAAGTATATTAGTACACAAAATCAATGTACTAAGACTTAGAAACATACCTTTGCTCTTGATTTGCACTTTGTCCATTCATGGGCATAGATTCTCATTTAAGCACTTGTGTTGACACTCAATCACCAAAATACTTAGAAATGGCCCAAGGGCACATTTCCCTTTCAATCTCCCCCTTTTTGGTGATTTATGCCAACACAACATAAACCAACTAGAACAAGTGCAAAATCACTTCAAATAAAACTCAAATTTATTTTGATTCAATTTTGGCATATATGGATCATCCTTTGCCACCACTTGGTTTGTTTTTGCAAATCACACTCAAGTCTCTATCTCTAAGTTAAACACACATGCTGAAGCAAAAAAAAGAGAGTCATTCCAAAAGAGATTGATCAAAGATTTCAAAAACTCCCCCTTTTTCCCATAATCAACATTTCTCCCCACGAGAAGCCAACTTTTGACAAGAGAGACAATAAAAGAGTTTTGACAACACAAAAGCTCTATTCTACTATTTTCAAAGTTTCTCAAGTGGTAGCTGATCCATTTATCGCTTTGGCCTTTATTTTCTCCCCCTTTGGCATCAAGCACCAAAACGGGATCAATCTTGGTCCTTTAACCTCATTGCCTCACCAAATTCTTCAATTAAGAGCAAAATAGGCAATAAGAGTTTAAAGATGAACTTGGAAAAGTTACTCTTTTCATCGGAGTGCAGTGGAAGTCTTGCATGGTCCAAGTCCACCTTTTTTCCTTTTAATTATCCTTGGAGACTAGAACAACCAAACTCAAGTACATGGTTAGTCTCAAAGGGTCAAGTTGTAGCACAGCTCCCCCTAAATATGTGCATCACTTGCAAACAGGACTTGTGAGGTCCAGGGAGTGTTTGTACAACTTGAGCACCACAATAAGCAACAAAATGCAGAATCATGATCAAAAGCATAAACACATGTATGCTACATTTCAATCCAAGTTCCGCGAATCTAAGATATTGAGCTCACTACGCAGCCTGCAAAAGGTCTTCTCATCTAGAGGCTTGGTAAAGATATCGGCTAGCTGGTTCTCGGTGCTAACATGAAACACTTCGATATCCCCCTTTTGCTGGTGGTCTCTCAAAAAGTGATGTCGGATGTCTATGTGCTTTGTGTGGCTGTGCTCAACAGGATTTTCTGCCATGCGGATAGCACTCTCATTATCACATAGGAGTGGGACTCTGCTCAGATTGTAGCCAAAGTCCCGAAGGGTTTGCCTCATCCAAAGTAGTTGCGCGCAACACTGTCCTGCGGCAACATACTCGGCCTCAGCGGTGGATAGGGCAACGGAGGTTTGTTTCTTAGAGTTCCACGACACCAGGGACCTTCCTAAGAATTGGCACGTCCCTGATGTACTTTTCCTATCGACCTTACATCCAGCATAGTCGGAATCTGAGTATCCAACCAAGTCAAAGGTAGACCCCTTTGGATACCAGAGTCCGAAGCAAGGCGTAGCAACCAAATATCTAAGAATTCGCTTTACCGCCACTAAGTGACACTCCTTAGGATCGGATTGAAATCTAGCACACATGCATACGCTAAGCATAATATCCGGTCTACTAGCACATAAATAAAGTAAAGACCCTATCATTGACCGGTATGCTTTTTGATCAACGGACTTACCTCCTTTGTTGAGGTCGGTGTGTCCGTCGGTCCCCATCGGAGTCTTTGCGGGCTTGGCATCCTTCATCCCAAACCGCTTTAGCAGATCTTGCGTGTACTTCGTTTGGGAGATGAAGGTGCCGTCCTTGAGTTGCTTCACTTGGAACCCAAGGAAGTAGTTCAACTCGCCCATCATCGACATCTCGAATTTCTGCGTCATCACCCTGCTAAACTCTTCACAAGACTTTTGGTTAGTAGAACCAAATATTATGTCATCGACATAAATTTGGCACACAAACAAATCACCATCACATGTCTTAGTAAAAAGAGTTGGATCGGCTTTCCCAACCTTGAAAGCATTAACAATTAGAAAGTCTCTAAGGCATTCATACCATGCTCTTGGGGCTTGCTTAAGTCCATAGAGCGCCTTAGAGAGCTTACACACGTGGTCAGGGTACCGTTCATCCTCGAAGCCAGGGGGTTGCTCCACGTACACCTCCTCCTTGATTGGCCCGTTGAGGAAAGCGCTCTTCACATCCATTTGGAACAACCTGAAAGAATGGTGAGCGGCATATGCTAGCAAGATACGAATTGATTCTAGCCTAGCCACAGGAGCAAACGTCTCCTCAAAGTCCAAACCTGCGACTTGGGCATAACCTTTTGCCACAAGTCGAGCCTTGTTCCTCGTCACCACCCCGTGCTCGTCCTGTTTGTTGCGGAATACCCATTTGGTTCCCACAACGTTTTGCTTGGGACGAGGCACCAGTGTCCAAACTTCATTGCGCTTGAAGTTGTTGAGTTCCTCCTGCATGGCCAACACCCAGTCCGGATCTAGCAAGGCCTCTTCTACCCTGAAAGGCTCAGTAGAAGAGACAAAGGAGTAGTGCTCACAAAAATTAACTAATCGAGATCGAGTAGTTACTCCCTTGCTAATATCACCCAGAATTTGATCGACGGGATGATCCCTTTGAATCATCGCTCGAACTTGGGTTGGAGGTGCCGGTTGCGCTTCTTCCTCCATCATGTGATCATCTTGTGATCCCCCTTGATCACACACATCCTTTTGATGAACCTGTTCATCGCCTTGAATTGGGGGATGCACCGTTGTTGAAGAAGAAGGTTGATCTCGTTCATCTTGTTCCTGTGGCCGCACTTCTCCAATCGCCATGGTTCGTATAGCGGCCGTCGGAACATCTTCTTCATCTACATCATCATAATCAACAACTTGCTCTCTTGGAGAGCCATTAGTCTCATCAAATACAACGTCGCTAGAGACTTCAACCAAACCCGATGATTTGTTGAAGACTCTATACGCCTTTGTATTTGAGTCATAACCTAACAAAAACCCTTCTACAGCTTTGGGAGCAAATTTAGAATTTCTACCCTTCTTCACTAGAATGTAGCACCTGCTCCCAAATACGCGAAAGTAAGATACATTGGGTTTGTTACCGGTTAGTAGCTCATACGAAGTCTTCTTGAGGAGGCGATGAAGGTAGACCCTGTTGATGGCGTGGCAAGCCGTGTTCACGGCTTCCGACCAAAAACGCTCGGGGGTCTTGAATTCTCCAAGCATCGTCCTCGCCATATCGATTAGCGTCCTGTTCTTCCTCTCTACCACACCATTTTGCTGTGGTGTGTAGGGAGCAGAGAACTCGTGCTTGATCCCTTCCTCCTCAAGAAACTCCTCCACTTGAAGGTTCTTGAACTCGGACCCGTTGTCGCTCCTTATCTTCTTCACCTTGAGCTCAAACTCATTTTGAGCTCTCCTGAGGAAGCGCTTGAGGGTCCCTTGGGTTTCAGACTTATCCTGCAAAAAGAACACCCAAGTGAAGCGGGAAAAGTCATCAACAATAACTAAACCATACTTACTTCCTCCTATGCTCAGATAGGTGACGGGTCCGAAGAGGTCCATATGCAGCAGCTCCAGGGGTCTTGAAGTGGTCATCACATTCTTGTTGTGATGTGCTCCTCCCACTTGTTTACCTGCTTGACAAGCTGCACAAGGTCTATCTTTTTCGAATTGTACGTTAGTCAACCCTATCACGTGTTCTCCCTTTAGAAGCTTGTGAAGGTTCTTCATCCCTACATGTGCTAAGCGGCGATGCCACAGCCAGCCCATGCTAGTCTTAGCTATTAAGCATGCATCTAGACCGGCCTCTTCTTTTGCAAAATCAACTAAATAAAGTTTGCCGTCTAATACACCCTTAAAAGCTAGTGAACCATCACTTCTTCTAAAGACAGACACATCTACATTTGTAAATAGACAGTTATATCCCATATTGCATAATTGACTAACCGATAGCAAATTATATCCAAGAGACTCAACCAAAAACACATTGGAGATAGAGTGCTCATTAGAAATTGCAATTTTACCTAACCCTTTTACTTTGCCTTGATTCCCATCACCGAATATAATTGAATCTTGGGAATCCTTATTCTTGACGTAGGAGGTGAACATATTCTTCTCCCCCGTCATATGGTTTGTGCATCCGCTGTCGATAATCCAGCTTGAACCCCCGGATGCATAAACCTGCAAGGCAAATTTAGGCTTGGGTCTTAGGTACCCAACTCTTGTTGGGTCCTACAAGGTTAGTCACAATTTCCTTAGGGACCCAAATGCAAGTTTTATCACCCTTGCATTTTGCCCCTAACTTCCTAGCAATCACCTTTCTATCCTTTCTACAAATTGCAAAGGAAGCATTCAAAACATGATATATTGTAGAGGGTTCATTCATTACTTTCCTAGGAACATTAACAACATTTCTCCTAGGCATATTATGAACAACATTTCTCCTACCAACATTTCTATCATGCACATAAGAAGAACTAGAAGCAAATATGTCATGAGAATCAAAAGCATCATATGCGTTACATCTCCTATGAGCATTTCTAGATTGTCTCCTATCATGGTACATAAAGGCATGGTTCTTTTGCACACTACTAGCCATATGGGCCTTCCCTTTCTCCTTGGCGGAGATGGGAGCCTTATGGCTTGTCAAGTTCTTGGCTTCCTTCTTGTAGCCAAGTCCATCCTTAATTGAGGGGTGTCTACCAATTGTGTAGGCATCCCTTGCAAATTTTAGCTTATCAAAATTACTCTTGCTAGTCTTAAGTTGAGCATTAAGACTAGCCAATTCATCATTAAGTTTGGAAATTGAAACTAGGTGTTCACTACAAGCATCAATGTCAAAATCTTTACACCTATTGCAAGTTTCAACAATTTCTACACAAGATGTTGATTTACTAGCTATTTCTAACTTAGCATTCAAATTATTATTGACACCTTTTAAAGTAGCAATGGTTTCATGACAAGAAGATAATTCACTAGAGAGCACTTTATTTCTTTTAACTTCTAAAGCATAAGATTTTTGTGCCTCTACAAATTTGTCATGCTCTTCATATAAAAGGTCCTCTTGTTTTTCTAAGAGTCTGTCCTTTTCATTTAAGGCATCAATCAATTCATTAATCTTATCTACTTTAGTTCTATCCAATCCCTTGAACAAACTAGAGTAATCTATTTCTTCATCACTAGACTCATCATCACTAGAAGAATCGTAAGTGACATTGTTTTGATTACATACCTTCTTCTCCCTTGCCATAAGGCATGTATGACGCTCGTTGGGGAAGAGGGATGACTTGTTGAAGGCGGTGGCGGCGAGTCCTTCATTGTCGGAGTCGGAGGAGGAGCAATCTGAGTCCCACTCCTTTCCGATATGTGCCTCGCCCTTGGCCTTCTTGTAATGCTTCTTCTTTTCCCTTTTGTTCCCCTTTTCCTGGTCACTTTCATTATCGGGACAGTTAGCAATGAAATGACCAATCTTACCACATTTGAAGCACGAGCGCTTTTCCTTTGTCTTGGTCTTGCTTGGCTGTCCCTTGCGACCTTTAAGCTCCATCTTGAAGCGCTTAATAATGAGGGCCATCTCCTCATTATTTAGCCCGGCTGCCTCAACTTGCGCCACCTTGCTCGGTAGCGCCTCCTTGCTCCTTGTTGCCTTAGAGCAATGGGTTGAGGTTCATGAATAGGACCGTTCAACGCGTCGTCCACATATCTTGCCTCCTTGATCATCATTCGCCCGCTTACGAACTTCCCCAGAACTTCTTCGGGCGACATCTTGGTGTACCTAGGATTTTCACGAATATTGTTCACCAAATGAGGATCAAGAATGGTAAAGGACCTTAGCATTAGGCGGACGACGTCGTGATCCGTCCATCGCGTGCTTCCGTAGCTCCTTATTTTGTTGATAAGGGTCTTGAGCCGGTTGTATGTTTGAGTTGGCTCCTCGCCCCTTATCATTGCGAACCGTCCAAGCTCGCCTTCCACCAACTCCATCTTGGTGAGCAAGGTGACATCATTCCCTTCATGAGAGATCTTGAGGGTGTCCCAGATCTGCTTGGCATTGTCCAGGCCGCTCACCTTATGGTACTCGTCCCTGCACAAAGAGGCTAACAACACAGTAGTAGCTTGTGCATTTTTATGAATCTGTTCATTAATAAACATGGGACTATCCGTACTATCAAAGTGCATTCCACTTTCTACAATCTCCCATATGCTAGGATGGAGAGAGAACAAGTGACTACGCATTTTGTGACTCCAAAATCCGTAGTCCTCTCCATCAAAATGAGGAGGTTTACCAAGTGGAATAGATAATAAATGAGCATTAGTACTTTGAGGAATACGAGAGTAATCAAAAGAAAAGTTCGAATTGACCGGTTTCTTTCTCTCGTATTCGTTGTGGTCATCGTCCTTTTGGGAGGAAGTAGACTCATCGCTGTCGTAGTAGACGATCTCCTTGATGTGTCTTGTCTTCTTCTTCTTCCCATCTTTGCGTCTGTGGCCCGAGCCCGAGTCGTTGGACTTGTCATCCCTTGGCTCGTTGACGAAGGACTCCTTCTCCTTGTCGTTGATCACGATTCCCTTTCCTTTAGGATCCATCTCTTCGGGCGGTTAGTCCCTTTTGTGAAGAGAACTGCTCTGATACCAATTGAGAGCACCTAGAGGGGGGTGAATAGGTGATCCTGTGAAACTTAAACACTTAAGCCACAAAACTTGGTTAAACGTTAGCACAGTTTATGCCAAGTGGCTAGAGAGAAGGTCTTGCACAATACGATAATCACAAAGAATTCAACACAGAGAAGACACAGTGATTTATCCCGTGGTTCGGCCAAGTACAACACTTGCCTACTCCACGTTGTGGCGTCCCAACGGACGAGAGTTGCACTCAACTCCTCTCAAGTGATCCAATGATCAACTTGAATACCATAGTGTTATGCTTTTCTTTTCTTATCCCGTTCGCGAGGAATCTCCACAACTTGGAGCCTCTCGCCCTTACACTTTTGATGTTCACAAAGAATCACGGAGTAAGGAAGGGAAGCAACACACACAAATCCACAGCAAAATGCGCACACACACGGCCAAGAATCGAGCTCAAAAGACTATCTCAAAGTTCTCACTAGAACGGAGCTCGAATCACTGAGAATGACAAACGAATGCGCAAAGACTGAGTGTGGATGATCAAGAATGCTCTAAGGTTGCTTGGTGTGCTCCTCCATGCGCCTAGGGGTCCCTTTTATAGCCCCAAGGCAGCTAGGAGCCGTTGAGAGCAAATCTGGAAGGCTGATCTTGCCTTCTGTCATCGGGCGCACCGGACAGTCCGGTGCACACCGGACACTGTCCGGTGCCCGATCTCCTTCCTAAAATGACGCAGCCGACCATTGCAGATCTGGGAGCCGTTGGCGCACCGGACATGTCCGGTGCACACCGGACAGTCCGGTGCCCCCTTCTAGCCGTTGGCTCGGCCACGTGTCGCACGCAGATTCCGCGGCCGACCGTTGGCCCGGCCGACCGTTGGCTCACCGGACAGTCCGGTGCACACCGGACAGTCCGGTGAATTATAGCCGTACGCCGTCGGTGAATTCCCGAGAGTGGCCACTTCGCTCGAGGCAGCCTGGCGCACCGGACACTGTCCGGTGCACCACCGAACAGTCCGGTGCCCCAGACCGAAACAGCCTTTTGGCTGTACACAGCCAACTCTTCTCTTTTCTTCTTCTTTCTGTTTCTGATACTTAGACAAGTATATTAGTACACAAAACCAATGTACTAAGACTTAGAAACATACCTTTGCTCTTGATTTGCACTTTGTCCATTCATGGGCATAGATTCTCATTTAAGCACTTGTGTTGACACTCAATCACCAAAATACTTAGAAATGGCCCAAGGGCACATTTCCCTTTCACAACCCAAAGTTGACTGGGAGACGACGGCCTAGACCTCTCACGAACTCGTCACAGCATCCTCCATGCGCCTCATCTTGCGGTACTTGTTCTTGACCTGTGGGGGGTGTGAGACAGCAAGAGTGAGCTCACATACGTTCATAGCTCAACAAGTTGTGGGGAATAATGTGCATGAACTCGCCAAAGGTGGGAGCTCACGTGAAGTGTAAGGCTTACCAAAGAGGATGGTTGAAGCTGAGCATTGCTTTTAAAGTTGGTCAAAATTTTATTAGCAATTACTAAGTGTAAGTAAATACCAACCCAATTAAGTAGTAGAACTAAAGTAACATCATCACCTGCGATGCAATGCATATGACATATTGAATTTAGTTCCATAAATTAATCATGTGAGTGTCCGAGCTGCTCATGACCGTGAGCACGGTTAGTATACCAGTTTTACACTCTGCAGAGGTTGCGCATCTTTACCCACAAGTCATGTTACCCACCTGCCAAGAGACGGCCAATCCCATACACCTCTACCGAGGAGGCGAAGCAGGGTAACACTACGAGGCCTTTACAAAGCTCCACTAGCTTCAGAAAACCCGCTACAGTTTATAGGAAGCTCCAATGCAGGAATCCCTCGCATGACCGCCATCGCAGCAAAATCATCCCAAGGCCTCCCTACACTGACCACTCCCCTACTGCCCTTGCCCCTTTCGGGTAAGGTAGTCATCCACTAGCTTTCCTAATTAATCAGCCAAGGGCGTTCCATTAAACCCTTGTGGTAGCACTGTTTTCCCGGGTGGTTCTCCATGTTCCAATTAACATAACAATCTTATCATGAACAGTAAATAACAACTAATAATAAAAGTATAATCATGAATAATGTATCTCTATACCCAAAACCACATAAAGCAATAGCAGATACTACCCAAAAATTCAGTGGTGAACAAGGTATAAAGATAGTCAAACTAGGGTAACCTATTGGGTCCCATCAAAATTAACCTATGCAGATCATTATGATTAATCAGAACATGACTGGGTAAAAAGAAGTGATCAAGGGCACAACTTGCCTAGGACTTGAGATTCCACATACCATCTTGCTCTTTAGATGACACGTGACCTCGCTCTAGTCGTAGCAATACAAACAAACATTGTATAGGCAAAATTAACATCACACCAAACATAAGAATAAACTGTGTAATAATAATCTACGTGTCGCTACGAGATCGTGGGTTCGAGAACCACTAAAATCGGAGTTACGGTTACGGAGTTATAATTTACTGAAGATATATGTGGTTTGAATATTAAACTATATTATAAATTGATTAGTGTGAATCATATGAGAGATCATTCTATAAATAATTATCTCAACTTTAATTTTAATTATACTTGACTAGAGATCATATTTTAATCAACTTATAACCATGGACAGGTTAGCTTTGATTTAGAAGAGTTAATCTAGTGGACATAGGATAAATAGATATCTAATTATAAAAGTATGCAATATGGTATAATTAATGTTGTTACTGAGCAAAGAATATTTTTATGAAGCTAACACAACTTGAACGGATCAATTCGGAGCTAAAACAAAGGAGATATGATTTTCCGAAGTTTAGAGAATTATTTTCATACATAAAATACTTTATATATTCATTTTATGAATTTTCTTGACTGCAACCGTTATTTTCTGAGAACGTAGGGTCCTATTTGTAAAGAAAAGGGTCACTCTGCAATATTAATCGAACTACTATGGATGGCGGGTTCTTTTGAAGAAAACCGAGGGGTTCCTTTGTAAACTTTCCAGGCCGAAGGGGTACGCTTCAATGTCAGTCGTTGGATCCCCAACCGAGCGCCCGGATTAGATGCACGCGGATATGAACCGGTATCCAACCACAGCGCTCAGATCCGAAATCAAGGGCATGGATTTTAAATCGCTCAGACTGCTTGAAATCCATGCGATTAACCTTCTACAGCTCAGATCTTATCAAGCGAAGGGGTATGTCTCGCTTTAACCCTGGTCGTATGCCCAGGATCCAATGGTTCAGATTTCTCCCCCCAATTGGTACGCAAGGGATCAAATCTTGGTCGCGTGGGTTGAATGACACGGCACAGACTTGTCTTCTCCGGAGACGGCGGTGCCGCCCACACGACGGTGCCATTGCCGACTAGCCCCCAATTCGGTGCCCCGAGGACCAAATTCGTCCACCGAACTAAGAAAAACGTAGTAGAGGCCAAGACGAGAGCGATAGGGACAACCTACCGGAGGTTTGGGCAACGTGGAGATCTGGCCACGGCACAGTGCGGTACCATGTTGTCCGCCAAGCTCCGGTGAACCATTGGGGTCGCCATAATGACCGCGCCACCCTGATCTAACGGCAGGAGACCCGCCTTCTTCCCCAGACTGCAGCCAACCATGGCACCGACGAGTCGCTGCGGCGGCAAACAGGACCGACACGGCAACGCCATAACCGGAGCTACCCCAACCCGATTCTAAGTTCTAGTGCCCCGCAACGAGATCCGATGGTGCTTTACGAATAGGAGTAACTTGGCGAACATGGTCATGAGCTACTTACCGGCAGTCGGGTCGAGCAGTGGGCCGGCGACGGTGTTTCGCGGCACCGCGGTAGCAGAGAAATTTGGTGAGCTCAGCCCGACGCTTCAATCGATCCCCAGGTCACCAGGTTGTCAGCCCCACAAGGCAAGGACGCAATCCGTTATCGGAGCTACGCAGAAGCTCCCACGACTGAGCCAAACGCAGCGGCACCCGTCCTCTCTCTCTATCTCTCTCATCCGACGAGGCTCTCTGCTCCTCAAGGTATCCGCTATGGCTCCATGGTAGTTCGGCAAAGGGTCAGCACCGCCAAGCTTTATAGGAGGGCAGGAAAGTCCAGATCCGAAAGAAAGGGGCGGCCGAGGGGGTTTCTCCGGTGACTACGACTGGGTTTGTTGTGCTTCCATCGTGAGCGTCGCGTGGTCGGTTGAGGGGAGAAGAACGAGCCGACAACTGGGACCCCTCGCGTCAGTGGCTGGCGCGCGGCAAGTGAGAGTGTCTGCACGCGGGGCCCGCATGTAAGCGACCAGGCTAGGGTGCTGGGCCACGCGGAAGGGAAGTCCTAAAGTGGGCCGACGGGGAAGGGAGTAAAATCGGCCCAGGTTAGGTTTTATTCTTTTTCTATTTATGTGTTCTTCCCTTTTCTATTTCAAATCCAAATTACAATTTGAATTTAGGACTGAGTTTCATATTCAAAAACAAATGCACAAACAAAAGTATTCCAGCATGAATATGATTTGTTTTAATTTATTTATTATATTATTTAACCAAATGCTTTCAAATATAAAATTCATATAAACTTAACATAGAGAATGGGTATTTTAAGAAATATATTCTCTAATATAAAATTCTTTAGAGAATAAGTATAAATATTCATTTCAACCAAGGGGTAACAAATTCATATAGAGATTCTTTTATTTAAATCTTTATTAGGAACGTGTTTATTTTAGGTGATGTTGCATCAAATGTAAGAAAATTTTATTGGAAGGCATTCTAATAACACAATCCTTGGAGAACTTTTTACTAAACTTTCAAAAATAAGATTTTGGGTGTTATAGAGGCCGAGTATATTGCCGCAGGCCATTGTTGCGCGCAATTGCTTTGGATGAGGCAAACCCTTAGGGACTATGGTTACAAATTAACCAAAGTTCCTCTTCTATGTGATAATGAGAGTGCAATCCGCATGGCGGACAATCCCGTTGAGCATAGCCGCACTAAACACATAGCCATTCGGTATCATTTTCTAAGGGATCACCAACAAAAGGGGGATATCGAAATTGCATATGTTAACACCAAAGAACAATTAGCCGATATCTTTACCAAGCCATTAGATGAGCAAACATTTACCAAACTTAGGCATGAGCTAAATATTCTTGGTTCTAGGAATTTTGATTGATAATTTGCACACATAGCTCATATATATACCCTTGATCATATCTCTTTTATGTCTATGACTAATGTGTTGTCAAGTGTCATCTTATGCTTAGTCATAGATATTGAAAGAGAAATGGAGTAGTCGACAAAGAAGGCGCTTCCACTCAACTCCGATTGTATTTGCCGGTACTCCGCATCGTCCTCCACTTTTGTATAATCTTCACTCATATTTTTATGTTCGCCAAAGGGGGAGAAAGTTTGGACAAGGGCTTATATCTCACTCACAAGTATCTGTTTTTGGCGATTCATGCCAAAGAGGGAGAAAGTATGAGCCCAAAGCAAAAGGACCGCACCACCACCAAATTAAAAAATGAAGTTTTCAATTTGATATCTTATTGTGTTCAAAAGGGGGAGAAAGTAGTATCCTCAAAAATTGCAAAACCCTCTTGAACACTAAGAGGAGAATTTTATTTAGGGGGAGTTTTGTTTTAGTCAAAGGAAAAGCATTTGAGACAGGGGGAGAAAATTTCAAATCTTAAAAATGCTTTCTTCAATCTTATTCATGTATCTTTGACTAATTGCAAAAGACTTTTGAAAAGAATTTTACAAAGAATTTGCAAAACAAAACTCGTGGTGCAAATGTGGTCCAAAATTTTGAAACCATCCATGCATATCTATTGAAATTAGTATATTGGTTTCAATTCCAAGCAACCTTTGCACTCACATTATGCAAACTAGTTCAATTCTGCACTTTTATATTTGCTTTGGTTTGTGTTGGCATCAATCACCAAAAAGGGGAGATTGAAAGGGAAATAGGGTCAAACCTTTTCCAATATGAATTTTGGTGGTTGAATTGCCAATACAAATTATTGGACTAACTAGTTTGCTCTAGATTATGAGTTCTACAGGTGCCAAAGGTTCACAATAAACCAATACAATATAAAAGAAAGGGTTCAAATAAAAGGAGCAAAGTTGTACCGAAGGCAGCCCTGGTCTGGCGCACCGGACTGTCCGGTGCACCAAGGAATCCAACTCCAAACTTGCCAGTCTCGGGATTTCTGGGAGCCGCTCCGCTATAATTCACCGGACTGTCTGGTGCACCACCGGACTGTCCGGTGTGCCAGCGGAGCAACGGCTACTTCGCGCCAACGGTCGTCTGTAGAACGCATTCAATACGCTACAATGCGCGCCAGAGTCAGAGCAGCGCCAGAAGGCGCACCGGACAGTATACAGTGACTGTCCGGTGCAACACCGGACTGTCCGGTGACCCAGAAGACAGAAGCTCCAACGGTCGAACCCTAACGGTCGGATGACGTGGCTGGCGCACCGGACTGTCCGGTGCGCCATACGACAGCAGCCTCCACCAAATGGCTAGTTTGGTGGTTGGGGGCTATAAATACCCCCAACCACCCCACATTCATTTCATCCAAGTTTTCAGACTTTCTACACCTTACAAGAGCTATAGCATTCAATACAAGACACACCAAAGAGATCAAATCCTCTCCCAAGCCCAAAGATCATTCCCAATCAAATAGTGGCTAGTGAGAGAGTGACTTGTGTTCATTTGAGCTCTTGCGCTTGGATTGGTTCTTTTCATTCTTTCTTGTGATCAACTCAATTATAACCGAGGCAAGAGACACCAATTGTGTGGTGGTCCTTGCGGGGACTTTGTGTCCCGTTTGATTGAGAAGAGAAGCTCACTCGGTCTAAGTGACCGTTTGAGAGAGGGAAAGGGTTGAAAGAGACCCGGTCTTTGTGACCACCTCAACGGGGAGTAGTTTGAAAGAACCGAACCTTGGTAAAACAAATCATCGTGTCTCACTTCCTATTTGCTCACGTTTTGTTTTTCGCCCTCTCTCTCGAACTCGTTCATATTTCTAACGCTAAACCGACTTGTAGTTGTGCTTAAGTTTATAAATTTCAGATTCGCCCTATTCACCCCCCCTCTAGGCGACTTTCAACGCAAGACCGGCGAGCTCTTCTTCTTCTCAAGGATCACTTAATACCCTGCAAGGACCACCACACACTTTGGTGTCTCTTGCTAGCTTTATAAGCCTCCAAAACTTTGGAGGAAGTTCAATGAGAGTCAAAACTCCATGCGAAAATGAACACAAAGATGTAGCACACACTATCTCTCAATGAATCTCACAAGGCACTAGAGCTAAACTCACACGAGAGGCTTTCTTTTGCTTGCTCTCTCTTTTGTGGCACTTGTGTGGATTGTAGTGGTCTAAATCTTGTGTATAGGATTGATCAATGAATATATGTGGTTGGGAGGGCTTGGATATATCAACTAGATGACTTGGAATGTTGCTTGGGCTCCCACCCCTTGAAGTGGTCGGTTGGGGTGGTATTTATAGCCACCAACCAAATTGTAGCCGTTGGAGATGGCTGCTGGCGATGGGCTCACCGGACAGTCCGGTGCGCCACCGGACAGTGTCCGGTGCGTCGCCACGTCATCCTCCCGTTAGGGCTTGGAGCTGGTCGACCGTTGGAGGCTTTGTCCTCATGCGGCACCGGACAGTCCGATGCCACACCGGACAGTCCAGTGCCCCTCTGATCTTCTGCTCTGACTTCTGCCGCATGTACTGTTCTGCACTGATCACTGTCAGAGTCGACCGTTGCGTGCAGATAGTCGTTGCTCCGCTGGCGCACCGGATAGTCCGGTGGTGCACCGGACAGTCCGGTGGTGCACCGGACAGTCCGGTGGTGCACCGGACAGTCCGGTGAATTATAGCGGAGCTGCGCCTGAGAAACCCGAAGCTGAAGAGTTTGAGGTCGATCCTCTCTGGTGCACCGGACACTGTCCGGTGGCTCATCGGACTGTCCGGTGCGCCAGACCAGGGAGCACTTCGGTTTCCTTTGCTCCTTTCTTCTTGAACTCTTTTTAATCTTTGTATTGGTTTTGAGTTGAAACTTTGGCACCTGTAGAACATATACTCTAGAGCAAACTAGTTAGTTCAATGATTTGTGTTGGGCAATTCAACCACCAAAATTAATTAGGAAAAGGTTTGACCCTATTTCCCTTTCACCTACGAATATAGGGAAGGTGGCACAAAGAGGAAGCAATGAAGGATGACCTTCATCAAGAAGAGCTTTCGTCAACACGAAGGCCTAAACAAAAACACAAGCATCAGAGCGCTTGAAGGTCTAGGAAGGGCATTGAAAGATGGTACCATGAAGCAGTTCCCAAACCGACAAGCAAAGGTCGTCGCGTCGAAGCCTTCAGTGAACATGGAGAGCCCTCTAAGGAGACTGCGCCTTCACCAGCGAAGCCTCCTAAAGAAGTCTCCAAGACGCTTAATGGGCCTATGAGGCGCCTTGATACATATCAAGAATTGAGATGATTTTAGTATAGAAGGTCCCGAGTGCCCTCGACTCTGTTGAATCATGTAAAAATAGAATAATTGAGAATATGTCCCAGCAGCCAAAGGACAAAAATGTTCGAGCGAGAATTATAATCGTATCCTATAACAGAGGCTTACGAACCTTAATAAAGCAGACTCTTAATGTGGCCCAAAAGCACAAGACACATCTTTTGGCGTTGTGCTCGAAATGGAATACATAACTGATTGGTGGACTAAGGCCCTGTTTCAATCTCGCGAGATAAACTTTAGCAGCTATTTTTTAGCTACTTTTAGCCATTTATAATCTAAACAGGAAAGCTAATGGTGGTAATTTAAGCTAAATTTTAGCAATTCAATTCATATAGCTAAAGTTTAGCAGGAAGCTAAAGTTTATCCCGTGAGATTGAAACGGGGCCTAAATTTATTGAGTAGTACTATAATTAGTGTAATGAATGTAGTAATTAGTAAGATACGGGTTTAGACATACACACTATATTATAGTGTAATTTAGTCGTGTCTTCTATATAGAGTACCATATAAATGGTTCAGGGTTATACACTACATACTCTACTTTTGTCAACATAGGACGAGTTCCAAGGAACTCGATCTTTCCTTGTCAGGATCATTTTTTCCAACACCTACTATAAAATAAAACGTCAGCAATCTATCTTTTATATAATATTAAAGTCAATAACCATCATATCCCTACAACATCTCAAGCACCTCTCTCCCCGCGACCAGTTGAGCACGCTGAGAGATGTAGTCGTCGTGCTTGTAGCCGAAGCTTGCAATCCTCGTCCAAAGATCACTACCGCTACCGGCGGCAACTATCAAATGCTATGCGATTCAGTCCATAAAACCCAATTTCAGTACGAGCATGTAAAGAAACAACTTCATAATGCCCCATTAATTAAGGTGATAGAGTTGGTGACATAGAGATCACACGTGCTTGTTTTGTTGGCTTTATTTTTGCTCCAGTTGAGCACACGGCGGGCAACATACACAGCCTCGGTCGTTTATTTCTTGTTCTTGGTCGACGCGCGCACGCTGATGCTAGTTCAGCGGCCTCACGGGCAGAAGACGACCTTGTAGTTGGTTCCGGCGGGGCAGGTGAAGGTGCTGGTGGCGTCATCCTTGGGGTAGCTGTACGCGTCGGGGCACTGCCCCTTGAAGTACCTGGAGTAGTTGGTCGGGTGGCAGTCGTTGGCCGCCGAGCCGACGCAGCAGTACTCGTCCTTCTTGAACACGGGGCACGCGTTGTTGCACACGCCGTCCTGCCGCAGCTCGGCAGGGCAGCGCGCGTTCACGTCCACGGCGCAGCGCGGGCCGCGGCTGCACCCGGACCCGCCGTCGGGGAGGAAGCTCATGGGCACGTTGAAGCCGTCGATGAGGGAGATGTCGAAGAAGTCGAGGTTGTTGAACTGCTTCAGCGCGTACTCCGCCAGCGTGTTGGGCGCGCGCCCGTACCCAGTGCACTGCAGCACGCCGCCGCAGTCCCCCGTGCGGCAGCTCCCGCGCCCGCTCGCGTCGAACTTGCACCCCGTGCGCGCCCAGATGCGCGCGGCCGTCGTGCCCGCGGGGGCCGTGATCCGCCAGCTCTCGCCGCGGTTCAGCTGCCGCCCGCCGCCCACCGGCACGGACGCGGCCCACACGGTGAACGGGCACTGGTTCACCACCGTGAACACAGCCGCCTCGCCGGCCACGGCGAGGAGGGCGACGAAGATGCCCACGATTGCCACGGAACCTGCCATCTTATGCAAGTATTTGAAGAATGCTGAAGCGTGTGGAGTGCTTCTGCTTTGCTTTGGGTTTTATAGTGGGTCTGGAGACTGCATGACCGACTGCATGACCTGTAGAATCGGATATGGATCAGATGCGGAAAAGATCAAACATGGTGCACTGGGAGCTGTCATCGCGTCCGTACCTGCATCGTGGGTGGACATTAATGGTGGCCGGAGAAGTTTGAAAAGTTTCCATGGAAATTCTCTAGAAGGTTGACTAGCCGAGATTGTTTGACGCTCGCACATGCAAAGTGGTGGTGCCACTGCCATGCGTCCACGGGCACGGGCTAGAGCCGAGAGTTAGTACGTGTTTCCTGTATTTGTCATAAGCCCATAACCGAAGAATTTGGCGTCACAACAAAAAAGTAGAGAAATGCCATGGGCGCCTCGTCGTCATCACATTTTGGCATGCTTCGCTGCTTGAGCGGCTCAACAACCTCACGCTTAAACGCTAGTAACATATGGGTCTGTTTGTTTCAGCTTATAGATTATATAATCTGGATTATAATCTAAATTATATAATCTAAATTATAATCTAGACATATTATAATCTACATATAGTTTTTTGATAGTTTAGATTCTACAAATGTAGATTATTCATAAAGACAGTAGTACCCTTGTTTGTTTATTTAAGGTGAGAAAAAAATGATGACATATATTGTAATTTCTATTTACATAACCATGGGTAGTGGGTCTTTTACCAAAATAATCTCAAATAAGCTACTCTTAGGAGATTATGAGATTATCATAATCTAGGCTTTAGATTATATAATCTAAACTCATAATCTAGGTGTTTATTTAGCTGTTGGATTATTTGCGTTAGATTATATAATCTAGAGAGATTATAATCCGAAACAAACAGGGCTAAACAGGGCTAAGTACGGCCTAAGTATGTACTCCCAGATTGAAAATACCCTGGTGACTGGATATGTAAGATTAAGATCCAACAAGTAAGGTCAAGCAGTACAACCTTGGAGAAACTACAACAGACAAACAAGAGCAAGAATACAACAAATAGAACCACACAGTTCTCTGTCCATTCTGTAGTGCCTGGTGATAGAGCATTTGCCATCTAAGCAGCGAAATGACCTTATCGATTCATGGTATCGCAATCCACTCTGGATTCTACAAGTAGCTAAGTAGTCAGTCAGTGTCACTCATTCACCATCACAAGATCATTTGTACTGTTAGTTCCCAGTTCCATTCGCATAAGCTGCTAGACATACCATGAGGCCACTCATTCATCTTCAGAAGTATCATCAGAATGATCAGGTTCTTCCTCAGGCAGGGCAGATATGATTGTGGCACAGCAGAAAGATTCGCGCTCCTTCAGGAGGAGACAGCTCCCATTCGAGCTCCACTTCAAATCAACGATTCGGAAGTTCAGAAAGGGGATGTTGACACAGCAGGCACCGGATGGCGTCCACATGTACAAGTGAGGGCTCTCTGTGCATAAAACAAGGCGTGTGCAGGTAGGGTCCCATGCTGCAGCACGGATTGGATCTTTCTGCACGAGCACAGCGGCAAGCTCAAGGCGGCATATATCCCATATCCAGAGAACAGTTGGCATGTTGTCATTCCTGGTGAAGAAATAGTGGCTGTCGCTGCTCCATGACAGCATACCTACAGCATTTTGTAAAGTGAGAGAGTGGTGTTTCCATGTAGAATCAAGAACACGCACCGTACACCGGACACATGTTCTGAACAACTTTCTTTTTTATACAAATGCATGTATATCTGTATAAGAATTCACCAATGGATTCAAGAACAAATGCAATTAAGTGCAATCACTATAAGAGTAAGAAATAAGACAAACATTGAGTAATGAGAAACAAAATGGATCACAAACACATGATACTAGAGTACTGGACAACTATGCAAGAGTCATCAAGGAAATAGCTGATAACCATACGCATGAATAGAACCTTGCAACAACCGTCAGCTGGAGTGGCAGAAGGCAAGAGGAAGTGAGGAACTCACCAATGCCTTGTTTGGGGTTAGGCTTGTCAAAAGCTGGTTTCAACGAAGGTAAGGTGATGGGAACATCCATCACAGCATATTTAACTCTAGAGCCTCCTCCCTCGGTGCCATTTTCTGACAACAAAAAAATAGGGAAAATTTAATACATGTAAGGACTAATAACATAATATAAAGGCAGCATCACAGTGACAATTTTGTCCAATGGGCCACTGAACTAGTATGATAAGAGGATAAAATACCATGGAAACAACATATAATAACACAAATATGATTTTTAAACTAAAAGAGTCAGTATGGGCTTCTCTATCAATGGGACCGACCCAGTGCCGATGGCTCCGACATGAGTGGGTCTAAGGAAGGAATAACTGAGGCAAGCCTTACCCCTGCATTTTTGCAGAGAGGCTACGTTGAACCCAAGACCTTTGGCTCAGTGGAAAGACTTCTCACCATTGTGCCAGGGTTGTCCTTCATGGGTTTCTCTATCAATCATTCTATCAAATGATACAGAACAATAATCTATTTAATTTGTAATCATACTAGCCATAACAATGTGAAAAGAATCATTTGGTAATCTAGAACATGGTAACACCAAAAGAAAGGTTTCATAAGACATCTTCAAAAGTACAGTAATGCACACAAATAAATCAGATAACACATGGGAGAGATGGGTTGGCTTAGGTGTGCCCTCACAATCCATGTTCTGTTAGAGTAGCAAAGGTGTTCAGGGGGAAACCTTGCGGTTGGTTGTTCTGGACTTCTGGTGGATAGGATCAGCTAAGAAGCGTCCAGATGGCATACTGTCCGCTTCATTCGCCCAGAGGGCTAGTGGCTATGACAGTTATGCAGACTAAGGGAGCATAAAATTGTATTTTAGTTTATGTTTTGTTAGATACGATAAGATCCTAGTCTCATATGAGCTACTACATCTAACTTCATTGAAAGGGGGATTCATCATGCAAAAAATGTTTTTTTCTAAAAAAAGTAATCCAAGGGTCTGCAGGTGGGAAACATAAAAAAGCAATAGCATGAGTATAGGTGTACATTCGGGCCACCCGGCCCAAGCCCGAAAAGGCCCGTATTGTTTGAATTTCGGGCCGACCCGACCTGTTTGAGCTATGCAATAACTACCTCGTTTACAAATCATTTTGTTAGAAAGAAAAGGAGTATAATCAGTTCTATATAAAGTTCGAAGTTCAGTTCATTATCTAATGTTCATAACAAAAATAAAATTACATCACATACTCTAATTCAAAGCTACAAAAAACATCTAACTAACACTATCTCTAGCTTTGTGTTCTTTATCAAGTACATGAAAGTGTCGAATGAAGTGTGATTTTAATAAATATATGGGCTTTTTCGTGCCTCTATATGGGCTATTTCGTGCCTGCCTTAAACGGGCCGTGCTCGTGCCCGCCTATGGGCCGCGACCTCGGCCCAAACCCGGCCCGGCACTAAAATATTTCGTGTCGTGCCGTGCCTGGGCCGTGCTTTTTTCCGTGCTTCGGGCCGGCCCATCAGGCCCGGCCCAAATGTACAGCTATAAGCATGAGAAGTCGTATGAACTGATCACGCTTAAACTGACCTGCACCATTGTCTGGCATGTTTCGAGAGAGGCCTTCACTTAGACATAATTCTGACATATCAAGTTGCCATGGGTCATCCACTTCCTACACATATTTGGAGATTAAAATTAGGTACCATGATTATTTGTCAGCGAAGTAAATTTAGGCCATGCAGCGGTGCTAATATAACAAGTCAACAAAATAATGGACTGGGGTACCTTATATATAGCAGCATTGCAAGGACTACGAATATACCCTGCATGTGAGAACTCCGCAAAAGTTTTCCACGTCAAGTGATTCAAAGTCCGTACTGCTTGATCATAGCTGCCCACTGCTAAAAACTGTCCACATGGTGACCAAGCAACAGTTTTCACACCCAACCCACTTTCATAAGCTAGATACTTGAACAAGCACCTTCCGTCTGGCGAATATATCAGAACCTGTAAGTGACAAAAAGAAAGATGTCAGAACTTGAAATAATTTGTTCTTAAAGAATCATTGTAGTTAGCATCTTTGCATAATCGTATTATTCTTAGTTTAAATAATAAAAAGAGACATTTTTTCAAAACAAGCTGAAATGAACTATTTAGAGTTAATTGTTAGTGGTTAATCTATAAAACATAATACAGAATGTTCAATCATTAAACCTACAACAACAACAATAGCTGAGGCACAATGTTGACAGCCTAAAAAAAGTATGCTTTCTTTTGAAAAAAATGAAAGGTCCTAGTATAAAACAAACAAGTTAACTGAGAGCAACGGAAACATCAATTTAGATTAATTCAGATTAAAATTGTACTAGTAGAAGAAAATATTTGCCAACTATAAAATTGGTGTGTAAGATGATGCGATATTAAAGTAAAGATAATTTTCAAGAACACGTTAGAAAGAGGATAACTAGAAACTCAAGTTACTCATAGAAATGTGTCAAGGACCTGGAATCCCTGACTCGCCGGACCTCGGCTACGTAGCTCGTAGCCGTCAGCCGTCTTCTCCGGTCGGGGTTATGCCCCCCTAACCGCAGGCTTAAGAGGCTAGAGGTAGAAGAAGGATAAATTCTTTTCTGCTAGTAATCGTGCTGCATACATGAATATATGGCCGGTGGCCAATTACAAATGGAGCAAGTCTCCTTGATTCTCTCTAGCCTGATAGACTGCTTCTTTCCTAATCTTAGCCAACTTCCCTAATCTTAGCCACTTGCTATCTGTGGCTGATTTGCAGCATGCGCTGCTGCCCGCTCTGTGGCCGCGCGCTCGACTGCTCGCCGGACATCACGCGCGCGCCTGCACCTAGTGAACGTTTTACCGTACATGACATCTCTCCCGGCCTCGAAAACCAGCTCGTCCTCGAGCTGGAACTGCGGAAAGCTGGCCGTGAAGTCTTCAAGTTCCTCCCATGTTGCTGCCGTCGCTGGTTCACCCTGCCACTGGACCAGGACTTGTTTAACGCCGCGAGCTAGGCGGCCAGCCAAGACACGTGCAGGTGCAGACACGGTGGCGCCGTTGAGCGTGGCCGGCAGCACCGGAGGTTCGGATGGTGGCGCCCCCACAAACTTCCTGAGGACCCCCACGTGGAAGACGTCGTGGAGTCTGGCGCCGGCCGGGAGCTGTAGGCGGACGGCCACGTCGTTGATGACTTCCTTGACGCGGTAGGGCCCGACATAGCGCGGCTTGAGCTTGCCCGCTGCCGAGCGCGGCAGTGTCGCGGACGGCCGCTGCCGTAAGCGAAGAAGGGCCCAGTCGCCCACCTGGTAGATGACTCTCCTGTGGTGCTGATCGTAGGCGCGGCGCTGGGACTCTTGAGCCTGGTGGAGACGGTAGCGGACGTCGTCGAGGAAGGCAGCGCGCTCCTCCATCTCTTGCGCCACCGCGGGAGCGCGCGCATCGCCCGGCTCATAGGACCGGATGGTTGGCGGGTCGCGGCCGTACACCACCCGGAATGGCGTGTCGCGGAGTGATGACTGGAAGGCAGTGTTGTAGGTGTACTCCGCCCACGGAAGCCACCTGAGCCACTGTCGAGGGCGGTCGCCGGTGAAGCAGCGAAGGTACATGGCGATGACGCGGTTGGCTGCCTCCGACTGGCCGTCTGTCTGGGGGTGGAAGGCGGAGGACATGAAGAGCTTGGTGCCCGTGAGCTCCATCAGTTCGGTCCAGAAGGCCGAAGTGAACACGGGGTCACGGTCCGAGACGATGGACTGCGGAACGCCGTGCAGCCGCACCACTTCGGCGAAGAACGCCTGCGCCACCGATTCCGCCGTGTACGGGTGCGCCAGCGGGATGAAATGGCAGTACTTGCTGAAGCGGTCGACGACGGTGAGGATGACCGTCTTGCCTTGGGCGCTGGGCAGCGCCTCGATGAAATCGATGCCGATGTCCGCCCACACCGCCGAGGGGATCGGCAAGGGCTGTAGAAGACCGGCCGGCCGCAAGTGATCAGACTTGTACTTTTGGCACGTGCCGCACGCCTTGACGAAATCCTGCACAACACGACGCATGTTTGGAAAATGGAAGTCGCGCTTCAGCCGGTGTAGTGTGCGGAGGACGCCTTCGTGGCCATCGTCGTGGATGGCAGCCACTATTTCCTGCAGAAGAGGGGACGACGCCGGGATGTAGAGGCGCCCATGCATGGCGACCATCCCGCCCATGATGGACCACGGCGTCGTACGTGTGCCCGCGCGAAGATCCTCGCAGATGGCGACGAGGGCCGGGTCCGTAGCTTGGGCTTGGCGTAGCCGCGCGATGAAGTCGAAGCGGGGTGCGGATATAGCCATCAGCGCGCCCTCCTCGGTGTCCTTTCTGGACAGGGCGTCGGCGACGGTGTTCGTGGCACCCGAGCGGTATTCCACCTCGAAGTCGAAGCCCAGGAGCTTCCCCACCCAATGGTGTTGAGGGATGGTGGCCAGCCGCTGGTCGAGGAGGTACTTGAGACTGAAATGGTCAGTCTTGACGGTGAAGTGTCGGCCCCACAAGTATGGCCGCCAATGGCGAACGGCCTGGACTAAGCCGATGAGTTCGCGCTCATAGGCGGCGAGGGCGCGATGCCGGGGGGCGATTGGCCGGCTGAAGAACGCGACCGGGTGTCCCTCCTGGACAAGCACCCCGCCGAACCCTGTGGAGGACGCGTCGCACTCCACCACGAACGGCTTGCTGAAGTCCGGCATGGCGAGCACCGGGGCGGAGGACACGGCTGCCTTGAGTGCCGCGAACGCTGCCATAGCCGCGTCGTCCCAGACGAAGCCATCCTTCTTGAGGAGGGCCGTCAACGGGGCAGCCACGGTGCCGTAGTTGTGGACGAAGCGGCGGTAGTACCCGGCGAGGCCGAGGAAGCCGCGAACTGCCCGGACCGAGCGAGGTGGCGGCCAGTCGCGGATGGCAGCCACCTTGGCCGGATCCATTGCCACCCCGGCTGCCGAGATGATGTGGCCGAGGTAGGAGACGGCCGGCGCGCCGAAGGAGCACTTCGAGCGCTTGACGAAGAGCTGGTGTCGCTGCAGCTCGTCGAGAACCGCACGGAGATGGCGGAGGTGATCGGCCCAGGTCTTGCTATAAATTAGAATGTCGTCAAAAAATACCAGGACGAAACGGCGGAGGAACGGTCGGAGCACGTCGTTCATCAGCGCCTGGAACGTAGCGGGGGCGTTGCAGAGCCCGAACGCCATCACGAGGAACTCGTACAGTCCATCGTGCGTGCGGAAGGCGGTCTTGTGCACATCCTCCGGCCGCATCCGCACCTGGTGGTAGCCGGACCGAAGGTCGAGCTTGGTGAAGAACTTGGCGCCGTGGAGCTCGTCGAGCAGCTCCTCTACCACCGGGATTGGGAACGCGTCTTTGATGGTGAGTGCGTTCAGGGCTCTGTAGTCGACGCAGAAACGCCAGGAGCCATCGGGCTTCTTGACCAAGAGGACTGGTGATGAAAACGGGGAGTCGCTGCGGCGCACGATCCCTTGCTCGATCATCGCGGCGCACTGACGCTCCAGCTCGTCCTTGTGGGCCGCCGGGTAGCGGTACGGGCGGACAGCCACCGGCGGCGCGTCGGGCTTGAGGAGGATGCGATGGTCGTGGGCGCGCTTGGGAGGTAAGCCCGAAGGGGCGGCGAAGAGCCCCCCAAACGAGTCCAGGAGAGCCTCCATTAGCGCATCCCCCCCTGTCATGGTGCGCACCGCCGGCTGCGCTGCGCGTGGGATGCCCGTCCAGGAGACCGAGCGCCCTGGGCGCTGGAACGTCATGCGGCGGGTGGCGAGGTCCCACACGAGCGGTCCCAGGGCCCCTAGCCAGCGCGTTCCGAGGACGACGTCGTACCCGGCCAACGGCATGACGAAGAGATCGGCCGGGTATGGTGCGCCCTCGACGAGGAGCGGCGCGTTGCGAAGGACGCCGGCACAGGAGATCCGCTCGCCGTTGGCCACCATGGCCGTGAGGCGTGGACGGCGCTGGATGGGGAGGCCCGACTGGTGTGCTGCCGTCGCGGAGATGAAGTTGTGTGTACTGCCCGAGTCGAGCAGCGCCACCAGGGAGGCCGGACCGAGGGTGACCGCGATCTGCATGGTGTCAGCCGGCGCAACCCCGGCCACCGCCTGCAGGGAGAAGAGCGGGGCGTTGGGCTCGGTCGCGCCTGTGTCCGTGTCGTCCCCGGTGTCATCGATCTCCACCCCATCCACAAAAAAGAGACGCCTGCAAAAACGATTGTGGCCCCGAGAATACTTCTCGTTGCAATTGAAACATAAGCCTTGCCGACGACGATCCGCCATCTCCTCGGGTGACAGGCGGCGAGAGCCCTCGCCTCGTGCTTGGGCCGCACCCACCGGCGGCGCTGGCAGAGCCAAGTGAGGTGGTGGCGCCGGCAGCGTCGGAGCGGCTGGTCGTGGAGGGGGCGCCGGCAGAAGACCGCGCGCTGCCGGCCTTGTCGCCGCCTGGACGCGAGCGATCTCCAGCTGTTCCACCTCCCGCGCCAGGCTCATCGCGGCGCTGAGAGTGTCGGGGTGGAGGATCCGCACCGAGTGGCTGAGCGGCGGCAACAACCCCCCCGTGTAGAGCTGGACGCGCTGCGCCTCCTCCATTGGACCGGCGTGGGGTAGGAGTTCCTGGAAACGGTTGGAGTACTCTTCGACCGAGCCGGTGCGGCGGCACTCGGTGAGCTCGAAGAAAGGCGCGGACCGGCTGTTCGGCCCGAAGCGCAGGTTGAGCTGCTCCTTGAACCGGCGCCATGACGGGGTGCCGTCATCTTCTTGCAGCTGAATGTACCAGTGTTGCGCGATGCCCTCGAGATTGTATGAGGCCATCCACACTTGCTCCTCCGGCGAGGAACAATGGTGGCGAAAATATGACTCACACTTGTTGATGAAGAGGAGAGGATCGGTTTTGCCATCAAACCGAGGGAAGTCCCATTTCTGGAATTTCGGCGGGCGGTCGGCGTCGCGCGGGCGTTCATGCATGGCGCCGCCGGAGGACGACGACGCGGACTTCTCCTTCAGACCGGAGATGTCGGCCTGCATCGCCTTCATCATCTCCACTACGTCGGCAAGGGTGTACTCAGACATGGCGCTGGAGGCAGCGGAACGGGTGGGTGATAGAGGTGGTGTGTGGCTGGTGGGGGGTTCGGTGGGCTGGGAATTGCTGGACGAAGATCGCCGGACTCGTGATACCAAGCTGTCAAGGACCTGGAATCCCTGACTCGCCGGACCTCGGCTACGTAGCTCGTAGCCGTCGGCCGTCTTCTCCGGTCGGGGTTATGCCCCCCTAACCGCAGGCTTAAGAGGCTAGAGGTAGAAGAAGGATAAATTCTTTTCTGCTAGTAATCGTGCTGCATACATGAATATATGGCCGGTGGCCAATTACAAATGGAGCAAGTCTCCTTGATTCTCTCTAGCCTGATAGACTGCTTCTTTCCTAATCTTAGCCAACTTCCCTAATCTTAGCCACTTGCTATCTGTGGCTGATTTGCAGCATGCGCTGCTGCCCGCTCTGTGGCCGCGCGCTCGACTGCTCGCCGGACATCACGCGCGCGCCTGCACCTAGTGAACGTTTTACCGTACATGACAAAATGCAAGTGAATGAAATAGTTGCATGTCAAATCATAGATTTGTGAAGAAGAAATGGATGCACCTTATATTCAAGAAGTGAATCCCAAACAACAATAGCACTATCATATGGTGACCATTCAACACCAGCTAAGTCTACCGTGTCAATAGCAAAGACAGTCATTATTTCCCAAGAGTGACATGATAGTAAATTAATGTAATCCTTGCAATCACGTCTGGTACAGATTGCAGCAAATTTCCCGTCTTTGGTGAAAGAAACACCTTTAGAACCATGTTTTGGCCACTGGACATGTACGCATGCTGTATTTACGAGAGACCACACAGTGAGACGGAGCTGAAACTCAGATGTAGTTAATATATGACGACTGTCAGGACTCCAGCGAGCATATGCAATCCCTGCTGGACCTTCATCAATCTTGCAGGTCCAATCAGGTTGACTCAGTGACCAAGCTTGCACCATGGGTCGCTTGTAAAGTCCACATAAAATGTATTCTGAATCTGGTGCCCATTCTACAGAGCTTATCTTGTCCACGCATGAAAATAATTGTACCACCTGCATAATTGAGTTCAAGTATAGGAGTTTAGAAACACATTAATATAGTGTCTCGATATGAGCCCGCATATTTTTACAACAATATGAGTTCATGCCAAACTTAAAGTTTATATATTTTATTAGTTAATCTCTATAAGACTGTTTAAAAATATTGTAAATAATAAACTTAGAAAACATATAAATGATATGACCATTCTTAAAAATTTAAACCGTGATATTCGTTGTGAAATTTGCATACACAGGCATGAAACATAGAGCTCCATTACTCCATTAGCTGCGCTCTACCTCTTAGGTACTATTTGGGCTTAGAGTTTGAATAAAAGAATTAAGGTACGTTTGAATAAGTACTCCCAATGTAGATTGAAAACAAAATGACCTACTAATACTTCTGCTTTGCTTTAGCTCCGGCTACATAAATTATTGTCACTAGGAACACTTAACTCCCATAATTCTTGAAGTTGGAGCTCTGCGACTATGGAACTTGCATGATCCATGAAATGAAAACACAGTTCTAAAAAAATAGTGCCAAATGCAAAATGCTGACTGTTTCAAAGGTATGCATCACTCAACAGGTCAGGCCCCTTACCATTTGGTACAGACTACAGTCATTTATCCAGATTTCAGAGTGCACCATGAAATTGAGCTAAGCACAACCTACTCCTTAAGCCTAGTATTTCAGATCGGCAGAAGTAGGCGCATTTCATGATGGGCATGCACGAATTAGAGCAACACAATGTCACATTGCCTAAGTCTACGATTCCAGATTCAACGATTACACCACAAACCCAAACCATATACCGACATTCTGACTCACGAGACCAGGGATGGACTGAGAGAAACGAGATGGGGAACGAACGGTACGACTACCTTCAGTGAGAGTACGTCGCGGACGACGAGACGGTAGTCTACGGCAATAGCAAGGAAGCGCGAGTCGGGGGAGAAGGAGCACGGGCCCGTCTGCTTGAACGACTCCGTGAACTCCATCCCCTTCCGTTCACCCACCCTAGACAAACCCCCAGATCCGTCAAGTCATCGGTCCGTCGTAGAGTGCGTTGAGAGGGGACGGACAATGGGGAGAGACGAAGCCGCAGCGGTCGAGACGGCGCGAGGACGGGCGGAGCAGAGGCGGCGGTGGAGGGGAGGAGCGGCAGCCGACGGCGCTGGGAAGGGCGGCGCGCGCGAGAGAGAGAGATGCGGAGGTTGAGGTTAGTGGTGGTCGAAGGTGAGGGAAACATATCCTCGTCGGTTACTTCCAATCACTGACGTGTGGGCTCAGATTTAGGCTAGACCCATACGTCAGTGACCCGTCCAGTCAGAGACGTATATATATGCAACACAGTTCTGTATACATATATGTCCCCCTATTTCTTATAGTACTAGCTGTTCATCTGGAATTTGCTTCTGATGTTAAAAAAATGTCAGATCTGGTAGTCCAGTATGGGCTACAGCCTAAATCATGGGAATAAATCAAACTTGGGAGAAGTCGGCAAAGTGCAGCCCTTCTGTGCATATAAACTATAATAAAGTGTAAAGGTCTGCTGTGCATATTTTCCACGGGAACAATGGAAAAGCGATGTTGCTATGCTAGGGTTCTGAAGTTTGTGCTAGGATGCTGAAGGCGTGTTGGAGCTTTCGATGTTGAAGGCGTTGCTGGAGGCTTGGAGTTGTGGACGTTTTTTTTTAATCAACAGTGCTGCGTTCTTTGCTTCAAAAAAAAAACAGTGTTGCGTTCTGTACGGTCTTAGCTGAGATCTTGCTTGGAAGTGTTTGAGCGCATTGGTTGAAGCTAGCTTGAGATCTGGTCCCGAACGGGTGGCGGTGGAACGGCCAACACAATCCTTTTTTATGTTAGATGTGTCCTCTACAGTCTTCGATCAATAGAGACTGTGTTGGATTTAATCTGGCTCACGCTATTCTTAGTTGAAGTCCTCAGTCATACGACGCTTTATAAAGGATCAATTAGTCGCAGAAAGCCAAACGTGAGTACTCACCCCGAAACCCTAATCCATAATAGAGAGGACCTATCGACTAAACGCCCGAGTGACTGGAAGAGCAACAATCAACGATGACCTGAATCTCAGTGCCTGTTGTTTCTCTGCAGAGCAATGAAGGTGACACCGCTGATAGCGACCACGCTCCAACACCATCTCATCAGAACACGTCAACACATCAACAACAAATATATGTTATCATATTTATCTCAATAGAATAAATCTACTCGTCATTGAAAAATTTCCAGTTATGAATTGATATTTTAGGACTTAGAAATCGATCATATATGCACCGTAGTATCTAACAGTTTATGACCCTGTTTGTTTCGGCATTTCGCAGCTTCTGTCCACCAAAAGCTGTTGCGGACTGCCAAACACTCAGCTTTTCAGCCAGCTTCTATAAAATTCGTTTGGGTAAAAACCATTCAAAATCAACATAAACATATAATCGGTTGGGTCGTCGCAATAGTAGTAATCCGTCACTTTATAGATCCTGAGCCTCATGGACAACTTTATCTTCCTCCACACGTAATCCTAATGATACTCAGATTCTCTACACAGACAGATTCTCCCCACAGCTAGATTCTCGGAAAAGCTGATCAGAAAAAAGCTGAACCAAACAGACCATATGTCCCGCAGTGCGGTTTACAGCCGGCAACACCATGAAAGGACCAAGGACAACGAGGCGTGAAGAAGGACCCTGATTCGTCTTGGTTGTGCTGCTGGGTGCATGCGAGTCAACGTTACGGCCTCTGTAGCAGTGATTCCCGCACATGGGACGACGCATACTCGATGCGGAGATAGAACAAGGAGAGGTCCGTTTCGCTACAGCCTATACTCCCTGCAAAGGTTAGGCTATCCGCAACCGTTACCCTTAAATTTTTTCCCATATATCACTTTTTCCCTCTATTTCTCTCCTATTTTTTCATCTCCCGCAGCGGTTCCCCCTAAATACTCCCCTATACCCCACTACAACTATAAAATATCATTTTCTATATCAACTATCAATTTTTATCTACTAACAATTACTCGTGGACTCACAACATAGTGTTTAGAGTGATGAACAGTGATACGCTAGATCTGGGGGAGAGAAGAGTGCCGACACGTAGGAGGCGCTGTAGGGGCATCGCTGCGGCCATAGGGTGCCCCTATCACCGGCATGCAAGGGGAGGGAGATTGCAAGGGGCAGCGTTGCGCACAGCCTAAGGAGCGCCGAATTGCAAGTTCATCTTGGAGAAGTATACGTACGCTGCGTACTATACTACTATGTGATCTCACACGGTTGACGTAAGAGTATGCAGGGACGAGTTGGAGCGAAGCCAACCAGAGACGGCGAACGTAAATTAAGCGTAGCTGCGAAGAAAAACGGAACTCCGTGCCACTGGCACGGCGAACACCATCACGCTCCATGGATGGCATGTTGGTGCCCTTCCTCTCTTTCCTGCGTCCAGCTGTCCGGAGCAACTTTCATTTCAAAAAAGGGAGAAAAGTGATGGGCGAAACAGTTTGAACTCGCATGTCCCAAAGCCGTGATTCCGTGGATATAATAATGCGAAAACCCTCCATGTGCCAGAATCGTTTCAAATTCTTGCGTGAACCCAGGAATAATATCTGTGCCGTGCCAAACGACGACCAAACGCTGAAACGTTTTAGTGTACTAGAAGGTAGAACAAGAAAGGTTGGTCCTTGTTTGCCTAGAGTATCGAATCGGCTTTACGCTCGTTTTGCAGTGATTCTAGCGTTGTTTCTATTATCTCCCTTTGTAACAAATTAAAGTCAGTTGCATTCATATTATTGTCCATACAGAAATGTAAAACTAAAACGTTTCTTTTTTTTAAAAAAAAAAACTTGATCTATAGAAAACGTGGCACGTACTCCATCAGATTGTGAATCTGTGTTATATTATTCCTATAATATGTATGGGAAGAATCTAAATGCTGAGGTGGAGTAGAGAGAAGAACCAAGTTGTAAACTTACATCTAGCTTCACACAAGAACGAAAAAACTTTTGTGAGAGAAACAATTGGGGTCCTACTAGCTTGTTCGCTTAGCTTTAATCCGTACCGACTTCTACTATTTTTACAGTATTTTTGTCTCTACAGATTACAGGTGCAGCAGTTCAAATAGTCAGCTTCAATCTGAAGCAATAATACTAAAGAACTAATCACTATGCGAATAGATTAACTGACAGGCTATAAGCAGCCAACGATTGGCTATATTATTAAACTTACAAAAGGGACGGATGTCAGTTATGCTTGTCACAGTACCCGTAGTAGTGAGTAGAGTCTTAGGAAGCACCGAAATTTGAAGAATCTAGTTTTATAGAAATCGTGGTGCTTCAAACATGCCGGTCTATACTTTAGTTTCTATAAATTGAATTCCCAGTTTCTAAGAATTCAAGAGCTGGCCTTCCTTAAATAAAACTATTTTTTATTTGGCAAATTACATACTGCCCTTAGTTGGTTTAGTAGAAATTACGGTTATTGCCACCGTTCCTAGACCTATACACACGATGACCTCGATGCTTGCTCTAGCAGATTTGAATGTTTAATTATTAATTGAAAATGTTGAATTCAAAAATATAATTCTAAGATATATTTAAAATTGGCAACAAAGAAATGAATGAAATAACTAAATCAATTACTTTTAGAGTAAGGATGGACTCGTCTTTGTATCAAAAAAAGTATAAACTCGTTTACAAGAAACTAGGTTATATATTTTTTTTCATAAAACACTTTATCGAGATTAAAGATATAAACCAACTTCTTACAAGTTGTGATGGTCCCAAACAGATCAGGCTAGTTTAATACACGTGCTAACACTACGATCCAGGGAAGACAAGGTGAGGAGGAGAGGGGGGACCGACAATGACGCGAGTGAGGGGGAGGGGCGACGGGGTTGTAGGGGTGGGGTGGGGTTAATGATACGTGTGAGGGATGATGGAGGAAGTATGATTAAAATAATATTGGTAATTAGATTTGAGTGAGTAAGAGATGTGGAAGTTATCCAGTGATCTGGATCATTGGTTTTTGAGGGTATATTATGTATTTATGTGTTGGTGTAATTCATTTGGTAGATTTAGAAGAGGTTATGGATGTAGGGTGATTTGGTTGGCTGAGATTTGCAAATTTGAAATTGATGGTGATGCTTTATACAGGGCTGTAGATTGGTGGTATGCAAAACTTATCAGGATTAAAAAAACCTTTTTGTAGAATAAACTTTCTCAAAAACCTAATTTAAGAGTCCGACTAGGGATGGCAACGGGAAATTCCCCGTCGGGGAATAGCTCCCCATCCTCGTCCCCGCGACGAAAAAACTTCCCCGCGGGGATCCCCACGAACCCTTGCGGGGAGCATTTCTTCCCCATCCCCGTTCTCCGCGGGGATAAATCCCCAACGGGGATCCCCATCCCCGTTTAAATTACAATTAAGACATACGTAATTTGCTATTAGTGTTAAATATTGTCGCTTATACACATTGTCAAATATAAGAAATCATTATGCATACATCAAAATAAACACATTTGTACAATTAGTGGTCTTTTGATAAGGTAATTATTTATTTTTGTCGTTAACTAGTACAAAAAACATAGTCACGTGCAATTTTAACGGGTCCCCGCGGGGAACGGGGATGAAAAATGCTTCCCCGTCCCCATCCCCGTTTACCCGTCGGGAATAAATTTTCCCCGTTTATATCCCCACGAGGGAAGTTTCGTTCCCATCCTCATCCTCTAATGGAGGAATTCGCCGCGGGAAATCGAGAATCAGGTCCCCATTGCCATCTCTAAGTCCGACGAACCCAGGTGCCCACAGGAGATGAGACCACAGAAACGCAGCCTGGCCTGCGCGGCATCTCTGGAAGACTGGAACCTGCACACTGCACACTGCACACCGCCCAACCTCACACTAGCTACCGCCTACCGCTGGCGCTACCACGCCGCCAGTCCAGTCCAACGATCAAAAGCTCCCGTCTCTCCTGCTTACTACACCTTTCCCACCTTTTTTCCCTGTTAAAAAATATCCGCCGCGTCCCCTCCAGGCCTCCAGGGAACTATCGGATCTCGCTGAGCTCGTCAATCACCGCATTTCTTTACTAATCGCCCCTTCTCGAAGAGATTAATCTTTAGAAGCGCTTAACCATGAAGTGTTTTGAGTTGAGCTTCCAAGAAACAGAGGGAAGCTAGAGAGCCTCGAAAGGATCCTCGGATTCTCTACGGGCTGCCATGGGAGAGGGGAGATAGCTTCCCTTTTCCAATCACCCTCTCACTGGAGTTGCGGCAGCCGTCCAGTCTTCAGTCCCCCAGTGTGTGCTCCTACCCATTGTCGGCGGCGGCCGCCGCCGCGGTTCGTCCTCTCGCTCCTGCTCCGCAGCCACCTAGCGAGTTCCTCTGTGCGCGTATTTGGTAAGAGAGGACGAATGAATGACTCTTCTTTGAGGTCAACAATCAGGTGGCGATCTTATTTCCTAGTTGATTTTGTTCCTTTTTCTTGTACTGTTGCTTATATTACGACGCCGCTGTTTGTTGCGTCCTTTTGGAGCTTTGTGATCTTTCCTCTTGTGACTTTCTACCAACTGGCATTTTGGCTGACAAACGAAAAACGATAGATAGATGTGGTGTCCTTAAAGCCTTGCTCGCTGCTCTCTCGAGAGTAAAAAAATCCTAGGTGTTCTTCTGTCTTCGCTCTTGTTCTCTGATGCTTCTAGTTATAAGGGCACTTCATAATTCTCTGTTATTCTGTCCGTAGTGGTTTTGTTAGTGAGATTTAGGATTCACTGGATTTCGATGTCATGAAATAGCGGCAGTAGAAATTGGGAATCTTTGATCCCCTGGCATTCGTGCAATTTGGAGGTGCCAGACTGCCAAGTGCCTGCTCATTGGTTCACTTTCTCCATTTATTAGCTGCCAAGAAATTTTAACACGACGAATTACCAATTACTGTAATGAGCCTGCAAGATTGGATAAACCACCTCGGAATGCCTGCAAGCTGCTGTGGAAGAGTGGAGAGAGCTTCCCCTTTTCCATTATCCTTCCACAGACAAAAAAATCTATTCTCCAATTCTCCAGTTCGTCCATACAGTTCACTTCTAAAGTCATGTGCGGCCCCGTGGTTCATCTTCTCCCCCGCGGCCCCTCCTCGCTCCTGCTCGGTTGCTCTGCGGCAGTTTCTAGTGCTACTCCGTGTCCGTCTGTAGCGAGTTCCTCTTTAGAAAGGGGTGGCATTTCAGCTAACAAACATATACGAAGTGTTCTTGAAATTCTGCTTGCTGTTTGGTAGAGGGGGGAAATATCTAGCTGTTCATCCTTGTTTTACCTGACGCTTCTAGTTTGAAGGGGATTTCACTGTTCTCTGTTATTCTGGCCATGGCCATTTTTATTTTTTGGCTTTATTGAAATTCAATGGATTGTTCATGAACATGTGGCACTAGAATTTGGGAAAATTTTGCCTGTGATTGTCTGAATTTTAGAGGTGCCTTATCGATTCAATTTCTTCATTTATTAGCGGCAAAGGGATGATTTTGGCTGACATTTTCAGATACTTGTTACTTCACGCTGAAGATCAGGGGAAATCTCTAAGCTTGTTTTCTAGTGTCATAATTAAAGTGTGCTCTACAAAAATGTTTGAATGTATTGCCTGCATTCACACTATCGATATGTTTCTTAGCTCAAGTGTTTTGGAGAGATACAGTTTACTCATAAGTTAAAGAGTTTCCTTTGCTCTATATAGTGGTTTCTGCTTTTGTTTATTGAATGAAATAGTTAACCCAACTTTGATATTTTCAGCTTTTCTTGAGAGTTTCTGAGAAGTGTCCCAGCTCACAGCTAATCATATCCTTGGGCACAAGAATATGTCGTCCAAGAGACTACATGGCGTGTTTACCCTTCTTATGCTCATGGTTTTCAATGTTTCAGGTACTCCAGTCCATATATTTTGTAGTGCATGGATATGATTCAGAGTACCTTAGTGCTTACCATATTTTCAGAACCTCACTCTGATTTCTAGTTTGGTGGAAACCACTTCAAGTGGACATTAAAATTTGGTATTTTGAACTGGGTTTTAAAGCTTCAACATGTAACCTCTATATTTACATAACAAGTATTGTTTCACTCTGTAGGGGCATTTGTTGGTATCACTATTGGCAATGACATGTCAAACATACCACCAGCAACAGATATAGTGTCTATCCTCAAAGCAAAAAAGATTCAGCATGTTCGCCTGCTTGATTCAGACCATCAAATGTTGAATGCCCTTGCAAATACTGGAATAGAAGTGATGGTTGGGGTTCCAAATGATCAGCTACTTCGTGTGGGCCAATCTCGTTCCACAGCTGCTGATTGGATTAATAAGAATGTCGGTGCTTACATTCCGGCGACTAACATCACATATATTGCTGTGGGTAATGAGGTCCTTACTACCATTCCCAATGCAGCACTTGTACTCGTACCTGCACTGCAATTCCTCCAGTCAGCACTGTTGGCTGCGAACCTCAATACTCAAGTGAAAATTTCAAGTCCTCATTCAATGGATGTGATCTCAAAGGCCTTTCCACCCTCTGCTGCGACTTTCAATTTGACATGGAGCTCAATAATGTCTCAATATCTTCAGTTTCTCAAGAATACGGGATCTTCGTTTATGCTGAATGCCCAACCATACTATGGCTATGTCGGAGGGCAAGGCGTATTTCCCTTGGAGTATGCACTATTCCGCTCACTTAATCCGAACAGTCAAATCTCAGATCCTAACACCAATCTCTTTTATACCAATATGTTTGATGCTATAATTGATGCTACCTACAACTCAATTCAAGCAATGAATTTTACGGGCATTCCTGTTTTAGTCACAGCTTCTGGTTGGCCATGGCGTGGTGGGCCAAGTGAGAAGGCTGCTACTGTTGATAATGCTTTGGCCTATAATACAAACCTCATACATCATGTACTGAACAATTCTGGTACTCCCAGCCAACCGAATAATCAGCCAAGCACCTACATCTTTGAACTTTTCAATGAGGATAATCGGTCAGGGCCTGTATCAGAGCAAAATTGGGGGATTATGTTTCCCAATGCAACCACTATATATTCTCTATCATTTGAGGACGTGGCCACAGCTATTCCTGAATCACCAGCTTTGCGTGGGGTGTTTTGTGTGGCAAATTCAAGTGCATCCCATAGTGCACTGAAGCATAGTTTGGATTGGGCATGTGGCCCTGGTTCTGCAAACTGCAGTGCAGTTCAACCTGGGCAACCATGCTATGCATCAGATGATATTGTAGCTGTTGCTTCTTATGCTTTCAACGATTATTACCATAGAACACAGTCTAGTGGTGGTACATGCAACTTCAATGGCACCGCGATGATAACATCGACTGATCCAAGTAAGCTACATTCTTTTCTCCTACAATTAGGACACTGTAGAGCTTTTTGCACAATATTTGATTACTCTGTAATGGTTTCAGTAATTCCTTTTGTTTGCAAATAATTTATAGTTGCTCTTAATGTCAACGCTAGGTGGCATTTCAAAAGATAAAAATTTAGCCCTGGTATGCTTCATGGGCCCAAGACCTTTTATCCGCAAGATTTAACCTAACCATTAGCTGCAGTAACTGTTTGATTTGTGTTTTGCGTTGACTATACTTCTGTATTGTTATTTAAGGCGACAATTCTACACCCTTAGCTAGCAGCACTCAATCTATAAGCCTAGGGGTGGTAATGGGCTCTAAATTTTACACTATAAAATTTAAGGATCGGATCATTATTCAGATCGGGCTCTATTTCAATTTATTTTTGAACTAAAATTAATTAAGAGCTCAAACGAATCGTGAAGAATCGTGAAGAAATATTTTGATCGTGATCCATTACCATCACTATATAAGCCGGAGTTAGTCAAAGTAGGATCATTGCTCGAGCTGTTACATCAACCATAAATCACTGTCCAAATCACAATACAAGAGAAACAATCTATGGTCACAACAGCTATCAGCGTCTTGTGGTTATGCTTGTGCTTTTCTAGTTTATTGTTATAAACTCAGTTTTTGTTGTTAAATTAATCTCTGAAAATTAAGGGTATTCAGTACATAAGATCTTTTTTTTACCATGTTAATAAAGTGAGACTGATCTAAATTTTCGTGGATTTCTTGCAGGCCATGGTTCATGCATTTTCAGTGGAAGGTAATTCCAGTGTACCATTCCGTGATACAGGTTCTAGTCTTATTTTGTGCATTGTAATGACTTTGTAATCTGCTCCTGTTTGTAGCGCTGGCGCCAACGGCAGCAACGGTGGAACAGCATCCGGGCCTGTAAGCCCGGACAGTTTTGCTTCAAAATCCCAGTCGTGCTGGCTGACTCACCTAGTAGCCACATTGCTGCCAATTCTATTTGTAGTGATGTAAATCATTGTAATCATGTCGCATTTTGGATGAGATGCCCGCAATTTATCGTGGATCTTGTCATTAGATACAGTAGTGACTAGCGAGCCATTTGTTCTGCTGTATTCAGGTAGATGCCATGTAACCTTATCCCAGAATTTCTTGCCCTAGGAATCAGTACTTCGTCAAATCATCAATTTTGAACGCCAACTTGGAAAATTGAGCTGTGACAAGCCGAGAACTCTCTGAAATATTGGAAGTTCCAAATGATTTGTACTGCATAGTATTTAGTTTCTCAGCTATACGCATATAGTTTAAGGGCTAGTTTGGGAACTATATTTTTTCGTGTTATTTTCATTTTCCCAAAGTAGATTAGTTCATTTTCCTATGGAAATCACTTGGAAAAATGAAGTTTCCAAACTAGCCTTAAGAGAATGTTTGGAAGCAAATTATTTTAGAACCATGGTTTAGAATACTATGGTTCTAAGGTGTCATGAGACAACTATAATATTTTTTACATCACTACAAATGATAACTGATTGAAAACAAAGTCCGGTATACACGTGCAAGAAGCTAGTAATAGACAAACTTTTGGGTTGTAGTGGAGTTTTAACTACTACGAAAATATCATGGTAATTACAAAACTATAGTATAAAAATGAGTTTCTTATAAATTAACCAAACACCTTTTAGTAAAATATAACTCAAAATTCTTTGCTTTCCAAATACTCTATAAGTGCACTGCTGTTTTTTTAGTTTATCTTAAGTACCTAGTCCGGCCAAAAATGTATAGGTTGGTTTTTTCTTGTAGATTAGCCCCTGTTTGAACTCAACGGAAAAAAGACTCAGTTCGGTGACTAGCAACCTGCTTTAGCCTATTGAACCCATGGGAGATGGGACTAAGTTGTGAAACAATTGCCTCTTCAAGAAGATAAATCTTTGAGGGCTAGTTTGGGAACACCATTTTTTAAAAGGATTTCCATTTTCCCAAGAAAAAATAAACTAATTTCCTTGAAAAAATGAAAATACCATGGGAAAATATGGTTCTCAAACTAACCCTAAGAGTGTTCTTATGAACATTAGATAAACATGTGTTAGTAATTATATTAGATGGCCACGTTGCACCGAAGAGGCATGTTCTTTGGCACATAATGGATATCTTCATGAGTGCTCTCATCAAGATTAGAGTTCACGAGTGCTATCGTGGAGATTAAAGTAGGCATTAGTAATTATTTTAGGTGGTTACGTAGGCAAAAAGGGGCATGTCTTTGGCATAGAGCGGGCATGTCTTTTGGCATAGAAAACAAAAATATTTATTTTGTCCTTTCATAACAAGACACCTTTTACTTCATCATTTTGTCTTGTAGGTATATTCGGTCCTCAGGTTAATGCAAGACACAAGCTCTTCATTTCTATTATTCCATTTACATTTCATACTTTGACATGTTATCAGCATTGCTTCGCTCTATGTCATATGATCCTTCTCATGAGTGGTATCCCAAGAGGGTGTGTCACATGGTTAACACGAATCCTTGCACGAGGCGAATCGCCTCTAGGGCGCCTAGACACCTAGGTGATAGTTAGGAGGAGGGAGAGGGATTACCGGCGCTTCAGTGTGGCATCCGACGTCTGAGTAGAGCGAGCGAGGAAGTGGCAGGCATGCTTGGAACTTGGAAGAGGACAAATCAGAGTGCTTATAATCTTAGGAATTCACTAGGGCGGTTCTGGGTGACGCCTAAGCGTCCACGTCGAAATGCCTAGCGTGGCAGGTGGGCCCCTAGCTTGAATTAGGCGAGGCATAGGCCTATGGCGACCACGACCGAGCAATTGGACGCCTAGACGATGCCTTAATAACCGTGGTATGGCATCTGTTAGCCCTGCCTAGGTAGCAGGCGCACTTGTCCGCTAGAGAGAAGAGGTCACCAACATTAACCTAGACCGACCTTTTTTTTCCTCTGAGTCTGACTTAGACGGAGGGCATAACCTAGATGCTTTGATCTATCCTAGATATTCCCTCCATTGATCCCCATCTACATTGCTTAACTCTTTCCTTTTATAGCATAAGGGAGGAGAGGGATACATCTCTGCATGGACAATGGGTCTTGCTCAACAGAGATCTCACTACTCCTATATTGTCATAGTTGGATAGCCATACGTGGATCACGTCTTGGTCATGTCATAGTGTTGAGTAGAGATGTCCAAACGGGCCGCCCGGCCCGGTCCGGCCCGGGCCCGGTGAAGCCCGACCCGTTTTGAGCCCGGCCCGCCAGGCACGATTAAAAAACCGGGCCGGGCTTACTAAGCACGCGGGCTCAATTTCTTGTCCGAGCCCGGCCCGCAACGGGCCTAAACGGGCCGGGTCCGTTTAGCACGAAAAAAGTGGGCCGAAAAGCGGGCTATGCGGGCCGAAAAGCACGTTTTAGTATAAAAAAAGCGGGCTTAACGGGCTTAAAGCTAAACGGGCCGTGCCGGGCTAGCCCACCGTGCCTAATTTCCTGTCCGAGCCCGGCCCGCTTATTCGTGCCGGCCCGGGCCCGGGTCCGCATATAACCGGGCGGTGCCGGGCTCGGACCGGGCCCAAAAAGCGGGCTTCGTGCCGGGCTCGCGGGCCTCGTGCTTATTGGACATCTATAGTGTTGAGCATGTCACACTACAGTGCCCACGATGTTAAGTACAACATAGGTGGTAGACGGTGTAGTGACTTGTATTTTATAATACCCTTGGATACACCAGTCACATAGTCATGGCTAAAGTGTCAGCTACACTTGCACATCCTACATAGTGGTGCTGGCTCACCTCTGCCACGGACATGACTACAATAATGTATTTTGAGGGGGTGAATAGGCTAAACTTGAAAATTATAAACTTTGAACACAAAATTCACCCCGAGGTTAGCGTTAGACTAGTATAAAAAAATCAGAGTACGAAAGAGTAGTTCTTCTTGCTAAGGGTTGCTCAATCAATGTGGATAACTTTGGGAGCTAACTCAAATCGATCGCAATCAAGAGAACTAGAGAGATGTGAGAGGAAGAATCAAATCGCAAAGCAAGATTAACACAAAGATACAAGTGATTTATTTCTCGAGGTTTGGTTCCGAAGAACTGAAAGGGAAATGGCCTTAAAACCATTTCTTATTTTTTGGTGCTTGATGACCATCATAACCATTCGGACTGACCAATTTGCCTAGTCTCTGATTCACAGGTTCATAAGATCAATAGTTCAGTTTCTAAGTCAGAATCAGCTCAGTTCCAACCAAATAGGGGTAATACATGGAATAGATGAACTACCAATAGTTCTACTCTTTGGAAAAATTCTAAATACCCCGAGGAACATTTTCAACACGTCTAGAAATGTTAGAAAGCTCAAAATCAACATACCACTATTGTGGAGTTAGTACTGGGCAAAATAAGATATATGAGTGAAAGAATCAAAATGCAAAGAGAATTGGACTAAGGAAATGAGGATGCAACACCCCGATAGAAGACATAAAAAGAAGCAAAAGGTCCAAAGCTCAAGATCATAAGAATCCCAAAAGAGTCAGCAAAGAAATCCAACAACTGGGCAAGACAGGCTCCAGCCTGCGACGCACCGGACTGTCCGGTGCCAAGGCTGGCGTGCCCCATGAACTAGCCGCTCTCGGGATAACAAAGAGCTCTATGGTTAAAATTCACTGGACTGTCCGGTGAGCCCAGGGCCAACGGTCATCTTCACCATCGGTCGACTGCTACGCGGTCAGAAAGGATAGAAAGGCAAAAGCGGTCAGAGAAAGTCAGTCGCACCGGACTGTCCGGTGTGCCACCGAACTATCCAGTGCACCACAGGGCAGACAAATCCAACGGGCGACTGACGTGGCAGGCACCGGATACTGAACAGTGTTGTGTCCGGTGTGCACCGGACTGTCCGGTGTGCCCGTCGACAGAAAGCTGTTGCTTTCTGTCCAACAGCCATATGAGGGGTTGGAGCATATAAATACCACCCCAACCGACCATTTCAAATGTATGGGAGCCAATCAACATATCAAGGCATATAGTTGACATATCCAAGTCTTCCCAACCACTTCCATTCATTGATTTATCTCATACACAAGAGTTAGGCGACATCAAAACCTCACAAGTGCCACAAAAGAGAGATCAAGCAAAAGAGAGTTACTCGTGTGAGTTTAGCGATAGTGCCTTGTGAGAATCATTGAGAGAAAGTGTGTGCTACATCTTGTGATCATTTGAGCGTGGAGTTTTGACTCCCATTCATCTTCCTCCAAACTTTTTGGAGACTTGTAAAGCTAGCAAGAGACAACTAAGTGTGTGGTGGTCCTTACGGGGTCTTAGTGATCCTTGAGATTAAGAAGAAGCACTCACCGGTCTTGGTGATCGGTGGAGAGAGAGAAAGGGTTGAAAAAGACATGTCCTTAGTGGACTCCTCAACGGGGATTAGGTTCTTGGTGAACCGAATCTCGGTAAAACAAATCACCCGTATCACTTTTGTTTATTGCTTGTGATTTGTTTGTCTTCTCCCTCTCTAAGTTCTCTAGCACTATTCTTTGTTGATATTACTTTGTGTTGCCTCAAGTTAAATTCTCATTTATAGAAGCAACGCCTCACAAGAAAAAGAACTCGTGTCATTTCTCTTCTCATTTAAGCCCTATTGCATTATTCTCCATAAACATTTTAGTTGTGTTGCTTTTGTTAATTCTGCATTACTTTAAAGCAATATTCTTTGCAAGCAAATGACATAGTTTTATACTCCGATAAATTGCGCATATTGTTATAACCACTAATCAAGGGATCAAGTATGGGTTTAGAGTTATAATTTTCAGGTTTCGTCTATTCACCCCCTCTAGGCGACTTTCGAGAACCTACTCCCCGTTGAGGAGTCCACGTAGGACATGTCAGTTTCAACCATTTCCATCTTTCAAACGGTCATTTATACTAGATGAGTGCTTCTTCTTAATCTGGAGGGTCATTTAGACCCGCAAGGATCAACACGCACTTAGGCGTCTCTTGTTATCTTTACAAGTGAATGAGAAATAGAAGATGAGGAAAGCATGATCAAGAAAACCAAGCCAAAAGAGCAACAAGAAAATCACAATGTCACACTCTCTTAAGTCTCCAAAGCATTAATCATTAATGATCTTCAAACACAATTATGACACTTAGAGAGGACTTTTATGCTTTGAGTGTGGATGGAGTAAAGTCTTGCTCTTTGCAATGAATATTGGTGCTGGAAGCTTTGATGCCATTGAAGGGGATGGTTGGGATGGTATTTATAGCCCTCAACCATCATATAGTCGTTGCCTTTTTACGGACAGTTCGCGAGCCTAGTCCGAATGATCGGCACCTATAAGATCAATGACTAGATCACAAAGATCAATTGTAATGGCTATATCACAAAGATCACAAAATCTGGATCCCCGATAAAATTTCGTGTAGGCTATACCGAACATTGCCGGAGGTAATGAGGAGGAGAAAATGAACCGTTACAGTGTCTTGTGTAGGCATCTGACAGCAAGGGGTCCTGATTTCTGAACCTGATGGCAAGCGGTGAGACAACTCCCTCGGGAGGCAGCGAGGACCTCCTTGACGGCGCCCCTCGACGGCGTACCGGCGGTTCCACCTCCATTTGGCGGCGCGCGGGGGGCTGCACCTCCTTTGGGCGGCGTGCGCGAACAAGAGCCGCAGCCTCTCCCGCTTGTCTTTGGGAGGGAACGCTGGCAACCTCATCTTCTTTCGACGCTAGATTTGGACAGTAAAGTCCCGCAGTGACTTGCCAGTTGCCACTGCCAGAGCGGTCACCGAATCTGAGGTCTGAGCCCAGCGGGCCGCGGCGGCTATGTCCTCATCCTCCTCCTTCCCCAACTCCCGCTTCCCCTTCGCAGCCGGCGCCGGGGCCTCCGGCGGAAGCGGGAGCAGCGTGCGGCCGTGGGGTTCGAGCGGCGGGACATCGGTGTCTTCATCTGGGAAACGGATACAGAAGGAGCTGCTGGACCTCAACGCCTCCGACTGCTCCGCGGGGCCCAAGGGCGACAACCTCTACCACTGGCTCTCCACTATCATCGGGCCCCAAGGTAAGAGCTCCTTCCTCTCCGCTTCTCCAATTCGTTAGAGGCAGTCCAAAGCTCGTTGAAATTTTACTGCGCTAGACGGCAGTTTCACTTGCTCAACTCAACTAGCTGCCTTTCTTTTCTTTTCTTTTTCTCTAACGATATGCTGCTGCAATATTTAGAGTTGGTGCTGTAATTTGAGCTGTCAAATAAGTATGTCTTATAAGCAAGCGTGGGTTGAGTTGACGCATAATTTACGTCTTGCAGGATCGCCGTATGAAGGAGGGATATTTTTCCTTGACATAGTGTTTCCTCCTGATTATCCCTTCAAACCTCCCATGGTAAGAATTCACATTTTTTTTTTCTATTAATGTACTTTTATGGGACACTGATTGTTGAATTGCGCTGGGGAATCTCTGCTTATAGTACAGAAAAAAACTGATATGCCCTGAAAAGCGAAAACCTAAGCTCTGATTTGACATTTCGACTCTTCTTGTTATGCATACCTTCTACCTAATCCCATGATTCCTGCTTCTTGTACTCTTTTTGAATCGACAAGCTTTAACTAATTTGTATGTCACGCTCAGTTGTGGTGATTGATGAACGTGGCCACCAAAAGTACTAGAAAGTATTAGTAAGAAAAAATCAAGTGGCAGGACTGAACAGTTAGGCCGGTAATAGTTTCTAGTTCTAGTTCTGATTGTTCTGCACTTGGGATCCTGAATTTTCATTATAATTCTTCCTAGGAAACTGAATAAAAAACCATGCAAAAAGAGTGTTAACAGAATATGCTTTATAAAGTGCAGAAGGTCGATTGTCCTCGAAGCTTTATACCCATAAAATTTCAATTGTTATATACCATATTATGGGGGAAACTTGACTAGTTGACTTGAAAAAAGTAGTTTACGAAGATTTACTTTGGCCTAGATGAATAATAGTGCATTCGGCTCTCTGCCAGTGAAGATAACTCTAGAAGTGCCACATGACCACACCTCATCTGACGATATTGGCAGGGAAGCGTGTCTGATGGCAATGAATGGAACTAATGAGAAAAGACTACATGCCAAAATATAGTTTTCTTTGCTGCTAACCAAAGTTACCCTATTTCTTCTGAAGCGGTGTTGTTATGTTTTCACGAGAAGTACTGAAAGTGTGATGTTTGTTGTGTTCTTGGTATGATATTGATGTATGAAGAAAAACTATATGAAGTTTTAGTTTACTGGTATTGTTTAAAAAGAAAGAAAGTAGGCTGCTAAGATATTATTATTTTTTGTCCTAGCTTGCTTTAATATTTTTCTTAGCAAAGATATCCTGCAATTGTTTTTTTGTCGGTCAAAGCCTTTACCACTACAACATGTACCTTTGACATCACCTCTTATCACACAATGGCATATTGTTATCTTGGCTTAGAATGTAAGAGAGTCTGCTAACTGAGGGAAGTGATTCTAAATACATAGTCTACTCTCAGTGGGCTATCCACATTTCCTGTTGTTAGCTAGCTTGTTGAGAGTAAATAAATCCAGTATTGCTCGCCTGTTAGGTGCTCTGGTTGATCGCAGAATAGTTTTGTAATATAAGAGTAATCGGGGAGACTGCTTACTTGCATAATCCTAGGCTTACGGCTATGTAAGAAACCTGTAAAACTAGCATTTTCTCTTAATGAAAAACGTGCAACGTCACGGTCACAAAAATAAACAGACTCCACCGGCTCATGTTATTGATATGGTGTCAATCGGCAACATTGCCACCACTGTTTTAAAGGCGTTGCCTAGGTAGGGCTAGATATCGAGCCAGCTCGGCTCGACTCGTCCGAGTTCGAGCTGGCTCGTTAAGCTAACGAGTTGGCTCGACTCAACTCGTTAAGCTAATGAGCCATAGAGTCAGCTCCGCTCGGCTCGTTTAGCTCGCGAGTCAGAGCAGAAAAATAATATGTATATAATAATCAATTTCTAGTTAATTTCAAACTAATTTAATAGTAGAAAATAGTAATTATACTTATAGTTTCACAGACCACATTAATGTAACACCAAATTAACACAACTCATCACTCATCAATTCACAATTTACACACATGTTAATCAATTTAACCCACATTTATATTCGCAGACCAATTTAACACATAGACACAATTCATCAATCATTAGTTTAACTTATAGGCTATAAACACCACACATGCATTGATGCATATAACAATAACATGTTCATCAATGGTTACGTAAATGATATGCATATAGTTTAGTTTTGCTGAAATGTGATAGCTTGTTTAGCTCGCGAGCTGGCTTGTTAAGAAACCGAGCTCAGTTCGTGAAAAAAATTCAAACGAGCCGATCCGATCCGAGCCGATGAGCCACAAGCATTTCGTGCAGCCCTACGCCTAGGCGTCGCCTAGGTGTTCAGGCGGTGGTCCAACGCCTTGTCTCGCCATACCACTTTAAAAATCATGGCTGCCACCATCTATTTCATGTTTACTTTCTGACTTCTGACAGGTTGCTTGACATATGGGGGACCAGAAACAGTGGATCTCCATTTTGTCTTTCACCTACCATACAAATCTTCAGTGGCATAGTTTTACCATAACCAGCCAATGGAACTATTCGTGTAGCTAATGCTGTCTACTGCAACTATCATACTAAACTACTAAAACTACTAATGTGATGTTCCAGATATGGTAGTATTAAAATATTTTTCAATGCTTCTGTTCTCGAAACATCCTACGCCAACTTGCTTTGGATTAAAAGGCTTTGCTTTTGTGTGTATTCTCAAAATATCTTTCCAATGCTCTTTGATGTTCTCGAATCCAAACTTATGTGCATATAGTGTTACAATTGATGTCAATCATGACTTGACATTTCACATGTTAATATTGAAAGTTTCACAAGTTATTTCTCTTCTGGTGAAATCTATTCAAATTGATTACTTTTTAGTTTGGATTGGACAATTTAGTTTAACAACTCCGACTGTGTGTTATGCTGGTATTCTCCCAGGTAACATTCAAAACGAGGATTTACCACTGCAATATTGATTCCACTGGTAAAGTGCATTTGGACATTCTGAAGGATGGCTGGAGTCCAGCTTTCACTATTTCTAAGGTGTTATTGGCCATCAAAGACATCATCAGCAATCCAGATCCATGTACTTACCATTATCTGTACTACTTTCTGTAAACAGTCATGGATTCCGGTGCAGATTAAACGTGCTGTCTACATATTTTCTATTTTACTTCAGCAATTGAAAGCCTTGTGTTTTGCTATTAGATTGGCAGGCTAAAGTTATGATCTTTGTTTGTGCAGACTCCCCGCTTATGATGAGCATTTCACGTCAGTATCTGACTGATAGAGCTAAACACGATGAAATAGCAGCTGAGTGGACAATGAGATTTGCAAGATAGGGGATCTATTTGTATCTAAGCATGGTTGACATTGTAAAAAAACAACTCTTAATGTGGCCTGAGATGGTGAATGTTGGCAACGGAGCCATGTTTGGTTTGGTGTGACGTGACATAAATGTGTACTTTATGCTTGAGTATTATTTAACTGCTCCTTTTAGGTGAAGAATAATCTTTTAGATTTTGTACTTATGCCAAGTTGTACAAGCATCTATTCAGAACCTGCTATCTGAGTTTATTTCTTGAAATGATTTCTATTGAAACTGGCATCAGGTCCTGGTTGATGATGTCAGTTTCATATACTGAAAGGAAATAACATAAATCAGGGAATGTTTAGAAACCAACAACCTTTAGCGTTACAGCTATAGAAATGTTCGATTAGTTTTCTACAGTCAAAGTATGTAAAGCATGACATTCATATCTTTCGCTTGAAACCAAATCCTGCGGGTTATCATTCGGGTGTTGTTGTTGGACAAGGCTTCAGTTACACAGGTAAATTTCCTTGGTTCCAGAACTTTGTCCCTAGTTCTTGGGCGTTCCTTGGACAGAATAGATGTCATACTACCATCCAGCAAAGCACAAAGATACCAGATGTTTATGGCAGAATATTTGTCACTTGCCTACTGCTGCTAACTTGGATCTCACTTCATGTAGGGGTGATAGAGCTGCCACGACAGGCACTCTGATCTTACAAATGACCAAACTGGACTTCACCTCTGAAGTTGACGGCTCACTAGTTCACTGATTCCCAGTACGGACTGCTGAGTTGATCACATCTGGGGACCTTATAACTCCACCCAGAGAAGATGCAAAATCCACACCTTACTTCTGGTGCACTGGTGGTCTTCTCAGACCATAGACAATGGCCACCGAACTAGATGTGAGCAAGTCTCGCCGCTTCGACATTGCCATGTCGAGGCGAACCCGGCGATCGACAAGCCTGGTAGCCTGCTTTCAAGATCAGTATACACCATCCCTGGCACAGCATCGCCACCAAGAGCTGAAGGCGTTTCTGCAATGCCAGGATGAAGAGCTGAAGGCACTCCAGCGATGCGAGGATGCAGAGCACAAGACACTGTGTTTGAATGAAGACGAGGAGCTGAAGATTCCACAAGTACCAATGCAGTATGAAGATGACAAGCAAGAGACGCCAGAGCAATATGAAGATGGGCAGGAGAAGGAGTCGCAGCAATATCCAGACCAAGAGCAGGAGATACCAGATTCATGTCAAGACGATGAGAAGACACCGAACCAGTATCTAGACGAAGGGAAGATGCTAGAGCAGTATCAAGATGAAGATGATGAGCTGCCATCACAATACCAAGACCATGAGCTGGTGACACAGAAGCTACCTGAGGAAGATGAGGGGACTGCATCAGAGCGATTCCAAGACGAGGAGAGGAAGGAACTTCATCAGCACCAAGAGGCAGATGAGCAGACGTCACAGTCTGAGGACGAGGAGGAGCCCAAGTCTCAGCAGGAACGCCATGACGTCGAGCAGAAGGCACCGAAGCAATTCCAAGTCTTGAAGAAGGTAGCCGCGCCACCACGTCCTGTGGAGAACGTGCCCCGGTTCTCCCTCCAGGAGCTTATACGGCAGAAGCAGCAGCTTCCAACCGGCGAGGCGATGGCTACCAGCAAGGTAGGCGGCCGTGGGGAGAGTGTCCTCGCTGACCATATGGTTTCAGGAGCAGGTGCAGCAGCCGCAGAGGGCACGGCACTGGCGATGGTGATAAAGCGACCCGAGGGAGGGAAGAAGCCCATGGGCATGATACGCCGGTGCGTCAAGGCCCTGAACCAGATGATCAAGGCCAAGCACGGGTCCAAGAAGAACCTGCATTTCTAGTGTTCAACAGAGTTTCTTAGTAGATTGCACATCTCTGAATAATGCACGCGCAGTTGGGGAGAACCACAATTTTGGGCATGGTGCAGGGTGTGAAAGATCTGGCGAGAAACTTTTTACGCTCTGGTCTATACTGTCTTCCTATAGCAATAAACTGTGGAACTTTTAATAGCTGAAGATCACAAATCTGCTACTCCTATGCGAGAAGATGGTCTACTCAGTGATGCTCTACGCGATTTGCTGAACGATGCAATGGGTGACGAGTCCAAGAGCCAAGACCAGGCTCTTGTGTTGTTGAATTCCCCTGCAATAGCTTCTTTGCTTTTAGAAGTATATGATCGCGATTAGAAACAGCCGACACCTACCCCCCAGGCCTGCAGCGGTATTGGTGCAGACTCCTTTTCTGCCTTTCTGTGCCGCGTCCCGTCTGGGTTTGGTGTGTGATACTACTAAGTGCTGAGAACATAAGTTGGTGCAAAAAAAAAGGTGAAAGAGCTGAAGCCTGTGAAGCGTCTTGAGTTATCGGTTGAGGATGCAGCGCATGGTACGCCATCATACATCTCTTCTTCGTTTATGATCACTTTCGTTTTAAAGATCTGAACGCGTGTGTTGTTGGCGTTGGCACCTGGGACTGGAAGCCAGTTTATGATCTAAACATTTGCTACTGTATTCTTGTGGAACTGAAAATTGAACGAGTAGTTTTTATTCACCTTTTTTTAGGAAACATTCGGTAGTGGCTCTACCGTTTCATTATAGTAGAATAGAAGACTGTTCAGATAAAAAAAGAGATAGGGGGAGGGGTATTATAGTTGATTGGATACAAAGAATATGGATTACAGAGTTGTTGTGGAAGCCAACCGAAATGAGCAGTTCTCCTCTTGGATTTGTGAGGTCAGCACGTGAAAGACTTGTTCTTTGTATTGAAAAACCCTACGACATCGCTTTTTACAAATATTCCATATAGTGTAGATCATCACTTGCAGTTGATGTGCGTCCCGCGCCGACCGGACCTATGTCTGCCACCAATGCGATATTCCATGTGAGACTTGTGATGGCAGATTAAGATGGAAACAGATTGCAATTAGTTGCCAGCAATAGAGGGCGTAACTGCAAGATGCCATCAAGTGTATATGAGATTCAGGATCATTCTGGCAAAGGGTGCAGGTAAGAACGGCGTGTCCCCAATGCCTGACAATTCTATTCGCAGTAAGTAGTCGACTCTGTAGGAGAAGCTAGAGAAAAATCTTGCATTTACTTGTCACCTTTGCCTTCCAAATCTGCATCCAATTGTGCTTGTTCATGGTACCAAAGAATTGGACTTGATACGCTGAACTAGCCGTGTAGCAATTGGTGTTCCCAAAATTCAATGTGACGGTGTCCTGTTGGTCAGTTAACTGAACAGACCTTACAGCAAGCCAAAGGTGAAGGAACTGACGAGCCTAGTCATTAGTAGTAAGATGTTGCAGACCCACCATCCACCTGTTCCTTGCAAGGGCATTTTTTACTGAGTGATTCTTCCTCCTTGCAAGTCTGAAGCAGCTAGAGGCTATGTCCATAGGTGTTGTACCATTAATCCACCTATCCTTCCAGAAATTTGTTCTTTCACCATTTCCTAGAGTGAGAAATGTACATGACCGGAAGAGTGCCAATTCAGCTTCGGTGGCGGCATGAGGTAAAGTGGCCCATGGTTTGCATGTGTCAGTCCATTTATACCAAAGCCATCGAAGCATGAGGGCTCTGTTGAAGCGGGGCAGATACTTAACTCCCAGCCCGCCTACTTTCTTTGGTCGACAGACATTTTTCTTCATCTTCATGAGGTGACTTTCTTCTTCTTGTTTTACCCAAGGAAAGAACAAGATGTGGCTTGGTAATGGTATCCACACAACACTCGTTACCCTGGTGCTTTACTGCTCCATTTCACCATTTGAAGCACAAATTTATCGTGTGAACAGGAAACGTGCCTGCCCATGAACTCTATGGTTGTCTCTTGCAACTTACTCATCTGCATCTCTTATTTTAAACTTCACTATGTAAATATTATAGACTACAGTATAAAACAGTGTTTTGCACGATCATATTCACAATCTACTGTCCATAGCCTGAGGCCTTGATTGCCTACACTCCAATCTAAGGTCTTGTTTCGCTAGGCTCCAATCCTCTCAACCCATATAGATTAAAGTGGATTAGGTTGTCTCTAACAGAGCGTGTGTATGATCGTGCAAAAACACGATGTTAACTATATTTTTACAAAGTGGAGTTTGAAATATGAGGTGGGATGATACGTCTGCTAGAGAATAGAGATGGACTAATAGTGCGGCCAAACAAGGTCTACGAAGATGTTTGGTCTAAATAGACACCACATTCAATATAGGGTTAGCTACATGTCATGGGGCCAACCAGTGGCGGAGCACCCGTTATGGCCAATTATGGCTAGAGCTATATCTAAAAATCATGTTTGGTGTAGTGGTAAGTTCATACTTCTTGTGACCAACAGGTTCCTGGTTTGAGTCCTATATGTTGCATTATGTTTTTCTCTTTTTTTTATCTTTGTTCAACCATACCTTATTATTATTTTGTCCTCGTCCACTGGGACCATCCAATGCAAGGTGCGCGGCAAATCAGCAATAGGTTGATCCGCTGGAACAGCCAACTTCAATTGCCAAACATCAAGGACCGAATGGATGGGAGATGTCGGTGGAAGTTTCAGCTTATATGCAACCAAACAGATGCGTTGAGGCACTTCGAATGGACTGAAGGTCTTATAAGCCAGCTTTTGGTTGGCGCGAGATGAGCAAGGGAAGTCTGCACATAAGGTTAGCTTTCTTATAGATCACACCGTACTGTATACCCAACAGTTCAGTAAAGACCTTCTTGTTGCCATACTGTGTGCAGCCTTTGCTCATTCAAATGAACAAGACTTTGCTGGTCCGCGTAAACGATGAACCCAGCGAGCTGCAAATACGAACGCCATTGTTCGCCCACCAATAAGATCTCCATGGATTCTTTTGATTGTATTGCTTTTGTGCTAAGGCTGATTATATGTATTTTGATATCTATTAGAGCCTCTACTTGCATTGCCTTATCTGGAAATAGGGTTACACGCAACGACGGAGCGAGGGTAAACCAAGGTATTGGAGGGAGTCGGGTAGGGGTCCGTCCCCTTCGGTCTTTTGGTTACTTAGCTCAATTCTCCGAAATACATGTAGATTGAAGTGAATACTAGAGTATTCAAACAAAGTTTTCATGGCTCCACATAAGTGTTTGAGTGGGTTGGTGTCGTGCAACAGGATGGCTGACGGGCAAGAAAACTCTTGAGCCTTTAACATTTGTCACTTTCCTAAGTTCCTAACCGAGTATGATTAGCTTTCCTAGTTGAATAATATACCTTATGTGTGAGCTATCATAGTTTTATACATGCGTTAAAGACCTTACTTTATCCTAAGTAATCGTTGAGCTTGGGTTGTGGTACATGTGTGTTCTACATCTCGACAATTACCACCAAGTCCTTGGCAAATAGACAACTACCTCTCCCTCCATCATGTACAGTAGTGATTCATTTCTTGTCGTTTTGACACCCGGTTTTAGGTGTAAAATCGAATGCGTAGCATATGTGTGTCAGGATCTATTTTCCACACATATGTTGACGTCACAAGTGTAATATACCAAAACACAATGCATAAAGGCGTAAAAGAGAGTATATAAATTTCATTACATCATTCAGACTTAAGATTCTTAAACAGTAGCATAATCAAATTATAGCAGAAATAACATAGGCGATCTCCTACAAGATGATGACCGGAGTGTCGCTAGACTTATAGCTCATCATAGTCCCTGTCAAAGTCTTCATCCTCACCTTCTGATAAAAAAAATTAAGAAAAGAGTGAGCTCATTTACGGTGGGGGCTCAACAAGTGCGAGGAATATGCAAGGTTAACATGGTAAGGCTAAAGTTTAGTGCGGTTAGCATTTAAGTTAGTCAGTATTTTATTATTACCGTCTGATTACTAAATATGAGTGTATACCATCCCAAAATTAAATATGAGCGTAAATAATTATATCCAAAAGCACTTAAGTGAAAACACTTAAGCAAATCACTTTATCCCAAAAGATCACCATTTAACATCCATCTTAGAGTTTAATTATCATGTCAGGGTCCATGTTGCTCTTAACCGTGAGCACGACTGAAATATCAATTTTACACTCTATAGAGGTGGTACAACTTTACCCACAAGCCGTGTATCACCTCTAACCTGGGTTAATCAAACCCATACTCACTACCGAGGTGAATGGCTAGGGATCCATTATTATGAGGCTTTCACAAAATATACTTAATGCAAAGTACCCCGCTAAGGTTTCCACGTCAGTATTGGTGAATCTTTGGGTGAGTTACCTTAGCCAAGACTACCACCCCATGTTAACCTGAGCTGTCACCAAACCACTGTCGCCCCCTCTTACCCATCTTTCAGGTAAGGTTGCTAGACACTAAGTATATAAAACTAATTACCAAAGCCAGAGCCATGATAGCACTCGTGATTGCACTTTTTTCCTTGATGATCACTCCATGTTCCATTTAACACAATATGATCTTGTTTAATCATCGGATTAACAACAACAATATAAACTTAATCTCTAGAACATTAATATCATTGAAAGGAGTGCCAGCATATAGTTAAAGTTGAGCAATAGCGAAGTTACTAAACATAATTTTAATCCAAGGTTAAACAACGAACAAGGTTGGTATTTTTAGGTAATTCTATTTAGGCAAACCCATCAAATAATGCACATATCCAAAAGTAAACCTTATTAAATGTATTATTTGGGATCAGACAGAAAATATAGGGGGAGAAATCAACTTGCCTTGCTCAAAAGTATCACGTTGATCTTCTTCAAACAAATTTGGGTCCTCTACCACTGAATCCGCTTCTAATATAGTCGCACATACAAAAAGAAAACATACACCAATAAATAAACATACATCATTCAACAAATAATAAAACATACATTATACAATCACACTTATAAAATAAAAACATCCCAATATAAAACTTGATTCGTAACTATAATATAAACCTAACCATATCGATGGTCATTTTATTTGTTATGACATGAAATACTAATTGTTTTGCTTCAATATTTCCCTAGAGAAAACTATATGGCAAGTTAACTATGGAAACATACACTATATGGATTCATTTATAATAATATAATGCTAAATCAAACTTTATGGAACTAGATAATTAACAAATTAATTATTGTATTTCTACTGAAAGCACGTGGGTTATATTTTCTTTTATTTGAAAAACTGTATTAAAATACTATAACGTTATTTATAAGACACAAGCTTATAATTCATTAAAGGGATTATATTAAACTACTATTTAGATTATAGTAGACATGGTCACAAACTATATCATCCGGCGTTAATAGAAACTCTACTATTTCTTAGCGAATAACCAATATGCATATATTGTGCATGAATATATGAGTCTTGATTATAAATCTAAATCATAAAAAAGTAATTATATAGTAATTTTTCTAGTATATTTGATTAAGAAGAGGTGGTCTACTATTCTTTTTAACTTCTTGTTGTATCAAAGCTATATCTAAACAATGAGAACAACTATAATATAAATTGATTTGCGAAATACAAACATTGCCAGAAAAAGGTATTTTAACATGTCTAACACATAATTATAAAGTTTATAGTACAAATCTCTATTTAATTTGTGCTACAAATACACATTTTATATTGGAAGAACTATAGCAGGGACCTATACAAAATTAAACATAGCTTGCAGGGGTAGATCACAAAATTTGCTGACTTCGGTGGTCCTCCAGTGGCGGACGGCTCCGACGATGAACAGAGACAGAGAGCGTCGGCCGCGGGCTTCGCGGTAGAGGAGAGGGAGAGCGCAGAGTGAGCTTGGATGGCCAGGAAACAACTCCACGGGGCATGGGGCTTTGATTTATACGGGGCATGGGGCTTTGATTTATTTGGAGGGGAAGAGAGCAGAGGGGCGCAGAAGAGGGCGAAGGCCGACGACGGCCATCAACACATTAATAGTGTTGGCGTTCACAAAGAAGAGTGGGGAGATGAAGAGGAAAAAGGGGCGGTCATTTCCGTTGCACGGGGAGGCGGAGAGGCATGGGGAGGTGAGACGTCGGGCGGCGCAGGGCAGGCGGGGCGCCGGAGCACCGGGGCGGTGGCGGCGCCGCGCCGTGCTACGCACGCGCGAGAGCACGGTACGTGCAGCCGGGCAAATGAAGGGAAGCAGGGGCCACGTGACTGGGAGAGAAGGGGAGGGGAGACAGGGAGAGGTCGAGAGGAGGGGCACGAGATGGGCCTAGTGGTCCGGCTGGCCGACTAGTGCTAGGTTTTCATTTTTTTGAATTTCTTTTCTTTTCTAGAAAACATATAAATAACTATATTTAACTATTTCAAAAATATAATAAATTCACTAAAAATATTTACAAATAAAATTACTAGATATATATTTTTAGACCAAAGTCTATTATATAAATTAATTGGATTTCGCAATAAAGAAATACTACAAATAAAATCCTCAACAATCATTAGCAAACAAAATCATGCTTTCAAAAAAATGAATAGATCAAACACTTAATTAAAAAATAATTTATTCAAAAGATTATATATATACATATATATATATGACATTATTTTCTTTATTTTAAAATTGTTTTCTCTCTACTAGTTTTAGCAACTAATGTTTAATTTCTTTTAAGTTTTAATTGATGGATTTGAGGTGTTACATATTCTATATATCGGGGAGAATGCATGTAACTTGTATTATCCATTGGTAGGTCCTCAATTTGCTTCCACCATTTGATTCACCTAAAAGGCCACCACCCACCAGTAGCCGAGCCTCAGCTTTTTCTGGAGCTGGCAAGCAGCCCTCATGGACCTCATGTGATTTATATTCACCCAAAAAAAGTTTTTCAGAAAAGAATTTGTATATATTTTCGTCAACTCTATTTTATCTCTCTTGCCATTAACATCGTGTCACTGGATCTAATACGTGATACGTTGTGTTAAAACATTGCGAGAACTTATTTTTTTTCTTCTTTTGTGATATGGGAGGCAAATCTGTCTTTTTTTTTTGTCATGGGGTTTTGATTTATATGGAGGGGAAGTGAAATGAAACCTTTTTTTTTTGCCACCGATGCCTTCTATTCTATCTGGTGCCTCTTGTTCGCCGCGGGGCTGCAGCCTGCAGGTAGTCAGGCATCGCCGGCAGTTCCATTTCCATGACAACGCGTCGTCCGCCCGGGGTACTGGCCTGATTCGGGCACCCAGAAAGTTTGGCCTTTCTTTTGACAGTTGAAACAAGTTTTCCAAATTTTTTTTGGCCATGTATTACTATAAACAAGGTTTCGCCATTTGCCTATGTTTATTAGGAAGTTACATCCGGTTTGCTGCTGCCACCATTTTGTCAGCCCGTCACATTCATATCTTTTATATGGCTATTGCTCTTCCTTTTTGTAAAGCCGAATGAATCCGCGCGCGACATGGCACTTTGCCGATAGCTGAGCACCCTCCACGTCAGCGCGATCCGGCGCGCCAGAGCCAAACGAGCAGATTCTCCCGCGCCGCGTGGCACGAGGCGGCCGCGCCCGCTATCCCCTCGCGGATAAAGCCGGACCCACTCCGGCGCGCGCGCACCACGAGATCCCTTAAACTGCCGGGCATCACCCACCAGCCCACCGCCACCACACAGCTCCCACGCTCACCGACGCCACAGCTTGTGCGCGCGCAATGGCACTCGTGTCCGCCTCCTCGTCCTCCACCACCGCCGTCGCGGCGCTCCCCAGGAATGGGCAGCAGCGGGCGTCGTCGTCGTTGTTCTCCTCCTCCTCCTCTTCCTCCTTCCTCGTCGGCAAGACGCTGCTGAGGCAGGCCGAGGCAGCCCGGCCGTCGTTCGCCGTGCGCGCCGCGGCGGATTCCGACAGGCCGATCTGGTTCCCCGGCAGCACCCCTCCGCCGTGGCTCGACGGCAGGTGGGTGGCTGGTTCCTGGAGTCATCTTCGATTCATTCGTTAAAAGCTAGCGAGGTGGTTCGCATGTGACTGACAGTGTGTGCTCTTGTTGTCTCCTTGATGCGTATGCAGCCTTCCCGGCGACTTCGGCTTTGATCCCTGGGGCCTCGGTGAGTTCTGGTCATCGTTCAGTCTCTTCTCTTCTGCATTGCACTTGCACATACAATCTTCGCGCGATTGATAGCTAACTGTGGATGTGGTGGCGATTGATCTGTGTACAGGATCTGACCCGGAGAGCCTGCGGTGGAACGTGCAGGCGGAGCTGGTGCACTGCCGGTGGGCGATGCTCGGCGCGGCGGGTATCTTCATCCCGGAGTTCCTGACCAAGATCGGCGTCCTCAACACGCCCTTCTGGTACACCGCCGGCGAGCAGCAGTACTTCACCGACACCACCACCCTCTTCATCATCGAGCTCATCCTCATCGGCTGGGCCGAGGGCCGCCGTTGGGCTGACATCATCAAGCCCGGAAGCGTCAACACCGATCCCATCTTCCCCAGCAACAAGCTCACCGGCACCGACGTCGGGTATGTACATCTCTCTCTCTCTCTCCGTTTGCTTGCATCAGTCCGGCCGGCAAAAAAAAACAAGGAGTCGCTCGCTCGCCCTTACAAAAGGCTAACGATTAATTAATTATCCATGTGTCTGTTCTCTATAAGGTACCCTGGTGGCCTGTGGTTTGACCCGCTCGGCTGGGGCTCCGGCTCGCCGGAGAAGATCAAGGAGCTGCGCACCAAGGAGATCAAGAACGGACGCCTCGCCATGCTCGCCGTCATGGGCGCTTGGTTCCAGGCCGAGTACACCGGCACCGGCCCCATCGACAACCTCTTCGCCCACCTCGCCGACCCTGGCCACGCCACCATCTTCCAGGTCACCTGAATCAATTCGTCACAGCTTTTGTGCGATCGACGCTCTCGGTTACTGATTTGAGATTCTTGTTATTGTGTTCTTGATCCAGGCCTTCACCCCCAAATGAGGAGCTCTGATGAACTTGGCAGTTCGAGGAGTGCTACCACACATGCATGCATTGTTAGGTTTGATGGCCGATATGGAACTTTTTCTTTTTGTTGGGGGCGGACTACTGGGTAGACTGTCAACGATGATGATGATGATGATGAAATGTTCGTGGTGCGATGCATGGTGTACTTGTACTATGTTGTAACTAATGTAAAAATGCGATGGTCGTTAGATGCTATGTCCTCTTAATTAAGGCGGACCTACATGCAAGTAAGGATGCAAATAAGGGTATTCAGTATTTAATTGAATACTCATTATTTTTTGCAAAAAAATATGTATACATGTATATGTTACTAGCCAGTTGTTCATACTTTGCTACCATTGTTATATATCATATAAATAGGTATTGAAATATTTGTTTAAATATAATTATTGTTTATTTCTAAACACAAAGGTATATGTGGTCTGATGGTTAGTTCTAAATTTTTGAAGCAAAGGGCTGGGTTTTAGTGCTCGCTCTGCGCTATTTTTTGGGGCGGTGTGGTGGATGGATCCAGAGTGTCAGTGTCGAGGGTGAAGCCCTGGTAGCACCAGGTGCTCACATTAGGTTTTTAATAGAGTAGTAGGTGTGTGACTGTGTGTTGCAACGGAATATATAATACCATTGATAACTTATATAATACTATTGATAACTTATGTACGCCGAAGATATGTTAAGACATGAGCATGTGTTTCCCTTGTGCCTCTTAACATTATTAGCACACTGTTCCGTGCTTGTATGAGTCTTGTTAATTTGCATGTCTTGTCTCACCATCAATTCACTATGATATACAAAATTCATATGACAAACAATATCGATATCGTACAAATTATTTTAAAGAATTAATATAAAACTTCTAATAGAGGCAAGTATGTCGATAACCGTATATTAATCTAATTCTTTTTAGTGATATTAATAATTCCCTGTTATATGTTTGCAGGGATGATACATAGACACGGATTGTTCTCGTAATTTAATAGATCAATCACAAAGTTTTTTCGAAGAATCTTTACATCCTACAAAAAATCATAAAAGAACAAAACGTTAACTTTATATTATGTAACTGAAATAAACATACTCCACGTATTGTTCTTGTTCAGGACTTTAGACGTGGCACTGGGCGGCGAAGCGAAGAGCAAGCGAGCCGCCATTTCGGCGTGTTCAATCGGGTCGGTCATCAATGTTGAGCCGTCAATGACAGCCATGTCCGTTCGTCGCGTGGCGAAGCAGAGCAGTGAATGAAGTGGCCGTTCCTAACACGAGCGGCAGTACTACTACTCTGCCCGGCTAATGCTACATCGACGTTTAAATCAAATAATTGAAATATTTTTTTTTCCTATTCTCGTCTCATTATCTGATCTCACTTGACCCTGATGAGATGAGAGTAGGCCTAGATAAGATCCTTCATCTCTTTCCAAAATCTGTCCGCTTTAGGACTTGTTTGGGTAATCTTGATTGGAGTGGATTGAGGTGGTAAAAAGTGTATTAAAGTTTAATATAAACTAATTTTCCTTTCAATCCCTAAAATACACTTTAATCCACTTCAATCCCTTTTTACCTAAACAAGGCCTTAATGGTTTTGCAAAAGCTTCGGAGCCAAACAAGTGGAATAAAGGACATCTCAAAGAAGGCAATGGAGTAGCTCCATTGGGTCAAATGTTTAGCCAACTCATCAACCACAGAATAAAATGCAAGCTTCCTGAAAGGCACGTGTCTTTACTTACTGTTTTCTTGTCAACCTGCCAAGAAAAGAAAAATGTTACAAGCTTCTTCGAAAGGTGTGTTCCATAGCGAAATGATATAAGAAAATAGACCTGTTTAACACTGAACAAATTCATGGCTTTGCCAATACCATCTGGGCGTCCTCTAAGTTCTTTCATTTCAAGCATATCAAGAGCAGGGAGGACACAGGAATGAAGGTACCAGTGGCTTCGGCAATACAAATAAGCATTTTGACACCTAAAGTGCACAGGGAAGTAACGTGCGCTAGGTACGAGACATGCCACACCATATAGTATTATTTGTGTCCATGCCTCCACGGATAAGTTAGATGTCGGAATTCTTCCTTAGAAGTTAGAACTACATCCACACACAACACTGGTCCAAAGCACAAGGCAGAATATGTGTTGCCAATCATAATTTTTTTGGTAAGATTTCTTCAGAAAAAATGTCAACTCTATAGCAGCATGCAACATAAAACTGCAAAAAGTGTTGGACAACGAAAGGTATACTATTAACACTAGGGGTGGGGGGATAGCATTTTGTAAAGGTGAGATTTTCTCGATAAAACAGGTGGAAGAATACGGGGATTTACTTATTGGAGAAGAATAAGGGAGTTATTTAAGGTCATGTATTTTAAAGGTTATAGAGTATTAGTAATTGAGTGGCAGTATGAATAATACCTCCGCTTGTTTTTCGATGATTTGCTACTTTCTTTCTACCTTTTGTCCTTCACCGACTTTCAAAATAAAATGAGAGGCAAATATCTCTGTTAGGTCATAGGTAGACAACAAAGTTCTAGTACATGGCAATGAGTTCAATGGATACCTTTGCCCCCCTTTCAGTAAGAGTGCCCTTTAGGATAACCCCCAGTTGACGGGCGAAAACAAAAGCATGCTGATACGCACTTTGTCGATCCAGACTATATAATTCTCCGACACAATTTCCAGGGAATTGAATGTGTTGTTGTTTTGATCCGCTGATAGATTTGGACAGTTTGCAGTTCACCAAATAATCCTTATAGATACCTTGAGGCAAGTATCAAGGCAATCTGAACCTATTTGAATGCACAAGTCTCGAAGGAACATAAAAGAAACAAGAGGCATTGCACCTCGTCCTCTAGCCCAGGTATGGAGCAGAGCCTACAATTGAAGCGTGCAAACAGAAGTAAATAACAAACTTGGTAGATAGATAGCAGAGCAATGCCGAAAATAACTCAAAGCCAAGGTAAACCAGAAATTGTAACCTACACACCTTAACATACTTCCTTAGGAGCGATGGGAAAGCTGCTAGAAAAATAGCTGATGCTCTGACACGGTGTACATTAAATGCTATCATTTGCTCATCGTCCGTCTCTGTTATCATATGAAGCGCATTGGCAAGATAGATCCTCATAAGAGAGAAGAATAATCAAGCTCAAGAAACATACTTCAAGCTCTCCTTGCGGGACGATAGCACAAGCTCTCTAATGGACAACCAGCTCAGAGGATATACAGCCTAGCTAGCGAAGACCTTGCGATGGTGGTCTTTCGTTCACCTGAACAATGGAGAGGTGCTTTCCAACAACCGTCATGGTGGTGCAGTGTGTAGCTCATGTCGCCCATAAGACAAAATAGAAAATTACCCATACTAAAATTATTTTCAGTAAATCTCCCAACATCTGAAGCATTGACAATTAATGGTAAAATTGATAAAGAAGGTCGACCTTGGGGCAGTAAACAGGTTGGTGAGGAGGCGGATCAGTGGTTTCTATAGAAAGCACTAGGATCATGCTAAACGGTTTTACTTCATATTATTAAAACAATAAATAGATGCTAATCAACCCTACCTCCAGAGTGGCAATCGATCTCCATCTGCTTACACATTTCCACAAGCACAGAGTGCAAGCTCTGTCGGAATTTGGATCTGCCCCAAACTTATTCTCCATAAACGCATCACAAAATACACATGACAAAAAATACACAGAGTTCACTGAAACACAGAAACATAATTGTCCAGAAACTAACATACTGCACTGCAGTTATTAACCCCAACAAAATCTGAAACTGCATTCAACCTCAAATTGTCTACAACCCGAAACATACGCATATAATGTTCACATACAGTGTTGGCCGAGTTCACAGACATTATATCGACAGAAACAAATTCACAGTTCAGCTACGGCGTAAGGACCTCCTTATAAACGATATTCTTTGTGTATGTTACACCATTTATTGTAGACTTCTTTTTCACCTCCCTTCTTCATTTTCTCATCAGTGACTGGAATTACAAGTTTCTTCACATTCAATCGAGTTGTGGCCCTTGAGAGAGCAACATAGAGCTGGCCATGAGAGAACACTGGTTCTAGCAAGTACACAACAACATTAGGAATCATCTATCCTTGGGACTTGTTAACAGTCATGGCAAAACTTAGTCTTATCGGAATCTGCTTCCTTTTAAAATGGAAAGGGAACATCTCATCATCAGAAGGGCACATGGTATACGAGTCGCATTCCAGCATGCTGGCCAAGGACAATTTCAACATTAATACTGCTTTTTTGGAAACCACGAACCACCAGACGTGTACCATTGCAAAGTCCGTTAGTAGGTCTATATTCCTAAGCAACATGATTGGGCGCCTAACTTTGAGCTTTAGAAAGTGCGGGGGGTAGTCCTTAGGAGTCAGCTTGTTTAGAAATTCTGATGGGTAATAGTTATTGGGATCGTCCACCGTGGTGTCAAATCTATGGTATATCATCTGTTCCCGTTAGAAACGATTGATCATCCTCATATTTATCATATCCACCCAGTTGTTCTGAGTAGTCAATATTACTCTTGAAGTGATATAGCTTGTATTAGACATGTTTTCATTTAGATTGGGGTAAATGTCATCTATCAATTTGTCAAGGTCGCGGTCATCACCAATATATGGCACACATACCTCATCTGGAAGACGAACATCATCATTGTTGTTCACTTCCTCAGTTCCACCACCGACGCACAACAAATATTCTGCAAACCATGGGTCGCTCTATGTTCTCATGTTGCGAACAAGCTTTAGGTGGCACATTGATTCCCATAGATAAGAACTCCGTAGAGGGACAACAACTACCTGAGCCCTTGACCCCTTACGTACAATAGGTAGTAGTTGTCTGAAATCTCCCCCCAAACACAATAGTGTCGGGGACCATAATTAGGGGTACCCTCAAGGCTCCTAATTCTCAGCTGGTAACCCCCATCAGCATAAAGCTGCAAAGGCCTGATGGGTGCGATTAAGTCAGGGATCAGTCCATACGAAGGACTCGATCACGCCTCGCCCGAGCCTGGCCTCGGACAAGGGCAGCCGACCCCGGAGGATTTCCGTCTCGCCCGAGGCCCCCCTCCAGCGGCAAACGTGTTCCCGGCTCGCCCGAGGCCCTGTCTTCGCCAAGAAGCAACCCTGACCAAATCGCCGCACCGACCGACCAAGTCGCAGGAGCATTTAATGCAAAGGTGGCCTGACACCTTTATCCTGACGCGCGCCCCCCAGCCGACAGAGCCCAAGTGACCGCCGTCACTTCGCCGCTCCACTGACCGGCCTGGCAGAAAGACAGCACCGCCCGCGCCGCTCCGACTGCGGTGCCACTTGACAGAGTGAGGCTGACAGGTAGTCAGGCCCGGCCGCAGGCACCATAGGAAACTCCGCTCCGCCCGACCCAGGGCTCGGACTCGGGCTAAGCCCCAGAAGACGGCGAACTCCGCTCCGCCCGACCCAGGGCTCGGACTCGGGCTAAGCCCCGGAAGACGACGAACTCCGCTCCGCCCGACCCAGGGCTCGGACTCGGGCTAAGCCCCGGAAGACAGCGAACTCCGCTCCGCCCGACCTAGGGCTCCAACTCGGGCTAAGCCCCGGAAGACGGCGAACTCCGCTTCGCCCGACCCAGGGCTCGGACTCGAGCTAAGCCCCAGAAGACGGCGAACTCTGCTCCGCCCGACCCAGGGCTCGGACTCGGGCTAAGCCCCAGAAGACGGCGAACTCCGCTCCGCCCGACCTAGGGCTCGGACTCGGGCTCGGCCCCAGAAGACGACGAACTCCGCTTCGCCCGACCCCAGGGCTCGGACTCCGCCCCGGCCTCAGCCGGTAGTCTCCGCCTCGCCCGAACCAGGGGCTCGGACTCGACCTCGGCCACGGAAGACAGACTCGACCTCGGCTTCGGAGGAGCTTCCACGTCGCCCAACCTAGGGCGTAGACCAGCCACGTCAACAGGAGGCGCCATCATCACCCTACCCCGAGCTGACTCGGGCCACGGGGAACAAGACCGGTGTCCCATCTGGCTCGCTCCGCCAGATAGGCAATGATGGCGCCCCGCATACTCTGTGACAACGGCGGCTCTCAGCCCCCTTACGAAAGCAAGAGGATGTCAGCAAGGACTCAACAGCTCCGACAGTTGTCCCTCCGCCAGGCTCCATCGCTCCTCCGACGGCCACGACATCACACCAGCTGGGTGCCAAAATCTCTCCGGCTACCACGACGGCATGTACTTAGGGCGCTAGCTCTCCTCCGCTAGACATGTAGCACTCTGCTACACCCCCCATTGTACACCTGGATCCTCTCCTTACGCCTATAAAAGGAAGGACCAGGGCCCTCTTAGAGAGGGTTGGCCGCGCGGGGACGAGGGCGAGACACGCGCTCGCTTGAAGCCGCTCGCTCCCTCTCCCGTGTGGACGCTTGTAACCCCCTACTGCAAGCGCACCCGACCTGGGCGCGGGACGAACACGAAGGCCGCGGGATTCCCACCTCTCACGCCGGTCTCCGGCCACCTCGCTTCCCCCCTTTGCGCTCGGCCTCGCGCTCGACCCATCTGGGCTGGGGCACGCGACGACATTCACTCGTCGGCCTAGGGACCCCCCGGTCTCGAAACGCCGACAGTTGGCGCGCCAGGTAGGGACCTGTTGCGTGCTGACGAACAGCTTCCCGTCAAGCTCCAGATGGGCAGTCTCCAACAACCTCTCCAACCCGGGACGGTGCTCCATTTCGGGAGTCTTGAGTTCGTGTCCCTCGACGGCAGCTACGACATGATACTCCTTCCACCACCATGCGACAACGACAATGGCGGCCGACAGCCCGCCCGCCGGCGGCGGAATCGACGACGTCTTCCCCGCGTGGTGGAAGAACAACATTCGAGCTCACCCCGTCCTCTCCCCCGCCGACGGAGGAGGAGGCGGGGCAACCAAGGCCAAGCAGAAGGCAGCGCCTCGTCGGCTATCGAGCGAGTCGACGGCGCCAGCACCCCAACGGGGGGCGCATTGGGCATCGACCCTGCGCTTGAGACGAAGACGAGCGTCGTCTCCCCGCAACGCGCCGATTCCGGGCAAACGGACGACGCCAGCGCGCTCGCGAAAGGCTTGCTGGACGTCACCCTTGTACCTGAGACGACGGTGCAGTCAGTCCCCGACGTGACCTCATCGCCGCCCGTCGACTAAGAGGTACCGACCGATTCCCATCCCACGTCTTTCGGATTCGGCCTCGACCCGCCTAGCGGCTTCGCTTTGGCGGGTGCTCTCGTAGAGGCGAGTCCAAACCCCATGGGGTTTCGTATGCGGTCACCTTGGGACCGGCTGACGGACGTCTCGACCTACGGGCCCTCTGGGTCCGAGGAAGACGACGAGCCTAGCTTCTGTTGGGATTTCTCTGGACTTGGCAACCCCAGTGCCATGCGGGACTTCATGACCGCATGCGACTACTGCCTTTCCGACTGTTCCGACGGTAGCCATAGCCTCGGCGACGAGGACTGCGGCCCAAGTCGCGAATGCTTCCACGTCGATCTAGGGGGGTCCCTCCGAAGGCAACCATCTCGGCATGCCGGAGGATGGTGATCTCCCTAGGCCGGTGCCCCGCGTTGACATCCCACGGGAGCTAGCTGTGGTCCCCGTTCAGGCGGGGGGCCATGACCCACAGCTCGAGCAAATCCGCGGGGTACAGGCCAGGCTCGACGAGGGAGCAGGAGCGCTTGAGCCGATCCGCCGGGACGTCGGGCAGGCAGGGGCGGGCCAACCTCCGGCCGGAGAAATACGTCATCTGCCCCAGGGCTTCTAGCACCGCATCGCCGACGACGTCAGGGTCAGGCCACCACCCGCATCTAGTGGGGTCGGCCAGAACCTGGCGGTAGCGGCAATGCTTCTCCGTGCGATGCCGGAGCCATCAACCACCGAGGGGCGGCGAATCCAGGGAGAGCTCAAGAATCTCCTAGAAGGCGCCGCGGTCCAACGGGCCGAGAGCTCCGCCTCCCGAAGGCAGGGGTACCCCTCGGAACCTCATGCCGCGACTTCCCGATTCATGCGGGAAGCCTCGGTCTGCCCCGGGCGCACGCGCAACACAGCGCCTGCGGCCCCGGGTCGCCTCGGCAACGAGCACCATCACCGCGACCGTCGGGCCTACCTCGACGAGAGGGTGCACCGAGGCTACCACCCCAGGCATGGGGGACGCTACGACAGCGGGGAGGATCGGAGTCCCTCGCCCGAGCCACCCGGTCCGCAGGCCTTCAGCCGGGCCATACGACGGGCACCGTTCCCGACCCGGTTCCGACCCCCGACTACTATCACGAAGTACTCGGGAGAGACGAGACCGGAACTGTGGCTCGCGGACTACCATCTGGCCTGTCAACTGGGTGGAACGGACGATGACAACCTCATCATCCGCAACCTCCCCCTGTTCCTCTCCGACACCGCTCGCGCATGGTTAGAGCACCTGCCTCCGGGGCAGATCTCCAACTGGGACGACCTAGTCCAAGCTTTTGCCGGGAATTTCTAGGGCACATACGTGCGCCCTGGGAATTCCTGGGACCTTCGAAGCTGCCGACATCAGCCGGGAGAGTCTCTCCGGGACTACATCCGGCGATTCTCGAAGCAGCGCACCGAGCTGCCCAACATCACCGACTCGGATGTCATCGGCGCGTTCCTCGCTGGCACCACCTGCCGCGACCTGGTGAGCAAGCTGGGTCGCAAGACCCCCACCAGGGCGAGCGAGCTGATGGACATCGCCACCAAGTTCACCTCCAGCCAGGAGGCGGTCGAGGCTATCTTCCGAAAGGACAAGCAGCCCCAGGGCCGCCCATCAGAAGATGCCCCCGAGGCATCGACTCAGCGCGGCGCCAAGAAGAAGGGCAAGAAGAAGTCGCAAGCGAAACGCGACGCCGCCGACGTGGACCTTGTCGCCGCCGCCGAGTACAAGAACCCTCGGAAGCCCCCCGGAGGTGCCAACCTTTTCGACAAGATGCTCAAGGAGTCGTGCCCCTATCACCAGGGGCCCGTCAAGCACACCCTTGAGGAGTGCGTCATGCTTCGGCGCCACTTCCACAGGGTCGGGCCACCCGCGGAGGGTGGCAGGGCCCGCGACGACGACAAGAAGGAAGATCACCAGGCAGGAGAGTTCCCCGAGGTCCGCGATTGCTTCATGATCTACGGTGGGCAAGCGGCGAACGCCTCGGCTCGGCACCGCAAGCAAGAGCGCCGGGAGGTCTGTTCGGTGAAGGTGGCGGCGCCAGTCTACCTAGACTGGTCCGACAAGCCCATCACCTTCGACCAAGCTGACCACCCCGACCATGTGCCGAGCCCGGGGAAATACCCGCTCGTCGTCGACCCCATCATCGGCGACGTTAGGCTCACCAAGGTCCTCATGGACAGAGGCAGCAGCCTCAACATCATCTACGCCGAGACCCTCGGGCTCCTTCGTGTCGATCTGTCCTCCGTCCGGGCAGGCGCTGCGCCCTTCCATGGGATCATTCCCGGGAAGCGCGTCCAGCCCCTCGGACAGCTCGACCTTCCCGTCTGCTTCAGAACACCCTCCAACTTCCGAAGGGAGACCCTGACGTTCGAGGTGGTTGGGTTCCGAGGAACCTACCACGCGGTACTGGGGAGGCCATGCTACGCGAAGTTCATGGCCGTCCCCAACTACACCTACTTGAAGCTCAAGATGTCGGGCCCCAACGGGGTCATCACCGTCAGCCCCACGTACAAACACATGTTCGAATGCGATGTGGAGTGCATGGAGTACGCCGAGGCCCTCGCCGAGTCCGAGGCCCTCATTGCCGACCTGGAGAGCCTCTCTAAGGAGGTGCCAGGCGTGAAGCGTCATGTCGGCAACTTCGAGCCAGCGGAGACGGTTAAGGCCGTCCCCCTTGACCCCAGCAGCGACGCCTCCAAGCAGATCCGGATCGGCTCCGGGCTCGATCCCAAATAGGAAGCAGTGCTCGCCGACTTTCTCCGCGCGAACGCCGACGTCTTCGCGCGGAGTCCCTCGGACATTCCCGACATACCGAGGGATGCCGCCGGGCACTCGCTGGACATCCGGGCCAGAGCCTGACCTGTCAAGCAGCCTCTGCGCCGATTCAACGAGGAGAAGCGCAGAGCCATAGGCGAGGAAATCCGCAAGCTAATGGCGGCGGGGTTCATCAAAGAGGCGAAAGGGGTCAAGCTCAATCCCAAAAAGTGCGTCTTCGGGGTGCCCCGAGGCATGCCCTTGGGGTTCATCGTCTCCAAGCGAGGCATCGAAGCCAACCCGGAGAAGATCGCGGCCATCGTGCCGCACCCCGAGCCCTTGTTGGAGACACCCGGGGCTACACGCACCCCTGGAAAGGGCCGCTTGTCATCGCCAAAGTTCTGAAGCCTGGAACGTACAAGCTGGCCAACAGTCAAGGCAAGGTCTACAGCAACGCCTGGAACGTCCAAAAGCTACGTCGCTTCTACCCTTAAGATGTTTCCAAGTTGTTCATATACCTCGCTCCCACGCAAGTTCTAGTCGTCAAGGAAGGGTCAGCCTTGCCTCGGCAGAGCCCGACCCTCCCTCGGGGGCTAAAAAAGGGAACCCCTCTGCGCCAAGATTGAGGAACCCCTCTGCGTCCAAAATTTTCAATCGAAAAGGCTTTTGCGTTCCCCCGGCTATGTCGGAAGCAGGACCCCAAGGAGCGAACGCGGGTGCATGTAAGTGGCAAGGCCGACTGAGCCGAGGGACTCCTATGCCTCCGGGTCACGGACACCTCACTCGTCATCCGCCACGAAAAGTGACCCCTACTTGGGGAAGCCACCCTGTTACTAACAGGCGAAGCCGGACACGCAAAATGAAAGGGAAAGGAGTACGACTTCATGCAACGGCAACAAAGTGTTCAGGCCTCAGCGGCCGCAGAAAGACACACGTGCATCCAACAGAAACTGCTCCAACAGAGTTAGACATCGCCTCGGGAAGGAGCCGCGCCTTCGGCTTCACCCCCACCCTCGGCAAAGTCCATCCTGACTTCCAACGATGGCGCAGGCGGGAGGATCTCTGCCTCAAAGGTGGTCGCCAGCACTGCGCTCGGACCCGCGGCGGCCGCATCGAGCCTCTGGACTTCTGCCAGGGCGGCTTCATCTTCGTCGGGAAGACAATACCCCTCGCTGACCCGCTCCAGATCCACAACGTAGTGGGAAGCGAGCACGGCGAAGGCCCGCCTGACGCCGTGGTGTAGCGCATCGCGGAGTCTGCCGCGCACATGATCGCCCAAGACCTGCAGGCGACTTTGAGGGGAGCTTCCTGAGGGGACGTCGCCGCGGAGCCAAGGACCCGGCAAAAGTCCGAGACGGCCTCGGACATGGCCGCGTGGTCGGTCTCCCTCTGTTCGGCCGCCCCGGCAAGTGCCTCGGCAAGCGCCTTGGCGGACTCATCAAGGGCGGACTCGAGCTCTGCGAACAACCAGAAGAAAGATCTCAAACACAAGCGGAGGAAACAAGCAGAAACAAAAACCGAAAATGGCCAAGGCGTACCTCCGGCTCGGGCACGCTGCTCCGAGGCTGCGACCTGGGCTACGGCTAGGTCGGCGGCAAGGGCTTCAGCCCGGCTTTCAGCCTCGGCAGCCTGGCCTCGAGATTGGTCCCGCTCATTGACGATCCGGTCGAACTCCGACTGCTGTCGTTGCGCTTCCGTGCGCGCCGCGGCCGCCTCCGCGCGTGCCGCAACCGCCTCGGCTCTCAGATCGGTGCAGAGCAACCGAAGGTCCGCCGCCTCAGCAGCCTGCTGAGAGAGGCGCGCAGTGGCCCCGGCGAGCGAAGTCCTCAAGGATCGCAGCGAGCCCCAGACGTCGACCTCGCGGTGGATGAACGACGACTTGGCGGCGCTCAGATCCGTCAGATCCTGAGGGAAGGAAGCGAGGCGTCACGAAAGACGCCTTGGTCACAAAAGAGAAAAGGTATGCCTGAAACCGTTACCTAGAGAATTTTGGGGACGTCCCTGCAGAAAACCTCCAGCGACGACCGGAGCGACCCCACCGTTGCTTCGGCGCACTCGCGGAGCTCGTCCCAGGACCGGTCCTCCTGTTCGTCGTCGAGAACGAAGACGGGATCCGAGACCTCACGGGTCCGGAACCGGAGCAACTGGCGCCGACCCTCAGAGCTCCGCCGCACAGCGACAAGGCTGCCGCCCGGCGGGACGGATCGCGTCTCCACGCCCCCCTCCTTCAGGGCACCAAGCGCCGACGCCTCGGTCGACTCAGCGTCGGCAACGACCGGTCGCTCCCCGACTGGGACGGCAACGGATTCAGTCGCGACGGGTGCCAGCACCGCCAGCACGTCCGGTGGGGCCGGGGCCACGTCCGCATCAGCCACCTCCTCTAGCACGATGGCCGCCTCGGCAGAAGAGACGGCCTCGGGAACTCGCTCCACGGCGACTGGTGCCGCCTGAGCCCCCTGCTGTGGAGCACCTTGCGAAAAGGTCAGCTGAACGGCAAGGCCCGAAGCGGCGCCAGCCGCGCAAGCCGACGCGGTCTTAAGGGCCTTTCGGGGAGTCAGGTCGGTCAGGCCATGGCTTCGCTTGCTGAGGGGAAAAGAAAAATCACGGCCGGGATGTACGAATGAAAAGCTAGGACGAAGACGTTCCAAGACACTCACCCGCTCCTAGCCATAATCAACCATGCCTGGGGGGAGGTCTCTCGGATCTCGACCCCCGAAGGCACCGCCGAGGTCCGCTTCGCCGGCAGGTTCGGCACCACCCTTGCCTTGGGCGCTCTGAGCGCCCGGGGGACGGATTGCCCAGGCACTGCCACGGCGACCTGAGGGTCGCTCTCCTGCGCTGCCGGCGTGGGCGACGACTCGTGGGGAGCAGACGCCTCGGCCTGGCTCCCCGGGGTCGCCTCGACTCTCCCAGCCGAGGGGTCAGGTACCCTCTCGGATTGCTCCCGCTCCTCGGGCCGGGACCCCAGCGTCCCGACTCCGGGGACTGACGGCATCGGCCTGCTCGGGGGCTAGCTTGACGGCTCCTGGCCTAACCTCAAGCCAGGGCTGAGGCCAAGGCGGGCAGCCATGTCGTCTTCCTCGTCATCATCTTCATCATCGTCGTCGTCATCAGGCGTTTCCGGCGACGGCTCCCTCGGGAGCCCCTCCCTCTCCTGCCGATGACGAAGCTTTTCCAAGGCGTCTCGAGCCCGCGTCCGCTCGCGGGCCCGGGCCTTCTCCGCGTCTTTCTTTTTCTTCTTCTCCTCCATGGCAATCCGCCGCGCTGCTCGGTCCACCGCATCCTGCGGGACCCGTGGCAGGGAAGGCTTGTGCCACCCCACCTTCTGAAGACGGAGAGAAATCCTGACCGTAAGAACCAGGAGCAACCCGATGCAAGAAGAAGGAAGGAGCAGACACTCACCAGAGTCACGCTCCCTTGGTCAGGGCGCATCAAGGGCTGGGAGAAGGCACCGGGGTCCGGTTTCCCCAACGCGACGGCCACTCGCCCATGGAGGACGTCGAAGGGAAGAGGATTCGAGGACATCCGCGAGCCCTCCAAGTCGGCGTCCGGTGTCATCTCCCAAAGCGGCAGCCGACGCTCCACCAAGGGAAGCACCCTCCGGCGGTGGATGGCGGCGATCACTCCCGCAGCGGTGAGTCCCCCTTTCCGCAACGCCTCCAAGGCCTTGAGAAGGGGTTCGAGGTTCTTCTGTCTTTCGTGCGGGGTCCCGTGGCGCCAAGCATCGGCGGCGGTGGTGACTACTCGCTGGGAGAACGGCGGGAGCAACTCGCCGTCATTCTGGAGGTAGAACCACCGGCGCTGCCACCCCTTGTTCGAGGACGCGAGGATGGTGGGAATATACAGCGACGCCCGCGACTGCCTCAACAGGAGGGTGCAGCCGCCGGCCCGCACAGCCGCGCGGACCTTCCTCTCCCCCGTCAGCGAAGCGAAAAGCTCCGCGAAAAAGAGATGGGTCCACAAATCCCAGTGGGGGGCGATCCCCAAGTACCCCTCGCACACCGCTACGAAGATGGCGGCCTGCGAGATGGAGTTGGGGCTGAGGTTGTGCAACTCCACCCTGTAGTGGTGCAGAATCGCCCGCATAAAGCGGCTCGCCGGCACACCAAATCCCCGCTCGTGGAAGGAGACGAAGCTCACGATGTACCCCGGTGGTGGGGACGGAGCGGCTCCGCTCACGAGGGGAATCCATTCCGGCCGCCGCTCATCGGAGAGAGAGCGAAGTAAACCCTCGCCAACAAGATCCTCCAGATCACTCGCCGTCACCGTGGAAAAAGGCCATGGGTCGCGCGGCGAGATGATGGTCACCCGGTCTGCCATCACCGAGCAGAAGGGGTGGCGGCGCAAGGGACAGGAAGGGCGGTTTTCCTCTTCTCTGGCTAAGTCTCTCGGGTTGCGAAAACCTAAGAGGGAGGCAGAAAGCGGAGCAAAGAACCATCGCCAGACCCCCTCCCGAGTATATAAAGACCAAGGCGAGACCGGTTCAACGTTCCGCCCGGACCGGACGCGGGATTAAAAAACACGAAGCGAAATAGCCGTTCCCCGAACGGCTCGCGCACGCGCAACGACCGCCCCGCCAACCACTCGCCCCGTCGCATTAACTCCGCGGCGGGATAGGCGGCGCCTCTGGCAGGAGAAGCGGGCGACGCTTCGCCTTCGCCATAATGACCGCGTCAAAAAAAGGTACGTCGCGTCGTTCGATTTCGTATCCTTTTCCTTTTTTCCTATTTCTCTCTCTTGCAACAGGGATCGAGAAAGGGGGATACCCCGAAAAGGATCCTTCCCCGTGAAGGAACCAGACTCCGAGCCTCCCTACTGATCAGAGGTTCGAAGGCTGGCCCCTCAGAAGGGTTCGACAGCCGCCTCAGATCGCGTGGGCTCTACACCCACTACTGGTCAGAGGTTCGAAGGCCGGCCCCTCGGAAGGGTTCCACGGCCGCCTCAGGCAACTCGGGCTCCGCGCCCTCTACTAATCAGGGGTTCGAAGGCTGGCCCCCGAAGGGTTCACAGCCGCCTCAGACGCCGAGCGAGGGATGACCAAGGGTACGTTTGATACATAACCGAGGCTCGGGCTGCGCTCCCGAGGTACCCTAGGACATTTCCGAGACCAGCGGGAACGATCTTGTAACGGAATCCCATCAGAGGGAGGCATCGAGCCCTCGGACCCCGTCGCCAGGGGACCGGGTCCGGCAGATCACCCGCAGGTACTTTTGGGCGTGCCTCTGGGCCCCTAGCCGACCCCCAACGAACGGGGCATGGACGTCCACTCGGATTACCCGCCTGCAACTCACCGGAGACACCATGTTCGGCGCCCATCGAGGGCAACATGGCGCTTCCCCCCCCTCCTCCTTGCAGAAAGGCGATGCAGGGGCGTATGTAAAAAAGTCGAGTCTGTCCCCGATCGTCCTCTCGCCCTGTGCAGAGGCTCGGGGGCTGCTCTCGCAAACCCGGCTCCGGCCGAACCGTTGACAGCGTCAACATACCAGCCCGAGAACTTGGGACCCGACCGTACACCCGGGCTACGGCCAGCTCGCATGAGGGACGACCAGACCAGCCGAAGCATTACACGAGGCATTAAGACCTCGGAGGAGTGAAACCACTCCTCCGAGGCCTCGGGGGCTACACCCGGCGGGTGCGCTCGCGCGCACCCACCGGAACAAAACGCAACCGAGAAAGGCTGGTCCCCTTGCAAAAAAGTGCGACGAAAGCCTCCAAGCGAGTGCTAACACTCCCTTCGAGGCTCGGGGGCTATTGTCGGGGACCATAATTAGGGGTACCCTCAAGGCTCCTAATTCTCAGCTGGTAACCCCCATCAGCATAAAGCTGCAAAGGCCTGATGGGTGCGATTAAGTCAGGGATCAGTCCATACGAAGGACTCGATCACGCCTCGCCCGAGCCTGGCCTCGGACAAGGGCAGCCGACCCCGGAGGATTTCCGTCTCGCTCGAGGCCCCCCTCCAGCGGCAAACGTGTTCCCGGCTCGCTCGAGGCCCTGTCTTCGCCAAGAAGCAACCCTGACCAAATCGCCGCACTTACCGACCAAGTCACAGGAGCATTTAATGCAAAGGTGGCCTGACACCTTTATCCTGACGCCCCCCCAGCCAACAGAGCCGAAGTGACCGTCGTCACTTTGCCGCTCCACTGACCGGCCTGGCAGAAAGACAGCGCCGCCCGTGCCGCTCCGACTGTGGTGCCACTTGATAGAGTGAGGCTGACAGGCAGTCAGGCCCGGCCGCAGGCACCATAGGAAACTCCGCTCCGCCCGACCCAGGGCTCGGACTCGGGCTAAGCCGCGGAAGACGGCGAACTCCGCTCCGCCCGACCCAGGACTCGGACTCGGGCTAAGCCCCGGAAGACGGCGAACTCCGCTCCGCCCGACCCAGGGCTCGGACTCGGGCTAAGCCCCGGAAGACGGTGAACTCCGCTCCGCCCGACCCAGGGCTCGGACTCGGGCTAAGCCCCGGAAGACGGCGAACTCCACTCCGCCCGACCCAGGGCTCGGACTCGGGCTAAGCCCCGGAAGACGGCGAACTCTGCTCCGCCCGACCTAGGGCTCGGACTCGGGCTAAGCCCCGGAAGATGGTGAACTCCGCTCCGCCCGACCCAGGGCTCGGACTCGGGCTCGGCCCCAGAAGACGACGAACTCCGCTTCGCCCGACCCCAGGGCTCGGACTCCGCCCCGGCCTCAGCCGGCGGTCTCCGCCTCGCCCGAACCAGGGGCTCGGACTCGACCTCGGCCACGGAAGACAGACTCGACCTCGGCTTCGGAGGAGCTTCCACGTCGCCCAACCTAGGGCGCAGACCAGCCACGTCAACAGGAGGCGCCATCATCACCCTACCCTGAGCTGACTCGGGCCACGGGGAACAAGACCGGCGTCCCATCTGGCTCGCTCCGCCAGATAGGCAATGATGGCGCCCCGCATACTCTGTGACGACGGCGGCTCTCAGCCCCCTTACGGAAGCAAGAGGACGTCAGCAAGAACTCAACAGCTCCGACAGCTGTCCCTCCGCCAGGCTCCATCGCTCCTCCGACGGCCACGACATCACACTAGCTGGGTGCCAAAATCTCTCCGGCTGTCACGACGGCATGTACTTAGGGCGCTAGCTCTCCTCCGCTAGACACGTAGCACTCTGCTACACCCCCCATTGTACACCTGGATCCTCTCCTTACGCCTATAAAAGGAAGGACCAGGGCCCTCTTAGAGAGGGTTGGCCGCGCGGGGACGAGGGCGAGACACGCGCTCGCTTGAAGCCGCTCGCTCCCTCTCCCGCGTGGACGCTTGTAACCCCCTACTGCAAGCGCACCCGACCTGGGCGCGGGACAAACACGAAGGCCGCAGGATTCCCACCTCTCTCACGCCGGTCTCCGGCCACCTCGCTTCCCCCCTTCGCGCTCAGTCTCGCGCTCGACCCATCTGGGCTGGGGCACGCGGCGACATTCACTCGTCGGCCTAGGGACCCCCCGGTCTCGAAACGCCGACAAATAGTCTTCCCACCAAAGGGCAGACCAAGGCATCCAATTATATCACGCTGTTGTTGTCCAGCGCTTCAATTGATTGTCTCTTAGCCATTGATACCTTGTCCCAAATAATGAGTGATGCTTTATGTAGCAACTTTGTTTCGTGAAGGTACATACAACACCATCATCAATAGTAAGTGGTATCTTGAAGCGCGAATGGGCAGTTCTCCCACTAGGCATTATGGAAGTCGCAACCCCATACTCTCTTAGAGTTTTGTCTACTAGAATTTTATTACATTTCCAAATAAAGTAACCACTCCTCTACTATAGGGAAGAGAAAAAATAAATGGGGAGAGGAGAAGAGAGGTAATACCTGAATTTGGTGGATATTAGAGAAGAAATTTTATACCCCCAAATTTAGGGTGTTACACTTGGCAGGCCTCTTCATCCTTCTCCTTGTGCGGCTCCTGATTCTTCTTACTCATTGCATCCTATGGGGAAGAACTCCAAAAGGATTTCTCTGCAGCTCGGGACACGATGAAGGTTTCTTAGGAGGAGAGTGAAACGACGGAGGCAGAGGCGCGCAAAATCTCGCTCGCCTGTGATGGCACCATCGTCGCGTAGATTCAGGCAAAGACCTATGCTAAGAAGCAGAGCGCCAAGCTCCAGGGACTCCGCCGAATCATGGGCGATGTGATTCTCTATGCTATACAATATCTGATGACCTTATATCATGTGATGCACTAGTCTATTAGAATCATCAGTAACAATACTGGAAGCAAGCAAGCTGTTCCGGCACCCTGATCATTTCATTCAATATCAATTTTAGAAGCATCATGCCAAACAATTTCATACAATCTTCGAAGCATTCCTGCAAGCATTGCACAACTTTTTGCTTCAATTGAATAGTTAAACAACAAACAAACAAACATGACATACTATTGTTGATTTTTTTTCTTTTCTGCATCACCGAATGACAACAGTCTGCATAGCAAGAGGGTAGGGTTTTGGCTGGCTAGAGGAAGTATATGACTTATGAGGACGTCACAGTGTCGGAGGAGGATGAGGAGGGCTAGGTCGAGGTTGCAGAGGCATCTGGCTATAGGTCAAGGAGGTGGCGAAGCGTCGAGGAGGCTACACCTAGTCGGAGGTCATCGAGACAACGCTGCGTCGACGAGCCCACGCCTGAGGTCGTCGAAGCGTTGGTGCGTTGAGGTGGTGGCGTCTGGTTGAAGGCGACGACACAGAGGGCGGGGCAAGTCAAAGGTGGCGAGGACGGGGGCCATGGCGGTGCATGGTCGGAGGTGCCACCGGCACGACGTCGGGGTCATGGTTGCAATTTAGAAAGGAGGTAAATACTGATCTTGTGGCCTGCATCACTGTTTGCACGAGTTTGCACCAGATGTAGGTTTGCACCTAATCGAGAGACTAATTCGTTAGTTCTAAACATAAGGCAACAACAACAATAAATTAACGTTGGTAGTCCACCCATGCGGATGGGTCGTACGTGAAGCATTTCCTACAGATAAAATAAGAGACCACAACTAATTGCTTGCTAACAATGTCAAAGATAACATTCGTCACTTCTCGATGTCTCCTACCAAATACTACCTCTGTTCTCGAATATTTGTTGCCCACTAGTTCATATCTCCGTTCTTGAATATTTATCGTTCAATAATTCATTTTTGAACTAAACACGAGAAATAAAAAAGTAAGGAGGGTGTAGAAAACAGTGATGGCCTTGTTCTTCCAACTAAATATCAAAATAGAACCATCATTTTCCAAAAAAACACAGATAAGACCAACCCACTCTCTCTAGTCACTAATAGGGTGTTTGGTTTGAGGAATAAGCTAGTCCATTATCTTTTCACTCCTCACTTTTTTGTTTGGTTTGTGGAATGAAATTAGTTGATCCATCACTACCTTATTCACTATAGTTACAAATATGAGTAATATGGTCATCCCATCAAATTTGAGCAATGAACTCATAATGCACCACCTCATATTGGATGGAGTGATTCCTCAAACCAAACACCCCCTAAAGCCATGTTTCAAACCTCTAAAACTAATAGTTAGTGTTAGGATTTATGGGCTAGGCCCAATTGAGAAATTCAACTAAATCCTAGGAAAATCTCAAAAGCCCATACAAGTGTATGGCTAGGGAATGGTAGAACCAACAGCACCATATTGCTAGTCCTAGTGGAGTGGAACTAGTTTAAATATGGAAGTCACACTCACTCACCAAATCATGGATGAGAGGAGAGAGTGTGGAGAGCCACACACGCGCGCGCTCGCCTCGCCTCACCTCGCCGGGGTGGGGCGGGGCGAAGGGCGCGGGCACACGACGTACGCGTGAATGGTCTGCCGAAATCCGGCCCTTCGCCTTGCGGGGGCGCGACTCCCTTTTGCCGGTTTAATTTTTTGGTTTCTTGGCTGTTAAGATCAGAATCCTAACCGATTGCTATAAAATCTAAACTGAACGCAAGATTTTCGTGGGTGGATAAGATCGAAGATAGCTATCTGGTCGCGGACTCGGTCCTATAAAAGGCGTCTGGCAGCCATCATCCAAATCATCCCAGTTTTCGCTTTCGCCTCTCTTCACAACTGAGTCGCCTTCAGTTCCCTTCATCTCGACCGCCGACGTGCATCTGCGATCGGGAGAGCAGGTCTTCGGAACCCTTCGCCCTTCGAGATCCTGCACCGTGAGAGGGCGAATAAGGTTTTTGGGAAGCATCCTCACGCGACTGCTCGCTGATTCCGCTGATCATCAACCCCGCTGCTTCGACATCACCGACCCTACTGATTCCGGCCTACGCCATCTATCAGTATGTCTAATCAGTACGCATCATCTGATTTGACTTTTTATTTCAGTTCTTCTGATTTGGTCATGATTTGTATTCGGAGTTTAATCTGGAAATTGTCTAATTATTCAACAATCCAAAAACCTTATTATAGACAATTTCCTAGTTTTTCTATGGCTGCTTTTGCTGACACGCTGAAGCCAGAAAAGTTCAATAGTGTGCACTTTAAGAGGTGGCAAGTCAAGGCCACGCTCTGGCTTACTGCTATGAATGTGTTCCATGTTAGTAAAGGCAAACCTGAGTGTGCACTGACTCCTGAACAGGAGAAAGAGTACGACCATGCCAATACTATCTTTACGGGAGCAGTTCTTAGCGCCCTTGTTGACCGTTTGGTTGATGCAAATATTCAACACACAGAGGGAAAGAGTTATGGGATGCACTTACTACTAAGTATGGTGCATCGGATGCTGGCAGTGACCTGTATATCATGGAGAGCTTTCATGATTATAAGATGGTTGATAATCGCTCTATTGTAGAGCAAGCTCATGAAATACAGTGTATAGCCAAGGAGCTCGACCACCTTAAGATTGTCCTTCCTGACCGATTTGTGGCTGGATGCATTATTGCAAAGTTGCCTTCTACATGGAGGAATTTCGCCACATCTCTAAAACATAAGAGACAGGAGATATCAGTTGAAAATCTGATAGCGTCTCTGGATGTTGAGGAGAAAGCTCGGGCTAAAGTCATGGGATCTAAAGGGGGCGAGGGCCACTAGCACCAACATGGTTCAGAAGAACCACAACAAGGGCAAAGTAAAGCCAAAATCTAACAAGCCCAACAAAACTACCAACTTCAAGAAGAAGAAGAAGAACAAGGCTGAACTGACATGTTTCGCATGTGGCGAGACGAGTCATTTTGCCAAGGATTGTCCTGATCGAGCGGATCGTCGTGGCAAAAAGGGCAATGTCAACACAGTGATTGCTAGCAATGAGGAAGACAAAGGGTATGGTAATTTACCTTTCATCTTCTTAGTATTTCAATCACCTAGTTGGTGGCTTGATACTGGTGCTAATGTTCATGTGTGTTCTGACATTAACTTGTTCTCTTCTTATCAGGGTGCCCAGGATTCTTACGTCCTAATGGGGAATGGGTCACATGCTTCTGTTCATGGCACTGGCACGGTGGATCTGAAGTTTACTTCGGGAAAGATCCTGCGGCTGAAGAACGTGCATCATGTCCCTTCTATACACAAGAATCTCGTTAGCGGAACCCTTCTATGTAGAGATGGGTTCAAGGTAGTTTTGGAGTCTAATAAATTAGTTGTGTCTAAGTTTGGACAATTTATTGGTAAAGGTTATGATTGCGGAGGCTTGTTCTGCTTTTCTCTGGTAGATTTCAATAATAAGTCTGTGAACCATATTTGCACTAATGTTGATGATCTTGCGAGTATTTGGCATTCTCGTTTGTGTCATATTAATTTTGGCTCTATGTCTCGGCTTGCAACCATGAGTTCAATTCTGAATATCACCATAGTCAAAGGTTCTAAGTGCCATGGTTGTGTGCAGTCGAAGCAACCTCGAAAGCCTCACAAGGCTGCTGAGGAGAGACACATGGCACCTCTAGAACTCATACATTCTGATCTTTGTGAGATGAATGGTGTGTTGATAAAGGGTGACAAGAGATACTTCATGGAATTGATTGATGATGCGTCTAAATTTTGCTATGTATACTTGCTAAAACCTAAAGATGAGGCTTTAGACTACTTTAAAATCTATAAGGGTGAAGTTGAAAACCAACTAGAGAGAAAGATCAAACGTCTTAGATCAGATCGTGGTGGCGAATTCTTTCCCAAAGTTTTTTATGATTTCTGTGCAGAACATGGCATTATTCATGAGAGGATGCCTCCCTATTCACCCGAATCAAACGGTATTGCTGAAAGGAAAAACCGTACGTTGACTGACCTGGTGAATGCCATGTCAGACACTTGTGGTTTATCTAAGGCATGGTGGGGGGAGGCAGTCCTGACTTCATGTCATGTTCTGAATAGAATTCCTATGGGCAAAGAAGAGAAAACCCCTTATGAGAAGTGGGTTGGGAGAAAACCATCACTTTCATACTTGCGCACTTGGGGGTGCATGGCGAAAGTCAATGTACCAATTAATAAAAAGCGCAAGCTTGGTTCAAGGACAGTGGATTGTGTCTTTCTTGGATATGCTTCGTGTAGCATAGCATATAGATTTTTAGTAGTTAAATCTGAAGTTCCTGATGTGTATGTTGATACTATTATGGAATCATGTGATACTACTTTCTTTGAACACATATTTCCAATGAAAGACATTCATAGCAATTCTAAATACTCTTCTGAGATAACTCCTGAACATAGTACACCTGTTGAGAGTTCTGAACAGCCACATGAAATTGTCCTAGAGGAGGATGACAATGATACTCCTAAAAGGAGAAAGAGACAAAGGGTTGAAAAATCCTTTGGTGATGATTTCATTGTGTACCTTGTGGACGATACTCCTACTACCATTGCAGAAGCATTTGCATCTCCAGATGCAGATGATTGGAAAGAAGCAGTTCATAATGAGATGGACTCCATTCTTTCAAATGGTACATGGGAAGTCACTGATTGACCCTATGGATGCAAACCTGTGGGTTGTAGGTGGGTGTTTAAGAAGAAGCTCAAGCCTGATGGTACAATTCAGAAGTACAAGGCTAGGCTTGTGGCTAAAGGCTATACTCAGAAAGAAGGAGAAGACTTCTTTGATACTTACTCACCTGTTGCTAGAATGACTACTATTCGAGTACTACTCTTCTTGGCTGCCTCGTATGGTCTCCTTGTTCATCAGATGGATGTAAAGACAACTTTTCTCAATGGAGAGCTGGACGAGGAAATCTATATGGAACAACCTGATGGATTTGTAGTAAAGGGTCAAGAAAGCAAGGTGTGCAAGTTATTGAAATCTTTGTATGGTCTGAAGCAAGCACCAAAGCAATGGCATGAGAAGTTTGACACGACTCTAACGTCTGCAGGCTTTGCCATTAATGAGGCAGACAGGTGTGTATATTATCGCTGTGGTGGGGGCGAAGGAGTTATATTGTACTTATACGTTGATGATATATTGATATTTGGCACAAACATTGATGTGATCAATGAAGTCAAGTCTTTTCTATCAAAGAGTTTTGATATGAAAGATATGGGAGAAGCTGATGTGATTCTAAACATCAAGCTGATTAAGGCAGATGGTGGGATTACTCTCTCGCAATCTCACTATGTTGAAAAGGTTTTGAAGCAATTTGGCTTATCTGAGTGCAAACCTTCTCCAACACCTTATGATCCTAGTGTGACACTGTGAAAGAACAAGAGAATTGATTTAGACCAATTGAGATACTCTCAGATCGTCGGTTCACTCATGTATCTTGCTGGTGCAACAAGGCCCGATATTTCTTTTGCTGTGAGCAAATTAAGCAGGTTCATGTCAAACCCCGGGACTGATCACTAGCATGCACTTGAGCGGGTTATGCGCTACCTGCAAGGTACAATGAGTTATGGAATTCACTATTCTGGTCAGCATGCAGTACTTGAAGGATATAGTGATTCGAACTGGATATCTGATGCAGACGAGATTTATGCCACCAGTGGTTATGTCTTTACTATTGGTGGAGGTGCGGTATCATGGAGGTCATGCAAGCAGACCATCTTGACGAGGTCAACCATGGAAGCCGAGCTAGCTGCACTTGACATAGCAACCGTTGAGGTAGAATGGTTGCGTGAACTCTTGATGGACTTGCCGGTGGTTGAGAAACCAATACCAGCTATCCTTATGAACTGTGACAATCAGACAGTGATTGCTAAAGTGACGAGTTCTAAGGATAATGGGAAGCCATCAAGACATGTCAAAAGATGATTGAAGTCTGTCAGAAAGTTGAGAAACTCCGGAGTTATAAGTGTGACTTATATTTCAGCAGATAAAAATCTGGCAGATCCTTTTACCAAGGGACTACCACGTAATGTGATAGAAATCGCATCGAGAGAGATGGGTATGAGACCCGTATAAGTTGCCATGGTGGAAACCCAGTCTATGTGATTGGAGATCCCGTGAATCAGGTCCTGGGAAGAACAAGCCATTGGTGAACTGAGGAGAGTAACTTTTGACCCTCTCTAAGTAAAGATGCAATACTCTCAAATGTTGTAAGGCAGGTTGGCTTTGTGCCTTAATGTGTTTTGTTGGCTTGTATTAGCAAAGATGTTGTCCTGCAGAACATTCTTGAAAAAACACACCTATATGAGTTAGACTGTCTAACATCGTAGTCTATGAGATCTGGGTGATCTCTAGTAAACTCATAAAGAGACCTTGGAGTACGACGTATATGCTCCACCCGAGAAGGGGACTACTGGTAGCCAAGTACTGGTCATGGCTTTAAGTAAAACCCATTCACACAAAACTTGCAATTCAAGGCATAGTCCATTGTCCAAGTTCCTACAGAACATTCTTGAAAAAACACACCTATATGAGTTAGACTGTCTAACGTCGCAGTCTATGAGATCTGGGTGATCTCTAGTAAACTCATAAAGAGACCTTGGAGTACGACGTATATGCTCCACCCGAGAAGGGGACTACTGGTAGCCAAGTACTGGTCATGGCTTTAAGTAAAACCCATTCACACAAAACTTGCAATTCAAGGCATAGTCCATTGTCCAAGTTGTGGGTTGGTGTAACTTGGAGTTCTAGGCGGAAGTTCAACTTAACAGTCTCTGCTGAAACACTAGTATATTAAACAATAGTGAACAGTGGCGAAAACTGCAGATAGACATTTGAGATCTGGTGGGGGATTGTTAGGATTTATGGGCTAGGCCCAATTGAGAAATTCAAATAAATCCCAAGAAAATCTCAAAAGCCCATATAAGTGTATGGCTAGGGAATGGTGGAACCAATAGCACCATATTGCTAGTCATAGTGGAGTGGAACTAGTTTAAATATGGAAGCCACACTCACTCACCAAGTCATGGATGAGAGGAGAGAGTGTGGAGAGCCACACACGCGCGCTCGCCTCGCCGGGGCGGGGCGAAGGGCGCGGGCGCACGACGTACGCGTGAATGGTCTGCCGAAATCTGGCCCCTTGCCTTGCGGGGGCGCGACTCCCTTTTGCCGGTTTAATTTTTTGGTTGCTTGGCTGTTAAGATCAGAATTCTAACCGATCCCTATAAAATCTAAACTGAACGCGAGATTTTCGTGGGCAGATAAGATCGAAGATAGCTATCTGGTCGCGGACTTGGCCCTATAAAAGGCGCCTGGCAGCCAGCATCCAAATCATCCTAGTTTTCGCTTTCGCCTCTCTTCACAACTGAGCCGCCTTCAGTTCTCTTCATCCCGACCGCCGACGTGCATCTGCGATCGGGAGAGCAGGTCTCCGGAATCCTTCGCCCTTCAAGATCCTGCATCGGGAGAGGGCGAATAAGGTTTTTGGGAAGCGTCCTCACGCAACTTCTCGCTGATTCCGCTGATCATCAATCCTGCTGCTTCGACATCGCCGACCCTGCTGATTCCAGCCTGCGCCATCTATCAGTATATCTAATCAGTACGCATCATCTGATTTGACTTTTTATTTCAGTTTTTCTGATTTGGTCATGATTTATATTCGGAGTTTAATCTGAAAATTGTCTAATTATTCAACAGTTAGCAGCTAAAACTGCTAAAACTAGCTGAGAGTTTTAGAAAGGAGCAGGAAATAGACCATCTAATTGTTAACAATTAGTTGTTAGTCGCTTAAACCCAATTAAAATCAACTGCTGGCTAACTAACAATTAGCTTTAGAGGTTTGAAATGGTCTATGTCATACACAACCTTAATTTTATCCATGTCATATATTTTAAAGATATATTCCCTTCATTTGTAACTTTAAGATATTTTAGTCTTTTCTAGATGTATAAATTTTGGTACGCACTTAGATGTACTATCAATATGTCGTTTAGGCTCGTGGCATTTGTGCAAGTGCCCGTTTAGGCTCGTGGCATTTGTGCAAGTGCGTATGTTTAATTGCCTGTGTGATAGGACTAGATACGGCCCTTAAAAAATGTGATGTTTCATGTTTGAAAACGACGAAAAAAGTTGATTCAAGATTAGCCTACGTTTGAAAATAACGACATAACAGGGGTCCCTAGCGAACTTTCACGCGCAACTTTCCCTGCAAGAATGGATCGCGAGACCAAGAACAGTAGACCAAAGACAAAGGAAGGCGAGGGCCACCATCCCCAAAACCCGTAAAAAAACCCGAATTGACAAATTGAGTCGACGGGGAAGGAAATAAAGAAGGGGAAGAGCACGCGCCGCCGCCAGCACCGCGTCCGCCATGGCCGCCTCCTCCCGCCGCGCGTCTCAATTGCTGGGGTCCGCGGCCTCCCGCCTCCTCCTCGGGCGGGGCTTCGCCGCGGCAGCCGCCGCGGCGCCCTCGCCGGCGGTCTTCGTCGACAAGAGCACCCGTGTGATCTGCCAGGGCATCACGGGGAAGAACGGCACCTTCCACACCGAGCAGGCCATCGAGTACGGCACCAACATGGTATGCCCTCGCCACTGCCACCCCTCGTTTGTCTCCCTTTGATGTGCCCCTCAATGGCTCGATTCGTGTGCTCCGTCCCGTGCCGCGCGATTCTAGGTGTTGGCAGAGCTCGTGCTGCGCGATCTCGTGGGTGCGAGGTCGCCGATCTCCATTTCCTCGGGCCTTATTTTTTTTGTTTGGTTCGTTATCATTTACTGAGTTGATTTTATTGCTAATCGATGTCAGTAACATTCTCTAGTAATATTGGTGCTTTTCACCATGCAATCTACTAAGCCAGCATTTGTCTGTAGACCTGAAGCATACGCATTTCTCAGGATGCATAAGCGTATATGGTTTGAGAAAATAAATCCTCACAGGAAATCTGATTTGAACCAAGGATCTTGAGATTGTGAGACCCATCATGAATGTTTAAAACCATTAAGCTCTTCTAAGTACAACCTAACAAAAAGGAACCATGTATGAAGATGTAATTATTCTTCACTAAAGTGGGGACAGGGCAATTTTTGTTTCCAATATGTTTTATGTAAATGGGCGGCAGTCCTCAGACAACCAAATTGTGATAATAGGAAGAAGGAAGTGAAGCACTGTTGAAGTCTGGTTTTTAGCATGAGGGTTTCATGGATCTGGCATGTTTTACATATATGTTGTTTTTTTGACCGGAAAACTGTAGGGGAAACCCCTGCAGCATGAATTTTCTTGCAAAAAAGGAAGCCCAAGGGCTTAAAAAAATGTACAGACCCAGCAACTAAATAATTACAAACCGACTAGGGGCCTGAAAGCCAGTATTTCTAGCCGCAGTAGTCACCGAGTTAGTTCTTAAGGGTGCCCACGAAATTCTCCTTCCAAGACCTGGACTCGGGGTCCGGATTTACATTTATGTTGTTGACCACTAGATTCATATAATTAACGTGTCACACTATTTCTAACAACGGAATTGAACCAGATGCTACATTTTCCTGCTATATGGTATTATAGTAATATTATTATGAATACAGCTGAGCGGTTCATGCTGCACAAAATATTTGAATAATGATTTGTATATTCCAACAGTATTTCAGTACATAGATATATCTTTTAAATCTAATATTGTTATTTTTTTTTAAAGTTTTGCCTGTAGCCTGTGTCTCTCTATCTCTTGTATTAAGGTTCTTTTTTGTTGTAACAGGTTGGTGGAGTGACTCCCAAGAAAGGTGGAACTGAACATTTAGGGCTCCCAGTGTTTAACTCTGTAGCAGAAGCTAAGGCTGAAACAAAAGCCAATGCATCTGTTATATATGTTCCACCACCATTTGCTGCCGCCGCTATAATGGAGGCAATGGAGGCTGAGCTCGACCTTGTTGTCTGCATTACGGAAGGAATTCCCCAGCATGACATGGTAATTTTTAACCATTTCTGTACCTTGTTAGTCATCTGAGCCTGGCAATCTGCTGAATCGTCTCTTGGTTTGGCAATCACTGCACATGTAAATTATAAAGTCTTTTATTTTTGGCAAAAAGACTAGAAAATAGTGTGAATGTGTGGTCAATGCTAGTTTATCTTGCGCAGACGGACATGTAGTAGGCTATTATTCTTTTTTGTGCAGGATGGGGCTCAAATTTTGGTAAATAGATGTAGGTGATCCAATTAGACACAAATTTTACCACCATGGTTCATTGAGCGGTTTGCTTACGGACATTCCTTTTTATGGCATTTCCCCCCTGCATATTGCTATTAGTTCATGTCATAAATCAGTTAGTTATATTTTGCTTTGTTAATGAAACTCCATGAGGTGACAGCATATGTTTCATTTGCAAATTTAGGTGAAAGTGAAGGCTGCACTAAATAGACAATCTAAAACTCGATTGATTGGGCCAAATTGCCCTGGTATCATTAAGCCTGGTGAGTGTAAAATTGGAATCATGCCAGGTTACATCCACAAGCCTGGGCGTATTGGGATTGTATCTCGTTCTGGTACCTTGACATATGAAGCGGTATGTCTGTTATTATTATTATTTGTATGTGCGAACCTAATTAGGTAATTGTTTGGTTAATGCATGTCTGATTTTTTGTTGACAGGTGTTTCAAACAACAGCTGTAGGCTTGGGGCAGTCAACTTGTGTAGGCATTGGTGGTGACCCATTCAATGGCACAAATTTTGTTGATTGCCTTGAAAAATTTGTCGATGACCCTCAGACAGAAGGTACACCGTTTGAGATTAAGGCCTCATATTTTAAGCAAAACTCTTCTTTTTTAAAATCTATTATGAAATCTTCCTGGATTCTGTACTCTTCTCTGTGGTATTAATCCCTTGTGTTTGACATTTTTGGGACTTGAATACTTAAAAAAACTCGGCCATGGAGGGAAAGACCGTCCATCCGGTATAATGCCTGGGGCCAGCACTCAAGGCTTACACAACCCACTTATGGCTAAGAAGAGACTGAAACATGGTCCTGGCCGAAAAAATCTCCGAACCTTAACCCCCCATCACTAGCGGGCCATCACCGCCCACTCTGCAACGGCCCAGCCAGAGGGTGGCACGCAGGACGTAACTCGTGAATGGGCGAGACACAACGAGAGGATTTTTTTAACCAAGCCAGAAATTCGCCCCCGAGGGGGATCGAACCCAGGACATGGAGGTTCTACTCGGAAACTTTTAACCACTAGGCTAGAGGCCCTTTCGCTGGGACTTGAATACTTAAACTGCATTTTTCTTATTTCAAATGCTACATCATATGCTTTTTTCAGTCAACACAAGCTCCATCCTATTTTGTATTGTTCTCAGTGTTCAATACTATTTTATGTCTTCCAGGCATTGTTCTCATCGGTGAAATTGGAGGTACGGCTGAGGAGGATGCTGCAACGTTCATCCAGGTAAGAGTGTGTTAGAGCATTAGTTTGGATGTTCTTTTTTCTGTATTATATGCAATATTGTTGTATTGATTCTGCATGTTGCAATACCCATTCCCTCATGGTTTAGTGAAGTTCCATGCAATTTCTATCTTGAGCACTCAAAATTATAACCTATATATTTATCTTCTATGATGTTTATTGCGGTTCAAACATGATGAATATTAAAACTGATGTCTTCTCAAATATTTTTCACCAGAGTATTTGATTGATGAGCCTGTGCTATTTCTAAACAGGGTATTTAATTTGTCTTTTTATGCATACCAGAGTACTAGACTGCTAATAAAAAGTACTCATATCCGTCATGTTGTTGGCCTTTATTTCACAAAATATTTCTGAACTGTTGTTTTGTTTCCTCTGGAGTATTTGAGTGTTGGCAGTTGGCACTATGTTTCGAAGATACATACCTCCCCTTTTGCCTTTCACAAAATACAATAATGCATATTTTGTCATGTTTGCGAATGATGAACCTGCTTATTCAGGAGGCATTGTTTGAAAGTAAACACAACACGTAAACAATTGCACATGTTATTGCCTCAAGTTAGCTACCTTGGAGATTATGCTTGTAGGAAAGACCCAGAATTAGGCTAGATGCCTTGGCTTTTATTTAACCTAGCATACCACAATCCTAGCTTAAGCTAGTCCATATAGTTCCTAAGTACGCTGCATTGTGGTGCGCATGTTCATCAATCTGATATACACATTCAGATTTAGTAAGATTACCAATCTACTTTTGCATATTTCTAACGCGAAGGGGAGCTGCATGCCATTGCATTAAGAGCTATTCTTGTGGTATTGCCACAGACCGAAGGTAGCTACAATGAACTCAAAAAAGTTTTCATGTGAAATGGAATGACCGGTGACTTTAGAAGTTTAAAAACTGATGCTTATGCTTTATTAAAGTTGAAAATGTTAGCCATAGAATCAAAATAGGATGGATAAAATGACGTCAAGCATCTGACGTTCTGTCTTCTGTGTGACAAGAGGGTACGAAGCTAAGACAAGTTTTATAGAATGACGATTAGAACTGCTATGTTGTATGGTGCAGAATGTTGGTTTAAAAAAGACTACATGTCCAACAAATAAGTGTTACAGAAATGATGATATATGTGATAGGCTTGGGGTAACACCAATTAAACAAAAACTTGTCCAACACTGGTTGAGATGGTTTGGACGTATCCAACGGAGACCTTTAGAGACACCAATGTATAGTGGGATTCTAAAGCGCGATAGCAATGGGAATAGAGGCAGGAGAAGACGGAGTTGACATGAGATGATGTAGTAAAATGAGACTTGAAGGAATGGAATATAACCAAAGATTTCTCCTTGAATAGGAGTGTATGGAAAATAACTATCCATGTGACTGAACCTTCTGTTGGGTTTCAACTCTAACCTATCGGAACTTGCTTGGGACAAAAAGGCTTTGTTGTTGTTGCCTTTGTATTAATGATTCCATGAAGGGATAAATTGTCACCAGTCACTTCTGAAGTGCTGTTATTGGTTTATAGGGATGCATGTCTTGTGTTTTGGTTGTTGGAGCTTATCTTTTTATTAGTGCTGAATAAAAAGTTACATTTTTATAAAAAATAAATAAGTTACACATCCTATCTGGTATCTACTAATTTCATCTGTTTTGAAATACCTCAGGAAAGCAAAACACAAAAGCCTGTTGTTGCATTCATTGCTGGACTTACGGCACCCCCAGGCCGTCGCATGGGTCATGCTGGAGGTACCAACCTAGCTCTTCATTATTTGCACTTTGGGATTCTTAATCTACATATTTTATCTCCATTCAATTTTACTTTTAATGTATTAAGTTGAAATATGATCTTTGCCTTTAGTTGAAATAAGTTACTGGGAACATCTTTTTTACCATTCTATTGTTCATGAGTCTGGGTGAATTTTCATCAGGTTTGGCACAAGTGTTGCATGTGCTAATCCAGTTTGATCCTTCTGTTGTGAACTATGTGCAGCTATCGTGGCAGGAGGAAAGGGTACTGCCCAGGACAAAATCAAGGCACTCAGAGAGGCTGGTGTTACCGTTGTCGAGTCACCAGCGAAGATTGGTTCTACCATGTTTGAAATCTTCAAACAGCGTGGAATGGTAGAATAGACACAGTGGTACAGTAGAGAGACATTGAGAAACCGCTTTTTGATGCTTGCGGGCAATCGCGAGCAATTCCTCGGTAGATCCTTCTCCCTGGCCACAAACAAAACTACTGAGGTTTTCTTTTCGTACTTGTCTTATCTTTGGAAGATGTCCTGGCCTTCTTCACTTGGATAACCTTTCGCTGAGCTCATTTCAATAAGACGTTTCGGAGCCATGGAAATGCTATGTCGCTTGGAGTCAATGTGGATGCCTAATTTCAAATTTTTATTCTTCATACATTTCATTCTAGGTTTACTTTTCTGTTTGCTTGTATTATATTATCAGCGCTACATTGCCCACACAGCTGTGGAAGATTGCTTTGCTTGTGTCATGTTTAATAGGTTTCTCACGACTCCGTGTTGGCTGATCATCCTCACTGAATCATTGAACTGTCTACAAATGTCCTCATTACTGAATACTCCTTCCAGAATGATAAGTGTATTCTTGTTTTCCACCACGGGAAAGCTGAATTTCATTATTTGACAGTAACAAAATTACAAAGGTTTGTAACTAAGAAAAAAGGAACTAAACAAACCGCATAAAAACACATTGGAATGAAAAGAAAACTAATCAAACCGCAAAAAAACACATTGGAATGAACACAGAGGGTTCATCCAATTGGCACAACATGAACTACACTGAGAGGCGTTACCTCACAACGTAAAGCGTTCATAGCCACACACAACATCTGAACCTTTACATGGCCAGATGGCTTTTAACAGCGCACAGGCTGTGCTCAGTTTTCAACAAAAGTCTCTCAGCATGGAATGCTCTGCCTTCAGATGATCGTCACCCTATTGTCACCTCCATCCATTCGATCTCACTGATGAAAGTGCAGCGCCGTCTTCTTGAAATTTCTGCGCCATGCTCCAGCTGAGCTGAGATGACTCCTTTTTATAAACCTGTCCAATATGTTAGCATAGCACAATATGATTTCAGTAGGTGTCTTGTTCTTTTCCCTTCAAAGCACACACCGTTTTTTTGGGTCTTCCACACTGTCCAGCAAACATAAGCTAAACCGATAAAGTGGATTTGTCTGTCCCTTGGTAACACCATTTAATTAACCAGAATAGGGTTAAAGAATTTGGCCTGACCGTCACCACAAAAATGTAAGCCAAAAATGTAACACCATTTAATTAACCAGAAGAGGCAGTACCACAAATGCACCAAAGCAAACTGGAAAACAACCTAGCAAAAAAGAAAAATAAAAGCACTTGCAGTACTGTTGCAATCACCCAAGCTGCATAGCATGGATTATCCATTCCTTCTGCCAAGTATACACAACAGAAGAAACCATTATTTTTGCTGGAATTATTCATCGAAAGAATCTCATTCATATCTTTCTTCAGTTATCGCAGCCGCTCAAGAAAGAGCCATCGCGGTTTTGAGTCTTCATGCAGGCCCGGGCGGACGCATGTGTGGCCGGTGCCCACGAACAGGGCCCCCAATCCTCCAAAGCCCCTAAAATAATAGTCACCAATAGTTTAACCAGTACACAGTTCAGTAATTAGCTCAGTAAGAAAAATATAGTGTTTGTGGTGACAATCGAGTACTAATCTCTCATGCAATATATGTACATTGTTTGTGGTGACAAACGAGTACTAATCTCTCATGCAACTCGTTTTGGCTGTATGGCGAAGTGCAGCTAGTGCACGCTGGCATAACATATGAGCGAGCGCTAAAATCACTTGTTATAGTTATTAAACCATTCCTCACATTAACGATTCAATCAATTTTAATAGACAAGATTAATCTATACCATCTATCCTTGACAAAGAAAAAAAAATAGTACATGGCCTTGAATTATGCCGGCCCAGCCCTGTCTTCCTGGATAGGAGCATCCGAGCATAATGGTACCAGGATCTAAAATGAAGTCCATACTTGACCTTTCAAACCATAAACCTTGACCATGACAAAAAAAAACTTGCAATGAACAAGCGAAAACATGAAGAAAATGGGAAAGTAACATCACACAGAAAAACAACATGGTAGAAATCAGTGGGTGGCATGTATGAATGAAAATACAGAAACCAGGCCCACATATAGTCTCTGCTTCGCAATTCCTAATTTTCTTCCGCTAGCTATCATATGAAACAAAGGTAAACACCATAAATCTCAAACAGACAGATGGAAAACCAGTCAAATTAAATCTGTTTCGAGATGACACTTAAGAACCCACAATAATCAACCATTTTGTATCTTCAAGCTGTACGGTTGAAATTTGGCCAGCAAGAATACAGTTTTACCTAAACTAAACTATGCAGAATGATGAAATAAACACTTTACCGACTAGAAAATATGCAAGAATACAGTTTTGTCTAAACTAAACTATGCAGAATGGTGAAAATATGGAACAGTAGAAGAGAGACGCTCCAGTGCTAAGAAAACAGCATTCAGCAAACAAACACTTTACCGAGTAGAAAGGAAAACCAAGGCTCTAAGAGGACGAATTATCTCATCCTTATGTCATCGTGGGTGCACTTCCAGTATCCACGAAAACTAAGGTCCTAAATCCAAACTGGTGCAGTCACACCGAAGGGGGATGCGCATTGTGTTATCATCCATGGTAACAATAAACATACGCAGATTTTTTTTTCATATAAAAACCCCGTTTAATGAGGATGGCTACTCACAATCATCCATCAGTTATCAATAATATTCTTCCTTTATCAGTAAATGACAGGTGTTCATTACGAAAACAAGTAACAGAATACTCACCTCATTAGTACTCAGCGCTCTAAGCTCAGTAGGTTTCCTGTGTACCTAGCAACTGCAGAGAAATGCTTTGACTCCAGTAAATCAGCAAGTGTGTTGGTTCTTGGATCATAAATCTGCAGGTAATCATGGTCTTGTTTATACAGGATGATCCTCCCGTCGCCAAACACAAACAAGGGATGCACGGGCTTAAGAATGGTGTATTTCTCAAACTGTATGCTGTACATTTTGACCCAGAGACCCTTTGCAAAGTCCAGTAGAATCCAAACATCAACATACGGAGCTGGGCCATGCACAACAGCCAAGGAGCGATTCAGGTTGGCTATTGTCAGTTGCTTTACATTAGGAAGACCAAGGTAGTAGAACATGAGATCAGCGTCATCAGGGAAGGTGATCGGGGGCCCCCGGATTGACGGTCCCCATGCCTCAGTCTCAAGGTCGAATGTAAATATCAAATCTTGCTCGGTAACTCGGTTGTCGAAGGTGATAGAATGGTGTGGACCAAAGCAAAGGCAGTAGACAACCCCATCGATTACCACACTGGTAAACCTACTAATCTGAATGCCTTTTTCAAGGGGCGCGGCTCTCCTCCACCCTGCTGCCCGGCTGCTACTGTTATCGGAGTTGAGCGTGCAGACCTCAAACATCCCCCGACCTCCAATGCCAACGGAAAAATGGAATAGCATTCGAAACATCTTGCACTCTCCTGTCCGGGCGACCTGTCCAAACAGATACTTGGGCTCGGTGATCAAGCTCGAAGCGAGCTCCACATGCTCTTCTGCGTAGCTGTCTGGTATGCGGTACACAGCTCCAGTAGCCGGATCGAATAATCTGTCCGGTAAGTAGTACACTTCCTCGCGAATCGGGTTGAACACTCGGTAGCTGCTGCGGCTGTCGTCGATTTTCCTAACACAGACGCGGTCAAGGGTCCCCCCGCCCCTCACGGCGGCTCTGTCGCCCTCCATTGTGGGCACCTTCTTCACGATTTGCCCGGAGAGATCCATGATGTCCACGAGCACGTCGCGCCCCGCGTCGTCCTTGTAGGCGGCGATGATGAGCACCGCCCGATGCCGCGCGTAGTGGGGCGCGGCGAAGTGCGGGTCGGAGAGGAGGGACCGCCACAGACGGCAGACCAGGCGGAGGCGGCAGAGCTCCTTGGCCTGGAGGCGCAGTAGAATCTCGCGCAGGGCGTCCATGGGCAGAACGCCGATGTCGGACGTCGCGGGAACCGGCACGATGCGCCGCTCCGGCATGGCGCACGGTTTGGACAGAGACATCCTTAATCACTTGAGACTTTGAGAGGTTGGGGGTGGGGGGGTGGCGCTCGCCACCAGCAATAACGGCCGGTAGCCAACGCCGGACGCGGCAGGGGAGCCGCAGGGAGGAACCGTGGTGACCGGTCTGTCGCGATTGCAGTAACGGCCGGTAGCCAACGCCGGACGCGGCAGAGGAGCCGCAGGGAGGAACCGTGGTCTCGCGATTGGGGACTCCACAATTCCGGGGTAGAATGCGGGAGTGGGCCGAAGAAGCGGCCTGCCACACACATATATCCAGTCATGTGACCAGCTGCTTCCGTAGCATTTTTTTCTTGAAACCATACGGCACACGCCGCCAGTCCGGTTCTGCTTCGTCTTCGTCTACTAGTTGAGTGCCCGTGCGTTGCGACGGCGTACAATTATTTAATAAATGTTAGTTACAAGGAAATATAATTTTTTTGCAAAGGTATTGATGATGGAAATAGTGAAAATATACGACGGTAGAAACAGTGGAACATGTGCTAACTCTTAAACTCAGTTTTATAACTCAGTTTTATACTGTATGTTGATTTGGGTACGTGATATTGAGAAGTTTAAATTTGGCTATAACATATGAACAATAACCAAGACTAACTAAATGAAAGTAAAATGAATATATCCATAATAAAAAAAGATACTCCCTCATACATTATTTGTATAGTGTTCATCAACATATAATGCTAGTTAGCTAGTAGTAGCCACACTGCCAGGGTTGCCCCATGAAGCGTATTCACATCCAAAACAACATACATTCATAAACAGATGGAGTATGTAATTGTACATGGGAATTTGATAGATAAGATTAAGTGAAGCAAGTTTGGATAAGTACAATTTATTTAAAAACTCATACAATGGATCAAATGTACTTGAGATACAATAGCTCAAAAGTTCTAACGTAATATGATAATGGCCAACACAATTTGCCCTCACATCACTTTACCTTTTCTATCGCTAGGATTGCTTTCTCCAAAATTTGTTTGAACCGACCCTCACTTATGCCATCCTTAGTTACCAAATACATAACAAAAAGAACATAGAGACAAAGACAGTCAACTGTTAATCAGTTGTACTCTAGCAATTTTTTGATCATAATATAGCGATCAAGAAATCAAATATAGCACAACGGATGTAACATTTATAGAAGATAGTTATATATAATATAGTTATACACACTATAAGCATCAATTAGGTAGGATCAGCAAATACTTACATAACGGATGGTTTACGACCATTTTGAAACCATTTAAACAAAATAGCGACTGCAGCACATAATTTGGTACACAATTGCATAGAAATTTGTAACATGTCACTGCAATTAGAATTGTACATGGGTATCTACCATGAAGCTTGGGAGAGAAGACATGTTCTGGAGTTGTTTGTTTTCATGTATACAGCTCTATGAAGTAGAATCTTGTAGCGCTGCACTTGAAGTTGCATATTGAGAGGAACTATGTTCATTGAATGGCCATAGCTTTTGTAACATACTATATGATACAGAGAAGACCTTGTGCCAAAAAAGGAGTAAATAAGAAGGCATCACCTATTGCAACTCCAGAAGCTTCCTCTCTAGATCCCTTACAACATCATGTCGCTCTAGTATTCCAACAGCAGTGTCCAGTATCCACAACTTAGAACACCACTATTGTCAGGCTCCAGCTGCAACCCTTCCTTCATGTTCGGCAAGTCTGTTCTCACCCTATTGCTGGCTGAAGACATTTTCTCCTTCTATATCCTCCCATCCTAGCATCCATCAGACCATCGGCCAATAAAACCAATAAGGGAATAGTAGTCAAAATGATCTGATGCTCTGTTGTTAAGGAAATATTGAACTTCATGCATGCAAGACCGGACTGTTAGTCAGCAAGGCGGTTAGATGGGATCCGGTGGTTTGTTGTTCACACAACATTAGATTCTGTAACTCAAGGCAGATTGCTAATATGATGTGGAATGTCTAATGAGAAATTAAAAGATCGCAATCTAGTTTTATCACTTTGACCAAATATCCAACAAATAAAAATGGTGAACTGGTGAAAGATCATTCTGGCAAAGGGAAATAATGACATATTACTATAGTTGCCTCAAGTTTTTTTCCTTGGGTGGGAGGGTGTAAGGACGTAAGGTATTTTGTATCAATTTAACAAAGGGAATGAACACTCTAAAGGCTCTAACAGAATATCCAGGTTTCCATTTATAGCAAGCATCATGTACTTCACCTATCAACTAAATACATGGGCAAAATGTTCATTGATGGTTACCAATATAAATTAGACATAAATTAGATTGGTGCTATAACAAAACAGAGAAAATAGAAGATAGGCCAGGAAGAACATGTCTTTAACATTCACAAATATAAAAACATAGTTACCAATATAACACAAATCAACTCGTTATTGCTAGAGTCAGTATTTGTCGTTTTATGCTCTTGGTATTAAAATGTTAGTATATAACAATTACATGGAGATGAATAACTTGTGGTTGCCCATCCGCCTACCCGATCAAGGACCAGACAAAAGCTTGCTGATCAAGCAAGTTACAAATCATAGACAATATAATTTCAGAACAAAAGCTTGCTGTAAAAGAAAAAACATTGATAGTGCGACTGTTGGGGCCGAGTGCTTGGCGGCGGATGGGCAACCACAAGTTGGCGAGAGTGTGCGAGACGGAACGGGGCGTGGGTGCGGCTGCTGGCATGAGACTGTGAGAGGGTTACCTCGAGGTTGTTGATCTCCTAGATCTTGTGAACTCCGTACTCCACAGCCTACAAACGACAGATAACTGATTAGGAATCAAAGAGAACCCTTGGGGGATCTGAAAACAGAGGGACTTTCCTGCCAGTAAAGTTATCCATGTGAAAAAAGGAGGAAGAAACTACCATCCACATGGAATAAATATAAATTACAGAAGATAAAGAGGAGCATTACAGAAAACGCACCTGATCCCTGTGAGCAAACCAAGCATCCAAGACTTCACACCCATTTATTCGTGGAGCCATTTAGTGGCGGCCTCTTCGAAGAATTTTAAAAAAGTTATGGCAAAAGCTATTTCATTTAGCAGTTGTATGAAAAATAGTAAATAGATTATTTACAAGAAAAATAACATGGTATATTGGAAAGAATTTCATTAACAGAAAGTACACGAACGCATACACGCTCAAGGCTTAAAAGAACATGTCTCCAGGTCCATTGCTTCACATCATCATTCAATAGATAGCACACTCACTAACATAATCAACATATGTAATGCTTTAAACATATAACAATCAACACCTCAACAATCATTCAATAATTTTTTACATTGTTCAGTTAAAATAAAGAACATAATAGAAGAGCATAGATTGTGGTCACCTAGATTCACCTCGGTCAAATAGTGGTGTTTACTGAGTCAAGCCTTGTGGTCTCCAAACAGCAAAACAATTGACAATACAATAGTGGTAGGTCCTCTGAGAATTGAAGGTGAACAACATTTCCATTGTCTGCCCATTATACCACAACAGTTCCAGAGTATGTAGATTTTATAAACAAAGGAGTTCCAAAGTTGAAGAAAAGAGTTTCAGGAAATCCATGATGACAGGGAAGGTTTGAACATCACAATTATTGAAGTCAAGGGTCCGCAACTTGTTACAGTTCAAAAATTTCCCTATACCTCTGTTGATGCTGCTTGTACCATCGCGCAAGCAGGTTTACCTGCTCTTTACACCAACATGCAAGAAGGAAGAAAACCCTTTGCACTTCATATGTGAGCTAGTGTCGTCGTCACTCTTTGTCTGCTTGATGGGCATTGTCATGAAACAACGGCGTATGACGGTATCAACGCATAAACTAATGCCTGCATCTAAGGTTAGATGATTAGATACAGAGTACAAAGGCCCACTATAGTACACCATGGTTCGGGGACCTCTGCCCATGATTTTATATACTATTGGTTTCTCTGTCAAATGAAGGCAATCAAGCATGTTCATGACAATCTGTTTGAACTGATAAATAAACAAGAATAAAGACAGCTCCCCCACACAAATGTTTTTGAACTGATCGAGCATCTAGCATAGTATAGGCATGATCACGTGTACCTTCAAAAAAGGAACCTACTTGTTACCCCCACGATACTACATAATTTTCCTTGTGCAAGAATCTAGCATAATCTGCTACTTGCATCCCTATCTAGCTTACCCGTACTTAAGCATCATCGATACAACAACCCATGGCAATTTACTACTCCAAGGTTTAGACAGACTATCAAGCATACAGAGACATGGCAGTGCCAGACTTGAAGTGAAACAATGATGGATAGGTTATATTCATAGAAATTAGTGTCTGCACCAGACTTATTTAATTAAAAGAAAACCATGAGGAGATCCAACCCTAAGAAAGAGCCTATTGGAATCATCAGAACGACTGGCTACAAGCATATCCCACAACTACCAGATTGAGGACTCAAAGCTCCCGTAATATATCGTCAGATCGAAGACTCAAAGCCCCCGTAACCCATAACCCATAATAAATTGTATATACCTTGTAAAGTATTGGAGAGCCAAAGTTGACGCCAAAGCATCAGTATTCCTTAGAGAGCACAATTGAGGATGGGGATTGGGGTGGCCCCAAATCTGTGTCTTGGGGTGGCATGGTATTTACGGACCACCATCCTCGGCGTCGATGGGAGTTGGCGTCGATTTGGGGCGAGGATTTGGGCTGCATGATTCTCGTTGATGGGAGGTTAGCGTCGATTTGGGGCGGGGATAACAGGGAGGTGAGAAGGACCGCCATCCTCGGTGATGGGCGAGCGATTTGGGGCGATGTCAGGGCCACACGCTGTCGTCAATGTCGGGGCCCCGCGCTGGCGACGATGGAAGGTGCTGTGATTTGGGGAACGGGGGTTGCAGTGGATGGCGACGATGGAAGGCGTCGCGATCTGGGGAAGGGCGAGGATGGTGGGGAAGGGCGGTGATGGCGGGGGCATGGTCAAGCAGAGGACAGTGTGGACGGCAGTGTGGCGGGGGCAACGGTGAAGCATGTGAACACCCACAATAGGGTCATATAGAGTAGTAGAGATATGTGTGAAATAAATCAAAACATCAAAAAAGCCATGTAATCTCCACATTTGAAGGAAGTATGAAACAACAAAGAAAAATAAACCCAAAAAATCATAGATTTGAGGTTTATAACATGAAATATGATTTCTTAATCATGAATAAATCAAAACAATGCAACTGAAATAAATCACAACTTCATAAGAAAAATATAAAGCATAAACATAACAATGCATTTTAGGTTTGAATCAATAATGTATTAATATATAATACAAACATTCAAACCAAATGAACAGTCGAATCTTGTGCAAAAATCAGGCCCAACGACATGCCATTCTCAATTCTTCCAGTTTTATCCTACCAATCTAGTGATCCAAACAGTTTAATTACAAGTGAATCAACAGAAAACAAGATCTACAGACTGCAAGTATAAAAATTAAGAGCAATGGTTGGAACATAGAAAATTGAGTTCACTAAACATAATAAGCATATCAAAGTCACAAAATGGTGAAGCAGTGCCCAGATTCACAGGAGCTAACAAATCTCTTTTTAGCCTCATACCAGCCAAGTGACATGCTAGAAACATAAGTGGCAGAAATATACTTATCCAGAGGTGCAGATCCTATGCTAGATTATTCATCAATATTTTCAATTCCTGGTGTGAAATTTGTAGGTACGAAAAAATATGCTGGAAATCCTATTAGACATTCCATGGAGGCATAAAAACCATGGTGAAAAAGTTAAAAGGAACACGAACTTAGGCATGAATTACATATACATAGGAATGTTTTTAATATGAAGTATATATAGCTTTCTTTTGCAGGAAGTATGAAACAAAAAGAAAAATAAACCAAAAAACAAAGCATAGAATATAAATTCGAGGAAAACTTGTGTACCATGATTATTACACGTGGTAGGAGAAAAAATTGTCGATGAGGCTGCGCTCGCCGCTGATTTCCAAGACCTTCGGAATCTCCTCGGGCCGGATCACGCTGTGTAAGGAACAAAAGTGATCAAAGAAAAGCATAGCTATAGAAGATGGCACCAGATTTCGAACATTCAGACTTCACAAAAATACTGAATTTAAGTAGCAAAAAAATATGAGAAAAATATTGTTAATGAAGTAGTAATAAAATTGCTCCATGCTAGTGAAGGTAAAACTACCAAAAAGAATTCTCAACAGCATTGCTCACAGTAAGTTCAAAACACAATTTTGAGTAAAAAAGGAGCATTTGAGAACACCATTCTCATTTTTCGATGACTAATGATCTCCCATGAATACAAGGCCATTGATATGTACTTTATTTCTTCAAATTAAATACAATTTAATGTCATTCAGCAGCAGAAATTGCCAAAACCTACATGCATAAATACAAGTATCAATTATACATTCATGGCCCGGTGTTCTTTCACAAATGAATTTTGAACTTTGTCTTTCAAGCAGTTGATTTTCTGAGCAAAGTACCATTCGGGGGCCCTAGGATGTATGTTGTATTTCTTACAAAAAGGAACCCATTTTATAGCGAACTCTGAAGCATCAAAAGTCAGTATAGCAGCTCCATCATAGTATACCTTGTCAACCGGATAGTCAACAGCAAGGATGGAAAGCACAATATTTACAGTGACAAGAGGAAGCTCCTTCATAGGATCCACTGTTCTGACAAAAATATCCACTGTACTGCATTCCAGAAGGCAATAAACTAAAGGATGATGATCTCAATTAAAGCTTGTTATTCCTCATTGAAAAATTTGCAAGTAAAACTGCCTTGGGTGAAGGCATCAGCGCAGGAGAATGCAGCTAGTCAAGCACGCAAGCGAGCAATTAGAGCAGCAAAGCAAGAAATGGTAGAATTAGAAGCAGTATGGGTATGGTACAGGTAGACAACCTAGCCCCCACGCTATTCGGTGGCTCACCTTACGATGGAGGTGGCCCATGGAATGACGGGCAGCTCCTCAGCGGTGATGGTCGCCGCCACCTCGCCCTACTCCTTTTCCATCTCCGGCTCCACGGTGGAGACCATCAAGACCGTGCCCACCCGCCGAGGACCCGTTGCGCAGGAAAGACTTAGCAAAGCGGCAGATCTAGTGAGACATTGTGTGGAGACGTGCGCTGACTCACCATGCCGCTTCAAGGACGGAGATGCCGATGGCAGAGAAGGTGCTGGAGGCGGCGGAAGGGGCACAAGCCATGGAGCGCCGCGTCGCCGTCACCATCCCACGCGAGCATCGTCAGGAGGTGGTTGCAGTGTGCAGGGAGGGCCGAGGACGGAGGCGCTGATGGAGACGATGATGTCGATGGCGGAGAAGGTGTAGGAGGAGGCGATGGGGGTGGACGCGGGCGACGAGAGGCGCAGATCCGCCAACGGTGCCGGGGCCAAGGTGGACGGGGGGCGGAGGCTGGGTGGTTCCATGCGCGAGTGCGGGGAGGGTGCGGATTTAGCAGAGGCGAGGGCACGCACGGGGAGGCGGGGGCACGCTAGCTGTGGACGCGAGGGAGGAGGCGTGCGCAGCGAGATTAGCGGCGGGCGGCGGGGGGAGGGCGGAGCCGTGGTGAGGGCGGTGGACGCCCTCCTTACCCTCTTAAGGAATAGTAGAGATACCTGCTCAAATAATCCTTTAGGTAGGAAAGTCAAGATGCTGTACTTTGTAGTCGACACAGAATTTCCCTGAGACGTACGAATAAAGCATGAAAAAGAATGTTAGACGTGGAACTAATATTAGATGGCAACAGTGAAAAGGAAAAGTAATATCCTGCCGATTTACTCTGCAGAATTGACAGCTTTCTTGGAGATTGCATCATATCATAAAATAAAATAAAAAGAAACAGATCAGTCATCATTGTCAAACAAACTACTACCTCCATTCAAAATTATAAGATGTTTAAACTTTTCTAGATACATTGTTTTTACTGTGTAACTACTAACTGGACATAGTACAAATCTAAGTGCATAGCATCAAATAACAAAGTTTGATGTTTCGACTATCAGCATCAAATAACTCTATAATCAATAACTGGTACAAACCAAAAATAGAAGGGGGGTGTCATTAGTGTGATGCACTCATGCACCAAAGTTCTTGCAAATACACTTAAATATACTACAGCTACAACACTTGCATAGCAAGAGAAGGGGGAAAATACTGTTAGTACCAATAGGACCCATTCAAATACAAACTTCAATGGCAAAGGGGTGAGATCAAACAAGTTTCAGAACAACTTCATGTGTTTATGTTCCAGACGTTGAGAGTCTCGTTATGGATGGAGAAGGCAGAGAGCAGCACCTGTAGGAGCGGCCACTGAGAGCACCTAGAGGGGGGGGGTGAATAGGTGATCCTGTATACTTCAAAACTTAAGCCACAAAACTTTGATTAAGCGTTAGCACAGTTAATGCCAAGTGGCTAAAGAGAAGATCTTGCACAATATGATAACTACAAGAAGTTCAACACAGAGAAGACACAGTGATTTATCCCGTGGTTCGACCAAGTACAAAACTTGCCTACTCCACGTTGTGGCGTCCCAACGGACGAGAGTTGCACTCAACTCCTCTCAAGTGATCCAATGATCAACTTGAATACCACAGTGTTATGCTTTTCCTTTCAATTTCCCGTTTGCAAGGAATCTCCACAACTTGGAGTCTCTCGCCCTTACACTTGAGATTCACAAAGAAATACAGAGTAAGGGAGGGAAGCAACACACACAAATCCACAGCAAAATGCGCACACACACGGCCAAGAAGCGAGCTCAAAGACTATCTCACAGTTCTCACAAGAACGGAGCTCGAATCACTTAGAATAACAAACGGATGCGCAAAGACTGAGTGTGGATGATCAAGAATGCTCAAAGGTTGCTTGGATGTCTCCTCCATGCGCCTAGGGGTCCCTTTTATAGCCCCAAGGCAGCTAGGAGCCGTTGAGAGCAAATCTGGAAGGCTGATCTTGCCTTCTGTCGTCGGGCGCACCGGACAGTCCGGTGCACACCGGACACTGTCCGGTGCCCGATTTCCTTCCTTAAACAGCGCAGTCGACCGTTGCTGATCTGGGAGCCGTTGGCGCACCGGACATGTCCGGTGCACACCGGACAGTCCGGTGCCCCCTTCCGACCGTTGGCTTGGCCACGTGTCGCGCGCAGAATCCGCGGCCGACCGTTGGCCCTAGTCGACCGTTGGCTCACCGGACAGTCCGGTGCACACCGGACAGTCCGGTGAATTTTAGCCGTACGCCGTCGGCGAATTCCCGAGAGCGGCCTATTCGGCCGAGGCAGCCTGGCGCACCGGACACTGTCCGGTGCACCACCGGACAGTCCGGTGCCCCAGACCGAAACAGCCCCTTGGCTGTACACAGCCACCTTTTTCCTTTTCTTTTTCTTCCTGTTTCCAATACTTAGACAAGTATATTAGTACACAAAACCAATGTACTAAGACTTAGAAACATACCTTTGCTCTTGATTTGCACTTTGTTCATCCATTGCATAAATTCATATTTTAAGCACTTGAGTTGGCACTCAATCACCAAAATACTTAGAAATGGCCCAAGGGCACATTTCCCTTTCAATCTCCCCCTTTTTGGTGATTTATGCCAACACAACATAAAACAACTAGAACAAGTGCAAAATCACTTCAAATAAAATTCAAATTGATTTTGACTCAATTTTGGCATATATGGATCATCCTTTGCCACCACTTGGTTTGTTTTTGGAAAACAAACTCAAATCTCTATCTCTATGTCAAACACACATATTGAGGCATAAAGAGAGTCATTCCGAAAGAGATTGATCAAAGATTTCAAAAACTCCCCCTATTTCCCATAATCAACATTTCTCCCCATACGAAGCCAACTTTTGACAAGAGAGACAATAAAAGAGTTTAACAAAACAAAAACTCTATTCTACTACTTTCAAAATCTCTCAAGTGCTACTACTTTCAAAATCTCTCAAGTGGTAGCTGATCCATTTATCCATTTATCGCTTTGGCCTTTATTTTCTCCCCCTTTGGCATCAAGCACCAAAACGGGATCAATCTTGGCCCTTTAACCCCATTGCCTCACCAAAATCTTCAGTAAGAATACAAAGGCAATAAGAGTTTAAAGATGAACTTGGAATAAGTTACCCTCTCATCGGAGTGCAGTGGAAGTCTTTCATGATCCAAGTCCACCTTTTCCCTTTCAATTCTCCTTCGAGACTAAATCATCAAACTCAAGCACATGGTTAGTCTCGAAAGGGTCAAGTTGTAACACATCTCCCCCTAAACATGTGCATCACTTTGCAACGAACTTGTGAGGTCCAGGGAGTGTTTGTACAACTTGAGCACCACGATAAGCAACAAAATGCAGAATGAACCTGATCAAAGGCATAAACACATGTATGCTATAATTCAATCCAAGTTCCGCGAATCTAAGACATTTAGCTCACTACGCAACCTGCAAAAGGTCTTCTCATCTAGAGGCTTAGTGAAGATATCGGCTAGCTGGTTCTCGGTGCTAACATGAAACACTTCGATATCTCCCTTTTGCTGGTGGTCTCTCAAAAAGTGATGCCGGATGTCTATGTGCTTTGTGCGGCTGTGCTCAACAGGATTTTCCGCCATGCAAATAGCACTCTCATTGTCACATAGGAGTGGGACTTTGCTCAGATTGTAGCCAAAGTCCCGGAGGGTTTGCCTCATCCAAAGTAGTTGCGCGCAACACTGACCTGCGGCAACGTACTCGGCCTCAGCGGTGGATAGGGCAACGGAGGTTTGTTTCTTAGAGTTCCATGACACCAGGGACCTTCCTAAGAATTGGCACGTCCCCGATGTACTCTTCCTATCGACCTTACATCCAGCATAGTCGGAGTCTGAGTATCCAACTAAGTCAAAGGTAGACCCCTTTGGATACCAGAGCCCGAAGCAAGGCGTAGCAACCAAATATCTAAGAATTCGCTTTACCGCCACTAAGTGACACTCCTTAGGATCGGATTGAAATCTAGCACACATGCATACACTAAGCATAATATCCGGTCTACTAGCACATAAGTAAAGCAAAGAACCTATCATTGACCGGTATGCTTTTTGATCAACGGACTTACCTCCTTTGTTGAGGTCGGTGTGTCCGTCAGTCCCCATCGGAGTCTTTGCGGGCTTGGCGTCCTTCATCCCAAACCGCTTTAGCAGATCTTGCGTGTACTTCGTTTGGGAGATGAAGTTGCCGTCCTTGAGTTGCTTCACTTGGAACCCAAGGAAGTAGTTCAACTCGCCCATCATCGACATCTCGAATTTCTGCGTCATCACCCTGCTAAACTCTTCACAAGACTTTTGGTTAGTAGAACCAAATATTATGTCATCGACATAAATTTGGCACACAAACAAATCACCATCACATGTCTTAGTAAAAAGAGTTGGATCGGCTTTCCCAACCTTGAAAGCATTAGCAATTAGAAAGTCTCTAAGGCATTCATACCATGCTCTTGGGGCTTGCTTAAGTCCATAGAGCGCCTTAGAGAGCTTACACACGTGGTTGGGGTACCGTTCATCCTCGAAGCCAGGGGGTTGCTCCACGTACACCTCCTCCTTGATCGGCCCGTTGAGGAAAGCGCTCTTCACATCCATTTGGAACAGCCTGAAAGAATGGTGAGCGGCATATGCTAGCAGGATACGAATAGACTCTAGCCTAGCCACAGGAGCAAAAGTCTCCTCGAAATCCAAACCTGCGACTTGGGCATAACCTTTTGCCACAAGTCGAGCCTTGTTTCTCGTCACCACCCCGTGTTCGTCCTGTTTGTTGCGGAACACCCACTTGGTTCCCACAACATTTTGCTTCGGACGAGGCACCAGCGTCCAAACTTCATTTCGCTTGAAGTTGTTGAGTTCCTCCTGCATGGCCAATACCCAATCCGGATCTAGCAAGGCCTCCTCTACCCTGAAAGGCTCAATAGAAGAGACAAAGGAGTAATGCTCACAAAAATTAACTAATCGAGATCGAGTAGTTACTCCCTTGCTAATATCACCCAGAATTTGGTCGACGGGATGATCCCTTTGAATCATCGCTCGAACTTGGGTTGGAGGTGCCGGTTGCGCTTCTTCCTCCATCACTTGATCATCTTGTGCTCCCCCTTGATCAAGCGCCTCCACTTGAGGTACCTGTTCGTCATCTTCGGTTGGGGGATGCACCATAGTTGAGGAAGAAGGTTGATCTCGTTCATCTTGTTCCTGTGGCCGCACTTCTCCAATCGCCATGGTTCGTATAGCGGCCGTCGGAACATCTTCTTCATCTACATCATCACAATCAACAACTTGCTCTCTTGGAGAGCCATTAGTCTCATCAAATACAACGTCGCTAGAGACTTCAACCAAACCCGATGATTTGTTGAAGACTCTATACGCCTTTGTATTTGAGTCATAACCTAACAAAAACCCTTCTACAGCTTTGGGAGCAAACTTAGAATTTCTACCCTTCTTCACTAGAATGTAGCACTTGCTCCCAAATACACGAAAATAAGATACATTGGGTTTGTTACCGGTTAGAAGCTCATACGACGTCTTCTTGAGGAGGCGATGAAGGTAGACCCTGTTGATGGCGTGGCAAGCCGTGTTCACGGCTTCCGACCAAAAGCACTCGGGGGTCTTGAATTCTCCTAGCATCGTTCTCGCCATATCGATGAGCGTCCTGTTCTTCCTTTCTACCACACCATTTTGTTGTGGTGTGTAGGGAGCGGAGAACTCGTGCTTTATCCCTTCCTCCTCAAGGAACTCCTCCACTTGAAGGTTCTTGAACTCGGACCCGTTGTCGCTCCTTATCTTCTTCACCTTGAGCTCAAACTCATTTTGAGCTCTCCTGAGGAAGCGCTTGAGGGTCCCTTGGGTTTCAGACTTATCCTGCAAAAAGAACACCCAAGTGAAGCGGGAAAAGTCATCAACAATAACTAGACCATACTTACTCCCTCCTATGCTCAGATAGGCGACGGGTCCGAAGAGGTCCATATGCAGCAGCTCCAGGGGTCTTGAAGTAGTCATCACATTCTTGCTGTGATGTGCTCCTCCCACTTGCTTACCTGCTTGACAAGCTGCACAAGGTCTATCTTTTTCGAATTGCACGTTAGTCAAACCTATCACGTGTTTTCCCTTTAGAAGCTTGTGAAGGTTCTTCATCCCCACATGTGCTAAGCGGCGATGCCACAGCCAGCCCATGCTAGTCTTAGCTATTAAGCATGCATCTAGACCGGCCTCTTCTTTTGCAAAATCAACTAAATAAAGTTTGTCGTCTAATACACCCTTAAAAGCTAGTGAACCATCACTTCTTCTAAAGACAGACACATCTACATTTGTAAATAGACAGTTATATCCCATATGACATAATTGACTAACAGATAGCAAATTATATCCAAGACTCTCTACTAAAAATACATTAGAGATAGAATGCTCATTAGAAATTGCAATTTTACCTAACCCTTTCACCTTGCCTTGATTCCCATCACCGAATATAATTGAATCTTGGGAATCCTTATTCTTGACGTAGGAGGTGAACATCTTCTTCTCCCCCGTCATATGGTTTGTGCATCCGCTGTCGATAATCCAGCTTGAACCCCCGGATGCATAAACCTGCAAGGCAAATTTAGGCTTGGGACTTAGGTACCCAACTCTTGTTGGGTCCTACAAGGTTAGTGCAAATTTCCTTAGGGACCCAAATGCAAGTTTTGTCTCCCTTGCATTTTGCCCCTAACTTCCTAGCAACTATTTTCCTATTCGTTCTACAAATAGCAAAGGAAGCATTTAGTGCATGATAAATTGTAGAAGGTCCATTCATAACTTTTCTAGGAATATTAACAACATTTCTCCTAGGCATATTATGAACAACATTTCTCCTATCAACATTTCTATCATGCACATAGGAAGAACTAGAAGCAAACATGACATGAGAATCAAAATCATCATAAGCATTAAAACTCCTATAAGCATTTCTAGTTTGTCTCCTATCATGGTACATAAAAGCATGGTTCTTTTGCACACTACTAGCCATAGGGGCCTTCCCTTTCTCCTTGGCGGAGATGGGAGCCTTATGGCTTGTCAAGTTCTTGACTTCCCTCTTGAAGCCAAGCCCATCCTTAATTGAGGGGTGTCTACCAATTGTGTAGGCATCCCTTGCAAATTTTAGTTTATCCAAATTACTCTTGCTAGTCTTAAGTTGGGCATTAAGACTATCTACTTCATCATTTAATTTAGAAATGCACTCTAGGTGTTCACTACAAGCATCAACATTAAAGTCTTTACACCTAGTGCAAATCACAACATGTTCTACACAAGATGTTAATTTACTAGATTTTTCTAGCTTAGCATTTAAATCATCATTTATGCTCTTTAAGCTAGAAATTGTCTCATGGCAAGAAGATAATTCACAAGAAAGCATTTCATTTCTCTTAACTTCTAAAGCATGGGATTTTTGTGCTTCTACAAATTTGTCATGCTCTTCATATAAAAGGTCCTCTTGTTTTTCCAGTAATCTATTCTTGTCATTCAAGGCATCAATCAACTTATTAATCTTATCAATTTTAGATCTGTCTAAGCCCTTGAATAAGCATGAATAGTCTATGTCATCATCATCACTAGACTCATTATCACTAGAAGAAGCATAAGTGGAGTCTCGAGTACTCACCTTCTTCTCCCTTGCCATAAGGCATGTGTGACGCTCGTTGGGGAAGAGGGATGACTTGTTGAAGGCGGTGGCGGCGAGTCCTTCATTGTCGGAGTCGGAGGAGCAATCTGAATCCCACTCCTTTCCGATGTGTGCCTCGCCCTTGGCCTTCTTGTAATTCTTCTTCTTTTCCCTCTTGTTCCCCTGTTCCTGGTCACTATCGTTATCGGGGCAGTTAGCGATAAAATGACCAATCTTACCGCTCTTGAAGCATGAGCGCTTCCCCTTTGTCTTGGTCTTGCTTGGCTGCCCCTTGTGACCTTTTAGCACCGTCTTGAAGCGTTTGATGATGAGAGCCATCTCTTCATCATTAAGTCCGGCCGCCTCAATTTGTGCCACCTTGCTAGGTAGCGCCTCCTTGCTTCTTGTTGCCTTGAGAGCAAGGGGTTGATGCTCGTTGATCGGTCCATTCAAGGCGTCGTCCACGTATCTTGCCTCCTTGATCATCATCCGCCCGCTTACGAATTTTCCGAGTACCTCCTCGGGCGTCATCTTCGTGTACCTGGGATTCTCACGAATATTGTTCACGAGATGAGGATCAAGAACGGCGAATGACCTTAGCATTAGGCGGACGACGTCGTGATCCGTCCATCGCGTGCTTCCGTAGCTCCTTATTTTGTTGATAAGGGTCTTGAGCCGGTTGTATGTTTGGGTTGGCTCCTCGCCCCTTATCATTGCAAACCTTCCAAGCTCGCCCTCCACCAACTCCATTTTGGTGAGCATGGTGATGTCGTTCCCCTCGTGAGAAATCTTGAGGGTGTCCCATATCTGCTTGGCATTGTCCAAGCCGCTCACTTTATTGTACTCGTCCCTGCACAAAGAGGCTAGCAACACAGTAGTAGCTTGTGCATTTTTATGAATTTGTTCATTAATAAACATAGGGCTATCCGAGCTATCAAATTTCATTCCATTCTCTACGATCTCCCATATGCTTGGATGGAGAGAGAATAAATGACTACGCATTTTGTGACTCCAAAATCCGTAGTCCTCCCCATCAAAGTGTGGAGGTTTGCCGAGAGGAATGGAAAGCAAATGCGAATTCGAACTATGTGGAATACAAGAATAATCAAATGAAAAGTTTGAATTGACCGTCTTCCTGTAGTCGTTGTCATTGTCCTTTTGGGAAGAGGAAGATTCGTCGCTGTCGTAGTAGACAATCTCCTTGATGCGCCTTGTCTTCTTCTTCTTCCCATCTTTCCGTCTATGACCCGAGCCCGAGTCGTTTGACTTGTCATCCTTTGGCTCGTTAACGAAGGACTCCTTCTCCTTGTCGTTGATCACGATTCCCTTCCCCTTAGGATCCATTTCTTCGGGCGGTTAGTCCCTTTCTTGAAGAGAACGGCTCTGATACCAATTGAGAGCACCTAGAGGGGGGGTGAATAGGTGATCCTGTATACTTCAAAACTTAAGCCACAAAACTTTGATTAAGCGTTAGCACAGTTAATGCCAAGTGGCTAAAGAGAAGATCTTGCACAATATGATAACTACAAGAAGTTCAACACAGAGAAGACACAGTGATTTATCCCGTGGTTCGGCCAAGTACAAAACTTGCCTACTCCACGTTGTGGCGTCCCAACGGACGAGAGTTGCACTCAACTCCTCTCAAGTGATCCAATGATCAACTTGAATACCACAGTGTTATGCTTTTCCTTTCAATTTCCCGTTTGCAAGGAATCTCCACAACTTGGAGTCTCTCGCCCTTACACTTGAGATTCACAAAGAAATACGGAGTAAGGGAGGGAAGCAACACACACAAATCCACAGCAAAATGCGCACACACACGGCCAAGAATCGAGCTCAAAGACTATCTCACAGTTCTCACAAGAACGGAGCTCGAATCACTTAGAATAACAAACGGATGCGCAAAGACTGAGTGTGGATGATCAAGAATGCTCAAAGGTTGCTTGGATGTCTCCTCCATGCGCCTAGGGGTCCCTTTTATAGCCCCAAGGCAGCTAGGAGCCGTTGAGAGCAAATCTGGAAGGCTGATCTTGCCTTCTGTCGTCGGGCGCACCGGACAGTCCGGTGCACACCGGACACTGTCCGGTGCCCGATTTCCTTCCTTAAACAGCGCAGTCGACCGTTGCTGATCTGGGAGCCGTTGGCGCACCGGACATGTCCGGTGCACACCGGACAGTCCGGTGCCCCCTTCCGACCGTTGGCTTGGCCACGTGTCGCGCGCAGAATCCGCGGCCGACCGTTGGCCCTAGTCGACCGTTGGCTCACCGGACAGTCCGGTGCACACCGGACAGTCCGGTGAATTTTAGCCGTACGCCGTCGGCGAATTCCCGAGAGCGGCCTGTTCGGCCGAGGCAGCCTGGCGCACCGGACACTGTCCGGTGCACCACCGGACAGTCCGGTGCCCCAGACCGAAACAGCCCCTTGGCTGTACACAGCCACCTTTTTCCTTTTCTTTTTCTTCCTGTTTCCAATACTTAGACAAGTATATTAGTACACAAAACCAATGTACTAAGACTTAGAAACATACCTTTGCTCTTGATTTGCACTTTGTTCATCCATTGCATAAATTCACATTTTAAGCACTTGAGTTGGCACTCAATCACCAAAATACTTAGAAATGGCCCAAGGGCACATTTCCCTTTCAGCCACTCGCAGCGGTAGTGGCGGTGGATGTACTCGTTGTCCCGCAGGTAAGCCGGCAGCGTCTGGTACTCCACCAGCCCGCACCGCTTCCTCTTTCACAACTGAAACCAGACAGTCAAGTACAATACAAGCAGTCAAAACTTCAAGTGATTCACTAAATTATCTTCACAAATTTATAGAGTTCTCTTTCATGTCCGTGGAACCAGGGCGGACCCAACTAAGCTCTGCATGAGAAAAAAAAACTATTGGCTTTATTCACCTCTCTGTAGTCCTTTCATTCACCTCTTTCTAGTAACATGTTCAGTCCTTTAGAACTGCTGAAGATACATTGGGTTACACCTACAAACTGAACCCAAATGGATGTTACACTAAAGCCAGCTTTTAAATATATCCTTTTCTTTCTTGTATGAAGGAAAAAATACATACCTTATCGACTCTTATGAGAGTTGTCAACAAGAGAGCATCTGCTCTGTAAATTGATTGCTGCATAAAAAGCGCTACCTGCTTAGAATACCATCACAGTTGTCCAGAGCCTCATAAAGGTTTGTGACAACCTAAAAATTTCAGAATAAAATAGAAGAACTGGTCAAAGACCATAGATTGTTGTTCTAAATAAATAGGAAGAAGAACTGCCACCACCATTACACCAGTAGCAAGCAGGTGGATAGGAAGGAGTTGTGTTTACCTTTAGGACCTGCTGTCAGGTCTTGTCTGTTTTTGGGAGGCGAGGGCTGAAGGGAGCAGGAAGACGCCCAACAGAGGAGGGAAGCGACGATGAGGAATAGAAGAAGAAATAGAGGTAGTAGATACACCAGGCAAGCCAAGGGAATGAAGGAAGAAAGGCTAGGCCAGGAGGTGGCAGGTGAGGTGAAGCAAAAAGAGGCCTCTAGTGGCCAGCCGGCGCCGGCCCGCTCCCTCTCAAGATACGACGGCTGGGGGCGCAGCGACGAGGACCCTAGCGCACATGATAACCATCTAGTGCTCCCCTTCTTGTTCCGCGAGCGCGAGCTTCAACATGATGGGCCGAGTGTAGTGGTCAGACCGGCGGAGGAGGTGAGCGAGGCGAGGATGCGGGGCTGTCGGTGGATGGATGGAGGGATGGAGCGCGGGAGGGCGGTGGGGCTGTCGGCGAGATGCGGGGCGGGGTGCGACCACGGGCGAATGTGGGCGGATGCGGAGGCGCGGCAGAACCATGTGGGTGTGGACACCTACCGTAGTAACATAAGGAAGGGAAGGGCATGCTTACATGTAGCACAAGTTATATGTTAGAGACTACAGAGCATCTGCGGTGAACTTGTTGTCATCTCGTAGCACATGGTAATGCGTAGGACGGCTTGTTCCCTGCAATTCCACGAGCAGCTATAATCTTCAGATTTCTCATTTGGGGGAAAAATGTCTGAATTAGTTGTAACATGCTACACACATACCTTGGCCCCAGCATGGCCGCACAGGAAGAAATCAAATTCTGTTGGGTGGCAGATATTATTATCAACTACGGTGCCTGCAAATTCCATAAACGTTTCATCAAAAGCATTGTAAAAATAACAGCAAATGCGCCTGCATCCCTAACCAGCTCGAATATTCCCACTCTTGTCCGCGTATTGGCGATCCTTTGGTTTGCTGGGGAAGAGCCTTGTGTGGTGCCTCTTCTGCACCACTACGAAGGTGATCTTTGGCTTCTCATTGTAAAGAGCTGTCCATGCCTGAAGAAAGTATAAATGTTATACTAACTGAGGGAACAACACTTGATGTCTCAAATTGTTTCTACCTTCTCTATCTCATGGATTTCTTGCTCCAGCACTTGTTTGAATTGGCCCTCACTTACGCCATCCCTAACGGTGAAAGAGGGAGTCAATTACCATTGCATGTCAGTCAGAAAAGTTTGGAGGAAGATACTACTAACCTGTAGAAGATCAGCTGCTTGGGTCTCTGCTTAGACCGTTCCACGAATGCAAGTAGGAGTTCCCTAAAAATATTTTGCAAATTAAGGAACTCTCTCAATCGGGTATGGGGTGCCATTTGAATTTTAGAGATGGTGATGATGATCGTACTTGACAATGTTTTCCAGCCCATCGATGAGCTCTTGACGGTGACCTTGTGCACGGATAATGCCATTATAGTTAGCCACCTAGGGCCAGTCTTGGGAGGCAACAACCTACAAGGAACCACCAGGCATAAAGTGTTATTGTAATAAGATGGTACTATCCGTATTGTAAACGGAAAAAGAGCTTAAAGAAGCAATGGACGAGGAAGTATCATCTAGAGCAGCAGGGTGAGTGACATCAGCACCAAATATAATTGTTGGTTCAGTCGAAAAAAACAATAAGCTTTCTTCAGGATTAGCAAATTCTAAGTTCCTTCCTCCAAACTACAGAGAGAGTGAATATATTAGTACCAATGTTGTTCAACAAATTCTGTGAAGAGATATCTGCAGCCATCAGTCAGCAAACATATATAGGTAAAAAACACTCTTACCTTTGTCTCACCAGCTGTTCTCTCGCCTCGTGGAGTTGTTTCCTCATGACGGCCTCATCATCAAGTACTGAAAAAGTAGAAAAAATCAAATCAAAATTAGCACGATCTACCCCAATGTCATTACAACCACTTAATCCCTGAAGCATAGTAAGAACCGAATGCAAAATTAAATAGCAACCGACCAGCTACGCAACCATGGCTTTCGCTTCCTCGAATGCCAAGCAGAGCCTCTACCCGGATGTGGACCAGTCCCACCCTGATCTCAACACCCCTTTCTTCTCCGCACCCACCACCTCCACCGGCGCCGCCACGGGCAACTCCCTCTACCCCACCGTCGACCCCAACAAGCTCGCACAGAACCTCTTCCCCGAGACGGTCGAAGAGGACGCGACACAAACTCAGATGACACAAATGCTATAGCATATACAGATGACTTCTTGTCATGCTAAGGATTTAATGATTGCAAACTCTTCTAAGTTCCTACAAAACCAGTAACAACATAGATTACAAGGGATGCGTCTGCTTATATGTAAGATCTAGAAACATCTTGTTGCTCCCATAGGATACCCTTCTGTTTGGTGTAGTTCTATTTGCAAGATTAAAAGTATGTGTAGAAGCCCATTGACCAAAATTAGGATTCAGGACACATCAAAACTCAGTGCAAGCAAAAGCATAGGGTATTCCATATGAGTGTTTAAGGTATGTCATTCCATCCTATTATTTAATTTCTTTCTCAGGCAAAGCAAGAGCCTTCTAATTACCTCCTTGAGCATCACTGAGAGATCAAGCCTAATAATTGATGGATCAAGATGCCATAAAAGCAACCTACTACAAATAAAAGATATGACTAAATCAGTATATATTATAGAGAGCAAATGTTTAAAAGTCCAAGCAGTAACAACACAAATACACTATTTGCTTAATATGTAGCAAAGAGCCAACTCCATCGGTGTGAGGCATCCTGTTTCCGTGAGAACCCTCTTTGCATTTGTGATGGAACATGGAACACTGTTTTCTTGATACAAACGTACTAAATAAGGAGAGGTTACCTTGATGCTGGAAGGAGAGAGGCGGATGGTCTGACCGACGCCGCTAAGAGTACACTGCACAAACCCGGAGTCAAGTATGGTTCGTGAGCACGAGCCCACTTTCATCATGCCATCCTCTGAGGAGAACGTGGGACCCAGCCCGAGAAGGATCGCGCGCTGGGCGACCGGAACCACCTCTCACCGGGGGGGGGCACATTGGGATGGGTGGGGGCCTTACCACGTGCGGCGGACGGAGGTCGCCGAGGCCTGCCAATGGGCACGACGACGGGGTGACAAGGACCGGCGGCGAGGGTTAGGGTTTGAGAGCAGTCAAGTGCGGAAGGACGGACGGGCGGTGGGGGGAGCTAGGTCTGAACCGAATAGGGCCATGAGACGGCGGAGGATCTCCTCTGCAAACACACACGGTGGGATGGGCAGGAACTTACCTTGCGGCGGCGGACGGTGATTTGGGCTTGGGAGTCACTCATCTCGCCCGACAGCCGCCTCCCCTCTCCTTCCTTTCTCCTTCCTCCCACGCAACCGGTGCTGTGGGCGGGGCGCTGTGATTTGGGCTTGGGGGGCGGAGGGAGAGCCGGAGAGGGAGGGAGCACCGACCAGGCCAGAGGGCGAGGGGGGAGCGGCGGCTCGCGCGGAGGAGGGTGTACGGTGTAGGAGGCGGCGGGAGGAGTGTAGAGGCAAACCTAGGTGCTCGCACGGTTGGATCGGGTGGGGGCGGGGCGATGCGTGGGAGCGATGCGTGGGGGGTGAGAGTGCGCGCATCGTACGGCTGGGAGACTCTAGAGCGTATTGGACGGTTGAGATCGTCAGAAGGCAGAACAAGCAGAGGCAGCCTACCCCTTAGAGCCTTAATAGGTAGTATAGAAATGGCAAGGTGCTTCGTTTAACCTCTACCGACGAAGCTTGTATTTGGCCCCTTCGTTTCACCAAAAAAAAGTTTAAGGCAGTTTAAGCATGCACTTTTCGTATATTTCAGGTGCTTTAATTTTAAGATGATTTTAGTGAACACTGTTATATCACCAACTAGTATAAGGATATCATTACTTTTGTTATTTGCTGTTTATTTTTGTGTCATAACGCATCAAATTTTTATCCTTGTCCGACTATAAAAATAATTGTTAATTATTAAATGTCTTTGTGCCAAGATAAATTAGATTTTGTCGAATTTATGGTTTTGTTTAACAGATTTTTATGTTTAATTGCAGATGATGTATACATAAATTATAATTAACTAAATTATAGTTTTAATAAAAAAATATAGACAACATCCATCATCTGAAATAAGTCCTTTAACCATGATAGCTCAAGATATAGCTTATTTCTGTGCAATACTTAAGTAATAAGTCGTCAGTTCTTCCAGTGGAACGCCACCGGGCTCCTGACTTTATGCTTCCCGTTCTCCCAGCTGATCTGCCCGAAGTCCCACCCGCCTGCCTCCGGGTTCCCTCCGGCTTCATTTCTGAACTCCACCGAGTAGCTCCTCGTCTCCATCTGCTCCTTGAACTCCAAGGTCGTCGGCGTGACGGTCACCTTCACGTGCTCCGGCGCCACGACGGTGACACTGTACGTCTCCGCCTCCTCGGACACTTTGGTCAGCGTCCGCGTCAGCGTGCGTACGTCGGTGCAGTTCTCGAAGGCCACGACGAACGACGGGTAGTTGAGGCTGGCGGGGCCGCCGGCGAGCGTTCCTGTGCAGTTGACGAAGTCCGGAACGAACCGCCGCATCTGCTCAGCGGTGTAGTTCAGGGCGCACAGGAAGTGGACGTAGTCGTGCTCGCCGGCGTCGTAGACGAGGCCCGGGTCCAGCGCGAGGTCCGGCTGGACGTGCCCGGCCCCGGCCACCAGCGGCGTCGCGACCCTGAAGTTGTCGATTCTGCGGCCCACGATGACGCTATGACCGTTGTCGAGGATATATCCGCCTCGGTTGTCGACCGTACGGGCCGTCGTCATCAGCGCCGACCGTACCATGGCAGGCGTCCAGCTTGGGTGCTTCTTCTTGATCAGCGCCGCGATGCCAGCGACGTGGGGGCACGACATGGACGTTCCGGAGATGATGTTGTAGTCGGCTCTCCTGCCGTCGTCGGAATATCCCGAGACAGATGCGTCGCCCGACCAGGCCGCAAGAATGTTCACTCCCGGCGCGACGACGTCGGGCTTGAGGAGCTCTAGTGCGACAAGGTTGGGGCCCCGCGACGAGAATCCCGCCACCACCGGCGCCCGGTTGTTGCGGCCAATGACCGTCTCACAGGCGAAGCTGAAGGACGCCACCGGATAGGGCACCGATGCCATGTACGCCCTGAGCTTCTCGCCAGCGGTGTAGCTAAGCGTGAGACCCGGAAGAGTGAAGGCATATGCCACGGAACCATCTCGAGACCACTCCTGAGGATCCACATCAACTATCCCTGCTCCACCAGCATTCTGCAAGATGATGCCATCCACGTCGCTTGCTTCGTGCATGCACACCATGATTTTTCCCATGACCGTGTCGGGCGTCCAGCTGTGCCACCTATTGAAGACGTCCGTGGACACTAACTGGATCATGTGTGTGCCCTTGGCATGCATGGTATAAAGGGACTGACCGGCGAGCACGACGCCGTTCCCGAGCGTGAGCTGCGCCGGGTACTGCCGGTCCACGGTGGCGGCGCCTACGGTGGTCATCCACGGCGCCGAGTTGATCACCGTAGTTGCCTGCGGGCCGTTGTTGCCAGCAGAGAGGACGACGAAGACGCCTTTGCGCTCCGCACCGAAGAGGGCGATCGCGACGACGTCGTCGTGGAAGGCTGTGGGACGAGCTCCTCCGACGGACATGGAAATGATGTCAACGCCGTCCTTCACCGCAGCGTCCACCGCCGCTACGATGTCCGCATTCCTGCAGTAGCCTCCCACGCCGCATGCCTTGTACATGGCGATCCTCGCCTTGGGTGCCATTCCCCGCGCGGTCCCCCGGGAGAACATGTAGAGGCTGGCGTTCCGGACCTCAGCACCGGCGGCCGTCGAGGCCACGTGCGTGCCGTGTCCTTCCTTGTCCCTCGGGGAGGAGACGCCACGGCTCTTCCTCTCTTCCACGGCGTCCGCAGCAGGAGTGATGAAGGCCTTGGCTCCGACCAGCTTGTTGTTGCACAAGCTAGCGTTGAAGTCGTGGGCGTCGACGCACTTGCCCCGCCAGCTCGACCGGACGGGGCCGAGCCCGCTGTCGTCGAAGCTCGCGCTCTCGGGCCATATGCCGGTGTCGACGAAGCCGATGATGACGCCGTCACCGAAGTCGGCCTGCTTCCAGGCGCCGTTGCCGGGTTCGAGACCCATGAACCCCGGCGACCTCGTGGTTTGAGGGTAGAGCACCCTGTCCTCGTACACGCCGATGACGCCGGGCGCGCTGGACATGAGCCGGGCCTCGTCGCCAGTGAGCTGGACCGCGAACCCGTGCATGACGGTGTCGTAGGTGTACAGGATGCTGCTGGAGCTCGCCGCCCGAGTGGAAGAGGCGTGGGTGATCACCATGGAACGGTACCACTCCTCCAGGGAGCGAAAGTGGGGCGGCTTGGCGAGGTCGTTGGCATGAACGATGTAGGTGGTGCTCGATGCCTGAGGCTTCAACGCAGCGTGGTTCTTGGTCTTTGGGATGAGAACTGCGTCGGCGAACTCGACAATGAGGAGGAACAGCGCTAGGTGGTGCAAGAGCCTGGTGATGGTTGTCGCCATTGCTGATGGAGTGATGGATGTGTGCGCGGGCCGTGTGTTCGTGGTGAAAGAATGACTGCCCGGTGTGAACCTTTATAGAGGCCGAGCTCTGGTCCCTTGAAAGGGACTACAGACGGTCTAACAGGGAAGGATAAATTAGGTTTTTTATTATTCTCACCAATGTAACCACAAATAATTTTACTAAACAAAACATATGAAAATAACAAAACAATAATGTGCAAATTATGTTTTACCTTAGTGTTACTATCTCTACCACAAAAGAAGTTTAGCAAATTATGTTACTAACTCCCGTTGATGTGTCAGTACTTTTACCGAGATATCTATAACCGCTCAATATTTTAACTAACACTCATTGGTACCCCTACACAAAGAAAAGCCCACGTGAGGGCCAAGCACGCTCGGTCGATTGACTCTATAGAGAGTCGTAGGCTTTCTTCACGTGCAAATGATGCTCCGCTTTTGGCCTCCTCTCGGATGCTCCTCGTCATCTTCACTATCGAGTTTCCGGTCGAAACGCCACGAGCCTCGTTCCGTCCGGTACACGGTGGTAGCCACACGACAATTACGGTTGGTGTGGTCTCTCAAGACTCTCGTCCCACTCATTTCAAGTACAACGACTCGTGCAAGAGCCGAGGGGTTTGTATAAGTTTTTCTAACCTCACTCAATCTACTAGGAACAACCTAGAGCAAGCGCAATAGCGGTCTAACTAATCTAAGCACTTCGTAAAGCACATACGCTAATCACATAGTGATTCTATTAAGTACTTGGGTGTTTAGAGCTATGGAGGTGTGCCTCACTTCACTCGGTATGTGTATGTTGCTTGGACTCCAACATCTCCAAATGGATGGGTGGTGTGGTATATATAAGCACCAAACTAAAACTAGTCATTAAAAAGCAAGTTCTGTAGCGCACCGGACCTTCACGTGTACTAGCTGTTAGCGATAGCCTTCTGAAATTGGCGCACCAGACATTTCGTACTTGGCGCACCGGACCTCTTACGCAGAACATGATGCTTCATGTATTTTAGGCATAACTTTTAGCTCCAAACTTCGATTTTGATGACCTTCGACTTTTTGGAAAGCTAATAAAACTCTTTACATCTCATAGTTGAAGCCATGTCAGTTTGAATAGATTTGGCGCACTAGACCGTCTACTCCTGTGCTGCTGCTTTTTTTAGCACACCCAAATTCATATTATAGTCATAACTCATAGCTCTGAGCTCCGATTTTGATGATCTTGAACTTTTTGGAGAGCTAATAAAAATCTCTACATCTCAGAGTTGAAGCCATGTCGATTTGAGTAGACCAAAAATCGTGAGACACTTCTAATTCACTCATCCCTTTGTCTCAACTTTGGTAACTTCACTTTTATTTGTGGCTTTGCATCCCACTTCTACTTCTTGGTGTGTTGGACTCTTAGCATGTATAAAGGTCTTTAATATGACTTTATAATGTCTTCTTTGGAGTGTTGATCTCCTCACTGCCTTAGTCCATCAATACTTTATATCTTGTGAACTATAAACACAAACAGTAGCAAACACGTTAGTACACATGTTATGTTGATTATCAAATACCAAAATCATTTAGTCAAATAGACCGAGGTCCATTTTCCTTACACCCTAGACAATGCTATGCAACACAAATTATCGAAGATCCAACTATTGTCGAACATGTGTTCTAGACAATGCTATGCAACACAAATTATCGAGGATCTAACTATTGTCGAACATGTGTTCCCGAGGCACCATACATCGAGTACTTGCATTGGCTCTAGCTCAGGTTGGAGCCCATCATAGGGGAATTGACCCCCCACCCTCGAAAATGGTGATGAAAGGAACGTGCACGCCTAAGAGGGAGGCGAATAGGACTTCTAATTTTTGCACTCTAAACCAGACCAATAATAATTCTTTTAAAAACACCCTATGCAAATAACTAAACCCTAATATGCAATAAGGTTTTGTCTAAGTGTTGCTATCTCTACCGCAAAAGGAGTTTAGCAACCTAAGTTCTAATCCTACCAACTAGCCTATATTCTGAACTAGGAATGGTAAAGATCAAAATTTAAGCAAACAATAAATACGGAAGCTTAAGAGAAAGGTAGAGATGCAAACTCCCATTGACGCGTCGATATTTTTACCATGGTATCTAGAACTATGTAAGGTTCTAACTAATCCCCGTTGGTGCCCCTACGCAAGGGAAGCCCACGCGAGGGCTAAGCACCTCAGTTGAGTAACTCCATAGAAAGTTGCGAGCCTTCTCCACGGGCATGTGGTGCTCCACTTCTCGCTCCTCTCGGACGCTCCTCGTCGTCTTCACTATCGAGCTTGCGGTCGAAATGCCGCAAGCCTAGTTCTCCATGGTACATGGTGGCGACCAGACCACAATCGCGGTTGGTGTGGTCTCGCAAGGCGTCACCCTACTTAGTACAAGTTACAATGGCTCGCGCAAGAGCTGAGGGATTTGTGTGGGTTTTCAATCCACACCTAATCTACTAGGAATAACCTATAGCATGCGCAATAGCGATCTAATTAACCTAAGCACTTCACAAAAGCACCTACGCTAATCAAATAGTGATTCTATTAAGCACTCGGATGTTTGGAGCAATGGAGATGTGTTTCTACTCGATAGCAATGTTGCTTGGCTTCCCATACCTTCAAATGTCATATGAGTGGGTATATATAGAGCCCCAACCCAAATATAGGCGTTGGAGGAAAGCATCCTGTCTGCGTCGCATTGGACAGGTCCAGTGCACAACCGGGCCGAGGTCCAGTGCCCTCCACATCAACTAGTCGCTGGTCTTCTGACAGATTCTCTATAACCGTGCAGAGGTCCGGTGTACCACTGGACCGGTCCAATAACTGCCATGTCAAATGACCATTGTTGACTAGTTGTTCCCAACCGTTGAGTCGAGGTGCAACGCATCACCTGCAAGGTCAGGTGCCCCAGCTGGCTCAGGTGCCCAAAAACAGCGCCTCTACACAAATGGTCCGGTGCACCCAGAAACAACCCATATTGTTTTCTTCAATCTTTTTTCACTTGGGCATGTTTCCTGTATTGTGTCTTGGACTTTGCTTGATATTTGTATATCTTCTTCAAGTTTCCTAATGTCTTCTTTAAGGTGTTGCTTCATCAATGCCTTAGTCCAAGCCACTTCTGCATCCTATGAACTACAAACAAAAACATTAGCAAACACATTAGTTCACAAGGTTATGTTGATCATCAAACACTAAAACCATATAGTTAAATGGGACAAGGTCCATTTTCCTTATAGGTGAGACAATTCCACTTGCACTTTTCAACAGAATGACGTGTGAGGGACCTAGTACCTCATGACGCTCTAGCCATATGTTGCTTCCACACTTAGTTCTCTTAGTCGACCTGGCCCCTCTAAAGGTCCCTAGAGCTCTGAGGCCCTTAGTCTCAAATAATTACTTGCCCGGGCCATAGGGTCTCTAGAGCCCAAGGCCTCATGAGAAAATGGAGGAGTTTCCAATGGTAAAGTGATCTTTAAAGGTATAATGCCACATTCAAGGTCAACCATGATGGTATCATGGTGTTGGCACTTTAAATAAGGTTTTTTTGTGTATCAAATTAAATATTATGTACGATGTTACAGTCTAATTGCTATCGACCTTACAACCACACTTGAGCATGTAAGAGAACTAGGAAGTATTATACAGTACAAATTGCTATACTAGTTACCAATTATGTTGTGCCCAATAACATGGACTCTGGTACTCATCGATATGACAGAACATACCTTAATCTATGCCAGGTACGTATATCACTACAACAAGACATCCTCAACACTATGGCACAATCAAGGGCGTGTCGCTACATACTACTCCACGACGATGGCAAGATGGGTGTTGTTGCATCTCTACCGAGGGATGTGTTCCTCATGCTCACTTTTTGTTATCTCATGGAGTGTGCATATATCTAGCTAAAGAGCATAAGCATCCTTATAATTTTACACTTTATTAAATACAGCCTTACAAAGGCCTCTAAAAGGGTGTTCTTGCACTTTGTGTTCCATTTTCCATAGCATATTTCTTCACCAATTAGACTGGTGGGATCCTTGGGTATTGGGAGACCTTGAGTGGTGGCGCTAAAACCCCTACATCAATTGCCTCAAGTTATGCTTACATGTGAATTTTCTAATATGGAAAACCATCTCCCTCCAACACGGAAGAGGTCCATCCCCACTAGACATCTTAACTCTAGACGATGAAGCCTAGTTTAATGAGCACAAGGCTCTGATAACAATTGAAAGGATAAATATGTTGAAAGGGGATGAATTGGCTTCTTTAAATTATGTTGCACAAATTAAAATCTATAATCAATCCCAACTTCACCCCTTGTGCCTATTGTGTAAGTAAAAGCTTTGCACCTTGACTTATAATCCTATACTAGCTTGGAAATTCAAATAACATTAATGCTTGAAAGGAATTCTCAAATGTAAATACTTATTATAAAGAAAGGATTAGGAACACCTTGATTTTTTGCTAAGGTATCGAAGAGTTGGCACTCCCTACTAGTCCTTGTTGGAGCACCCACACAAGGGTGTCGCTCTCCTTTGGTCCATGGAAGGACCAAGTGCTCTCTTACAAGATGGTTCTTCACCTCTCCTACATGGTGAGCTACTCCTAACCATGTACAAGCTTGAGTTGTCTCATCTACAATCTCTCCACTCCGGTGATCACCACACTCCCGATCGCCACCATACCATCTAGGTGGTGATGATCACTAAGAGTAACAAGCACACACTTCTTACTTGACCTAACCAAGGCTAATGAGAACAATGGGTGCACACTAGCTACTCTTGTAAGTGCAATCAACCTCTTGAGGGTTTTGGTGATTCATGGACAAAACAAATAAAAGTGTTCTAATCAGTTTACTCCTAGTGCATGTCTAGTTTGAAACATAAAAAGATGCAGAGGAAAGTAAAAGCTAAACGAACAGGGAACCATGTTATGAAGCGTGAGGCATTTCCAAGTGATTCCCGGTGAAGATCCTCTATAATTTCTATTTTCTACTTAGTAGTAGGAATATCCGCTCATTTAGAATGATTCGCAAGGTAAGGATAGTTTGCACCAACTTAACCTATCCATTTCAAAATCTTCGTTTTAAAAATTCGTGAGTTTGCCTATTAAATTCCTCCATGGTTTATCCGAGTTTGTTTTCTGTGAATCTCGGTTCGACCGCCGGTGAGGGCGGTTCAACTGGTATTTTGCTGAAAATGCCTCTGGAAAATCAAGGCTGAACTGGCCTTCATGGGCAGTTCAACTTGGATTTTATAGGAAGCTCCCTGGAAAATCCCGGTTCAAACGGTACTTGATAGCGGTTCAACCGGTATTTGCGCGGTTAGCCTAAATGGTCAGATCTATTTTGTGGAAAGACTATATAAACTCTTCTCTCTCTCTCAAAATCCTAGAACGCTCGAATCAAGACTCATTGATGGCTACACTCGCATCACTCAAAGTGGATTCATTCAATTCTCCCGCCCCAAGTCCTTCTCCCTTTCGATTGGTGGGAATTTTCTTCGGTGTGAGATAAGTTCTTAGATCTCAAAGCGATTTTGATTCTAATTCTTCGATCTATCATTCTCGAGTTGGTGTGATCGTTCTTAATTGTGGATTCATTGTTCTTGGAATGTGTTGTTCTTCGACGGATTGTATTTTGCCTTGGGAGTCTTCAAAGTTGTGGACGACCCCAAGAATGATTTGTATCACCCGCTCTTTACAAGCACTTGAGTAAGGGATCGCCTTGACCTGTGTGGTCGGTAAAGAGGAACAGGGTTGAGAAAGACCCGACCCTTTGTGGGCACCTCAACGAGGAGTAGGGCACCGTTGTGGTGTGACCGAACCTCAGTGAAAATCGTGTGTATTGTATGCTTTTGTGTTTGTGATTCATCTTAAATCTCAAGATTCACCAGTTTAATCTTATTCAACGCTTCCATTGTGATTTTGGTGCCAGATCCGAGCTTTACTTCAAGTTTACAGTTGCATCGGGGTAGTGCGGTTGAACCGGCCTTGCCAGTCGAACTGGTTATTCTCGCAAAAGTTCGAAGTTTTTGTTGGAATTTTCACTTCGATTTGGACTCCTTTCTGAAAATGCAATGCAACAAGTCATCTTGCCCATATAATAGCAAATTCCTAGCCACAAATATGTATATGAGGCGTGCAAGTTGAAACCAGTGGCTACGCTGCCTGCACCGAAGCAAGCCCAGTGAGCATTCTGGGCTGTAAAACAAATAAAAATTTGGAGCTATGTAGTTTTGTTATACTAGATAGCTCACTCGGAGTGTAAGAATTCCAATTTCTTCATGCGACCAAGACCAAATCAATACAGATAGCAAATACGAACTCTGAAGCAATGTCCATTGAGAAAAGATGAGGCCTGAAGCAATAGGGTGCTCCTAAAAGATTAGACAGGTTCTCCTTTTCAACTATAATTTCATCATATTCTGCCAATTTTAACTCAAGGTGACAATAATAAGCCCATATATACGGTACTCCTCACTTTGAGTAGTGTGCTGCATCGCAAAATAGTCCACAGCCACTTATTCAAAAATGAGACGGCGTGCACAGCTATCGTGCCCAGCCTTAAATATTCTCTGTGTTCAACCAAATCCTGTTCCACCAGGCAAAGTCACACCATAAGGACTAATTTAGTGACCAAGGATCACCGGATTCATGAGAGTAATCTCCTTGTTCATGAGAGTAATCTCCTTGTTATTTAATTTTGAATAGCAAGTCTTCGTCCATAGCTCCACCAAACCAGCCCTAAATTATAAGAAATGATGTCCCTTTGTGATCTATGGTCACCAAACCAGCCCTAAATTGTAAGAAATGGTGTCCGGATAGGTTTCTTCCCTCATATATATCAATAATGAAATTAGTTGCTTGCAAATGCCCTCTGAATATCAGAAATAACATACATGATGGCAGAAAACCACCACAGCAGTAACGATGGAATTTAATCCTATAAAAATCAGGAATGGATTCACATACAAGCTATGCATTGTTCTGAAAGATATATTAATAACATTAGTCTTTTTTATCCTACTATATGCAACTTTTGATCCACGCTCAATTCGTTGCATACTTGCATACACTCAACGGAACACCCAAGGGAGAGCGTCTCGGTAGAAAAAATTCAATCCCAACAGTTCCAATCATAGGGATCAGTGGATGACGTTAGCATAAATCTTTGAAGGGTATTTCTAGTTTGATTCGATTTTCGACGAAAAGACTGAGGATACAAGGCCAGGCAGAAGTACAATAGTTTTTTTCTTTCTTTAGACTACATACAAGTCATGGTATCCTAGATTTGCCCACCAAAGACGGAACTATCTTCTAGAGAACTTTGACAAGAGGTAGACAATAAAGAAGCAAAACAGTGCAAAGAGGACAACATAGAGAACATGGTTTGAGCCCTGCTGGATGATGCTCTTGTTCAATCTCCGCATGTTGTTCTTCACTCCAGCCTGAGCTTTTGCAAGGGTCATTTGCTGTACATGCACAAGTATAACAAAAGTCAGAGCATAACTCCAACATTGGTTGTCAAGGAGCATATAGCAAAGAAAGGGTTAACGGATTTCTAGAGATAAAAAAATATTGCTGTTGTATTCTCAAAGAATGCATAGGTTTTAAGATCTAATGTAGGATGCAACACATAAATCCAGAAAATAACAGTTTGCTAGTGTTTGCCTAAGGGGCCTTCAAGGCCATACAATGATACAAAGTAACTGACCTGTACAGCATATTAACTCAAGAAAAGGCTGAAACAAATACTTGGTCCTTTCACATGTAGACACAAATTTAGAATAGAAAAAAGAGTGGGAAAATGTTCTGACAAGTATCACATAACACAGACTGAATATGGAGCATCTGAAAAGGTAAAAAAGGTTATGTACACACCAACTACCTATCTATTATGGCCACGACATAACCAAGGGCTACCCAAAAAATAATACTGCACTGCACAGCTGGCAAAGTAAACACTGTTAATAAGAAAAAGAAGGAAACAATACCAGTTCATGAAGAAAATCATTCTGGAACTTGGCTTCAGAATTTATCTCCTGGGCCACCTGGAGAAACAATTGATCAAATACCAGATGTCAAACTTACCTTCCAAAAAAGAACAAATTCTTTGACTAGTAGCTAATAACAAATAGTATAAGGATCGGCTTGTAATTAACTGTAGCAAGAATGGATAATCATTATTTGAACACATTTTTTGTTACCTGTTGAAACATTAGATATAAATCCTATAAGCAATACATTCGCAATATTAATAAGGTTGGTTCTACAAGAATACAAATAACTGGTCTTCGACAAATCCAGAGAAATCTTGCAACAACAAGGCCTTAAACAGTACAAAACCGCTGGCACAATAAGGTTGAATGAAATCATTGATATCTCCTTGCATTATATTAAACAAAGCAGAAATCAAAGAGGTCAGAAGCAATGGGTAAACCAAGAGGACCCAGCATTTCAGATGTACTGATGAAAACTAACGCCATAGTGGCACCGACTGAGCCATATGTATGTTGATTGACTATTGACAAAAAGATCCAAACTTCAAAGTAGATCAAAAAAAAAAAAACTTGGCACACACTAATATATTGCCTTTGCAAAACACACCAGATGACATCAGTTACGGAAATTTTGCATAAAACTCACTCTGATAATACCATGTAACTATATCAACAACACCTAGAGTCCTAGACCCCCTTGGAAGATGCAAACTTTTTTTTTCTTAATCCCATAAGAATTGAACTATTCTTTGCAAAATTCCCTTCATATCCTTGTGTTCCAGACAGACAGATGGTAGCAGGATAAAGAACTCTGATTTTAGAAGGCTAGCTATCAACTCACTTATTCTGACCTGAGATTTTAACTCAAGTCCCATCCGATCACAATTCATCTAGGTTTAAAGAAGATGGAACCAGCTTAGCTGAACTAGCAATAGCAAGGTGCACCACCACCAAGCACCAAATCACATACCGTATTGCATTTAAAGCGGAAACAAGCAATTCATTTGGGTTTGAAGACTATGGAATCAGCTTAGCCAAACTAGCAAGCTGCACCACGACCAGGATCTAAATCATGAATAGTCAAATCAGAAACGAGTAATTGTGAAATATATATTACATCATCCCATGAAAAATCTACAACGCACGTACCCCAACCAATATGTTTTCTAGTTCAAAAATCGCGGATAACCAAGGACCCTATAATCAAGCAAAGCTATCACATCACGCAACGAATATGAAACGCCACGAAGGATCAAGGCGAAACAGAAACCAAATCTTACCCCTTTGAGCATGCGGACCCTGGAGTGCAGCCCGTCGATCTCCTCGTCGAGGTCCCCGTGCACCGGGTCGATCCGCAGCTGGATTTCGTCCGAGCTCGCCGCGTTCCTGCGACCCCGCAAACAAGTAACCCAAATCAATCACGGGCACCGATACAGTTTCAAGGGGGCAAAACGACGGGGCCAGACGATGCAGAGGTGGTACGGTAGGGTTTACCTGGATCGGAGCGGTCCGGAGCCGTACATCGGGTGCGCCATCGCGCTAGGCGTGCGAGCGGGGACGGGATCGTGACACGGTGGCGGGGGTCAGCGGCGCGGGTGCCGATGGGTGACGTACTGACGTCACTGGGACGAAGAGGAAAGGAAACGAGGAAACCGGAGATGACCAGGGGCCTGTTTGCCTGGTCAGTGACTGGAAAATGTTACCTGGACCAGGCAGACGCCTGGGGTCAGGATCTATCGCCTGGCCTGCCTGACTTCCAACCAAACAGGTCTACGTCTTCAACGCTGCATGCTAGATGTCAGCAACTTGTATCCTACATTCTCCATTATTTTAATTACTATTTTATGATAGTTTTTCTTAACCATTTAACCTCATTAGATGCATTTGCCAATACTAACACTAGGATCCGGTGAGGGGAAGGGGAGGGGCCGGTGGTGGCGGTGCGAGTGAGGGGAGGAGAGGGTGGCATGGTCACGAGGAAGGGGAGATATGAGTTACTATGTATCAGAGTTACTAAAACCTGACCTGGTTTGGACGTCTCTCCGCACTCCACGGTGCTTCGGCCGGTGCGCGTGCGACACGTCGCGGCTCACAGCTTTCTTCGGATTCGACTTTTTTATGTAATATAGCTTTGTATGAGTGTGAATTCCGCTTTTCCTTGCCCCTCTCCTGTGCTACCTACTTCTCTCCTTTCGCATCCACCGCCTCCATCTCAGCGTCGTCGCCAGAAACGCTTCGCCGCCGATTCGCCTGGGTCCATAAAAGGCTTGGCTCTCCCATCCGTCGTCGCCCCCATCGCGTTGTCCCTAGAGAGGAAGCAAAGGCACATGACCGCCGTCTTCGGGTGGGACAACGAGTCCGTCCTCCTCGATGCGATGGTCGTTGAGGCCACCCTCATCTGTGAGTCCCATCGCAAGAGGCGGGCCTCCACCTGCTCCAACGATGACGGCATCGGATCCAACACCAAATATGGAGATACGGTTGACAGGTGCGTATAGGTGCGTATGTTAGCTGTTGTGGCATGTTGGGCTGATTTTAGGCCACCGTCCGCGCCTGGTTTCAACTTTCAAGTCATGGATCGGTGCCCATTCTGACGCCTCTCCTGCAGCAGGGCTCCTCTCTTCCACGCTGCGAAGGTGACTTATAGGTCCTCTTCTCTCCCTTAGATTGCACTCAAAACTAGACTCTAATTCCTATGTACCGGAAATAGTATAATTTCAAATTTCATAATTACTGAAGTTTTTTATCACGCTTAAATATTTGTCAACAGGTGTACTTAGCAATGGTGCAAATCATGCCCATCCACGAGATCTTGGCCTCAACGCCGATTGAGAAGATGACGTTGCAAATATTTCAGACTTGTAGAGCCCTCGAGCACCTCCATCTCTTGTTCAGTTGCTTATATTAGTCATCTGTTCCCTATGTTTAAATTTGATAGTAGATTGAGGCAACATATAAACTTCAGGTCAAGATAAGAAGAGACAAAGGAAGAACAGTCAAATGAGAAACCTTTTCAGTCAGTATAGAATGACATCTTTTTTCTTTCAGTTCAGGTTCAGAGACACATGCATGTAAGAATACATTGCAGACTAATCTTTGTTGTGGCATGAGTGTGAATTATTTTATTTTTGAAAAAAGCAGACCACCAAGGAGCCACCTTCCTCCAATGGTGTGGTGCAAAAACAACAACATGGTCTACACAGTAGTGCCTCTAACGCAAGGAAGGACACAGACAGGCGTCATAGAGTATCATTGAGGAAATCCTATCTCTGTTATTAAATGGTGTGTTTAATTTGTTCTCGATCCCAGTTTAATCTATTGATTGTATATTAGAAACTAACTCATGCAAATCATGGCGTGCATGGATCGGCTCTTGCTCAGTAAGGATGCTTCTTCTCTTTTCTTATATATATGATCCTATACTAGATGCTACTGTGATTGATATGGGAGGTGCATTTTTTGCAGATTTGCCTGTACATCTGCTTTGAGCTGATCACCACGCCTTGTGGACACAGGTAATTTATAATTGTGACTTTCCAAAAAAGGATGGTTGCATGAATTCTATGCAAAAAGAAGAAATAAAAAAAGTTCCTGTTGGGGACTTGTTCTCAAATTCTAAGAGTTAAGAACAAGGCAACATAAAAAGTGTTAAGTGTTAGGGTCCTTCGTCCTTCGAAGCGTTATATCCCTTTGGGAAATAATGAGTCTCGGACGAAGGTTATGAGAAACATACCTTCGTAATCATAACACATAATGACGAAGGACTCACATAAAGCATGAAATATGATATAAGCATCACCAAAGAATCATTTCTATTTTATTAACATGGAAAAACAGAAATGATCCCAAACTACAAATGTACCTTCGATCCTGAGAGAAGATGGAAAGTACGAGCGTGACGCCAAAAGCAAAATGACAAGTTCGCGTGAACAGTACGGGAGTACTGTTCATCTATTTATAGACGCGGGACGCAGCCCACGTAAAATTACATCCATGTCCATTACATTTGTTAACGGTTTATGGAAATCTATTGAGGACCCCGAAGTCTTTTCATCTTAAGGTCGGTTCCCCCTTGCGCCATCGCGCCGAAGCTTCCCTGCGTACAGCTTCGGCTACCCCCGACCTTCGTCTGGCTCAGCCTTCGTCCTGGTCGTGCTCCATATCCATAATTCTGAATCCGAAAATACCTGTTCATATAATTCACTTGGAAAACATTGTCAAATCATGTTTTTGAGGACCTTCGGAGGACGAAGGCCCCCAACAGTAGCCCCTCGCAATATTAATTTGTAAATAATAAATTCAGATTGCGATATGGACGAAGGCCTTGAGCCGAAGGTCCAAAAAAACACCTTCCCTTTGCTAGAATAGCAACATTCACTGACAAGCGGGGCCTTTTAACTTTCAACGCCCTAGGCGTATAAATAAGAACACATCGTGAATTCATTTGGTACACACGCTTGCCTTTTGCTTCGGCCCACTAAAAATTTTTAGCTCTTGTTCATTGAGATTTGCTGGTCTTTTTGACTTCGAAGCTTCGGCCTCGGGAACAAATTTTTAGTGTTTCCGAAGATGTCTGAAGACAAGAAGATCCCTGCTGAGACGAAGCTGAGTCTCGAGGAGGAGAAGAATCTGGGGTTCCTGATAGCGATGGCAGAGACTAATACAGAGAAAATCACGAAGGAGATTCTCGAAGGTTTGTCCGAAGATACTGATGATAGCGACAGCTATGATGTGGAAAGTGATGGGGAAGAGGCCGAAGATCGACCGTGGCGACCAAGTCACTCAGTTTTTGGGAAAACAACCATCAAGCAGAGTCACATTGATAATATGAGGGGGCAATACTTCCGAGACATATCTATTGTGAGAGCTGATGCCGGGGAAAAGACTTCTCCCACACCTGAAGAAGATGAAGTTGTGATTTTCCGAAGCCTCCTCAAGGCTGGGCTTCGATTCCCCCTGAGCAATTTTGTTGTTGAGGTACTGAAAACATTCCAAATCTACCTTCATCAACTCACTCCCGAAGCTATTATAAGAATGGGGATTTTTGTCTGGGCTGCGAGAAGCCAAGGTTTGGAACCAAACGCTAAAAGCTTCTGCAACATACACGAGTTATTGTACGAGACAAAGCCCTGGGGAAAGGAGCAATACCACAACAACTTTGGGTGCTACAGCTTCGGCGCCCGCTCCGGGTCAAGCTACCCTGTGCCAACCTTTCGGAAGAGGTGGCCCGGAGCCTGGATGTCTGAATGGTTTTATGTGAAAAATGATCTAACAGCGCAAAATAATGTCAAAAGTATCATTATGTACCCAATTTGGCAACGCTTCGGACTTCGAAGGCCGAAGGTTGAAATGGATGAGGCAGCCGAAGAATGCCAAAGAGCCTTCGGCGCAGTCTGCTCCTTCATTGGGACAAGGGACTTGGTCCAGGAGCACATTGCCTTCAGGGTATGGCCACTTGCAGAAAAGTGGGAAATGCCGAAAGAAACCATCAAAGAGTCCGACGAAGGCGGACTAGTCAGATTAAAATACACATTCAAATATGCAGATAAATTTATTGAACCTGATGATGACTGGCTGAAAAGCATTGAAACATTAAGTGATGAATTACTTGGGGCATACTCGAAGGCTGAAAATACTGCACTATCAGCAGCCTTCGGAGGCCGAAAGAAGAAGAGACTGAACCGAGTGTTTGATGCAATCGGGTTCTTCTACCCTGATTATTGTTATCCCATCCGAAGGCAAAAAAGGAAAAATATAACCTCTGAAAAAGAAGAAGCTGAAACCGCTCCTAGCGAGCCAGAACCAAAAGGAAAAAGGTTGAAGGTCTTCACACATCGACCACGCCATATTGAACCAGCTTCGGTGCCGGAGTTTACCGGGAAAACTTCTTCAGCCACCGAAGCTGAAAAACTAATCAAGTCAGCCTTGTTGCCAGAGATCGCAGAAACGGCCGAAGTGCCACCAAAGATTGAATCAGAACAATCAAACATTTTGTTGTCAGAAACAAAAGAGAAAACCGAAGCGCCGCTCACAGAAGAAATTGAGGAAGTAAGAGAAGCAACTGAGGGCCTCAAAACATTAGAAGTTTTGAGTCCTACAGCAATCGTTGGGACAGCAAAACACCAAAAGGGGCCATTAGTGACCCCAAAAAGGAAAAGAATGGTAAATGTACTAGACGTCTTGGAGACGATTAAGTCTTCAAGTACAATTTCAAATAAGAGTGTTGATGTTGCTGAAGGTTCTACTGAAGCTTCGGCTCAACAAGCTGAAGCTGAAGCTGGGCCTTCAGAGCCCTTCAAAGAACAACCTTTTGAAGCCGAAGCAGTAAAAATTCCGGAACCAATATTAGTTGAAGAAACGGGCACCGTCATCCCCGAAGCACCTGCCGGCATGCATGATTACATCATACGACATGCTTCGGGGAAAAAACTATCTGAGGAAGAAGCTTATGAGGCCAACCATTATGCAAAGGAGCTGAAATATCCGAAGGGGGCAGTAATATTCAATGGGACAAATGAAGATGATTTTTTATACTGCCTACCGGATAATAAGGAACTATCTGTCTGTCGAGAAATGGCCAGGGGCATAGGCTTCCCGAAGCTCGAAGTTGGACTAAGCGCCATGACGAAAGAGGATCTCGCAGACAGCCTTGCGTACAACAGCTTGAAGGTACCGGAATTAAACGCTTGAAAAAAACCCCCCATTATTTTTACGCACATCATTCCTTTTTCCTTATTTGAATTCTTTTTCGTATAGGGCCTGATCCTAAGCAACGCGCTAAGAGCGCAGAAGAGCGCCGAAGATGAAAGTTATGAAATTGCGTTTAATAACTTACGCTCCGAAGTTATCAAGCTGAGAAATGAAGCTTTGGAAAAAGATAAAATTCTGCTTACATTGGTGGATAAAGTGAAAAAAGACGAGGCCGCTTCAAAGGCCCAATCCGAAGCTCAAAAACGCGAGATTGAAGATCTTCGGAAACAACTGGCTAGAGCGAAAGAGGAGCGCGCGCTTGAGGAAACGAATCGTGAACTTAGTGATTTTATGGTCAACAAATTGGAATCAAGAGTTAAGGAGCTTCGCACATCACAGAGGAAATGCTATGTTAAATCTATAGAATGCGTGAATAAAATTAAAAACAGCTTTGCTAGCGTCGGCGCCTTCTCCAGCGAAGAGAATTTTTCTCGAGGCAATCCCGAAGGTCCGCTGGAATGGATTAGCCACGAAGCAGAGGCCTTCGAAGAAATTCTAAACAGCCGCGGCGACATATGCGCTTTTTCAGGCGCTAGAGGAATTACTTCTGTGTTAGAGAAGAAGGGTTGCGGGCACGTAAAACTTGTAGCTCAGTCCGAAGCTACCTTATGCTCCGAAGATATCAAGGACCCCTCGGCCGAAGCAAGCGTGGTTGCTGGCAAATTTTTTACTGATATCTGGAACGACGGCGGCCGAGGAATGGCACAAGAAATTATCGAAAGGAGCGAAAAAGGCATCCACGAAGCTAGGAAAGTGACAGAGACTGCCGAAAAGAGTAGGGAGCCCGAAGGACAGTTAGGTACCAACTAGTCGTTCTTGTTGCGCTGTAATTTTCATTTTAAACTTTGCTCGCGATTTGCAAAAGTACTGAAGAAGTGTTCTCTACGCTCAGAAGCTGTTGGACGATCTCCCCACACAAAAGGGGATGAAGAAATTAATCAGATGGCCGAAACTATCATGGACAAGGTCGTTGACCAACTTCTGAATAAAGCCGCCGAAGCAGTATTGAGGGAAGATTAGGTGCTATTTGGAAAAAACATTTAAAGTGTAATCTATGCAACACTTTGTAAATTTGAATGTAATATACAAGTCTCTTTTCATTATTGAATTCTTTACGATGCATGAAACTTTAAATACATACCACTTTTGAGCCTTCGGCGAAAAAACACCTTCCCTTCTTTTCATGCGTCGTGAAGAAGATAGCCTTCGTCAAAATTGTTCTGATGAATGACATCGATGCCTCGTGAAAACATTTTCCGAAGCTATTTTCCGAAGCTATACAATTTTGATATTGATCTGATAAAGCTCGCCCATGCTTCGTGAAAATATTCCCCGAAACTGTATTCCGAAGCTATACAATTTCAATGTTACTTTTTCAAAGCATCCCTTCGAATGTTTAGAGTGTCCCCTTCTCTTACCAAATGCGATATGATGTATGATGCTTATGCTATGCAAAATGATGTGATGATGTTATGTTATGCATGTGACATTTGTTCCGAAGATACACATAAAATATATCCGTATGCTCTGCATTCCCTTAGGAACGTCTTTGGAGCTTCTTCGTCTTTTACTTAGACGGCATCAGCGTTGACTTTTCGCTGTAAGCCTCCCTTAGGAGCTTCTTCGTCTTTTACTTAGACGGTATCAGCGTTGACTTTTCGCTGTAAGCCTCCCTTAGGAGCTTCTTCGTCTTTTACTTAGACGGTATCAGCGTTGACTTTTCGCTGTAGGCTCTGCATTCCTTTAGGAACGACTTCTGAGCAGAAAACTTACGCTGCGCTCCCTTTGGAACGACTTTTTGTGACTTTATAAACTTACTCTGCGTTCCTTAGAACGACTTTTTGCTACTCCGAAGGGTTTTTAGTCCGAAGATCCTTCTTGGTAACGGAAGAAATTTTAGGCTTCGGCAACTTAGGCCTGTGAATCAAATAAATTTTTCTCGTGGAAACAACGAAATTATTACATGGAAACTAACAATGTTTTTTGCTTGACAGAAAATAAAACTGAATAGAAAAGACTGCTATCGAAGGTAGGATATGTCAATAAATGTGCTTCGACTCTGGCACAGTGCTGTTGACAGTGCGAGCTTCGGACTGTTCTCTGAAGTCCCTCTGCTGTGGAGCGTATTGACTCCCTTCTGGCTGTTGACCTTGCTGCAATGGAGGCGGAGGTGGAGGCTGCTGCCAGGAAGCTTGAGGTTGACTTGCCGAAGCTACAGAAGCCGCAGGGTGGTTGTCTATGTATTGTGGGACATAAGGCGGATGAAATGAAGCAGTATGCAAAACCTGCTTCGACTGAGCTTGTTGAGATGCAGCTTCGGCTAGTTCCTTTTGCTTCTGTATTGTAACATGGCACGTCCTAGTGGTGTGGCCCTTGCCCTCTCCACAGAATAGGCAAAACAGTCTCCTTGGCTGATCTCCGAATCTTCCGCCGAAGCCCCTGGCGCCTCTGCCTCTTGGAGCTGGTGGCCGAAAGGAAGTTTGTTGTTGCCCCGAAGCCTGTGAGGAGCACTGCGGCCTGTTTTGCTGACTCCCCTTATCATCATTCTGAGTGCTGTGAATGGAACGGACATGCCTCGGGTAATATCTTCCTCCGAAGCCCCTGGTCATCTCAGAAAATCTGAAGGCCTCCTCCCTTCTTTGGCGAAAGTCATTGTCGGCACGAATGTACTCATCCATCTTTTGGAGCAATTTCTCCAAGGTCTGAGGAGGCTTCCGAGCAAAGTATTGAGCTGCAGGTCCAGGACGAAGCCCCTTGATCATGGCTTCGACAACGATTTCATTGGGCACCGTTGGTGCCTGCGCCCTCAATCGTAAGAACCTTCGGACATAAGCCTGAAGGTATTCTTCGTGATCCTGAATACACTGGAAGAGGGCTTGAGCTGTAACCGGCTTCGTTTGAAATCCTTGAAAGCTGGTCAGTAACATATCCTTCAGCTTCTGCCATGAAGTGATTGTTCCTGGCCGAAGGGAGGAATACCAGGTCTGAGCAACATTCCTGACGGCCATGACGAAAGACTTCGCCATGACTGCAGCGTTGCCCCCGTACGAAGACACTGTTGCTTCGTAGCTCATCAAGAATTGCTTCGGGTCGGAGTGGCCGTCAAACATGGGGAGCTGGGGTGGCTTATAGGATGGAGGCCAAGGAGTAGCCTGCAGCTCAGCAGATAGGGGAGAAGCATCATCAAAAACAAAATTTCCCTGATGGAAATTATCATACCAGTCGTCTTCGTTGACGAAGCCCTCCTGATGAAGGTCTTTCTGATGAGGCCTTCTGTTCTGCTCATCGTGAGTGAGATGGCGAACTTCCTCAGAAGCTTCGTCAATTTGCCTTTGCAACTCAGCTAGGCGGGCCATCTTCTCCTTCTTCCTCTGTACTTGTTGATGTAGCATCTCCATCTCTCTGATTTCTTGGTCCAGCTCTTCTTCCTCAAGCGTCGGGCTAACAGCTTTTCTCTTCTGGCTTCTGGCCTCCCGAAGAGAGACGGTCTCCTGGTTGTGGTCCAGCGGTTGTAGTGCTGCAGCCCCAGCCGCTGAAGCTTTCTTCGGCGCCATAGCGGAGGTCTATAGCTTCCGAAGGTGTTCACGAAGACTCGAAGTGGAAGTGAGTTCACCGGAGGTGGGCGCCAATGTTGGGGACTTGTTCTCAAATTCTAAGAGTTAAGAACAAGGCAACATAAAAAGTGTTAAGTGTTAGGGTCCTTCGTCCTTCGAAGCGTTATATCCCTTTGGGAAATAATGAGTCTCGGACGAAGGTTATGAGAAACATACCTTCGTAATCATAACACATAATGACGAAGGACTCACATAAAGCATGAAATATGATATAAGCATCACCAAAGAATCATTTCTATTTTATTAACATGGAAAAACAGAAATGATCCCAAACTACAAATGTACCTTCGATCCTGAGAGAAGATGGAAAGTACGAGCGTGACGCCAAAAGCAAAATGACAAGTTCGCGTGAACAGTACGGGAGTACTGTTCATCTATTTATAGACGCGGGACGCAGCCCACGTAAAATTACATCCATGTCCATTACATTTGTTAACGGTTTATGGAAATCTATTGAGGACCCCGAAGTCTTTTCATCTTAAGGTCGGTTCCCCCTTGCGCCATCGCGCCGAAGCTTCCCTGCGTACAGCTTCGGCTACCCCCGACCTTCGTCTGGCTCAGCCTTCGTCCTGGTCGTGCTCCATATCCATAATTCTGAATCCGAAAATACCTGTTCATATAATTCACTTGGAAAACATTGTCAAATCATGTTTTTGAGGACCTTCGGAGGACGAAGGCCCCCAACAGTTCCCTTGGTTCATTCTGTTTGTGTCTGTGTGCTGCAACTGTAGGGTGTCAGTTCCTTCCCGTGACTGATGCAATTCATCTTATCTACAGAGATAGACATGTGAATTGGTCTCTTAAGAAGGTGAGTTCTTTTGACAGATGGAAAATCTAGCATCATTCTGCCCTTTTTTTACACATAAGAGGTTTATGAGCAAATCATCACCATATACGAAATTATCTATTCTTTCGTTATTTTCTGGTCGGTAGGGAGGTAAAGGAAGTGGTCAGGATGACTGTCTCTCACTGAATTCCATATGGTGGTAACTAGCAACGTAATGTATGCCAACAACAGAAAAAATGCCTTTGAATCATACCACTGATACCTCTCACCACACTCTGTACAGCCAAGGGTTTTGCTTGACCCAACGTCCCCATTTTTGGCAAAGAACACTACTGGAACAAAATCATATTCAGGCAAAAATATTTACGGTGCCTTAGGAGTCAGAATAGTGTGTCCTACTTACCATTACAATTTACATGCATGTTTAAGTAAAAAGTCTACCTTCACGTCGTCACTATTGGCTGTAGGTCGTTCCACTATCATGTACTCATAGTTTGGCTGTCGAAACTTCTTTTTTTGCTTGTTATCTTTAGGCACTATGTTCGGGGAGCCTATTATATGCAAAAACATTCCAAGACTTGTTCTAGGTATTTAACAATATGTGAAACTACTCTGCATTTTGATGTGTAATAATATTTTCCCTCTAAATTGAAATGCTTGTGAAATTAGGATGGACTAAGGCCATCTGCATTGGAAGGCATGTTATTTTGGTTGGCTAAAATCATACTAGAAAATAGTGTTGCTTTGGTGTGTAAGTATGAAACTATATTATTGCTATATGGATGTGCATTTTACTACTAAATTACGGTAACAAGTGATGGTTGCATGGTGCAACAAGAACTTGAAGAACTGGACCAAGACAAGTGCAGGATAGTATACGAGTTTATTCTATGGGCCAATGGTGATCATGATTAGGCATCAGTGCTGCAAACCTGTCTTCTCTCTACCCACCTTTGCTCTTCATGTTCTTTGCTTCAGTTCAGCCTAGGAGCTTGATTCTCACTTTTTACATGTTTTGCTTGCCTCATATTATTAAATGTTTTTGCATGCTTAAATTTCAAATCATGATGCGGTATTTTCTCTCGAGAGATCTACACCCTTCTTTCTTGTGTGTATTCTACATATTGTTATCATTATGTCAGGCCCTGGAGCAACTTTATTATGTTCTCATTGTGTTCTCATTATGTCTTGCTTCCCTTCATCTAATTAGCTGACAATAGTGCTTGGCCAGGCACCAGCATCACACAGCTAGATAGAATGATAATCTACTAGGTAAACTATGTTTCCTACTCTTTATCTGAAACACATGAATATAATGCCTTTATTAGCTGAAATATGTTGTCGCGATAGGACGCCCGTAAGGGCGCCTCATGTTCTAGTGTGATAGATGATAAGGGAAAAATAATCCAAATAATATTAATTATTGGATTTAAGTAATTAAGAGAAATATGGTTTATTCAGCGATGTGAACGGTTTTGAGGATGTGTTATGTGGGTACAATTCATTTGATGGATTTAGGGGAGGTTATGAGTGTGGGTGTGATCTTGTTGGATGAGTTTTACAATTGAAACTGATAGTTTGTATAGTATAGATATAAATATAGACGGATAGTATGATACGTAGGGTTGCCACTTATACGCAGACATGTACTCTTTTTTCTTTGAAGGCAATCAGACAAAACCTAATAAATTTGGACAGTCTTATTTGCTTTCACAAAGAACAAAGAGCAACGCGCAAAAGTTAGGCTATTCCCATCGTCGCAACATATTAAAAGGTACTTTGGGTCTGTTTGGTTCAGCTTTTTTCTGACCAGCTTTTCTGAAAATCTCGCTGTGGGGAGAATCTGGCTGTGAGGAGAATATGAGTATCATTACGATTACGTGTGGAGGAAGATAAAGTTTTTCATAGGGCTCAGGATCTAGAAAGTGACGGATTCCTACTATTACAACGACTTAACCGATTATGTGTTAATGTTGATTTTGGATGGTTTTTGCCGCAACGGATTTTATAGAAGCTGGCTGAAAAGCTCAGCGTTTGGCGATTCGCAGCAGCTTTTGGTGGCCAGAAGATGCCAGAAGCCGAAACAAACAGGGCCATCTTACCATAGGTCTGCCCGTTAGACTCTTTTAGGAATATCTTAGTACATATTTCATTTTTCGTTAAATAGGATGATATATCAGCATTATTGATAAGATAAGGAGACAAAAAATATTGAAGAGATAAATTAGTTTCATTCAAATGAAACTAGTTTCTTCAAAGGTAAGGAATTCTATTAAGGGTCTGCTTGGTTGACTACGAAAAATTAGCATACAAAAGATTTGCTACAAATTTGGCTGCTAATTGTAAGTGGTTGATAAATTTTGGCTACCAAATTAAATTTTTAGCTTGCCTAAGTTTTAGTGACCAAATTTTGGCCACCAAAATACAACAAGACTAAACTAAACCCCTCCTAATAACATTCTTCACATCTAATTCATTCATTGATGACTTCCTGATTCTGATATGTTGAAACTCGATGACGCTAATGATCATCGTCGTAGCATCACCCCTCCAATCATCTAAACTGGTAGGCCCCAAATCTTACAAACACTACCTGAGCTTCTATTAATGCATCTAACGCATGAAGTATCAAACACCCTTGTCATTGAAGATGATCAAGGAACTATCAGTTGGTAGGGTTGCTAATGGCAGAAAATCCAACCCACGCTCACCCATACACAAATCTAATAACTTTGATATCCATTCCACGCCTATCCAAAAATATAAGAAGGAAATTAAACCCAACTCATCCAATAATATTATTGTCCCCAAACCAACCCGTAAGGGCTTGTTCGGTTAGCTCTCAATCCATGTGGATTGAGTGGGATTGGGTGAGTTTAAATCCCAAGCAAGTCAAATTTCTTCACAATTTTTTCCAATCCCATCCAATCCATAGGTAACGGGATTAACCGAACAAGGCCTAATTGGGTGGAAACCCATGGAAACTCTGTGGGTTCAGCTTATTGTCTCACATCAAGCTAACTGCATACACATACACTAATACACAGTGACAATTTTATAGGTAGTTTCAATGACATACAAATACATAGTCCACGACATACAAAAACAGTGACAATAATATTATACACTAATACAAAAACAAGTTTGGTCGATGAACATTTAGGTCTCGAGAGAATAACAAAAAACATATGTTAAAGATCCTTAATGAACAATTATCTTTTTTGTCAAGAAACATAAACTAACAGCTGTGGAAAGAGTCTTTGATCAAGCTCGAAGCTAGCAACAATGGAAGGGCACATCTAGATAGCATCACAAGCCCACCGAACGACGCATAAATCTCCCTGAAAGTGAAAAGAAAAGAACCATGTGTGAACGGTCCCTGGAGCGATAGTGTATTCGCTTCGTATGCAATAGCGTGCGCCAGAGGACAGGGGCTTCGTCGTCTAAGTGTGAAAGTGTCTAATTAGCATCGAGCGTCAGCAGGGGCCAGGGGAGCTCCGTCCGCGCGAGGCGAAGACTTGGGGAGAGGGGAGTGCTGGCCGCCGGGGCAGGAAGCAGGATGCGACCGCTGGTGCACGGGTGAAGACTTTGAGAGTTAGGGTTGAGTTGGGTATGTTGGGACTTGGGAATAAGTTGGGAGTCGACTTGAATACAGTCCTACGGTCCACGGATGGGTGAAGACCCATGGAAGTCCACGCCTATGCAAACCCATATACACGCATGAGTATCAACCATTTCAACCCACAATACAAAATAAATCCATCCAACCCAACCCATTCACAATTAAAACCCATCACAACCCACCAAAACAAAATCATTTCTTAAACCCAACTAAAATACCCACTTACACCCACCCCGTTTGCAGACCTACGTACTTCATACACGCATACTCTTATTTTTTAGAAAAAAGAAACTGTATGTATATGTGCTTCATTGTGAAAAGTACATCTTATTAGAAATACAATATTACGCATGGTATTGTTTAAAAAGAACGCACACATATTCGATCATCGTAGAAGTATGTTTGTATGTGGTATCAAAAAGTCAGCTGCCATCGTACTGATTACGTAAGTTCTCACGCTATGGTACAATAATTTTAAAAATTAATAGTACAACTGTACAAGGACCACAGAAAAGTAAGGTATTTGGGTCCGCCAGCCGCTGACTATTTCATGTTTAAATTCGTAAAATTTCATTTAAATTCGGTAGCCGAAGTAAACTATTGGTAAAGTGTGAAACTGATTTCGGTAGAGAATTCTAATTACTGATTCCGTTTCTGAACAATACTGTTACCGACGTATCTGATCGAAAAAATTCGAAAATGAATTCCGAAATTTCAAAAAAAATCCCAAATCGTTTTTCATCCTACGTATGCCCAAAATCTGGATATTCTCGCCCCTCTCCATAGTCGGACCGTATGCGCGTTCTACTAGAACAGATGCCTTATTTTCCCATCCACATCCTTAACAGGCTATCCAACTTCCACAATCCACATCCTCGTTTTAGCCTAGTTACCGAGCACGCTTTGCAGTGCTGCACGCATGATTCCCTGCTGCGCTGCGCCTGCCGGCAGCACGATGCATACCGCCGGTGCTGTCGCATTCGTCACCCCTGACGCCTGGGGCTGTGGCGGTCGCGCGGCGGCGAATGAGCTGGGCTGCCGTGCGGCGCCCACGCCACCACGACCACGCCACCCAAATGATAAATCTGTGCATCGTCCCGGGCTCCCGGCTCCAGACCGGCCTGGTGCGTTGACCTCGTATATTTTTGCCTTTTTGGTGCCTCTGCTTCCGCTGCTCCCGGCTCGCTCCACCCTGCCTGGTGCCTGCCGTCCACGCGACGTCCCTCGCCCTCACGTCGCCTTCAATCGCCCTCAGGCCACGTCCTCAGACTCTCCCGGCCGGCTCCGGGAGTCAGGAAAGAACAGGTGACAAGGTGACCTTGCGTACACCGTGTCTTTGCTCGGTTCCTTGAGAAGTCCTTGGGTGGTGGGTGTATGGGAACTACGGCGCTAATTAAAGGATAAACGATAATTAAAAACATCAAGGTACCAGGGACAGACCCAGCAGCTGATCATATGGTCCACGACACACCCTAAGATTACATAAAGATCGATTACATAAGAGTGATTAGCATAGTGGTGTAAGTGTCATTTCCTAAACTTGGTAGATGGTAGACAAGTTTCAAGTCTTGATGACCCCTATTTTTTGTTTGTTTTTTTTATATTTTTTCTGGCACACCCTAAGCATAGCATCTGGGTCCGCCATTGCAAGGTACACGAATATGACAGAATGATTCGTTTTATCATTTATTGTTGTCAATGATTTCAGTAATACCCTCGCCTTATGAAAAACATGAAATCAAGACAACACAACTTTAGAGGGAGAGCATTTCAGTTCTCTCTCGTTCGTGGCCCTAAATTCTATACATGCATGACATTGTTTCTCCATTTATAGTGTCGGAATACAGTTTAGTGTAAAATTATAAACATACATACAAATATCCCATACATGCGAACTACGACTCTTGCAGAGATAGGGTGTGTTTGGGATGGCTCCAGGTTCTAACTCCAGTGTGGAGCTGTAGTTTATAATATCAATTTAAATAGTTTTAAAAATATTTTTAATCTAAATAATATACAAAATGACTTATCTAAGTGTCTTCTAAAGTCTTACAGCTCTAGCTCCACGATTTTTTTGGAGCACCTAATGACCTGCTCCACCAACTCCACCAAATTTCCTGGAGCTGGAGCGATCCCAAACAGGGCCATAGTGATGTCTTCTTCCTATATTGACGTGCTGGCCAAACACTTGGATTCTTCCCACCCGCTTTTGCTTCGTGTATTGGTACGAGATTCTTCTCTGCTTCGCTCGATGCGCGTGTCAATCCCATGGGTTTAAGCTTCCTAGCTTCATCTCCGCTTCACACACGCCACTTCAGACGAAGATCAACTTCACTATCTTTTTATAGTACGTGAAACATATTTGTCTGATAATACAATGCTTTGAGGATTTTCGACAACAGAGGCCCTCCAACATCTTTATTGTATTCATTTTAATAATTTAAACAACAAATTTAGCAAAACTAAAATATACACAATATAATTGAGAGGATGATAAATACATATGTACAAAAAAATGAGAAATTATGCTATAATATAGTACATATAGAGGATGAGATACAGAGGATGTTGTTGGAGAGGAAACAGATATAGAGAAAAGAAATTTTTAGAGGACACTGTAAAAACCAAATATATATAATTGATATAAAGCACGTTGTTAGTGACAGTCTTAGGCAAAAAAAAGCTTTTCTTCCTCGTGGTCCGCTCGCATGCAAGAGGTAAGGGGGTTGGAGGCGAGACCAATGATCAATCTAGCTAGGGCAAGCACGACAAGCCATAGCAGCCCATAACGCTTAAATGATAAAAACAAGCTAAAAATGTGCACAAATGAGAGACCATAGACGTTAGCTTAAAACTTATAGTTATATCCATATAGCCAACAAAACATAAACCTTTTTTGTAATTTATACTATATAATCAAGCATAATAGTTAGTTGCATGTGTATCGTTATGGTCTCTATATATGATATACAGTTTCTTTATACAACACCATCATGAGTTGTAGTAGTTAGAGGCGAGTGCTCTCTCTCTCTACATATCACGGTTAAAATCCCAACAGCTACACCTTTTAAAATATTTCGCTGGCGTGCTGATCGTTGGCGGCGCTACGACCAGTGCTTATAGTTAGGGCTCAAGTGGGGGTTGCTTCCCTACAGTGGCACATGAGAGTGGGAGACGACAACAATGAAGTAAAAGGAGGAAGTGAAATAGAAGACGAGCAATAATGCTATCTCTATAACGAGTGATGTTAGTGAATATTTTTTTTCTTTTAACTCTACTAAATTTGGATTTAGTAGAGCACCTCTTAACATACTTGACTAATTTGATGAATCTAGAGAAATCATCATTTTGATAGATACGATTTATGGTAGATCTAAAAGTGTTATGCTAGACGAATTGAATGTAGATTTGTTTTCTAAAATCTATTTAAGCTCTACTAAATGGAGCACAAATGACGGAAGCATATTCTCTATAGTTATGTCCAGTCACTGGTACGTGGGGCTAGACTCTGCTTGGAGCTAGGGCTTCAATGAAATTTGCTTCCCTATAGTGGCACATGAGAGCGGGGGGCGGCGAAAATGAAGGAAAATGAGGAAGTGAAATAGAAGACGAACAATAATGCTATCTCTCTATAACGAGCGATGTTAGTGAATATTTTTTCTAACTCTACTAAATTTATTTTAGATTTAATAGAGTACCTCTTAACATACTCGACAAATTTAGTCTAAAGAATTGATCGTTTTGATAGATAAAGGTCTATGATAGAGCTAAAAGTGTTATGCTAGACGAATTGAATCTAAATTTGTTTTTATTTATTTATTGAAGCTCTACTAAACGGGGCATGAAGCACATCCTTTGTAGCTATGCCTGATCATTGATATACGGGTCTAGACTCGTATCGCCTCGCACGTCAGTGGCATATCTTTAGCTACGTTATCAGACATAACTACATATGATCTAATCAGAGATGGCATACCCTTACTTTATACTCGATTGTTGAATCACAATCACTACACATCTTTAATGTAAGAGTTCCTTTGTCTCCTCCCATGTGCTGCTCAACGAGCGTCGCCCTCCCCACACGAAAAATGCGAAATCAAAAAAAAATCCAACCCATATGCATCTCGTGTTCATTTGTGTTGTACAAAAGATAGATATTATAAATATAGAAAATTATAACAATAGACGGGCAACTAGTAGTGTCTAAGAGGAAAACAAACGAGAATCACAATAGCGTTATCTTCTCGGCAAGAGGTTCATGTGACCTCCCATACGTCTTCAACTATGCCCTTTATTGACCGACATATTTAGAGATAGCAATGCATAAATACTCATCAAATATTACTATCCTATATCCATATACACGACAAAAAAAATAATTCCGTCGGATCATCCATATACATTAGTAGGTATAGATTTACACCATACTCATACACATACGCATGTGGGTATGGGTCACCCGTCGGATTACATATACCCACAAAGATTAAACATATATCAAAATGATATATTATACAAATATTAAGTATATCCATCTAAATACCATTATAAAATTTCTAACATCATTTCACCAGCCATTCAACAACACTAAAGATAATTGAATAAAGTAGCAACAATAGAATAGTACTACATGACATATTACATAGTCATCAAATAGTCGTTAAGCCTTTTATAACACTATAGCCCAAAAACGTTGTTAAACAGTACAAAAGATGGATGACTGAAGCCCAAGTGCATACCTTTAGGCTAAATTTATACTGAGTACTTTGTACCTATGGGTTAACGAGTATGGGTGAGGCCAGAACGTTCTAATATTCGCTTTCCATTGGGTAAAGATTTTTGTCTAATAAAATACTTATAGATAAAATATTTAGTTGATATATATACTCTAATGAAGTAAATAACCGTTTTTCTATTAGGTAAAGATTTTTGTCTAATAAAAAACCTATAGATAAAATATTTAGTCGATATATATACTCTAATAGAGTAAATAATCATATCGGATCGTGGGTAACTATTGCCATGCGCCGTGCCGCTCCAGCGAGATGTGCAGAGGTTATCTTTGAGGACTACAGCTAGGGGTGGGCACATTTTTACCATAAACCAAAAACCGATCCGAACCGTACCGAACCGAACCGAAATTTCGGTTTTTTTGGTAGTTCGGTTCGGTTTCGGTTTTTGTATCTAAGAAGTTCGGTTTTCGGTATCGTAATCGGTTTTCACCGTATACCGAACCGAAAAAACCGAATACCAAACTTTATCAATTCTCAAATTTGACTATTCGATTATGTGAACTAATTGTGTGATACAATTAAATTGTTATTAACTTATTTGTATGTGATGTATGATGTATATCTAAATATTTGTACCTATATAATTTTTACTTTTTAAAATTATGTGTAATCTATCATGTAAACTTGTTGTATGTATGTCTTGATTATAAGTTTGGTATTCGGTTTTTACCGAAAAACCGAAGTAAAAAAACCGAAACCGAACTTCTCGGTTTTTCATTTTCTAGAAAACCGATCGGTTTCTAATGTTTGAAAAACCGAAGTTTTTTAAAACCGAAAAACCGAACCGAAGTTTAGAAAAAAACCGAATGCCCAACCCTAACTACAGCAATCGAATACGTACGTGTCGGCGTTTCGAGACCGGGGGGTCCCTAAGCCGACGAGTGAGTGTGCTGCGTGCCCCAGCCCAGATGGGTCGAGCGCGTGGGCGAGCGCGAAGAGGGAGAGGCGAGGTGGCCGGAGACGGGCGTGAGAGAGGTGGAAGTCCCGCGGCCTTCGTGTTCGTTCCGCGGCCTTCGTGTTCGTCCCGCGCCCAGGTCGGGTGCGCTTGCAGTAGGGGGGTTACAAGCGTCCACGCGGGTGAGGGAAGTGAGCGGCCCCAAGAGAGCGCCTGTCCCGTCCTCGGTCCCGCGCGGCCAACCTTCTCTGAGAAGGCCCTGGTCCTTCCTTTTATAGGCGTAAGGAGAGGATCCAGGTGTACAATGGGGGTGTAGCAGAGTGCTACGTGTCTAGCGGAGGGAGAGCTAGTGCTCTAAGTACATGCCAATGTGGCAGCCGGAGAGATCTTGGCACCCTGCTGGTGTGATGTCGTGGCTGTCGGAGGAGCAACAGAGCTTGGCGGAAGGACAGCTGTCGGAGCGGTCGAGTCCTTGCTGACGTCCACCTGCTTCCGTAAGAGAGCTGAGAGCCGCCGCCGTCATAGAGCTTGGGAGGCGCCATCATTGCCTATCTGGTGGAGCTGGTCAGATGGGACACCGGTCTTGTTCTCTGCGGCCCGAGTCGGCTCGGGGTAGAGTGGTGATGGCGCTCCCTGTTGACGTGGCGGGCCCGCGCCCGAGACCGGGCGACGTGGGGGCTCCTCCGAAGATGGGGTCGAATCTGTCTTCCGTTGCCGAGGCCGAGTCCGAGCCCGAGCCCCTGGGTCGGGCGAGGCGGAAGTCGTTCGGCAGAGGTCAGGACGGAGTCCGAGCCCTGGGGTCGGGCGAGGCGGAGTTCGTCGTCTTCCGGGGCCGAGCCCGAGTCCGAGCCCTAGGGTCGGGCGGAGCGGAGTTCGCCGTCTTCCGGGTCTTAGCCCGAGTCCGAGCCCTGGGGTCGGGCGGAGCGGAGTTCGCCGTCTTTCGGGTCTTAGCCCGAGTCCGAGCCCTGGGGTCGGGCGGAGCGGAGTTCGCCGTCTTCGGGGTCTTAGCCCGAGTCCGAGCCCTGGGGTCGGGCGGAGCGGAGTTCGCCGTCTTCGGGGTCTTAGCCCGAGTCCGAGCCCTAGGGTCGGGCGGAGCGGAGTTCGCTGTCTTCCGGGTCTTCGCCCGAGTCCGAGCCCTGGGGTCGGGCGGAGCGGAGTTCGCCGTCTTCCGGGTCTTAGCCCGAGTCCGAGCCCTGGGGTCGGACGGAGCGGAGTTCGCCGTCTTCCGGGTCTTAGCCCGAGTCCGAGCCCTGGGGTCGGGCGGAGTGGAGTTCCCTATGGCACCCCTGGCGACGCCTGACTGCCTGTCAGACTCACTCTGTCGAGTGGCACCGCAGTCGGAGTGGCGCAGGCGGCGCTGTCCTTCTGTCAGACCGGTCAGTGGAGCAGCGGAGTGACGGCGGTCACTTCGGCTCTGCCGGGGGGCGTGCGTCAGGATAGAGGTGTCAGGCCACCTTTGCGTTAAATGCCCCTGCAACTCGGTCAGTCGGTGCGGCGATTTAGTCAGGGTTGCTTCTTAGCGAAGCCAAGGCCTCGGGCGAGCCGGAGATGTGTCCGCCGTTAAAAGGGGGGCCTCGGGCGAGACGGAAGTCCCTCGAGGTCGGCTGCCCGAGTCCGAGGCTAGGCTCGGGTGAAGCGTGATCGAGTCACTCGTATGGACTGATCCCTGACTTAATCGCACCCATCAGGCCTCTGCAGCTTTATGCTGATGGGGGTTACCAGCTGAGAATTAGGCGTCTTGAGGGTACCCCTAATTATGGTCCACGACAGTAGCCCCTGAGCCTCGAAGGGAGTGTTAGCACTCGCTTGGAGGCTTTCGTCGCACTTTTTTGCAAGGGGACCAGCCTTCCTCGGTTGCATTTCATTCCGGTGGGTGCGCGCGAGCGCACCCGCCGGGTGTAGCCCCCGAGGCCTCGGAGGAGTGGTTTCACTCCTTCGAGGTCTTAATGCCTTGCGTAACGCTTCGGCTGGTCTGGTCGTTCCCTCATGCGAACTGGCTGTAGCCCGGGTGCACGGTCGGGGCCCAAGTTCCCGGGCTGGTATGTTGACGCTGTCAACGGTTCGGCCGGAGCCGGGTTTGCGAGAGTAGCCCCCGAGCCTCCGCACAGGGCGAGAGGACGATCAGGGACAGACTCGACTTTTTGCATACGCCCCTACGTCGCCTTTCCGCAAGGAGGAGGGGGGAGTGCGCCATGTTACCATCGATGGGCACCGAACATGGTGTCTCCGGTGAGCTGCAAGCGGGTAATCCGAGTGGTCGTCCGTGCCCCGTTCGTTGGGGGTCGGCTAGGGGCCCAGAGGCACGCCCAAAAGTACCTGCGGGTGATCTGCCGGACCCGGTCCCCTGGCGACGGGGTCCTAGGGCTCGATGCCTCCCTCCGATGGGATTCCGTTACAAGATCGCTCCCGCTGGTCTCGGAAATGTCCTAGGGTACCTCGGGAGCGCCAGAGCTCCGGTTGGATCGGAGCCGTCGGCAGCTGGGTGTCGACCCATTCGGCCACGAAGTCCGCCAACACCTGGGACTTGATGGCCTTCCGAGGGGCGAACGAGATTGTTTCGCCCATGATTTCCACCGCCCACTTCGCGATCCTGCCCGAAGCCTCTCGGCACTGGATGATCTCCCCCAGGGGGAAGGATGACACCACAGTTACCGGATGAGACTCGAAGTAGTGTCGTAACTTCCGCCTTGTCAGGATCACAGCATACAACAGCTTCTGAACTTGCGGGTAGCGGATCTTGGTCTCGGACAGTACTTCGCTGACGAAGTAGACTGGCCTCTGAACGGGCAATGCATGCCCTTCTTCTTGCCTCTCGACTACAATCGCGGCGCTAACCACCTGAGTGGTAGCGGCGACGTAGACCAAGAGGGCTTCTCCATCAGCTGGGGGCACCAAGACAGGCGCCTTTGTAAGGAGCGCCTTCAGGTTCCCGAGGGCTTCCTCGGCCTCAGGGGTCCAAGTGAAACACTCGGCCTTCCTTAAGAGGCGGTACAGAGGCAGACCTCTTTCGCCGAGGCGTGAGATGAAGCGGCTCAGGGCCGCAAGACATCCCATGACCCTCTGTATGCCTTTTAAGTCCTTGATGGGTCCCATGCTGGTGATGTAACGCCCCGAATTTTTTGCAGTTGAATTTTTTCTTTTCTTTACTCGCCAAAATTCGGGCGTTACCTTTTCTTTTTCTTTTTCCCTTCACTAAACCTTGACCTTTTCCAAAAGTTCTAGCGGGATTCGGTTTGGATTTCCCGTGTAAGAAAAACCCTAAATACTTTATGTTGTTTGATGCACCATGCCGAACCTTGCATTTCTTTTGATTGCTTTGAAAGTGCAAATGCATTCATGTAGGAAGATCGGATTTCGAAAATGAGGAGAAGATCTTTTCTTTCTTTTTCTCTCTCTTTCTCTCTCCTCTTTTTCTCTCTCTCCCGCGCCGTGGGCCGACCCCGGCCGGCCCAGCCGCCCCTGGCGCCCCCCCCTTGGGCCCAATTGGCCCATGCCCCCCCCCCCCACCTCCCCTTTTTCCCCAAACCCTCTCCCTCTCCCTCTCATTTTCTCTCATTCTCTCCCTAGCGCCGCCCCTACCCCTGCCCTAAGCCGCCGCCGCCCCCTGCCCTGTCGCCGATCGGCCGCCCCGCTCGGCCGCCCCGCCCCGTCCCCGTCCCCGTCGCCGGTGAGGCCCCTCCCCCTCTCCTCCCTCCCCCCTCCCCTTTCCCCTCGCCGCTCGGCGCCATGGCCGCCGCCATGGCCGGCTCGCCCTGGCCGCCCGCCCGGCCGCGCCCTGGCGCGCCCCGCCTGGCCGCCCTGGTCGCGCGCCCGCCTGGCCCCTGGCCCCCGGCCGGCCTTGGCCGCGCCCCCGGCCACCCCAACCCCCCCGCTGGCCGCCCTCGGCCGCCCGCCTGGCCGCCCTGGTCGCGCGCTCGCCTGGCCGCTTGGCCGGCTCGGCCGCCTGGCCACCCCGACCCCCCCCACGCGCTCGCCTGGCCGCCGGTTCAACCGGGCCGGCTCAGCCGCCCCGGCCGCCCAGCTCGGCCGCCCTGCCTAGGGCCGGTTCAACCGCCCCTAGGGCCGGTTCAACCGCCCCCCCTCTGTTTTTTTATTTTTTTTTATTTTTTTTATTTACTTTCTGTGATCATAGCTATTTTATTTTAGGTAGGCTAATCATTGTTAATGTTATTGAAATATGAAGCTTAATTTAAAATTCCGTTATGCTAATTGATTTATGTAGTTAATTGTTTATCTCGTGCGATGTTGAACAACTTAAAATGATTAGGTTCTCACTAGTGCATATAACGGAATTCTTTTGTTAAGAACCAATTGTAATTGATCGTTAGTGCATAAGATTTAACCCCCTGCGAGACCCTTTCCCGTTTCTTTCTAACCATAACAAATGCAATGTCAAATGTCATACTTGATGCATATTCGCTTTATTTGTTTCCTTGTATGGTGTACTGTTCTTTTGTATTAAATATGTGGATGTATGTATGTTTGCGCTCGCATAGAGAACGATCCGGTCGAAGAGCCCGAGGAATTCGCAGGAGAAGCCCCTGAGCAGCAGTCGGTTGGTGGAGGCAAGTGTCCTTTGACCTATCTCTGTCCTATTCATTATTTAATTCACCTCCCGCATTACACCTTTATACCTAAGGATTGACTAGCTTTTGTTATCCCTGTCCTTGTTTACCTATTTGGGTTGGATTATTACTGTTTAGCTTTATGCTATTGCTCAACTCTAATCAATGAACATGATGAGATTATCTATGATACGCTGTTTTCCCGTTCTTATTTATGATGTGGTACTTGTGGTATTCAAGGGGGCTCGAGCGGTTTCTCGAGTGCCTCTCCGTAAGGACCTGTTCTATGGATGACCGCCCGGGAAAACAGTGCAACCATGAGGGTGGAATGGGGTGCCCTTAGCTGAATAATTAGAGGATCCGGGATGTAGTTCACTTAGCCGTCGTGCCGTCAATGGGGCTCGGTGTATGCGGCTCGCTCTGCCAAGTTTGGGTTCGCCCCTTGGGGAGGAGTGCGGTGCATTTAGGAAACCTAACGGGTGGCTACAGCCCCGGGGAATCTTTGTAAAGGCTACATAGTGAAACCCTGCCTATTCACCTTGGTAGTGTTTAAGGGTTTGATCGGCCCGAGGCAAGAGGGAATCACGGCTTGTGGGTAAAGTGCACAACCTCTGCAGAGTGTTATGAAACTGATATATCAGCCGTGCTCGCGGTTATGAGCGGCCAAGGGAGCTCCAGTGATTAGTGGTACTTGATAAGAGACCTTTTGGTTTACAGGTGGCAATAAGATTGATGGTTTTGGTTATGACTATGGTGCTGGTAAGTGGTATTCTTTCCGTTTGGAAAGGGTACATCGGGTTAATAACTTGGGTTAACGCTAAAACTTGGCTTTCTACTAGTAAATAATAATCTGACCAACTAAAAGCAACTTCTTGACTTATCCCCACATAAAGCTAGTCCACTACAGCCAAACAGGATACTTGCTGAGTATGTTGATGTGTACTCACCCTTGCTCTACACACCAAACCCCCCCCCCAGGTTGTCAGCATTGCAACCACTGCTCGGGCGAAGATGAAGCTGTGGAAGGAGACTTCCAGGAGTTCCAAGACTACGACGAGTTCTAGGTGTGGGTTAGCGGCAACCCCCAGTCGGCTGCCTGTGAAGGCCGCGTTATCTACGTTTCTTTTCCGCACTTTGATTTATTGTAAGAACTATATGGACGTCTCAGACGTATGATGTAATCGACTATTATCCCTTTTAATACTATTTTGAGCACTGTGTGATGATGTCCATATTATGTAACTGCTGTGTACGTGAATAACTGATCCTGGCACGTACATGGTTCGCATTCGGTTTGCCTTCTAAAACCGGGTGTGACATAAGTGGTATCAAAGCCAGGCTGACTGTAGGACCGCTAACCTAGAGTAGAATGGTCGTTCTAAGGACTATAGACCTCTGTCTTTTCCTTGACTTTGATATCCCTTCAAAAGTTGGTCATACCGACCAAACCTATGTTCTACTATATATTATACCTTGCTGAAAATCATGTTTTATTCTAATCCTTCATCTATTTATGATTCATTACTTGCTGGTCATATTAATTCTGTTCTCACCCTTTTGCTTGCGATGTCTTTTGTAGATGGCTCGACTTAGACACACTGCACGAAAGTCAGTCATCCCCTTCTTACCCTCCCGCCTTGCTGAGCGTCCGCTTCGCCGTCCCGTGGCCGGACAGTCCAGCCACTTGGAGAGACTACACCACCGCCTGCGTGAGGAGCAGGAGCGTCGACGACAGGAGCAGTAGAGCTCTTCCTTCTCGCTCCACCAGGAGATAGAGTCTGTGAGGAGCTGCTCCCCTGTGCTTCCTCTGGAGCCGCCCCCTGCACCACCACTGGGCGCCCCAGCTTCTGGAGCAGCTGCTGGAGGAGACCCAGACGACGGAGATGGCGATGACAGCTCGAGCCACGACACCGACTTCTCTGCTAACCCTGAGCCGGAAGGATGGGTTGCTCGACCCATCACTCGCGACGCTGCTCGCGGGTGTCACTTCCACGATGCGCTCGACACCCTGCTACGTCGGGCATTTGACCGGCATACTTGGTCCGTCGAGTATCGCTGTGTGGTCTACCAGCATAGTCGCGGGGTCTACCCGGACCGCTGGGAGGCAACTTGCTTGGTGCGCTGCCCGGAGGACAGTCTCCAGGGTGCGGAGGCCTGTTCAGAGCACTATTCTATCTCTGAACGGGACTCAGCTGAGGCAGCCATGCAAGATGCTGCACGGCGTGCGCTTTCGCACTACTGCTCGGTTTTCGGTGGGGCAGCTGATGGTCTTGACCTGAAGTATTACCCCCGCCGTCCATCTGGCAGCACAGGAGGCGTGATTGTTTCACCTGTCGGTGAGGGCAATCCTAGGTTGAGCTGCACAGTCAACCTAGCCGCCGTGCTAAACACGGAGCTGGACCATGCATTAGATGAGCTGAGTAGGGCTCGTGCTGAGATCGCCCAGTTGCGGGCTGAGCGCGCGGAACATCGTTATTTGGATGGTGGTTCCCCCGCTCCCGTCGGGACTCAGCACCCGTACCGCTCACCTCAGCGTGGACACCAGTCTTATGGCAATCCCGACTGTAAGACCAAGATAACTCTAGAACCATAGATCGTTAGAGTTGGATCCTGTAATTAATACGAAATATATATACATAGAAGCTTCAGTCTTAGCGTTAGTCTCAGTCTTAGTTAGTCTTAGTTAGACAGGGTAGTTTGCTATATCATGTGCATTTATGTTTGTCATGATGAACTATGATTGGTTTGGATCTTTGTAATGATTGTCACCAGAGTGTGGGTATCCCCTGCATTTTGGTTTACCTATTATGTTAATAAAGTTAGTTATATAGTTGGGAAACCCATTATTCTCCTTTCCTCTTTATCTGAGAAGCTGTGTGGTCTGTGTTGGAGATCAGTGAAGATGCTCACCTGCTCAGTGCTGTTGAAGAATTCTATTCTCTTTTCTTATGCTGCAAGATCTGCCAGATCAGTTCTGATGTGTGGTTGCATTCTGCAGATGTCAGAGAACAGGCGCAGAGGAGGAAGGCGTGCTCAGCAGGAGCAAGCCGGTCAACAGGAGGAGGTGCCCCAGCAGCAGCAGCTGCCGCCCCCACCCCCGATGTCCATCGAGCAGATGTTTCTGATGCAGACTCAGGCAGTTCAAGCCATCGGTCAGACTTTGGCCGCCATTCAACAGCAGCAGCAGCAGCAGCAGCAAGCACCACCTCAGCCTCAGATGCCTCAGATGCCCAGAGACAAGCGTGCTGAATTCATGAGAGGTCATCCACCAACGTTCGCTCACTCTTCTGACCCCATGGATGCTGAAGATTGGCTGCGCACTGTGGAGCGGGAGTTGCATACCGCTCAGTGCGATGACAGGGAGAAAGTTCTGTATGGTCCCCGTCTGTTGAGAGGAGCAGCCCAGTCATGGTGGGAGTCTTACCTCGCCACCCATGCCAACCCCGACACCATCACCTGGAAAGAATTCAGGGGTAGCTTTCGTCAGTACCATGTTCCTGCAGGTCTGATGACAGTGAAGAAGGAAGAGTTCCTGGCCCTCAAGCAAGGGTCATCATCTGTCAGTGAGTATCGAGACAGGTTTCTGCAATTGTCTCGTTATGCTCCTGAAGATGTCAACACTGACGCCAAGCGACAATACCGTTTTCTGAGAGGCTTGGTTGACCCTCTGCAGTATCAGCTGATGAACCACACCTTCCCGACATTCCAGCACCTGATTGATAGAGCGATCATGACGGAGAGAAAGCGCAAGGAGATGGAAGATCGTAAGCGCAAGATCAGTGGACCGCAGTCTGGAAGTAGCAGTCGTCCCCGTTTCTCAGGCAATCAACCCCAGCAGTTCAGGCAGAACCAGCGTCCACCTCAGCAGCATCAGCAGTTTCAAAGGCAGTACCCTCAGAATCAGTACCAGAACCGTCAGAGCAATCAGTCAGGAGGTCAGTTTCAGAAGCAGAATCAGCAAGCACCTCGTCTTCCTGCCCCAGCAAATCAGCAGAACAGTCAGGCAGCACCAGCTCAGGTTGGAAACAGGGCGTGTTTCCACTGTGGAGAGCAAGGCCACTGGGTGATGCAATGTCCGAAGAAGGCAGCCCAGCAGCAGTCAGGCCCCAATGCCCCAGCAAAGCAGAATGTGCCTCAGCCTGGAGCAGGCAATCGCCCTCAACAGCGCTATAATCATGGAAGATTGAATCACTTGGAGGCTGAAGCAGTTCAGGAGACCCCCGGCATGATAGTAGGTATGTTCCCAGTCGACTCCCATATTGCAGAAGTGTTATTTGATACTGGAGCAACGCATTCTTTCATTACTGCATCATGGGTAGAAGCACATAATCTTCCAATTACTACCATGTCAACCCCCATTCAAATTGACTCAGCCGGTGGTAGAATTCGAGCCGATAGCATTTGTTTAAATATAAGTGTGAAAATAAGGGGGATAGCATTTCCCGCCAACCTTATAGTAATGGGTACTCAGGGAATAGATGTCATCCTAGGGATGAATTGGCTAGATAAGTATCAGGCAGTTATCAGTTGTGATAAAAGGACAATCAAGTTGGTATCCCCACTAGGAGAGGAAGTGGTGACCGAGTTAGTCCCACCTGAGCCGAAGAAAGGAAGTTGTTATCAGATGGCTGTTGATAGCAGTGAAGCAGACCCGATCGAGAGTATCAAGGTTGTTTCCGAATTTCCAGATGTGTTTCCAAAGGACTTACCAGGTATGCCACCAGAGCGGAAAGTTGAGTTTGCTATAGAGCTTCTTCCTGGAACCGCCCCTATCTTTAAGAGAGCTTACATAATATCTGGACCAGAGTTGGATGAACTTAAGAAGCAGATTGATGAGCTGTCAGAGAAAGGTTACATTCGGACAAGCACCTCGCCTTGGGCCGCCCCTGTCCTATTTGTGGAGAAGAAAGATGGCACCAAAAGGATGTGTATTGATTACCGAGCTTTGAATGAGGTCACGATCAAGAACAAGTATCCCTTGCCCAGAATAGAAGATCTGTTCGACCAGTTGAGAGGAGCCAGGGTGTTCTCCAAGATTGATCTGAGGTCAGGTTATCATCAGCTCAGGATCCGACCTTCGGACATTCCGAAGACGGCATTCATTTCCAAGTATGGGTTGTATGAGTTCATGGTGATGTCATTTGGTTTGACCAATGCGCCAGCATTCTTCATGAACTTGATGAATAGTGTATTCATGGATTACCTTGATAAGTTTGTGGTGGTATTCATTGATGATATTCTAGTTTACTCTCATAGCGAAGAAGAGCATGCAGATCATTTGAGGATGGTGTTGCAGAGATTGCGAGAGCACCAGTTGTATGCAAAGTTGAGCAAATGTGAGTTCTGGATCAGTGAAGTCCTGTTCTTGGGTCACATAATCAACAAGGAAGGATTGGCTGTTGATCCGAAGAAAGTGGCAGACATTTTGAACTGGAAAGCGCCAACAGATGCTAGAGGAATCAAGAGTTTCATTGGAATGGCCGGATATTATCGGCGATTCATTGAAGGGTTTTCGAAGATTGCGAAACCAATGACAGCATTGCTAGGCAACAAAGTTGAGTTCAAGTGGACCCAGAAATGTCAAGAGGCCTTTGAAGCGCTGAAAGAGAAGTTGACTACAGCGCCTGTCCTAGTCTTGCCTGATGTGCACAAGCCCTTTTCGGTGTATTGCGATGCTTGCTACACAGGTTTGGGATGTGTGTTGATGCAAGAGGGAAGAGTTGTGGCTTACTCGTCCCGACAGCTGAAGGTTCATGAGAAGAATTACCCAATCCATGATCTAGAGTTGGCAGCAGTGGTTCACGCACTGAAGACATGGAGGCACTATTTGTATGGACAGAAGTGCGATGTTTACACAGACCACAAGAGTCTGAAGTACATATTCACTCAGTCAGAGTTGAATATGAGGCAGCGAAGATGGTTAGAGTTGATCAAAGACTATGAGTTGGAGATTCATTACCATCCAGGCAAGGCAAACGTAGTGGCAGATGCTTTGAGCAGAAAGAGTCAAGTCAATCTGATGGTCGCTCGTCCGATGCCTTATGAGTTGGCCAAAGAGTTTGACAGGTTGAGTCTCGGATTTCTGAACAATTCGCGAGGAGTCACAGTTGAGTTGGAACCTACCTTGGAGCGCGAAATCAAAGAAGCGCAGAAGAATGATGAGAAAATCAGTGAGATCCGGCGACTGATTCTAGAAGGCAAAGGCAAAGATTTTCGAGAGGATGCAGAAGACGTGATATGGTTCAAAGACCGCTTGTGTGTTCCCAATGTCCAGTCTATTCGGGAGTTGATTCTTAAGGAAGCTCATGAGACAGCTTATTCGATTCACCCTGGTAGTGAGAAGATGTATCAGGATCTGAAGAAGAAATTCTGGTGGTACGGAATGAAGAGGGAAATCGCAGAGCATGTGGCTAAGTGCGATAGTTGCCGAAGAATTAAGGCAGAACACCAGAGACCTGCTGGATTGTTGCAACCGTTGCAGATCCCTCAGTGGAAATGGGATGAAATTGGTATGGATTTCATAGTCGGATTGCCTCGCACTCGAGCCGGCTACGATTCTATTTGGGTAGTGGTGGACCGTTTGACCAAGTCAGCCCACTTCATACCTGTCAAGACCAGCTACAACAGTGCAGTATTGGCAGAATTGTATATGTCTCGGATCGTTTGTCTTCATGGTGTGCCAAAGAAGATAGTGTCAAATAGAGGAACGCAGTTCACCTCTCATTTCTGGCAGCAGTTGCATGAAGCCTTGGGCACGCATCTGAATTTCAGTTCAGCTTATCATCCGCAGACAGATGGCCAGACCGAAAGGACCAATCAAATTCTCGAAGACATGTTGAGAGCCTGTGCGTTGCAAGATCAGTCCGGATGGGATAAGCGATTGCCTTATGCAGAGTTTTCCTATAACAACAGTTATCAGGCCAGTTTGAAGATGCCACCGTTTCAAGCGCTTTATGGAAGGAGTTGCAGAACTCCGTTGCAATGGGATCAGCCTGGAGAAAAGCAAGTGTTTGGGCCAGACATTTTGCTTGAAGCCGAAGAGAACATCAAGATGGTCCGAGAGAATCTGAAGATAGCTGAGAGCACCTAGAGGGGGGGGTGAATAGGTGATCCTGTAAAACTTCAAAACTTAAGCCACAAAAACTTGTTAAGGGTTAGCACAAGTATGGCCAAGTGGCTAGAGAGGAGTCAAAACACAATAATCACAAGAAATCAATCACAGAGATGACACGGTGGTTATCCCGTGGTTCGGCCAAGTACAAAAACTTGCCTACTCCATGTTGTGGCGTCCCAACGGACGAGAGTTGCACTCAACTCCTCTCAAGTGATCCAATGATCAACTTGAATACCACGGTGTTCTTGCTTTTCTTTTCTCAATCCCGTTTGCGAGGAATCTCCACAACTTGGAGCCTCTCGCCCTTACAAAAGATGTTCACAGAGAATCACAGAGCAAGGGAGGGATTAGCAACTCACACACGACACAAAGATCACAGTGAATACGCACACACAAGACCCAGACTTGAGCTCAAAAGACTAGCACACTAGAACGGAGCTCAAATCACTAGAATGTCGAACAAGTGCGCGAGATTGATGTGTGAGTGATCAAGAGTGCTCAAGGAATGCTTGGTGTACTCCTCCATGCGCCTAGGGGTCCCTTTTATAGCCCCAAGGCAGCTAGGAGCCGTTGAGAACACATCTGGAAGGCTATCCTTGCCTTCTGTCGTCGGGCGCACCGGACAGTCCGGTGCACACCGGACACTGTCCGGTGCCCGATTTATTTCCATAAACAGCGAAGCCGACCGTTGCCGACCGTTGCAGATCGGGCGCACCGGACAGTCCGGTGCACACCGGACAGTCCGGTGCTTCCTTCCGACCGTTGGCTCGGCCACGTGTCGCGCGCCGATCGCGCGGCCGACCGTTGGCCCGGCCGACCGTTGGCTCACCGGACAGTCCGGTGCACACCGGACAGTCCGGTGAATTTTAGCCGTACGCCGTCGACAAATTCCCGAGAGCGGCCTGTTCGGCCGAGGCAGCCTGGTGCACCGGACACTGTCCGGTGCACCACCGGACACTGTCCGGTGCACCACCGGACAGTCCGGTGCCCCAGACCGAAACAGCCCCTTGGCTGTACACAGCCAAGTCTTCTCTTCTCTTCTTCTATCTGTTTCTAACACTTAGACAAATATATTAGTACACAAAACCAATGTACTAAGACTTAGAAACATACCTTTGTTGTAGATTTGCACTTTGTTCATTCATGGGCATTGGTTCACATCTAAGCACTTGTGTTGACACTTAATCACCAAAATACTTAGAAATGGCCCAAGGGCACATTTCCCTTTCAATCTCCCCCTTTTTGGTGATTTATGCCAACACAACATAAAGCAAGTGGAACAAGTGCAAAACTACTTCAAATAAAAACTAACTTTGAGTTTTATTCAATTTTGGCATATATGGATCATCCTTTGCCACCACTTGGTTTGTTTTTTGCAAATCAAACTCAAATCTCTATCTCTAAGTCAAACACACATGTTGAAGCATAAAGAGAGTCATTCCAAAGAAATTTGACCAAAGATTTCAAAAACTCCCCCTATTTCCCATAATCAACACTTCTCCCCACAAAAAGCCAACTTTTGACAAGAGACACAATAAAAGAGTTTTGCTAAAACAAAAAGCTCTATTCTACTGTTTTCAAAATCTCTCAAGTGGTAGCTGATCCATTTATCGCTTTGGCCTTTATTTTCTCCCCCTTTGGCATCAAGCACCAAAACGGGATCAATCTTGGCCCTTTAACCCCATTGCCTCACCAAAATCGTCAATTAAGAGTACAAAGGCAATAAGATCATAGAGATGAACTTGGAATAAGTTACCCTCTCATCGGAGTGCAGTGGAAGTCTTTCATGGTCCAAGTCCACCTTTTCCCTTTCAATCCTCCTTCGAGACTAAATTATCAAACTCAAGCACATGGTTAGTCTCAAAGGGTCAAGTTGTAACACATCTCCCCCTAAACATGTGCATCACTTTGCAACGGACTTGTGAGGTCCAGGGAGTGTTTGTACAACTTGAGCACCACAATAAGCAACAAAATGCAGAATGAACATGATCAAAGGCATAAACACATGTATGCTACAATTCAATCCAAGTTCCGCGAATCTAAGACATTTAGCTCACTACGCAGCCTGCAAAAGGTCTTCTCATCTAGAGGCTTGGTAAAGATATCGGCTAGCTGGTTCTCGGTGCTAACATGAAACACTTCGATATCTCCCTTTTGCTGGTGGTCTCTCAAAAAGTGATGCCGGATGTCTATGTGCTTTGTGCGGCTGTGCTCAACAGGATTCTCCGCCATGCGGATAGCACTCTCATTGTCACATAGGAGTGGGACTTTGCTCAAATTGTAGCCAAAGTCCCGGAGGGTTTGCCTCATCCAAAGTAGTTGCGCGCAACACTGACCTGCAGCAACGTACTCGGCCTCAGCGGTGGATAGGGCAACGGAGGTTTGTTTCTTAGAGTTCCATGACACCAGGGACCTTCCTAAGAATTGGCACGTCCCCGATGTACTCTTCCTATCGACCTTACATCCAGCATAGTCGGAGTCTGAGTATCCAACTAAGTCAAAGGTAGACCCCTTTGGATACCAGAGCCCGAAGCAAGGCGTAGCAACCAAATATCTAAGAATTCGCTTTACCGCCACTAAGTGACACTCCTTAGGATCGGATTGAAATCTAGCACACATGCATACGCTAAGCATAATATCCAGTCTACTAGCACATAAGTAAAGCAAAGAACCTATCATTGACCGGTATGCTTTTTGATCAACGGACTTACCTCCTTTGTTGAGGTCGGTGTGTCCGTCGGTCCCCATCGGAGTCTTTGCGGGCTTGGCGTCCTTCATCCCAAACCGCTTTAGCAGATCTTGCGTGTACTTCGTTTGGGAGATGAAGGTGCCGTCCTTGAGTTGCTTCACTTGGAACCCAAGGAAGTAGTTCAACTCGCCCATCATCGACATCTCGAATTTCTGCGTCATCACCCTGCTAAACTCTTCACAAGACTTTTGATTAGTAGAACCAAATATTATGTCATCGACATAAATTTGGCACACAAACAAATCACCATCACATGTCTTTGTAAAAAGAGTTGGATCGGCTTTCCCAACCTTGAAAGCATTAGCAAGTAGAAAGTCTCTAAGGCATTCATACCATGCTCTTGGGGCTTGCTTAAGTCCATAGAGCGCCTTAGAGAGCTTACACACATGGTCGGGGTACCGTTCATCCTCGAAGCCAGGGGGTTGCTCCACGTACACCTCCTCCTTGATTGGCCCGTTGAGGAAAGCGCTCTTCACATCCATTTGGTACAACCTGAAAGAATGGTGAGCGGCATATGCTAGCAAGATACGAATGGACTCTAGCCTAGCCACAGGAGCGAAAGTCTCCTCAAAGTCCAAACCTGCGACTTGGGCATAACCTTTTGCCACAAGTCGAGCCTTGTTCCTCGTCACCACTCCGTGCTCGTCCTGTTTGTTGCGGAATACCCACTTGGTTCCCACGACATTTTGCTTCGGACGAGGCACCAGTGTCCAAACTTCATTGCGCTTGAAGTTGTTAAGCTCCTCCTGCATGGCCAACACCCAGTCCGGATCTAGCAAGGCCTCTTCTACCCTGAAAGGCTCAATAGAAGAGACAAAGGAGTAATGCTCACAAAAATTAGCTAATCGAGATCGAGTAGTTACTCCCTTGCTAATGTCACCCAGAATTTGATCGACGGGATGATCCCTTTGAATCATCGCTCGAACTTGGGTTGGAGGTGCCGGTTGCGCTCCTTCCTCCATCACTTGATCATCTTGTGCTCCCCCTTGATCAAGCGCCTCCACTTGAGGTACCTGTTCGTCATCTTTGGTTGGGGGATGCACCATAGTTGAGGAAGAAGGTTGATCTCGTTCATCTTGTTCCTGTGGCCGTACTTCTCCAATCGCCATGGTCCGTATAGCGGCCGTCGGAACATCTTCTTCATCTACATCATCACAATCAACAACTTGCTCTCTTGGAGAGCCATTAGTCTCATCAAATACAACGTCGCTAGAGACTTCAACCAAACCCGATGATTTGTTGAAGACTCTATACGCCTTTGTATTTGAGTCATAACCTAACAAAAACCCTTCTACAGCTTTGGAAGCAAACTTAGAATTTCTACCTTTCTTCACTAGAATGTAGCACTTGCTCCCAAATACACGAAAGTAAGATACATTGGGTTTGTTACCGGTTAGTAGCTCATACGAAGTCTTCTTGAGGAGGCGATGAAGGTAGACCCTGTTGATGGCGTGGCAAGCCGTGTTCACAGCTTCCGACCAGAAACACACGGGGGTCTTGAATTCTCCAAGCATTGTCCTCGCCATATCGATTAGCGTCCTGTTCTTCCTCTCTACCACACCATTTTGCTGTGGTGTGTAGGGAGCGGAGAACTCGTGCTTGATTCCTTCCTCCTCAAGAAATTCCTCCACTTGAAGGTTCTTGAATTCGGACCCGTTGTCGCTCCTTATCTTCTTCACCTTGAGCTCAAACTCATTTTGAGCTCTCCTGAGGAAGCGCTTGAGGGTCCGTTGGGTTTCAGACTTATCCTGCAAAAAGAACACCCAAGTGAAGCGGGAAAAGTCATCAACAATAACTAGACCATACTTACTCCCTCCTATGCTCAGATAGGCGACGGGTCCGAAGAGGTCCATATGCAGCATCTCCAAGGGTCTTGATGTCGTCATCACATTTTTGGTGTGATGAGAGCCTCCCACCTGTTTCCCTGCTTGACAAGCTGCACAAGGTCTATCTTTTTCGAAATGAACATTAGTTAGACCTATCACGTGTTCTCCCTTTAGAAGCTTGTGTAGGTTCTTCATCCCCACATGTGCTAAGCGGCGATGCCACAGCCAGCCCATGCTAGTCTTAGCTATTAAACATGCATCTAGACCGGCCTCTTCTTTTGCAAAATCAACTAAATAAAGTTTGCCGTCTAATACACCCTTAAAAGCTAGTGAACCATCACTTCTTCTAAAGACAGACACATCTACATTTGTAAATAGACAGTTATACCCCATATGACATAATTGACTCACAGATAGCAGATTATATCCAAGAGACTCAACTAAAAACACATTAGATATGGAGTGCTCATTAGAAATTGCAATTTTACCTAAACCTTTTACCTTGCCTTGATTCCCATCACCGAATATAATTGAATCTTGGGAATCTTTATTCTTGACGTAGGAGGTGAACATCTTCTTCTCCCCCGTCATATGGTTTGTGCATCCGCTGTCGATAATCCAGCTTGAACCCCCGGATGCATAAACCTGCAAGGCAAATTTAGGCTTGGGACTTAGGTACCCAACTCTTGTTGGGTCCTACAAGGTTAGTCACAATTTCCTTAGGGACCCAAATGCAAGTTTTATCACCTTTGCATTTTGCCCCTAACTTCCTAGCAATTACTTTTCTATCCTTTCTACAAATTGCAAATGAAGCATTCAAAGCACAATAAATTGTAGAAGGTTCATTTGCTATTTTCCTAGGAGCATGAATAACATTCCTTCTAGGCACATGATGAATAGCATTTCTTTTAGGAACAACATTTCTCCTAGTAACATTTCTATCATACACATAAGAGGAACTAGGAGCAAACATGGCATGAGAATCATAAACATATGAATCAAAAGCATCATGACTTACATTTCTAGTTTGTCTTCTATCATGATACAAAAATGCATGGTTCCTTTTAGCACTAGTAGCCATAGGGGCCTTCCCTTTCTCCTTGGCGGGAATGGGATCCTTATGGCTTGTTAAGTTCTTGGCTTCCCTCTTGAAGCCAAGCCCATCCTTAATTGAGGGATGTCTTCCTATTGTGTAGGCATCCCTTGCAAATTTTAACTTATCAAATTCACTTTTGCTAGTCTTAAGTTGGGCATTAAGACTAGCCACTTCATTATTTAACTTTGCAATAGAGGCTATGTGTTCACTACAAGCATCAATATCAAATTCTTTACATCTATTGCAAATAGCAACATTTTCTACACAAGTTGTTGATTTACTAGCTATTTCTATCTTAACATTCAACTCATCGTTAATGCTCTTTAATTTAGAAATTGTTTCATGGCATGAAGATAATTCACAAGTAAGCATCTCATTTCTTTTAACTTCTAGAGCATGAGATTTTTGAGCTTCTAAAAATTTATCATGCTCTTCATACAATAAATCCTCTTGTTTCTCTAAGAGTTTATCCTTCTCATTCAATGCATCAATTAATTCATTAATTTTGCCAATTGTAATTCTATCTACACCTTTAAATAAACTAGAATAGTCTATTTCATCATTGTCACTAGAATCATCATCACTAGACGAAGCATAAGTAGAGTTTCGAGTACTTACTTTCTTCTCCTTAGCCATGAGACACGTGTGACGCTCGTTGGGGAAAAGGGCCGATTTGTTGAAGGCGGTGGCGGCGAGTCCCTCATTGTCGGAGTCGGAGGAGGAGCAATCCGAATCCCACTCCTTGCCTAGATGCGCCTCGCCCTTGGCTTTCTTGTAGTGCTTCTTCTTCTCCCTTTTGTTCCCCTTTTCCTGGTCACTTTCATTATCAGGACAGTTAGCAATAAAATGACCAAGCTTACCGCATTTGAAGCATGATCGCTTTCCCTTGGTCTTAGTCTTGCTCGGCTGTCCATTGCGACTCTTTAGCACCGTCTTGAATCGTTTGATGATGAGGGCCATCTCTTCATCATTAAGACCGGCCGCCTCAATTTGCGCCACCTTGCTGGGTAGCGTTTCCTTGCTTCTTGTTGCCTTGAGAGCAATGGGTTGAGGCTCATGGATTGGACCATTCAACGCGTCGTCCACGTACCTTGCCTCCTTGATCATCATTCGCCCACTCACAAATTTTCCAAGAATTTCTTCGGGCGACATCTTGATGTACCTAGGATTTTCACGAATATTGTTCACCAAGTGAGGATCAAGAACGGTAAATGACCTTAGCATTAGGCGGACGACGTCGTGATCCGTCCATCGCGTGCTTCCGTAGCTCCTTATTTTGTTGATAAGGATCTTGAGCCTGTTGTATGTTTGTGTTGGCTTCTCGCCCCTTATCATCGCAAATCGTCCGAGCTCGCCCTCCACCAACTCCATCTTGGTGAGTAAGGTGACATCATTCCCCTCATGAGAGATCTTGAGGGTGTCCCAAATCTGCTTGGCATTGTCCAAGCCGCTCACCTTGTGATACTCATCCCTGCACAGAGAGGCTAGCAACACAGTAGTAGCTTGTGCATTTTTATGGATCTGTTCATTAATAAATGAAGGGCTATCCGAGCTATCAAATTTCATTCCACTTTCTACAATCTCCCAAATGCTTGGATGGAGAGAAAATAGGTGAGTACGCATTTTGTGACTCCAAAATCCGTAGTCCTCTCCATCAAAGTGAGGAGGCTTGCCAAGTGGAATGGGGAGCAAATGAGCATTTGAGCTATGTGGAATGCGCGAATAATCAAAAGAAAAGTTTGAGTTAACCGTCTTTTGTTTGTCGTGATCGTCGTTGTCCTTTTGGGAAGAAGAGGACTCGTCGCTGTCGTAGTAGACGATCTCCTTGATGCGCCTTGTCTTCTTCTTCTTCCCATCTTTGTGCCTGTGGCCTGCGCCCGAGTCGTTGGACTTGTCATCCCTTGGCTCGTTGACGAAGGACTCCTTCTCCTTGTCGTTGATCACAATTCCCTTCCCCTTAGGATCCATCTCTTCGGGCGGTTAGTCCCTTTCTTGAAGAGAACGCCTCTGATACCAATTGAGAGCACCTAGAGGGGGGGGGGGGTGAATAGGTGATCCTATAAAACTTCAAAACTTAAGCCACAAAAACTTGTTAAGGGTTAGCACAAGTATGGCCAAGTGGCTAGAGAGGAGTCAAAACACAATAATCACAAGAAATCAATCACAGAGATGACACGGTGGTTATCCCGTGGTTCGGCCAAGTACAAAAACTTGCCTACTCCACGTTGTGGCGTCCCAACGGACGAGAGTTGCACTCAACTCCTCTCAAGTGATCCAATGATCAACTTGAATACCACGGTGTTCTTGCTTTTCTTTTCTCAATCCCGTTTGCGAGGAATCTCCACAACTTGGAGCCTCTCGCCCTTACAAAAGATGTTCACAGAGAATCACAGAGCAAGGGAGGGATTAGCAACTCACACACGACACAAAGATCACAGCGAATACGCACACACAAGACCCAGACTTGAGCTCAAAAGACTAGCACACTAGAACGGAGCTCAAATCACTAGAATGTCGAACAAGTGCGCGAGATTGATGTGTGAGTGATCAAGAGTGCTCAAGGAATGCTTGGTGTACTCCTCCATGCGCCTAGGGGTCCCTTTTATAGCCCCAAGGCAGCTAGGAGCCGTTGAGAACACATCTGGAAGGCTATCCTTGCCTTCTGTCGTCGGGCGCACCGGACAGTCCGGTGCACACCGGACACTGTCCGGTGCCCGATTTATTTCCATAAACAGCGAAGCCGACCGTTGCCGACCGTTGCAGATCGGGCGCACCGGACAGTCCGGTGCACACCGGACAGTCCGGTGCTTCCTTCCGACCGTTGGCTCGGCCACGTGTCGTGCGCCGATCGCGCGGCCGACCGTTGGCCCGGCCGACCGTTGGCTCACCGGACAGTCCGGTGCACACCGGACAGTCCGGTGAATTTTAGCCGTACGCCGTCGACAAATTCCCGAGAGCGGCCTGTTCGGCCGAGGCAGCCTGGTGCACCGGACACTGTCCGGTGCACCACCGGACAGTCCGGTGCCCCAGACCGAAACAGCCCCTTGGCTGTACACAGCCAAGTCTTCTCTTCTCTTCTTCTATCTGTTTCTAACACTTAGACAAATATATTAGTACACAAAACCAATGTACTAAGACTTAGAAACATACCTTTGTTGTAGATTTGCACTTTGTTCATTCATGGGCATTGGTTCACATCTAAGCACTTGTGTTGACACTTAATCACCAAAATACTTAGAAATGGCCCAAGGGCACATTTCCCTTTCAATAGCGCAATCGAGGCAGCGAAGCTATGCAGACACAAGAAGAAGGGAGCTGAGTTTTGAAGTCGGAGACTTTGTCTATCTAAAAGTGTCACCGATCAGAGGAGTCAGAAGATTCGGAGTGAAAGGCAAGCTAGCACCCCGCTACATTGGTCCGTATCAGATTCTTGCAAGACGAGGAGAAGTGGCCTATCAGCTCAGTTTGCCAGAGAGTTTGTCTGCTGTGCATAATGTCTTTCATGTGTCTCAGTTGAAGAAGTGCTTGCGTGTGCCAGAAGAGCAGTTGCCAGTGGAAGGTCTTGAGGTCCAGGAGGACTTGACCTACGTTGAGAAGCCAGTGCAAATCCTTGAGGTTGCAGACCGAGTCACCCGAAGGAAGACCATCAGAATGTGCAAAGTCAGATGGAATCACCACTCTGAGGAAGAAGCAACCTGGGTGCGTGAAGATGATCTGATGGCCAAGTACCCAGAGCTCTTTGCTAGCCAGCCCTGAATCTCGAGGGCGAGATTCTTTTAAGGGGGATAGGTTTGTAACGCCCCGAATTTTTTGCAGTTGAATTTTTTCTTTTCTTTACTCGCCAAAATTCGGGCGTTACCTTTTCTTTTTCTTTTTCCCTTCGCTAAACCTTGACCTTTTCCAAAAGTTCTAGCGGGATTCGGTTTGGATTTCCCGTGTAAGAAAAACCCTAAATACTTTATGTTGTTTGATGCACCATGCCGAACCTTGCATTTCTTTTGATTGCTTTGAAAGTGCAAATGCATTCATGTAGGAAGATCGGATTTCGAAAATGAGGAGAAGATCTTTTCTTTCTTTTTCTCTCTCTTTCTCTCTCCTCTTTTTCTCTCTCTCCCGCGCCGTGGGCCGACCCCGGCCGGCCCAGCCGCCCCTGGCGCCCCCCCTTGGGCCCAATTGGCCCATGCCGCCCCCCACCTCCCCTTTTTCCCCAAACCCTCTCCCTCTCCCTCTCATTTTCTCTCATTCTCTCCCTAGCGCCGCCCCTACCCCTGCCCTAAGCCGCCGCCGCCCCCTGCCCCGTCGCCGATCGGCCGCCCCGCTCGGTCGCCCCGCCCCGTCCCCGTCCCCGTCGCCGGTGAGGCCCCTCCCCTCTCCTCCCTCCCCCCTCCCCTTTCCCCTCGCCGCTCGGCGCCATGGCCGCCGCCATGGCCGGCTCGCCCTGGCCGCCCGCCCGGCCGCGCCCTGGCGCGCCCCGCCTGGCCGCCCTGGTCGCGCGCCCGCCTGGCCCCTGGCCCCCGGCCGGCCTTGGCCGCGCCCCCGGCCACCCCAACCCCCCCGCTGGCCGCCCTCGGCCGCCCGCCTGGCCGCCCTGGTCGTGCGCTCGCCTGGCCGCTTGGCCGGCTCGGCCGCCTGGCCACCCCGACCCCCCCCCCCCCCCCCCCGCGCGCTCGCCTGGCCGCCGGTTCAACCGGGCCGGCTCAGCCGCCCCGGCCGCCCAGCTCGGCCGCCCTGCCTAGGGCCGGTTCAACCGCCCCTAGGGCCGGTTCAACCGCCCCCCCCCTCTGTTTTTTTATTTTTTTTATTTTATTTTATTTACTTTCTGTGATCATAGCTATTTTATTTTAGGTAGGCTAATCATTGTTAATGTTATTGAAATATGAATCTTAATTTAAAATTCCGTTATGCTAATTGATTTATGTAGTTAATTGTTTATCTCGTGCGATGTTGAACAACTTAAAATGATTAGGTTCTCACTAGTGCATATAACGGAATTCTTTTGTTAAGAACCAATTGTAATTGATCGTTAGTGCATAAGATTTAACCCCCTGCGAGACTCTTTCCCGTTTCTTTCTAACCATAACAAATGCAATGTCAAATGTCATACTTGATGCATATTCGCTTTATTTGTTTCCTTGTATGGTGTACTGTTCTTTTGTATTAAATATGTGGATGTATGTATGTTTGCGCTCGCATAGAGAACGATCCGGTCGAAGAGCCCGAGGAATTCGCAGGAGAAGCCCCTGAGCAGCAGTCGGTTGGTGGAGGCAAGTGTCCTTTGACCTATCTCTGTCCTATTCATTATTTAATTCACCTCCCGCATTACACCTTTATACCTAAGGATTGACTAGCTTTTGTTATCCCTGTCCTTGTTTACCTATTTGGGTTGGATTATTACTGTTTAGCTTTATGCTATTGCTCAACTCTAATCAATGAACATGATGAGATTATCTATGATACGTTGTTTTCCCGTTCTTATTTATGATGTGGTACTTGTGGTATTCAAGGGGGCTCGAGCGGTTTCTCGAGTGCCTCTCCGTAAGGACCTGTTCTATGGATGACCGCCCGGGAAAACAGTGCAACCATGAGGGTGGAATGGGGTGCCCTTAGCTGAATAATTAGAGGATCCGGGATGTAGTTCACTTAGCCGTCGTGCCGTCAATGGGGCTCGGTGTATGCGGCTTGCTCTGCCAAGTTTGGGTTCGCCCCTTGGGGAGGAGTGCGGTGCATTTAGGAAACCTAACGGGTGGCTACAGCCCCGGGGAATCTTTGTAAAGGCTACGTAGTGAAACCCTGCCTATTCACCTTGGTAGTGTTTAAGGGTTTGATCGGCCCGAGGCAAGAGGGAATCACGGCTTGTGGGTAAAGTGCACAACCTCTGCAGAGTGTTATGAAACTGATATATCAGCCGTGCTCGCGGTTATGAGCGGCCAAGGGAGCTCCAGTGATTAGTGGTACTTGATAAGAGACCTTTTGGTTTACAGGTGGCAATAAGATTGATGGTTTTGGTTATGACTATGGTGCTGGTAAGTGGTATTCTTTCCGTTTGGAAAGGGTACATCGGGTTAATAACTTGGGTTAACGCTAAAACTTGGCTTTCTACTAGTAAATAATAATCTGACCAACTAAAAGCAACTGCTTGACTTATCCCCACATAAAGCTAGTCCACTACAGCCAAACAGGATACTTGCTGAGTATGTTGATGTGTACTCACCCTTGCTCTACACACCAAACCCCCCCCCAGGTTGTCAGCATTGCAACCACTGCTCGGGCGAAGATGAAGCTGTGGAAGGAGACTTCCAGGAGTTCCAAGACTACGACGAGTTCTAGGTGTGGGTTAGCGGCAACCCCCAGTCGGCTGCCTGTGAAGGCCGCGTTATCTACGTTTCTTTTCCGCACTTTGATTTATTGTAAGAACTATATGGACGTCTCAGACGTATGATGTAATCGACTATTATCCCTTTTAATACTATTTTGAGCACTGTGTGATGATGTCCATATTATGTAACTGCTGTGTACGTGAATAACTGATCCTGGCACGTACATGGTTCGCATTCGGTTTGCCTTCTAAAACCGGGTGTGACAGGTGATGGCTGCGATCTTCTCCGGGTTGGCTTCGATGCCTCGCTCGGAGACGATGAACCCCAGGAGCATGCCTCGGGGCACCCCGAAGACACACTTCTCAGGATTGAGCTTGACTCCTTTCGCCTTGAGACATCGGAATGTCACTTCAAGGTCGGAGAGGAGGTCGGAAGCCTTCCTTGTCTTGACTACGATGTCATCGACGTAGGCCTCGACTGTGCGACCGATGTGTTCGCCGAACACATGGTTCATGCACCGCTGGTACGTCGCGCCCGCATTCCTCAAACCGAACGGCATGGTGACATAGCAGTACATGCCGAACGGCGTGATGAAAGAAGTCACGAGCTGGTCGGACTCTTTCATCCGGATTTGGTGATACCCTGAGTAGGCATCGAGGAAGGACAGGGTTTCGCACCCAGCAGTGGAATCCACGATTTGATCGATGCGAGGCAGAGGGTAGGGAACCTTCGGACATGCTTTGTTGAGACCAGTGTAGTCTACGCACATCCGCCATTTCCCCCTTTCTTCCTCACAAGCACAGGGTTGGCAAGCCATTCGGGATGGAATACCTCTTTGATGAACCCTGTTGCCATTAGCTTGTGGATCTCCTCGCCTATCGCTCTGCGCTTCTCCTCGTCGAATCGGCGCAGAGGCTGCCTGACGGGTCGGGCTCCGGCCCGAATATCCAGCGAGTGCTCGGCGACATCCCTCGGTATGCCGGGCATGTCCGAGGGACTCCACGCAAAGACGTCGGCGTTTGCGCGGAGAAAGTCGACGAGCACTGCTTCCTATTTGGGGTCGAGCCCGGAACCGATCCGGATCTGCTTGGAGGTGTCGCCACGGGGGTCGAGAGGGACGGCCTTAACCGTCTCCACTGGCTCGAAGTTGCCGGCATGACGCTTCACATCTGGCACCTCTTTGGAGAGGTTCTCCAGGTCGGCGATGAGGGCCTCGGACTCGGCGAGGGCCTCGGCGTACTCCACGCACTCCACGTCGCATTCGAATGCGTGTTTGTACGTGGGACCGACGGTGATGACCCCGTTGGGGCCCGACATCTTGAGCTTCAGGTAGGTGTAGTTGGGGACGGCCATGAACTTCGCGTAGCATGGCCTTCCCAGTACCGCGTGGTAGGTTCCTCGGAACCCGACCACCTCGAACGTCAAGGTCTCCCTTCGGAAGTTGGAGGGCGTTCCGAAGTAGACGGGGAGGTCGAGTCATCCGAGGGGCTGGACGCGCTTCCCAGGGATGATCCCGTGGAAGGGCGCAGCGCCTGCTCGGACGGAGGACAGATCGACGCGCAGGAGCTTGAGGGTCTCGGCGTAGATGATGTTGAGGCAGCTGCCCCCATCCATCAGGACCTTGGTGAGCCTGACGTCGCCGATGACGGGGTCGACGACGAGCGGGTATTTCCCCGGGCTCGGCACGTGGTCGGGGTGGTCAGCCTGGTCGAAGGTGATGGGCTTGTCGGACCAGTCTAGGTAGACTGGCGCCGCCACCTTCACCGAGCAGACCTCCCGGCGCTCTTGCTTGCGATGCCGAGCCGAGGCATTCGCCGCATGCCCACCGTAGATCATGAAGCAGTCGCGGACCTCGGGGTACTCTCCTGCTTGGTGATCTTCTTTCTTGTCGTCGTCGTGGGCCCTGCCACCCTCCGCGGGTGGCCCGGCCCTGTGGAAGTGGCGCCGAAGCATGACGCACTCCTCGAGAGTGTGCTTGACGGGCCCCTGATGGTAGGGGCACGGCTCCTTGAGCATCTTGTCGAAGAGGTTTGCACCTCCGGGGGGCTTCCGAGGGTTCTTGTACTCGGCGGCGGCGACAAGGTCCGCGTCAGCGGCGTCGCATTTCGATTGCGACTTCTTCTTGCCCTTCTTCTTGGCGCCGCGCGGAGTAGACGCCTCGGGAGCCTCTTCCGATGGGCGGCCCTGGGGCTGCTTGTCCTTTCGGAAGATAGCCTCGACCGCCTCCTGGCCAGAGGCGAACTTGGTGGCGATGTCCATCAGCTCGCTCGCCCTGGTGGGGGTTTTGCGACCCAACTTGCTCACCAGGTCACGGCAAGTAGTGCCGGCAAGGAACGCGCCGATGACATCCGAGTCGGTGATGTTGGGCAGCTCGGTGCGCTGCTTCGAGAATCGCCGGATGTAGTCCCGGAGCGACTCTCCCGGCTGTTGCCGGCAGCTTCGAAGGTCCCAGGAATTCCCGGGGCGCACGTATGTGCCCTGGAAATTGCCGGCAAAGGCTTGGACCAAGTCGTCCCAGCTGGAGATCTGCCCCGGAGGCAGGTGCTCCAACCAGGCGCGAGCAGTGTCGGAGAGGAACAGGGGGAGGTTTCGGATGATGAGGTTGTCGTCGTCCGTTCCACCCAGTTGGCAGGCCAGGCGGTAGTCCGCGAGCCACAGTTCCGGTCTCGTTTCCCCCGAGTACTTTGTGATGGTAGTCGGGGGTCGGAACCGGGTCGGGAACGGCGCCCGTCAGATGGCCCGACTGAAGGCCTGCGGACCGGGTGGTTCGGGCGAGGGACTCCGATCCTCCCCGCTGTCGCAGCGCCCCCCACGCCTGGGGTGGTAGCCTCGGCGCACCCTTTCGTTGAGGTGGGCCCGACGGTCACGTCGATGGTGCTCGTTGCCGAGGTGGCCCGGGGCCGCAGGCGCGGTGTTGCGCGTGCGTCCGGTGTAGACCGAGGCTTCCCGCATGAATCGGGAAGTCGCGGCATGAGGTTCCGAGGGGTATCCCTGCCTTCGGGAGGCAGTGCTCTCGGCTCGTCGGGCCGCAGCGCCTTCCAGGAGATTCTTGAGCTCTCCCTGGATCCGCCGACCCTCGGTAGTTGATGGCTCCGGCATCGCGCGGAGGAGCATCGCTGCGGCTGCCAGGTTCTGACCAACCCCGCTGGATGCGGGCGGCGGCCTGACCCTGACATCGTTGGCGACGCAGTGCTGGAGACCTTGGGGCAGGTGACGTATTTCTCCGGCCGGGGGTTGGCCCGCCCATACCTGTCCGACGTCCCGACGGATCGGCTCAAGCGCTCCTGTTCCCTCGTTGAGCCTGGCCTGCGCCCCGCGGACTTGCTCGAGTTGTGGGTCGTGACCCCTCGCCGGAACGGGGACCACAGCTAGCTCCCGCGGGATGTCGGCGCGAGGCGCCGGCCTAGGAAGATCACCGTCCTCCGGCATGCCGAGATGTTGCCTTCGGAGGGATCCCCTAGCTCGATGTGGAAACATTCGCGGCTTGGGCCGCAGCCCTCGTCGTTAAGGCTGCGGCTTCCGTCGGAACAGTCGGAGAGGCAGTAGTTACATGCGGTCATGAAGTCCCGCATGGCACTGGGGTTGCCAAGTCCAGAGAAATCCCAACAGATGCTGGGATCGTCATCTTCCTCGGACCCAGAGGGCCCGTAGGTTGAGACGTCCGTCAACCGGTCCCAAGGCGACCGCATACGAAACCCCAGTGGGGTTGCACTCGCCTCAATGAGAGCGCCCGCCAAAGCAAGGTTGCTAGGCGGGTTGAGGCCGAGTCGAAATGACGTAAGATGGGGATTAGTCAGTACCTTTTGGTCGACGCGGAGCGACGTAGTCACATCGGGGACTGGTTGCGCCGTCATCTCAGGTACAAGGGCGACGTCCTGCAAGCTTTCCGCGAGCGCGCTGGCGTCGTCTTCTTGCTCGGGATCAGCGTGTCGCGGGGGGACGACGCTTGCCTTCGTCTCGAACGCGAGGTCGACGCCCGGCGTGCCTTCCGTCTGGGCGTCGGGGGCGTCGATTCGCTCGACGGCCGACGAAGCACGGCCTCCCGCTTGGCCTTGGTTGCCCCGCCTCCTCCTCCGTTGGCGGGGGAGAGGACGGAGCGAGCTCGAATGTTGTTCTTCCACCACGCGGGGAAGATGTCGTCGATTCCGCCGCCGGCGGGCGGGTTGTCGGCCGCCATTGTCGTTGTCGCACGGCGGTGGAAGGAGTATCATGTCGTAGCTGCCGTCGAAGGACATGAACTCAAGACTCCCGAAACGGAGCACCGTCCCGGGCCGGAGAGGTTCCTGGAGACTGCCCATCTGGAGCTTGACGGGAAGCTGTTCGTCAACACGCAGCAGGCCCCTACCTGGCGCGCCAACTGTCGGCGTTTCGAGACCGGGGGGTCCCTAAGCCGACGAGTGAGTGTGCTGCGTGCCCCAGCCCAGATGGGTCGAGCGCGTGGGCGAGCGCGAAGGGGGGAGAGGCGAGGTGGCCGGAGACGGGCGTGAGAGAGGTGGAAGTCCCGCGGCCTTCGTGTTCGTCCCGCGCCCAGGTCGGGTGCGCTTGCAGTAGGGGGGTTACAAGCGTCCACGCGGGTGAGGGAAGCGAGCGGCCCCAATAGAGCGCCTGTCCCGTCCTCGGTCCCGCGCGGCCAACCTTCTCTGAGAAGGCCCTGGTCCTTCCTTTTATAGGCGTAAGGAGAGGATCCAGGTGTACAATGGGGGTGTAGCAGAGTGCTACGTGTCTAGCGGAGGGAGAGCTAGCGCCCTAAGTACATGCCAATGTGGCAGCCGGAGAGATCTTGGCACCCTGCTGGTGTGATGTCGTGGCTGTCGGAGGAGCAACGGAGCTTGGCGGAAGGACAACTGTCGGAGCGGTCGAGTCCTTGCTGACGTCCACCTGCTTCCGTAAGAGAGCTGAGAGCCGCCGCCGTCATAGAGCTTGGGAGGCGCCATCATTGCCTATCTGGCGGAGCTGGTCAGATGGGACACCGGTCTTGTTTTTTGCGGCCCGAGTCGGCTCGGGGTAGAGTGGTGATGGCGCTCCCTGTTGACGTGGTGGGCCCGCGCCCGAGACCGGGCGACGTGGGGGCTCCTCCGAAGCTGTGGTCGAATCTGTCTTCCGTTGCCGAGGCCGAGTCCGAGCCCCTGGGTCGGGCGAGGCGGAAGTCGTTCGGCAGAGGTCAGGACGGAGTCCGAGCCCTGGGGTCGGGCGAGGCGGAGTTCGTCGTCTTCCGGGGCCGAGCCCGAGTCCGAGCCCTGGGGTCGGGCGGAGCGGAGTTCGCCGTCTTCCGGGTCTTAGCCCGAGTCCGAGCCCTAGGGTCGGGCGAAGCGGAGTTCGCCGTCTTCCGGGTCTTAGCCCGAGTCCGAGCCCTGGGGTCGGGCGGAGCGGAGTTCGCCGTCTTCCGGGTCTTAGCCCGAGTCCGAGCCCTGGGGTCGGGCGGAGCGGAGTTCGCCGTCTTCCGGGTCTTAGCCCGAGTCCGAGCCCTGGGGTCGGGCGGAGCGGAGTTCCCTATGGCGCCCCTAGCGAGGCCTGACTGCCTGTCAGACTCACTCTGTCGAGTGGCACCGCAGTCGGAGTGGCGCAGGCGGCGCTGTCCTTCTGTCAGACCGGTCAGTGGAGCAGCGGAGTGACGACGGTCACTTCGGCTCTGCCGGGGGGCGTGCGTCAGGATAGAGGTGTCAGGCCACCTTTGCGTTAAATGCCCCTGCAACTCGGTCAGTCGGTGCGGCGATTTAGTCAGGGTTGCTTCTTAGCGAAGCCAAGGCCTCGGGCGAGCCGGAGATGTGTCCGCCGTTAAAAGGGGGGCCTCGGGCGAGACGGAAGTCCCTCGAGGTCGGCTGCCCGAGTCCGAGGCTAGGCTCGGGTGAAGCGTGATCGAGTCACTCGTATGGACTGATCCCTGACTTAATCGCACCCATCAGGCCTCTGCAGCTTTATGCTGATGGGGGTTACCAGCTGAGAATTAGGCGTCTTGAGGGTACCCCTTGGTCCCCGACAGTACGGTACACCCCCACCGGTCAAGCTACAGCAGCATACGCTAGGTAGCACGTGGGTACTGGAAGACAAATAAGAGTGGCAGGCAAGCACTCGCAGGCTTCTGCCTAGGGATGGCAGTGGGTAAGGTACCCAGTGGGCACACGAAGCCATACTCATACCCATTAGAAAAAATTGACCCATACCCATACCCACTATCCATCATGGGTACAAAATTACGCCATACCCATACCCACCATGGGTAGCGGGTACCCATCGGGTACCCATACCCATTAACATTACAATAGACATGATCATTTAAATCGCAAAAATAAGTACCAGCATAACAAATATATCGAACCCAACGTAATTTCATCACAGGTTAAACAATATTCAACATTAAATGGCAATATCATGCCTTCAAATCAACAAAACATAGCATTGATTCTACAAAACTGTGGACAAAACATATCATTCATTTTATATGAGACATATAAATCCGGACCCACATGTCATATATTAGCGGGTTCCCCATCGGGTAGCGGGTATAGGGCAACAGAGAACATACCCACGCCCACCGTACCCAATGGGCATAACAAATGACCCAATAAAATACCCATGAGTATCAAAATCCGCCATACCTATGCCCTAATAGGGTTTTTACTCATCGAGTTTCGGGTACCCATTGTCATCCCTAATTATGCCGCCCGAGACCACTTCCGCCGGTGCGTCGTCTTTGCGTACGTCTCCACCCCTTGCCGGCGCCGCTCGGTAGGCGGACCGGGGTGACGGCCGTGACGTGACGCGCGTCCCGCGCGCCGCCTTGGCACCACAAGTCAGCGATTGTAAATTCTGAAAAAAAAGCTTTCCCCGTCGTATTTTTCGTCGTCTCCAACCGGTGGCCCACCACCCGAGCGGACTCCGCTCGGAGCCTCGGTCCTCGGCGCCCCCACGATTGCGTTGCGTCCCCACTGCTGCTCCCGAGTCCCTCCGCGCGCCGCTCTTCCTCCCGTCCATGCCTCTTGCCTGCCTGTCCTCCAAGCTCAAGCGACGTTTTTGGTATGTTTTTTGTCGCCGTCACCCCGTGCCGGGGCCGGGGCCGGGGCTGCCTGGGCACCGGTCGGTAGGCAGATCGGGGTGACGGCCGTGACGTGACGCGCGCCGCCCCGCCACCTCAAGTCGGCGATTGTAAATTCTGAAAAAAATGCTTGGCCTCCCACCCGAGCGGGCTCCGCTCGGACCTCGGAGCACCCACCACATCACTGTACTTTTTTATATTTCTCCTCCACGATTGCGTTGCGTCCCCGCCGCTGCTCCCTCCGCGCTCCGCTCTTCCTCCCGTCCTCCGCTGCACCCCTACCTTGCCTGCCTGCCTGCCCTCCAAGCGACGTTCCTTGTGTCCCCGACTCCCCGTCGCCTTCCTCGGGCTGGGTCCCGACTCCCGAGATATAGTTGCGGCGGGGTTTCCTTCTTCGAAAAAGTTCTGAACTAGAGGAGCCGCGCGGCGCGGGCGGGCAGAAAACCGGAGACCCTCGCCGGCGCAGGTGAGTTCCTCTCTGCATCCGTTTAGTTAGTTCAAAGGTTCTTGGGGGTCATGTGTAGTTTTCTTTACAGCCTGCTGGTAGTTCGTGTGAACCAGGGCTGCTAAAAAACCGACCATTTTCGCAAGTTTTCAATGCTTACTCCCTATTGTTTGACTCGATTTAGTTTCGAATGGAGCCAGTCCTTCCGTCCTTCTGGACCTGGGAGGTGGGAGTGCCAAAAAAACCGATCTTGTGGCGAAGCTTTTCTTTAGTGCGTGTCGAGTCCTATTGAAATTGCTTGGGCAGGCTGTACGTGTGGGCGTGAATATTTGGGGATCCTTCTTCGGACTGGGAAAGGTTACACCAGAGGAGGCTCCATAAAGTTCTGGAATGAGTGGGAGGGCGGGGGTCAGTGCCTTTGTGGAAATGCGAATATATCTTTCCGCGTGTAAATTTTTTTCCACTCTTTCTTCCTAAAACTATGGCGCACTGAAGTAGTCGCTGTTGCCTGTAGCCCGTAGGTGCTGGGTAAATGGTCATGTATTCGATTTGGGCGATCGACTTAAAGCCTGGTTGACCAGCTGACCTTATGCAGTGGCTTTGTACTTTCCCAGTCGCCAATTCGCCATCGGTAAGATGGTCCGTGTCTCGTGTTTATTGCAGGACAATGTAAGCACATGTCAGGACCAGTCATGCGAGTTGAACTTGAATCTTGTTGTGTCAGCTGTGAGCTGTCACTGTAGGAATTGTGTACAAGTTCACAAAATATGATCATGTATTAGCTTGTTGCCAGTCGATCAATCAAAATATATTAAAGATGAACTCAAATTTGGTTTTTTACCTGGAATTTTGCCTTGTTTCCAGAAACTCATGAGTACCATGCAAACAATTTCAGTTTTAATGGATGTTCTGCACAGCAGCTTCGCAGTGTTGTTTTTTCCCCCCGGAAGTTGGGAGTGATATTTTGTACTATTTACATATTAATAACTGAATGTAACAATAGTGCCATTTTGGCGCAGGTGTTAATTCTGTAATCTTGTCAACTTCAGTTAATGGTTAATATGAGGGACATTGAGACATCAAACGACGGACAATTGGACGAGCCCTTAGGGCGAGTGTCCATAATCTCTTATGGTTCTGGGCATATGCTCAATGACATCACATCAAGTTGTTGGTTTACCTATTTGCTGGTGTTCTTGACGGATGTGGGACTCAGTCCAGGGTATGTGCTTTCTTGGTTACATCTTTTTTTTCTCCTATCGTAATGGTTATACTCTGTTCTCTAGCATGTTGCTAAATCACGTGGAATTGGAGGCATTTATGCACTCACTTTAGCCTTGTTTTAAGTCTATTTACTCTACTGCGACAGGAATTTTACCTCTGCTGCTATGCATTAGGAAGTAAATTCATGTTTAATTCCAAGTTATACTACATAAAATATTTTACTGCAATATACTCTAAAACATCCTTGGTAAAAAAAATTCTTTAAAACTGTCAAATGTTTGCACAACTGATCATCACAATTTTGATGTCCCTCTTTACTACTTGTGCTAGTAATGTTCAGAAAGAAAAATAATGGTTTACTATGCTAAAAAAACTAGTAAGGCAATAGCAACATGTCAGTTACTAGGAAAGTGCTTACTAATTTTCTCATCCATGGCATGTCGTAGGGTCTGTCTAAAATCTTGAGTTGTCAGATTTGATCATGCTTGTTTATCCAGGTTTTGAGTAATATTGAGATGCTGACAGATTGGAAGTAAAAGCTTCAGGATTATTTCAGACGCTTTACTTTATAATTCACCTTTGCAGCGATGCTGCTATTGTCATGCTTTCTGGACAATTGGCGGATGGCTTCACAACAATCTTTGTTGGGGAATTGGTATGCGCCTAGAAATAACATGATTTATTTATTAGAAGTTGCAATAAAATAACATTTAATTGATTCTCCTTTTAGCCACAACAAGCTAGATTCATTTTTAACATTTACTGTGCATGATTCTGGGGGTAGATATATGAAGTTATGATCATACCATTTCTGTTCCAGATGGATCGCTTTGGGCATTTCAAACTGTGGCATGCAGGAGGATCTATTTTAGTGGCAATTTCCTTCTCGTCTGTTTTTGGTAGCTGTGTTCCTTGCAAACTTATGGGAACTAATTCATCTACTTTGGAGACTGTTGGATACAGCACATTTGCCACTATTTTTAATGTTGGTTGGGCAGTTACTCAAGTCGCTCATATGTAATGGCTTTTCTTTCTCTACTTCTCTCCATGCTTTTCTATGGTTTCAGCATTACATTTATGGATATCTTTTATATGCTCCTAAGGTCTATGGTAAACTGCATGTCATCAAATCCAACTAGCCGGGTTTCACTTGTAAGCTGTCGTAATGCCTTCACGATGGTTAGGACACTCCACTCGATAATTCATTCTACCATGTCCAAATGACAAAGTAATTGCATCTGATGTTCTTAATTTTCATGCTTTTGCTAGGTTGCAAATCTTAGCCTGTATGGCATTGCTTTGTTGATATTTACTATATTGCAGTCAGTGAACGTAATGTTTCAGGTACTCTCTTGTATTAACTATTTTGTATTTCTATGTTTCTCATATTGTTGATTTTATTATATTTTTAAATACTTTGGCCAGTATCGTTGGATTGCTTATGTGTCCATTTCCATTGGATCTTGCTTTGTTGTCATCTTCTTGGTTGGAACCAAAGAGCCAGGGTAAGATGGAAACCTTCATAGTCTCCCCCTAGTTTTTTCATCTCTTCTTTTTTGCTGTTCTTGAACAAAATCTTTATCTTCAGATCAATTCGGCACTGTGTAGATAAGAGTCTTTCCAGAATTTCATGGACCTACTGGTTCAAGAAAGTATTGTACTACCAAGTTGCTCTAGTCTATACTCTGACTAGACTGGTGACTAATGTTTCACAGGTATCTTGTAATCTTTTGCTCTGTGATATAGGGATGAAATCGTCTCTTCTTTTGGGAACTTCTAAAGGCATTTGTACTTTTCATTCTGTTTACAGATGCGCAGTTCTCCTGCGCGTAAGATAAAAAAAACTTTAGTTGATTTATGTTGTGCTCCCTTTTGGCCATGACATATTCTACCAGCTGTGTCAGAGAATATCTCACTATCTCCAGTAGGTTAATATACTGTACTCAAGAGTAAACTTCCCTTTTTACTGTAAAATTACCAGCAAACCAAGGCATGCCAGTACGTAACACAATTTATTAATTTGTGTCTGAGAGTGTTTTTCAGATACATAGCAAGGTTTAGATTATTTCTGGGCATAGTGCCTTTTTCTTTGTGCTTGTAGATGTGAGCATATGCCTACCTCACTAAGTTTTTCCTTAGCTTTTTCTTTGCTTTTTACCTTGAACATGGATTCTACAGTTGGTTGTGGTTTCTCTTAAGGGCACATGCAGTGGCGGACCCAGGAACTGATGACAGCCTAGGCGAGAATACGGTGTGATCCCCACGCCTGTGCTCGTGCCACGTGCTGCTTGCTTCCGTGCACTGTGCTCGCGCCTTGCCCTCCATTGCAGCCGGCGAGCCAGCCCAGGCCACCGCCTGCGGTGCCTGGGTGGTGAGTCCGCCCCTGGGCACATGCTACACAGGGTGGTTAGGCATGAGTTCTTAAAGAGAGATAATGTTGTCACATCATTAAGCACATGTATAAAAGTTAATCACTCAAATGCAAACAACAACAAAGTCTTTGTCCCAAGCAAGTTGGGGTAGGCTAGGGTTGAAAACAAGTTCTTCAAAATAGGCTTAACTATGTTGTTAGCACACCTTAAGCACCCGAGCGAGCTTAAGCATCGTATCCAGTTTATAAAAACCTAGCGTTATGATATGGCAAAAGAAAAACGAAACTGATTTCTTAGATAATCACCTCCAGTAGTCCACTGTACGTGCCCTTATAGAACCTCGACTTGCTCAAAATAGCATAAGTTGGTGTATCTATCTTCAGTTTGACATGCTAATGAGAGTGTGCATATAGGTTCATTGTTTCCTATGGTGTTAAATGTTACATATCTCAAAATTACTTATTAATTTCTGCATTATAAATGTAAATATACGCATTTCTTTCAACAAGGCAGTAGTGTGTTTAATATATCAATTTCAGATCACCCTAGGCTAATTGAATTATTAAAAAAAAGGCTTAGACATGTGGCGAGGGGACTTTTTAACCCTAGCCTGAAATTCACTCACACAAGTAGTCGAACTTAGGACCTGAGGAGTGCTACTCACACCACCTAACAAACTCTACTAGAGGCCTTTTGTGGCTAAGTGAATTATTATTATACATTATAGTTTATTCATATTTTTAAGCCATGAATATTACCAAATTACCATTTATGTTTCTTGGACAAATTAAAGATCTTCTTTTGTTCATTATCACAAAGTTCTGGTGTATGTAGACTTGCATTACCTTTATTTAAGTAGATTTAAACTATAAGACCTGTCATTGGAGCTTCAACCAGATGACCCGTCAGTGATAACATTTCATTTATCTGAACAGGCATTTCTTGCTTTCTATGTAATCAATGATTTAGAAATGAGTCAATCCTCCAAAGCATTGGTAAGTCCCATCTGTTTGTTTTGGCTCTTGTGTTTAGTTTGTCTTTATCATTTGACATATCCTTGTGGAAGTGTACTCAACTCAACTGATGGACATGCTACTGCAGAAATCTTAAATGATTGAACAAACGAGTGATTTATTATATTCAGTATAACTTATTATCAACGAATTATGAACTTTGAATCCTCAAAAGTTTCTAAATTTAAGCGTTTTCTGAGACTAAGCTTGCTATCTATGAACTCTAGTACATTTGGTGGTCAATTCAGATAACCTGATGGTTAATAGTCAAAATAATTTGAATATTGAACCATATGTTAGATAAAATTTGTTTTTTATTTGTCTCCAGTGAAGACACAACCGCATTTTAATAACTTGTATTCCCTCCGTCCACAAATGTTTGTCGCTATGGTATTCGTGCCAGTCAAATTTTCTAAAGTTTGACCAGATTTGTAATATATTAGCAACATTTGTATCTTCAAATAATTTTACTACAAAAAAAGATTCTAAGATCTATCTAATGATACTAATTATGTACTATAAATATTAATATTGTCTTATATAAATATGGTCAAAGTTAAAAATGTTTTACTCCTTGAAAAGTGAGAACGACCAACATTTGTGGACGGAAGGAGTGTCAGTAAGAATTAGTAGTTTGTCCCTTTTACATATAGTTTTGGTCGTGGTGTTACTTTGTGTGAGTGGCGCGTTGTGTTAGAATGAAGGGGGTCTTGGCTTATGGGCCTTTGTATTAGGGGCGGACAAGTCTTGTCTCTCCTATGTTTTTTTCCTTCTTAATATAATGACACGCAACTCTCCTGTGTTTGTTAAAAAAACATATAGTTTTCCCCCTGGGTTAATTATTTTTTCATTCTCCATTTCAGGTACCTGCTATTATCTACATCTGCAGTTTGATAGTATCTGTAATATTACAGGTCAGACTATTTTGTTAATATCTAATTTGTCTAATTGAATTCTTTGTTACTCAACTCAATTACTTCCAAAACTGTTTATAGGAGACTAGATGGTCAAGTTGGCGTCTTAAGCTTTACTTTTCAGCTGGAGCAGTGCTTTGGATATTGTCAGGTCTTGGAATTGTTTTTCTACCGAGCAGAATGCACAACCTCATGTATGCTATTTCAATCATAATAGGAGCTGCGAATGCACTTATGACAGTAAGTATACTGTAACTTCAATTAGCACCTGTACTTCCCAGAGATGTTACAAACTTTAGGATATAAGATTTATTATAGTATGTTGATTAAATTTTATACTATGTAGCTAATTTGATAATACACATTTAAATAAAAAAATTCTACATGTAAGAAGCTACATTATCAATTTATCATGTCATAGTGGTATGCTCTAATTCTGGCCCACCGTACCTTGTTGTTAGCTTGCTAATGTATCGGGTATGCTGGCTCTTAAATTTCAACCCTGGCCTTCAGGACTATCTGGTTTAGCAAATGTGTCCTTGCTGATCAGTTATGTTATATATCTTGGTGAGATGTTACATATCAGATCTGTTATATATCTTGAGATCGAACCTGAGGAACTAGGTATTTTTTTCATTAAGAAGAGAGATAGGCACCCAAATTTAGTCCAAGGGTTGACTTGAACCTGGGTGATTGGGTGCATGGCCACACCTCTTAGTCTCTCACCTAACCAGTTGAGCTAGGCTCACTTCCTATTCTGTCCTAACCTTGAAAAGCTGACTTACGTATGTGTGAAAAACTACATCACTAGTTAAGAATTGACTCTTGGTTGCCTTGTTGAGTGTCCTATGATGTGTATGCTCTAATGTCTGTGCAGCATTGGTTTGTTTCTAGTGGGTATGCATGTGGTGTTATAAATCTGGCTCTTTTCTCCCCCTTGTAATGAAATTATGCGCATTTCCTGTGTGTTTGAGAGAAAAAGAACCAGTTGCGAACTCAACATACCATGTTATGATGAGATAAATTTTGTTTAGGTATGTCTTAGTTTATTTGTTCCTGTGTCACTGTTAACATTGTGCTGCAACTTCTTTTTTTGAACGTTATGTGCTGCAACTCCTTACTATGAGTGTTTTATTTGCCCTTTCAATTTAAATGTTATAGTATCCTGTTTAATTTCAGCTGAATTTCATTTACACATATTTTAGTGTATGCTCTTGTGATGCAATGGGAGTCACTTAGATAATTTTATCTTTCTTGTGCTTTCGTTGATACCAGGTGACAAGTATTAGCATGGAAGGTGTTTTAGTAGGAGAAGATCTAAATGGTTGTGCTTTTGTGTATGGCTCATTAAGTTTTGTTGACAAAGTTTCATGTGGAGTAGTTCTGTATATTCTTGAGTCCTATCAAGGTAATTACTGCCACTATCTGAATACTTGCACATCATCATAAGCAAAATTGGCTTTGTAATCTTCCGGTGAAAGTTTTGATGAGGTTGGTATTTTGCATGGCAGGAAGTACAGAGATCAGATCAAATTTAGGAACAGCATTTGGCTATTCAATTACAAGACTTGGCTTGGGCTTAGTTCCAGCTGTCTGTTCGCTGCTTTCATCAATAGTGGCTTATACCATGGACCTCCCTGACCCTGATACTCGGCGGAGACCTTTGGTGGAGCCCCTTCTAGTATAACTTCACTGGTGACCTGTTACAGTTTCATCCTGAACATTTACATTAATTGCTCGATAGAATGACACTGCTGCTGGAGCCTGAAGATACTACTGACATTATAGGCAAAGGAGCAATCGGGTACCTCTGGTCAATTCTCTTTGACTTCATATGTATAGTCTGAATAAATTGTGGTGGAAAACATGTACTCAGAAACGTTGAGTAGGGATTAGAATTTATAAGTAGCATAGGGGCAAGAAGATTAGTATTGATCATACTGCGCTTACGAGCCATTCTGCAATCCAATGTAAATATAACTTAAGCTTCATTGTTCAGTACAACGCATTGCCTGTACGGTACTACCTCCATTCTCAAATATTTACTACCTCCATTCTCAAATTAGGTGAATGCCCGTGCGTTGCTACGGAGCGAACATGTTACGATAAGATACATTAAAATTCAAAATACTAATTACTATTTTATGTTCTTATTAACATCTTTTAAAAGTTAAGATATTTTACATACCTTAAAATCCCTACACATCAAACAAATCCATCATGTGCAGTAAAATGCAATAGAGAAGCATGTAGATACTTTCAGTTTTCAAGCAACTAATGCAAAACCAGAGAAACATTACCAGCTCTAGGCAATAAAAACCATGGATTTAGGTGATCATTGTAAATTTAATGCTGATGCTTTATTAGATCTGACCCAAAAAGTACAAATGAAGATGATGATCAAAATGACAACTCTTCAAATATGCTAATATTTGCCGGTGTACACCAAGGAATTCAAAAGAGCAAAATATTGGATTCGAGTAACTCTTCAAAATGGCAACTCTTCAAATAATGTTTCCTTCTGTGACTGCAGCGTGTAACCTCCCATGGCCTGCGATGGGTTGGTACTGTCCAACCTTGCAGGCATTTGGCGGTAACCGTATGCTTGTGGGATCTATTGGTGAGCAGGATACCTTGAATCCGTCACTGGGCCATTAACTCTTACTGATCCTGCTGTGGCAAATGGAAAACAATCTCAGAACAGGGAGGAACATCGTAAGTCAGAAAATATCAACAGATCATTTGTAGTACTCTCTTCGAACCAAATTATAAGTCGTTTTGGTTTTTGTAGATAACATAGTTTTTGCTCTGTATCTAAGCCCAAACGACTGACTTGCAATTTGGAACAGAGGGAGTTGGTAGTAAGTGAACACGAAAGTACATGCTTGTGCTTGCAGCCCTTGTGGAGTCAGAGATGTCCTGGTAACATTTCCAGGACTACTTGCTTTCTCCCAAGGATTCTTACACGAATCATCAGAGACTGGTCTAACCCTTGATGACACAGCAAGAGGTTGTTCCTTGGCAGGAATTGGATTCGAGTGAACCACAGTGGTCCTACAAAATGAAGCTGCAGATTAGCAAAACCAAAAGGCAAAAGCTTTCACTCAACTAAATTACAGTGACAAAAGGACAGAAGCCCAGACAAGTGGGAGCAACTTTCCCGGCTACTCCTTACCATTGGGCACTCAGGCCACAAGGGAGAACCTTAATATGGAGAGGAACTAAGATGTAAATGTACTTGAAATTGCACCTCAAAGCAGTGTGAAAATGAAATCAAGACTATGATGCCCTATTTACCTGGGAAGGGATGCATGTTTCCTGTCTGTTGGAACTGATGGGCCGTTACCACCACTCTCTTCAAGATGAGAAAACTGCTTCTTAAATTGATCAACAACACTGCATAAAAATAGCCAGCAACTGTTCCGTCAAGTGTTCAAACGAATGGATACATGAGCAATTACATGCATGCGCAAAGCAACATACATGTGCAAACACAGAAAAGCTAAAACCTTGGGTAGAGAAAGGTTGTCCTCTCTGTGCCATTAATGTAGCTACTCAGCAGTTGTGGGTGATATTCCAGTATCTCCCGGAATAACAGCTCTCTTATCTCTTCCTTTGACATTCTTTTGTGCTCAAAGTCAAATTCCACTTTTCTGATTGGCTGACAGGATGGTTCTCTTTCAGCCCTGGCAAGACCTTTGAAGTATGGATCACGCAATGCCTGAAACAATTGAAAGAGATGTTATAAATACTTAGGATCACAAAGTAAAGTTTCTTTTAAAAGTACGGAGAGGGCACTTCTAATATTAAAAGAAAAATACAACATTCATATTCGTTCAGGTTTGAAGTAGTGTACCGAAAAAACATCATCCATATTCCATTGTTAGAACTTAGAAGTAGTGTACCAATGCAAGAAAGATTAAAAGTGTGGTGCCAACAAATCTGGATTATTTTGTCAACAGCCTTGTAAGCTGCATTCTGACTGAACATGCTATTTTCTCCTCTCCATCTGGTGCTATCAATTTCACTGTTGCCGTAGATAAAGCAAGTGTACCACATGTTGCCTGCAAAAGGATGAATCATATTTTAAGCCTATCATGTTCCTGCTAACCAAAGTTTAGTAAACTGTAGCTCAACTATACCTGTACAATAACGCTTCTAAGTCTACGCGCTACAAATTGTGAACAAATTGGGTTAGTTTCCATATGTAGAGAATGTACATGTTAATGTGTTATAATTGTGAACCCGTAGAGCAATTCACCCGAAGAGGTCAGCATTGCTCACAAACAAATAGAAAGATCGATCTAGTCAGTTGGATCTGCACAGCAGTCCAGAGTCCAGAAACCTATGCCAAAAGAGGGCAGCACCGATCGAACCAACTGTCGCATCCAGAAATAAGTATATAGCAAAAAATTAAAACAAGAGATGGGAAAAAGTTGTATCTCACATGAACACAAAAAAGTGTTGGGAGTCAGGCTTGTTGGGGTCTAAATGTTGTATTATTTGAAAGAATGACATCATGTGTTCATCTTGATTTTTAGCATGTCACCCTCATCCTTCACTGATTTATAAGGGAATATGGCATTGCCACCAACTTTATTTTAGAACACTGATTTTTTGGCTAGTTAGGACCAAACACACAACTATCTTCTGCTACATAAGGTTAAGTAAACTAAGATAGTTAGAATACTAAGCATCCGCAGGACTATAAAGCATAGGGAAGTCTAGACAACAAAAGGCAACAAAGTGGATTTCTACTCTTGATCTTTAATCAGCAGTGGAGCAATAAATGGGAAACAAACTATGAGGTCAACACAACCTGACAGATGATGCTTCTTTCTACTACAAAAGAACTATCATAGCCTTTTTATGCTGATCTAAATTCTAATTGAAATTTCTAAATAGAAGTTGAACAACTCAAACAAAGCCACAATGATTGCATAAGAAAGCACACATGCTGATTGCTGACAGCATGAATAAGTGCAAGCCAAAAAGGACTACTTCATCTCTTGCAGAAGGACAATAAAAGTTCTGCATATAAAGAAACACATACCAATGTGGATCTGAATCTGAAACCCACACACATGACATTCTAGAAATAATGTGCCTCAGCAAGAACCCCAAGTGACTAAAAAATGAAAAGAGTCACAAGTACTATAATTGTTGTTTCAACTTCCAAGTACACCAAACAATAAAGAAATATGGTGCACAACATGCAGGAAACAAAAATGACCTAGACCACTTTTGCAAAAATCAAGAAAGCATAGATGTACTGCTCCAAGATGGATCACCTTTTTTCAAAGACCGAAAAAGGAAAAAAAACAAAGTATATTGGTGCAAGGAGCATAATAAAGGTGCGCTGAGATACGCATAATCGCATAGTATGTTCTGGGATCAATGCACTTCAATAGTCATTTTAACGATGGGGGAAGTCATGGAATGAGAAACATACCATTATCAACAGGTTCAATACAAGTGGACCAACAAATTCAGAAGCATCATTGCCAATCTACAATGTTGAGAAAGAGAGAGAGAAAGATGATGAGCTACTAAGAATATCACAAAGTGTTTATAATGGGAAAATATTAAAACTGTAATTAAAAGGTACATCATCTAAAGAGAATGTTCCATACTTCTAGCACCTCGAGTAGGTAGTATATATAGGAGATGTGCAGCAGTACAAATCAGGGACCTTTCTTTCGCTCATCCGTGAATTGCTTGCTACAGGGTACAGTGTGCGTAAAGAAACAAAAAACCAGTAGGCAATGTCCTTTGACTACTTATTCGATTTGCAGTGAGGACACATGTCTGGAAGGTTTCTCTCCCACATTATTTAACTCCTTGCTTATTAGAATGTCTTTCTTTTTCTTGGCATATAGCAAAATATTAGCATGCAGAATTTTATGGTTTAAAATTGTTCCTTTTTCTTGGGGCTATATATACTATAACCAATGCAGCAATTGAAGGGTTTCATAGAGTAAAAGCTTCAGACACACAAGACATATGAAAATGAATTGTGAATGGATAAAAAATTTCAGTAAAAGTGTAAACACTGGTAGCTCTAAAATTCTATAAAGAATGAGCACAAGTTGTTAGAATCTAAAAACACACTCATTGGAAATTAGATGGTATAAACTCTTTTATATCTTTTTGATTGGGATTCACTTGTTCATCTTATTTCTAGGTTCGGACCTTGGTGCTGGTCTGCTCTATTTGGAAACAAGGGGATTGTCGTGGCTATGTCGTTCTAAAAGCGACATTCTTTCCCTGAAATTTGTGCACTCGGTAACAAGCTAAACTTATTCCTGCTTTGTAGTTTTAACTGGTTCAGATATCATTTTTTTGGTTTGTTATCAAATGAGAGTTATTGAATATTTTGCTTGCCTCAACCTTTTGCCCCACTTTCTAGTTAGCTTAAATTTGGTGCATGTCAATCTAATGCATGACTACATGATTCTCAAGTTTTGAAAGGAAAGCAATATGCCACAAATGTGTCCTTTGCTATTGCAGCATATGTCGTAATCTGCAGACATGCGTAATATGGATATTTATTGCATAGAGTGGGAACTTACTCAAATTCTACACAGAGGTGGCGTTCTTCCAATGGTTCCTCTAGTACGGTCCTTCACAGTAATTTCTCAAAAAAACTGTAAGAGAAGACCATTTATCAGGAAGGACGGAATGGGAGCATTTAAACGCCACAACATTAAAATGTCCAGGAGCCCATTTGGAATAAACTTTTCATCTGGCTAAGAATCAGTTTATTTGAGTATAGAAAGTACAATCCAATTGTTGAGAAGCTTAGAACTAAAAAAATGATGGAAAATTGTTCAAACATCCAAGTTATATCTGCAACTTATTTTAGGGAAATGTTTTTTTGGTTGTGGGAAAAAGGAACAATATATCAAGCACACAGAGTAGCGTACCATTGAGGTGTAGGTTGAGGTGGTCGCTGTTTAGCAGCAACCCCGTGCTCACAGTCACGTACCTGTTAATGAGAGAAATCATTAGTTGGACCTTATCGTCATCAGTATTCCAATAGATGAATATTGGAGATCAGGACATAATTTAGGAAGTCATGGTTACCAGATCTATTTAGCTACCACACACATATGATTTACCAATTCTTCCTCAATACAGAACAAACAAGCGACAAGTAAATATTTGCAATACTACAATCAATCGCTAATCCAACAGAATATACATGTCGATCAGCAAGAGCAAACCAGCCACAAGTAAATATTTTCAATACTACAAACAATCGCTAATCCAGCACAATATACATGTCGATAAGCAAAAGCATATTGAAGAAAGTTTTGACTAAACTCACCTTGAGAAACTGAAGGCCGATCAACAAAAGCGCGGGGAGGGGGAAGAGGTGGTCTTGTCCCTATCGTACACCGCGGAGGAGCAGCCCAACACAATATGATGTGTTGATGCAGTGGCTGATCGATAGCTCTTCCACCACTGTTCATATGAAATCTGCCATCTTCTAGGGTGATATTGATAGGTGGTACGGTTTTTTTGCAAAAGAAAATCAAAATATACAACTATAAAAGCATGATGGCTACCTTACCTGCTGAACAGGAGCGCCAGACATCATCACACAGTCACACTTAATCCCTAGCAGTTTTTTCATGTGTGTATAATTTGTGGAATTCAAGTCCACAACCCTCATGCTCATGTAACATCATGCAGATCCAGTCTGTCTCCTTCGCCATGTACACTTCACTGCTGACGGTGGCGAAGTAATGAAGCGAATCGGTGGATTAGGAGAGTAGACAGGTAGAGTAATCACCAGATCGATTAGGGAGGATGGGATGGGAGGGGGTGTTACCCGTAGGTGCCCTCGTCGATCTGCTTTCTCAAAGCAGTAGGCGCTGCGGTGGTCCCATGACGGACCTCGTCGAGGTTTAGCTGGACAGGTGCTGCCACCACCATGGGTAATGGATGTCCTGCGAAATGTATAAAGCAAACATAGACCATTGAATTTATGGTCCTTTTAACACCAGTAATTTTAATATTCATAACAAGGAAAAGATAGTTTGGGAGTGTAGAAGCTATCAGATGAGAAGTGGTGATGACAGTTTAATACCAGACAACCCTTTGAATGCACAATTATGAAAAAATGTGTGTTGTTTTTTCTCAAAGTGATCAAATTGGTTAAACTACACTATGCGCTAATTTAGTAAATTTGGTCTATTCTGTTTTAGCGTTTAACTTGTTATCAGTGGGCATGCCTCACTTAACATACTTATCGAGTCTGCTGTTATGACAAAAGGATCAGCCCATTCAAGATGTCCCATGTTAGGTTTAGGTTCTACAGAAGTAAAAATAGTCGCTAGTTCATCAAGTTGAGCAAAAAGCATAAATACTGAACAACTTAGAGCTAGACTTCAGATTGTACCTTCACCATTCCAAATATAGACCTTTGGATGTCAAGCAAATTCTTTAAATACAACATCAGCGACCTGCAAACAGATAGTTAAACTATCAAGCCTACCAACTTGTACTATAGAATAAACTATCAAATTCCATATCTTCCATGGTGTTCTCAGAAAGAATGAGATTCTGACACTCCCACAACTATCTAGCACATAAAAATTTCTATGTTCCATTTTCTAGCCAAGGCCTTAAATCCCGACAGGTGGAATTGGAATACCTGGTTTCTGATAGAAATCGCTTTTGTGAAGTCAAATTCAAGTGGGTTAATCACCCAGAGTTAGAGGTGGTGGAATCGTATTCGATTCAAAATGGCTTCCAGTTTTCCCCTACATGATTTATAAACAGAACAAATTCAAAGGAGATGAGAAAGATCATAGATGTACCAACCTAAAAAAATCATATGATATTTGCAATGACCAGTTTAAAAACTCTTAATCCAGTAGAGCATGATTAATTTAGTTGCAAGTAAAAGGTACACTAAAATATCAAACAAACAGAACTATTAGAGGTTGCTGTCATGTGAACCCATGTAGCAAATCTTCACTGCAGAATGGTTAAGAGGGTGTGGATCTTGTGCACTTACAGTGACGGTTCCATCCCCAACTCTGTCGTCGAAGAGAACTCCCCACCCATGGATGTTGTCCATCAGGCTCTTGGTCATCCATAGGATAATGAGATCCTATAAGAATTGTCCAATTGTTCTAGTGAGATTTATGTTATCCAAAACCTGAATTGGCAAGAAAATCACAAATGCATGCGACACCCCGAAGACGGCCAAAACCATCTTCCGTGTAAATGTCATCGAACATGTCAGTCTATCACAAATCAATCAAGATGGAGACCCCATCAGAAAACTGGAATAAATGACATGCGCTAGACTTTTGTGCTTTAGAATAACTATCAAAGGAACAATTCAAGCCATTGTGGCGTTTATTTTTAGAATATTCTAGAGATCGCCAAAAGGGGAAAACCTACCCATCAAACTGAACTCTGAGGTGGTTCCTGTCGAGGTAAGCGGACATCACCCTTCCCATGTTATTGGTGCAGACTCGAGGTAGAGCACCAGAAACAGGAAGAGCGTCATTGGGAGCCTAAAGGACATCAACGAGCTGAAGGTGATGGGGCACTGCTCCGGGACGTAGGTGGACCACATCCCCACCAAGATGATGTTCACTCTCGGACTTTTAAGTCGTCCAACAAGGAGCCAAGTGAGGACAAGGACTTGGAGGGGAAGAGGAAGAGGCAGATCTAAGAGGTGCATGAGGATCCGCCATCGTAGGAGGTCACAACGATGTAGTCATACTCGTCGACGAGGTTGTCATGGTCCTTGTCCGTAGAGACTGAGATAAGGGAGTCAAGTTCCTAGTGGGTAGCTGATAATACAACCAAGAGCCATGCTGACTGAACTGAGATCACAAGAACACTGTTTTTGTTTACCAATATTAGAGAATTTTGATTGTTACTTCTATTATTATTGTGTAAAATTATGAAATTGGGTATCAATATTAAATAGAAGATATTGTAGATGATCCAACTGGAGTTGCTCTAACAGCTATATATCAAATATTATACCTTGTTGTACTCAACTCCTGGTTTACTCTATTGGGTCATAATCATATGGATATCTAGATGGCATCTAGGTTCAGTTTGTTGATATTGACATTTTTTTTCCTGTTGATAGGAAGCAAGACAATTATTGTTGGGACTGAATTGTGCACAACCTATTGAGGCTATCTCACTGCATGCAAGTAACTTAAACATATAAAATAAAGAATGTTCTCATATGAATATAGCATAATAATAGTCATGTAGCTTGGTTACTGTTTGAGTCTTTCATCAACACAATTCATTTACCGTTTATCTTCAAGAAAGTAGTACACATAAATTATTCCTTAGTGATGATCCATTTTTATCTTTTTTACATCGTCTCTTTGTTTTTTGCTGCTAGACTCTCAATACCCGAGTAGCTTCTTTTTACAATGAAATTTGTAGTTTTTGTAACAGTGGACAGTTGCAAGTTTGAACCCCCGTAAGTTTGGTTTATTTCCACTTAGTCTCCTTGTCTTTGGTTCTACTGTTTTTGTGGCCTTGAGAGGAGTAACAATCAAGTTTTGGTGAAGAATCTGAAGAATGAAATATTGGGGATGGTAATAAGAGAGTTGAGATCTTGGAAAATGTTGGGCAGCTACCTCTTGCTTATGGTCTTGCTGTGCTTGTCAATTATTTTGAGGACTTCAAAAAATCTAGAAAGTACATTTCTGTGTTGACTATGTTTTTTGTAAGAAGGTAAGAAGCATATATGTGGTGTATGGAGGCTAAAATTTATCATCCTTGTTTTTATTGGCATATCATTTGCAACATTTCATAGTCCTATTTGTGGTTTTTGTAAGGCAAAATACCTTTTCTGTCTTGTAAGGAAAAATACCATAATAAAGTCCAAAAAAATACAAAATTCTTTTTGTCTACTTATGAAAGTGTCCAATGTAACAGCGCTAGATATTACCAGTTTTCCTCCTTGTAATTCAATATCTTTGCAGAAGCGAACATGCAAGGGTTCAGGAGCAGTTGGAGGAAAATCTTCAGCTAGTATTGCAAATGGGCGAGCCGTTTTATCAAATTTGTCTAAGGTGATATATTTCCCAACTTCCTGCAATCTCTAGTCCATAATCGACATTGTGTGGTCTTCAGGCAACAAAAATTCTTTGCCACTACTCCGCATGGAAACATCAAAATAGCGTGATCATACAAAAAATCTATTCATGCGAGTCATCAAAAATATTGAAACGACACCTTCTAAGAATTTAAAACGGATAAATATTACCTCCAAGGAACTTATTATCTGCACCATGGCTAAATGTCATCCCTATATAGAATCTTTTTGGGTGCTCCAAAGGTACCTGGGATGGATGTTCCATTGACAAAAGAACGCAAATTAAGTCGACACAGATCAAAGAACACGAGTAGGAAAAGACAAATTGAAAGAATTAGGCTTACACCTATTTCCTAAACTAATTTTGGTGGTTGAATTGCCCAACACAAATAATTGGACTAACTAGTTTGCCCAAGTCTATAAGATCTACAGGTACCAAAGGTTCACAATAAGCCAATAAAAAGATCAAGAGAAAGGGTTCAAACAAAGGAGCAAAGGGACAACCGAAGGCACCCTGGTCGGACGCACCGGACTGTACGGTGTACCAGGGGACACCAAGCTGAACTTCGCACCTTCGGGAATTCTCAGAGTCGTCGCGCTATAATTCACCGGACTGTCCGGTGTACACCGGACAGTGTCCGGTGCTCCAAGGATGAAGCGACTCTGAACTCGCCAGCTTCGGGAATTCGCAACGGCACTCCGCTATAATTCACCGGACTGTCCGGTGTGACAACGAAGCAACGGCTACTTCAGGCGCCAACGGCTACCTGCAGCGCATTAAATGCGCGCCAGCGCACGCAGAAGTCAGGCACGCCCATGCTGGCGCACCGGACACTCCACAGTGCATGTCCGGTGCGCCACCGGACATCTAGGCGGGCCCAACAGTCAGTGCTCCAACGGTCGGAACCCTAACGGCCTGGTGACGTGGCTGTCGCACCGGACATGTCCGGTGTGCACCGGACTGTCCGGTGCACCATGCGACAGACAGCCCCCACCAAACGGCTAGTTTGGTGGTTGGGGCTATAAATACCCCCAACCACCCCACATTCAAGTCATCCAAGTTTTCCACTTCTCAACCACTTCCAAGAGCTAGGCATTCAATTCTAGACACACTCAAGTGATCAAATCCTCTCCAATTCCACACAAGGCTTTAGTGATTAGCGAGAGAGATTTGCCGTGTTCTTTTGAGCTCTTGCGCTTGGATTGCTTCTTTCTTTCTCACTTGTTCTTGTGATCAAAGTTCACTTGTAATCGAGGCAAGAGACACCAATTGTGTGGTGGTCCTTGCGGGGAAGCTTTGCTACCAGTTTGATTTGAGAAGAGAAGCTCACTCGGTCCGCGAGACCGTTTGAGAGAGGGTAAGGGTTGAAAGAGACCCGGCCTTTGTGGCCTCCTCAACGGGGAGTAGGTTTGCGAGAACCGAACCTCGGTAAAACAAATTCGTGTGTCACACTCTTCATTCGCTTGCGATTTGTTTTGTGCCCTCTCTCTCGGACTCATTATTATTTCTAACGCTAACCCGGCTTGTAGTTGTGATTAATTTTGTAAATTTCAGTTTCGCCCTATTCACCCCCCCTCTAGGCGACTTTCAATTGGTATCAGAGTCCGGTGCTTCATTAGAGCCTAACCGCTCGAAGTAATGTCGGGAGATCACACCAAGAGGGAGATGGAGACCGGCGACAAGCCCACTACGAGCCACGAGAGCACTTCATCGGAAGAGTCCCGTACCAAGAGGAAGGAGAAGAAGAAGAGCTCCTCCAACAAAGGGAAGGGGAAGGAGAAGAAATCCTCTTCCCACAAGTCACATCGGAGAGGAGACAAGCACAAGAGGATGAGGAAAGTGGTCTACTACGAGACCGACACTTCATCAACGTCGACCTCCGACTCCGACGTGCCGTCCGTAACTTCTAAGCGCCAAGAGCGCAAGAAGTATAGTAAGATCCCCCTACGCTACCCCCACATTTCAAAGCGTACTCCTTTACTCTCCGTTGCATTAGGCAAACCACCAGTTTTTGACGGTGAAGATTATAATATGTGGAGTGACAAAATGAGGCATCATCTAACCTCACTCCACACAAGCATATGGAATGTTGTTGAGTTTGGTGTACAGGTACCATCCGTAGGGGATGAAGATTACGACTCGGACGAGGTGGCCCAAATCCACCACTTTAACTCCCAAGCAACCACTATACTCCTCGCCTCTCTAAGTCGAGAGGAGTATAACAAGGTGCAAGGGTTAAAAAGTGCGAAGGAAATTTGGGACGTACTAAAGACCGCGCACGAAGGAGATGAGGTGACAAAAATCACCAAGCGGGAGACGAGCGAGGGGGAGCTCGGTCGCTTCATGCTTCACCAAGGGGAGGATCCACAAGCAATGTACAACCGCTTGAAGACCTTGGTAAACCATGTGCGCAACCTCGGGAGCGAAAAATGGGATGACCATGAGATGGTCAAGGTTATTCTTAGATCCCTCGTATTTCTTAACCCTACACAAGTTCAATTAATTCGAGGTGATCCTAGATATAAGCTAATGTCTCCCGAGGAAGTGATAGGAAAATTTGTAAGCTTTGAGCTAATGATTAAAGGCTCAAAGAAAATCATCGAGCAAGGCACTTCCTCCACACCCAAGGCACAACCGGTCGCATTCAAGGCGACGGAAGAAAAGAAGGAGGAGGCTACTCCAAGTCGAACTCCCATCGACGCCTCCAAGCTCGACAACGAGGAGATGGCGCTCATCATCAAGAGCTTCCGTCAAATCCTCAAGCAAAGGAGGGAGAAAGACTACAAGCCCCGCTCCAAGAAAGTATGCTACAAGTGTGGTAAGCCCGGTCATTTTATTGCTAAATGTCCAGTATCTAGTGATAGTGACAGGGGCGACGACAAGAAGGGAAGAAGAAAGGAGAAGAAGAGACACTACAAAAGGAAGGGCGGTGATGCCCACGTGTGCCGCGAGTGGGACTCGAATGAGAGCTCCACCGACTCCTCCTCCGACGAGGACGCCGCCAACATCGCCGTCACCAAGGGACTTCTCTTCCCCAACGTCGGCCACAAGTGCCTCATGGCAAAGGACGACAAAAGGAAGAAGGTTAAATCCAAATCCTCCACTAAATATGAGTCCTTTAGTGATGATAATGCTAGTGATGAGGAAGATAATTTGCGTACTCTTTTTGCCGACCTCAACATGCAACAAAAGGAAAAATTAAATGAATTGATTAGTGCTATTCATGAGAAAGATGATCTCTTGGACTCTCAAGAGGACTTCCTTATTAAGGAAAACAAAAAGCATGTTAAGGTTAAAAATGCCTATGCTCTACAAGTTGAAAAATGTGAAAAATTGTCTAGTGAGCTAAGCACTTGCCATGAGACTATTGACAACCTTAGAAATGAGAATGCTAAATTGTTAGCTAAGGTTGATTCACATGTTTGTAATATTACAACTTCCAATCCTAGAGATGATAATGTTGATTTACTTGCTAGGATTGATGAGTTGAATGTTTCTCTTGCTAGCCTTAGAAATGAGAATGAGAAATTGATTGCTAAGGATAAAGATTTTGATGTTTGCAATATTACTATTTCTAACCTTAGAAACGAGAATGATATACTACATGCTAAGGTTGTAGAATTAAAATCTTGCAAACCCTCTACATCTACCGTTGAGCATGTTTCCATTTGCACTAGATGTAGAGATGTTGATATTAATGCTATTCATGATCACATGGTCTTAATTAAACAACAAAATGATCATATAGCAAAATTAGATGCTAAAATTGCCGAGCATAACTTAGAAAATGAAAAGTTTAAATTTGCTAGAAGTATGCTCTATAATGGGAGACGCCCTGGCATCAAGGATGGCATTGGCTTCCAAAGGGGAGACAATGTCAAACTTAGTGCCCCTCCTAAAAATTTGTCTAACTTTGTTAAGGGCAAGGCTCCCATGCCTCAGGATAACGAGGGTTACATTTTGTACCCTGTCGGTTATCCCGAGAGCAAAATTAGGAGAATTCATTCTAGGAAGTCTCACTCTGGCTCTAACCATGCTTTTATGTATAAGGGTGAGACATCTAGCTCTAGGCAACCAACCCGTGCTAAGTTTCCTAGAAAGAAAACTCCTAGTGCATCAAATGATCATGGCATTTCATTTAAAACTTTTGATGCATCTTATGTTTTGACTAACAAATCCGGCAAGGTAGTTGCCAAGTTTGTTGGGGGCAAACACAAGGGTTCTAAGACTTGTGTTTGGGTACCCAAAGTTCTTGTGTCTAATGCCAAAGGACCCAAAACCGTTTGGGTACCTAAAATCAAGAACTAAACTTGTTTTGTAGGATTATGCATCCGGGGCTCAAGTTGGATCATCGACAGCGGGTGCACAAACCACATGACAGGGGAGAAGAAGATGTTCTCCTCCTACGAGAAAAACCCAGATCCCCAACGAGCTATTACATTCGGGGATGGAAACCAAGGTTTGGTCAAAGGTTTGGGTAAAATAGCTATATCTCCTGACCATTCCATTTCCAATGTTTTTCTTGTAGATTCTTTAGATTACAATTTGCTTTCCGTTTCGCAATTATGTCAAATGGGCTAAAACTGTCTATTTACTGATGTAGGTGTCACTGTCTTTAGAAGAAGTGATGATTCAATAGCATTTAAGGGAGTGTTAGAGGGTCAGCTATACTTGGTAGATTTTGATAGAGCTAAACTCGACACTTGCTTAATTGCTAAGACTAACATGGGTTGGCTCTGGCACCGCCGACTAGCTCATGTTGGAATGAAGAATCTTCATAAGCTTCTAAAGGGAGAGCACATCTTAGGACTAACAAATGTTCATTTTGAGAAAGACAGGATTTGTAGCGCATGCCAAGCCAGGAAACAAGTTGGCACTCATCATCCACACAAGAACATCATGACAAGTGACAGGCCGCTGGAGCTCCTACACATGTATTTATTCGGCCCGATCGCTTACATAAGCATCGGCGGGAGTAAGTACTGTCTAGTTATTGTGGATGATTATTCTCGCTTCACTTGGGTGTTCTTTTTGCAGGAAAAATCTCATACCCAAGAGACCTTAAAGGGATTCTTGAGACGGGCTCAAAATGAGTTCGGCTTAAGGATCAAGAAAATTAGAAGCGACAACGGGACGGAGTTCAAGAACTCACAAATAGAAGGCTTCCTTGAGGAGGAGGGCATCAAGCATGAGTTCTCTTCTCCCTACACCCCACAACAAAATGGTGTAGTGGAGAGGAAGAATCGAACTCTATTGGACATGGCAAGAACCATGCTTGATGAGTACAAGACACCGGATCGGTTTTGGGCCGAGGCAGTCAACACCGCTTGCTACGCCATCAATCGGTTATATCTACACCGAATCCTCAAGAAGACATCATATGAACTCCTAACCGGTAAAAAGCCCAATATTTCATATTTTAGAGTCTTTGGTATCAAATGCTTTATTCTTGTTAAAAGAGGTAGAAAATCTAAATTTGCTCCTAAGACTGTAGAAGGCTTTTTACTAGGATATGATTCAAACACAAGGGCATATAGAGTCTTTAACAAGTCCTCAGGACTTGTTGAAGTTTCTTGTGACGTTGTGTTTGATGAAACTAACGGCTCTCAAGTAGAGCTAGTTGATCTTGATGAGATAGGTGAAGAACAGGCTCCGTGCATCACGCTAAGGAACATGTCCATTAGGGATGTGTGCCCTAAGGAATCCGAAGAGCCTCCACATGCACAAGATCAACCATCCTCCTCCACGCAAGCATCTCCACCAACTCAAAATGAGGACGAGGCTCAAGTTGATGAAGGAGAAGATCAAAGAGATGAGCCACCTCAAGATGACGGTAATGATCAAGGGGGAGATGCAAATGATCAAGACAAGGAGGATGAAGAGCCAAGGCCGCCACACCCAAGAGTCCACCAAGCAATCCAACGAGATCACCCCGTCGACACCATCCTCGGCGACATTCATAAGGGGGTAACTACTCGATCTCGTGTTGCACATTTTTGTGAGCATTACTCTTTTGTTTCCTCCATTGAGCCACACAGGGTAGAGGAAGCACTCCAAGATTCGGATTGGATGATGGCGATGCAAGGGGAGCTCAACAATTTCACTAGGAATGAGGTATGGCATTTAGTTCCACGTCCTAATCAAAATGTTGTAGGAACCAAGTGGGTCTTCCGCAACAAGCAAGATGAGCATGGTGTGGTGACAAGGAACAAAGCTCGACTTGTGGACAAGGGATACTCCCAAGTCGAAGGTTTGGATTTCGGTGAAACCTATGCACCCGTAGCTAGGCTTGAGTCAATTCGCATATTATTAGCCTATGCTACTTACCATGGCTTCAAGCTTTATCAAATGGACGTAAAGAGTGCCTTCCTCAATGGACCAATCAAGGAAGAGGTCTATGTTGAGCAACCTCCCGGCTTTGAAGACAGTGAGTACCCTAACCATGTCTATAGGCTCTCTAAGGCGCTTTATGGGCTCAAGCAAGCCCCAAGAGCATGGTATGAATGCCTCAGAGATTTTCTTATTGCTAATGGCTTCAAAGTCGGCAAGGCCGATCCTACTTTATTCACTAAAACTCTTGACAATGATTTGTTTGTATGCCAAATTTATGTTGATGATATCATATTTGGGTCTACTAACGAATCTACATGTGAAGAATTTAGTAGGATAATGACACAGAAATTCGAGATGTCTATGATGGGGGAGTTGAAGTATTTTCTAGGATTCCAAGTCAAGCAACTCCAAGAGGGCACCTTCATTTGCCAAACCAAGTACACTCAGGACATTCTAAACAAGTTTGGGATGAAGGATGCCAAACCCATCAAAACACCCATGGGAACAAATGGGCATCTCGATCTCGACACGGGAGGTAAATCCGTCGATCAAAAGGTATACCGGTCGATGATTGGTTCATTACTCTATTTATGTGCATCTCGACCAGACATTATGCTTTCTGTATGCATGTGTGCAAGATTCCAAGCCGACCCTAAGGAATCACACCTTACGGCCGTAAAACGAATCTTGAGATATTTGGCTTATACTCCTAAGTTTGGGCTTTGGTACCCTCGGGGATCCACATTTGATTTGATTGGTTATTCGGATGCCGATTGGGCGGGGTGTAAGATTAATAGAAAGAGCACATCGGGGACTTGCCAGTTCTTGGGAAGGTCCTTGGTGTCTTGGGCTTCAAAGAAGCAAAATTCGGTCGCTCTTTCAACCGCCGAAGCCGAGTATATTGCCGCAGGCCATTGTTCCGCGCAATTGCTTTGGATGAGGCAAACCCTGCGGGACTATGGTTACAAATTAACCAAAGTTCCTCTTCTATGTGATAATGAGAGTGCAATTTGCATGGCGGATAATCCCGTTGAGCATAGCCGCACTAAACACATAGCCATTCAGTATCATTTTCTTAGGGATCACCAACAAAAGGGGGATATCGAGATTTCATACATTAATACTAAAGATCAATTAGCCGATATCTTTACCAAGCCACTAGATGAACAAACTTTTACCAAACTTAGGCATGAGCTTAATATTCTTGATTCTAGGAATTTCTTTTGCTAATTTGCACACATAGCTCATAAGTATACCTTTGATCATGTCTCTTTTATATATGCTATGACTAATGTGTTTTCAAGTGTATTTCAAACCAAGTCATAGGTATATTGAAAGGGAATTGGAGTCTTCGGCGAAGACAAAGGCTTCCACTCCACTCTACTACTCATCCTTCGCCGTCGCTCCGAGCATTTCTTCGTCTTTGGTATAATCTTCACTCATATGTTTTATTTGCCAAAGGGGAGAAAATAGTTAGGGAAGGGCTTATATCTCACTCAAAGTATCCGTTTTTGGCGATTCATGCCAAAGGGGGAGAAAGTATGAGCCCAAAGCAAAAGGACCGCACCACCATCCTAATTTTTTTTAAAAAAGTAAATTTTCAATTGATAAACTTTAAATTAGTATCTCTTTGAGTTCTAAAGGGGGAGAAAGTAGTACTTTCAAAATTGATATCTTAAAACCCTCTTGAACACTAAGAGGAGAATTTATTGAGGGGGAGTTTTGTTTAGTCAAAGAAAAATCATTTGAAACAAGGGGACAAAATTTCAAAAATGCTTCGCAAAATCTTATTCAATTGTCTTTGACTATTTGCAAAAAGACTTTGAAAAGGATTTACAAAAAGAATTTGCAAAAGCAAAACTTGTGGTGCAAGCGTGGTCCAAAATGTTAAAAATAAAGAAACAATCCATGCATATCTAGTAGGTAATATTTATTGGCTCAATTCTAAGTAACCTTTGCACCTGCATATGCAAACTAGTTCAAATTCTGCAATTTTATATTTGCTTTGGTTTGTGTTGGCATCAATCACCAAAAAGGGGGAGATTGAAAGGGAATTAGGCTTACACCTATTTCCTAAACTAATTTTGGTGGTTGAATTGCCCAACACAAATAATTGGACTAACTAGTTTGCCCAAGTCTATAAGATCTACAGGTACCAAAGGTTCACAATAAGCCAATAAAAAGATCAAGAGAAAGGGTTCAAACAAAGGAGCAAAGGGACAACCGAAGGCACCCTGGTCGGGCGCACCGGACAGTGTCCGGTGTACCAGGGGACACCAAGCTGAACTTCGCACCTTGTAACAGAGCTAGAGATTACCAGTTTTCCTCCTTGTAATTCAATATCTTTGCAGAAGCGAACATGCAAGGGTTCAGGAGCAGTTGGAGGAAAATCTTCAGCTAGTATTGCAAATGGGCGAGCCGTTTTATCAAATTTGTCTAAGGTGATATATTTCCCAACTTCCTACAATCTCTAGTCCATAATCGACATTGTGTGGTCTTCAGGCAACAAAAATTCTTTGCCACTACTCCGCATGGAAACATCAAAATAGCGTGATCATACAAAAAATCTATTCATGCGAGTCATCAAAAATATTGAAACGACACCTTCTAAGAATTTAAAACGGATAAATATTACCTCCAAGGAACTTATTATCTGTACCATGGCTAAATGTCATCCCTATATAGAATCTTTTTGGGTGCTCCAAAGGTACCTGGGATGGATGTTCCATTGACAAAAGAACGCAAATTAAGTCGACACAGATCAAAGAACACGAGTAGGAAAAGACAAATTGAAAGGGAATTAGGCTTACACCTATTTCCTAAACTAATTTTGGTGGTTGAATTGCCCAACACAAATAATTGGACTAACTAGTTTGCCCAAGTCTATAAGATCTACAGGTACCAAAGGTTCACAATAAGCCAATAAAAAGATCAAGAGAAAGGGTTCAAACAAAGGAGCAAAGGGACAACCGAAGGCACCCTGGTCGGACGCACCGGACTGTCCGGTGTGCCACCGGACAGTGTCCGGTGTACCAGGGGACACCAAGCTGAACTTCGCACCTTCGGGAATTCTCAGAGTCGTCGCGCTATAATTCATCGGACTGTCTGGTGTACACCGGACAGTGTCCAATGCTCCAAGGATGAAGCGACTCTGAACTCGCCAGTTTCGGGAATTCGCAACGGCACTCCGCTATAATTCACCGGACATGTCCGGTGTACACCGGACTGTCCGGTGTGACAACGAAGCAACGGCTACTTCAGGCGCCAACGGCTACCTGCAGCGCATTAAATGCGCGCCAGCGCGCGCAGAAGTCAGGCACGCCCATGCTGGCGCACCGGACACTCCACAGTGCATGTCCGGTGCGCCACCGGACATCCAGGCGGGCCCAGCAGTCAGTGCTCCAACGGTCGGAACCCTAACGGCCTGGTGACGTGGCTGTCGCACCGGACATGTCCGGTGTGCACCGGACTGTCCGGTGCACCATGCGACAGGAAGCCCCCACCAAACGGCTAGTTTCGTGGTTGGGGCTATAAATACCCCCAACCACCCCACATTCAAGTCATCCAAGTTTTCCACTTCTCAACCACTTACAAGAGCTAGGCATTCAATTCTAGACACACTCAAGTGATCAAATCCTCTCCAATTCCACACAAGGCTTTAGTGATTAGCGAGAGAGATTTGCCGTGTTCTTTTGAGCTCTTGCGCTTGGATTGCTTCTTTCTTTCTCACTTGTTCTTGTGATCAAAGCTCACTTGTAATCGAGGCAAGAGACACCAATTGTGTGGTGGTCCTTGCGGGGAAGCTTTGCTACCAGTTTGATTTGAGAAGAGAAGCTCACTCGGTCCGCGGGACCGTTTGAGAGAGGGTAAGGGTTGAAAGAGACCCGGCCTTTGTGGCCTCCTCAACGGGGAGTAGGTTTGCGAGAACCGAACCTCGGTAAAACAAATTCGCGTGTCACACTCTTCATTCGCTTGCGATTTGTTTTGTGCCCTCTCTCTCGGACTCATTATTATTTCTAACGCTAACCCGGCTTGTAGTTGTGATTAATTTTGTAAATTTCAGTTTCGCCCTATTCACCCCCCTCTAGGCGACTTTCACAAATCACCCTCATCAATCCTGGTCCAACCATCATACCTACTGAGCTCAACGCCCAGGATCACACATACACGTGTACCCCTTCTTTCCTGTCGCAACGACCTCAAGCAAGGTGGAGGTGGCCGGCTAGCGCAGGAGCAGCGCACCGAAAAAGGATTTAGTCGATTGGTTAATTCAAGAATAATAAATTAACAAATAGGGGAAACAACTCACTCAAACCCTCAACTTCATCTAGAGTAGGGAACTGTTCCTGAGTCTTGTTGAATCTTAACCCAAATCCCTATTGCATAAATATATGAGCCCAGGCGCCAGGTTTGGCATCGGGGGCGATGAGGATGTGGCGGGAGAAGGGTTCTGCTCCCGTGGTCGCGTGCTGGGGCACGAATGCCAAGGATGGCCACCTCGCCGGCGGCAGCCCGTGGCATCGACCTTGCTAGGGCGCGCAGATGGAGGTGGTGGTCATCGAATCTAGGTGGTGGTCCACGGACATGAGCCCAGGCGCCGCCGTGGCCCCACGCACGCTGCTGCGGTTGGTGTCGAACGACGCGCGCGACACCATCCACGTTCACCTCCGCTGATCTCGGACTCTCCGCTGCGTCATTGGCGTCCCAACGGCTAGCTTCGCGTCTCCTGCGCTGACGTCACTACCGCTGCACCATCCCCAGCCTTCGCCCGCGGGGCTGTTGCTGCCGCCTCGGGTCCTCCTTCAGTCGTCGGTACACGCCGCTCGATGCGGCCGTCGCGTCCGCTACAACGCAAATAGCCAAACAGCGAGAGAACAGCGCGTGAGAAGTTGACATTGCAAGGTCGCGAAACTCTCGCTTGCCTGCGTCGTCGTCTCGTCGGAGATGGAGATCCTCGGACTTGGGAACGCACCTCCACCAGCGACGTTGGCCTCCAAGGGGCACGCAGTGACGGTGACCGTGGCGGCCGCGGCCTGCATGGTGGTGGCTCGAGCGGGGGGCGCGGTCGTGGATGGAGCGGAGGGGGCACAGGGGGCGCCGATCTCGGACGAGGGCGTGTCAGCGTCTCGAGCGGGGGCGGCGAGTGCAGTCGTGGATGGATCGGAGCGAGGGGGCACAGGGGGCGCCGATCTCGAATGGGGGCATGGCGGCAGCTCGAGCAAGGAAGGGGCGGACCGGCGAGTGGCCGAGAGCGAGCCACGTCGAGATCATGGTGGCGGCCCAACGACCGTGTCCGGCGCGATCTGGTGAAGCCGAGCAGGTTGGGGGCTGCGAGTGAAGAAGCGAGACGAGAGGGACGGAGAGAGAGAGGGAGGGGGAGAGGGCGGCGGCGTCGGTTCCAGAGAAGGAGAGGTTGCTCGTGGCTATCGTGGGAGGACGGGAGCGCAACCGGATGGATCGCCAGCGCCTACCGTGTCACGGACGGTCCAGATCAATTAAAGGCAGAACGGCAGAATGACAGAACGGCAGACTACTCTTACCTTCTTAATAAGTAGTATAGATATTTGACGCCGGTTAGTTCATTCTTTGAACTAAAAACGTCAAATAAAAGAAAACGGAGGGAGTAATTATTTTCGAAAGCAGCAAAACTGCCAACTAGTCACATGTCAATTGACAAGAAAAAGAATGTCTTTGGTTCTTGTTTTACAGGTCTGTAATTTCATTGTAAATGTTCTCAGGGTGTACATTTCATATTTATATTGGTGGATACAATAATGTTGCTATGCTCAGGTAAATTAGTTCGTTCTCTTTTCGCTCCTTTCGGTTCTCATTATTATTAATAAAATTCGTCCTGTAGGGTTTTCCCTACAACCTTTCCCTTAAAAAAACAGTTCATCCCATGTTTACTTGTCATCTGCCACCTTCCAGCCCTATCACATTCACACATAGGTGTAAATAATATACAATTGTGAGAAAGTTCAAAATTTTATTTTTGTTTTAAACTGATTCCTTTAGCAGTTCTATCATAGAAATGAAAATGACAATGTCCAAGTGCCGAATAATAGAAGCTGCAATTCATTTTAAGGATTTCTTTCTCCGATGACAGTGTCAAAAAAATGTATGTACAATGTGGCACATATTGCTACTTGCAAAGCTTTCAGCAGTTCTATTGTTGCATCGGATTCCAAATGATTTCAGCTGCTTTGCAAAGACATATTCAGTGCAGTTCTTATATGCAATTTTATTCAAAACCGCATGAGTATAACCGAGTAAGAGCATCTCCAAGAAATGACACAAAAGCTCCTCAAAACCTTGTTTACAGGTGAAATCTGGATTTCATTAATCAAACAGAACCCTATTCGTCACCCGCAATTATTTGTGTCTCTGAAACGAGGTCAGGCGTCCCTCAGATTCGCGGGAGTAGATTTCTCTCTCATCCGAGTTCTGTTGTAACCAGCGATATGCAATTCAAAAAAAAAAATTCCTAGCGACATACACTAAATGGGCTAGCGATTTAGACAAAATGGGCCTAGGATTTTAAAAGCTGGCCTAGTTTCGTTTTCAGTTTCTATTTTAAGGGAACTGTTGGAGTAACACCTTGTTTCACCGCTACAAAATTTTCTATATATCTCCTATAATCAATTTTTGGGGAAAATTTTTACATTACCTTTTGGAGTTTCCAAGTACAAAATAGGTCCCTAACTTTGGCAACGCTTAGTGCATAAAAAGGTCTATTTTGTTTTGAAGGGATTAGATACAAAGAAAAGGCACAGATAAACTTATCTAAGCGGCGGCCATCAGCTGGGCTTGTTTGTTCTAGTTTTTTTTTTTGTTGATTTTAGCTGTTAGAAGTTGTTGTAGCATGTTAAACACTTAGCTTTTCAGCCCGTTTTTACGAGAATCGTTTTGGTAAAAACCGTCCAAAATCAACATGAACGCACAATCGACTGAATCGTCATGATAGAAGGAATTCATCGATTTCTAGATTCTAATCCCTATGGCCATCTTCATCTTCTACCGCACGTAATTCCAACGATAAAAAAACTTATCAGAAAAAAGCCAACACAAACAAACACTACTAAAATTGTCATGTAACATAGGGTACTAGTGTCATCATAATAAGTGTATACCATAAATAAATTCATGTACACCATTGTTTAATGAAATTTATTCTTCAATACACTTGGCACCCATCGACTAACGTGTATGACTGACTAGTTATGGCAGTATGCCAATCTTATTTTCTTGTTTATATGGACTACAACCTACTCCCTCTATCCTAATATATCGTTGGTTCTAGCTCTTTATTTTTGTGTCTATATTTGAATTGATAACAATAAATCTAGACACATATATAATACACACATATCAAATATTATATAAATTCATTAACACTAAAAAATGAATACTATTTTAGGATGGAGGGGGTATTCCTTAAGGTGAGGGCGTCACGAATAAGGCTGCCTTAGTAGCAACTCTACAAATATAAGAGAGTTTTCCTCCTCTATTCTCTATAACAACATCCTCTAAAGCATCCTCTAAATATAGATGATGTTCCTCCATCTTTTATATATAGAGATTCTCTCTCATCTCATTTATCCATTTCAATACATTAAATAACAGATTAAGTAAAATTATAATATATATTAAATAATTAAGACGGAGATGCCCGGGTCTCCGACCCTTTTATGGTCGGGGGTCGGCGAGACAGAATCTCTAGCCCAAAGGTCGGACAAGCCCACACCACTGTCAAGAAGGTCGCTCATCTAGAGGTTGTTGTCTTAAATCAGCCGCTTTTAATAACTTTTTTCGCAAGTGGGTGCTTTTGTGGGTCTCGTTGTCTAAAACAATGCAGTCGATAGCTCTGTAAGCGCCGCTTGAAAAAAATGAGTGCTTGTAAAGATCATTTTCTAGTAGTGTTTTTCTTTTCTTTGTTTATGAATGTCACGAGGAAGAAGTATTCCACCAAAATTGCCCTCTATTAGATTTGGACCTAATGTTTAGCCAAATAGTTTTAATAGTAAATCTCATATCCACTAGCGGTGCTGCTCTACGGTGAATTCTAAATCCATTCACTTTTAGGGCTTGTTTGTTTTGCTCTCAATCCATATGGATTGCGTAAGATTGCATGGGTTTCAATCCTAAATAAGTCAAAATCTTTGATAATTTTTTTCAATCTCATCCAATCCATATGGGATAGAAATAACCGAACAAGTCCTTAAAGAGTGGAGTAGTCCCAAGTTGACTTTTAGTATTACTAGCTGAGTGTCCGTGCGTTGCAACGAGAATATATAATATCAGTATACTACGATAACTTATATACAAGATGTGTGTTAGACTGTTATGAGAAAAGTTTTCATAATCAATTTGTGATCCTAACGATACATAAATTTTGTTATTTTAATCTAGCTATTTCACCACTACATTACAACCATCATTATCATACAAACTTCGATATATGCCACGATTTGTATGATCTCATCATTGGAGAGCACGTTCCACACATGCCGGAAGAAATTCTCTCGTACATCGTTAGTCATCAGGCACACACCACCATATGCTCTTGCTTAAACAAAAATGGCAAGTGTGTGTGTTTGTGAAGAGAATTAAAGTCAGGCCGGCACAAAAGCTACCCCGGCAGTGGCGAGGATGACGAACTGGTCATTGTTGTCGATCCTCCTCTGTGTCACCTCCGACGCCAAGATGACGCCACAGTACTTGACATAATAGTCGTCGAACGCGCGCGACATGGTGAGTACCGATGACTCTTGGCTTGGCTGCAAAACGAAGTGCACCCCGGGCTCATCAGCGAGGTAGTACCCTTGACCGTTGCACCACCGGATGCGCTACTCCACTACATACATCATGTTCGAGGACACTCATACAACGTCAGCAACGACCATCGTCCCAGCGCACAAGAATTCATGTCCGATCAGTAGTGACTTACGTGGTAGGTTGGGCTTCAAGTGGATGATGAGCTAGACGGCGTGATGGCATCGTCGTCGGATGCGGTGTCCAGAACAACCCGAGAGTCATCGACGTTAGCGACAATCATGAGGTCCCCTGCTTAACGATGGACAACGTGGTGCAGCCGCTCTGGACCTCGTCCAAGCGGTGGCTGCGCCAGAGCTTGTCGTACACAGCGGCGCATGCGATCATGTAGGACTGCTTCTAGAGGTCGAACTGACAGTTGCCAAGCTTCTTCTCGTCGTCAATGAGCGACGCCAACGCGAGTGTCTCCTGCTAATGGTGTTTGTTCGGGGTTTCCAAGTAAGAAACATGGATTCATGTTTCTCGTTGGTTTATGAAAATGACTCATAAGTCTGATCCATGGAAAAAATATTACAAAGAATAAATGCACGCATGCAAAAAAGGGAATTTAAGTATAAAACATTATTCAAACAAAAAAATTGCATGCAAAGCACTTCTTTAAATAATACTCCCTCCATCAAAAAATATAATTCAAGAATCTCGGTGATACTTATCTACTACTACGCATTGTGCAAGGGTAGCAGGTGGGCTTAGGGAGAGATGTAGTAGATGTATTTCCTGTCATAAATGCAGACATAAACACACATATGGTGTAACAGTAGCTACTACTGGCCTTTGCTTAAGAGGTCACGGGTTCAAATCCCCTCGGGGACATGTGTGTTTTTTTTAATTTTAGCTAGACGTGGGCTGTACGGGGGAATGAGAATTGGAATGGGCTTTGTGAAAGTCGCCTAGAGGGGGGTGGATAGGCGAAACCTGAAAATTATAACTTTACACCCCAACTAGATCCCTTGATTAGTGGTTAGAACAAGATACACAATTATTGGAGTATAAAAACTAAGTCTTTTGCTTGTAAAGAGTATTGCTTTCAAATAATGCGGAATTGATAAATCAATACAATTAATAGGTCTACGAGAATAAAGCAAGAGGGCTTAGATAAGAAGAGCAAAATCACAAGTTCTTTCTTGCAAGGTGTTGCTTCACAAGATGAGAATTTAACTTGAAGCAACACCAAATAATGTTAGCAAAGAGTAGCGCAAGAGAACTTAGAAAGGGAGAGAACAAACAAATCACAAGTAATAAACACAATAGACACGAGTGATTTGTTTTACCGAGGTTCGGCCCTCGAAGGCCTAGTCCCCGTTGAGGAGTCCACTAAGGACGGGTCTCTTTCAACCCTTTCCCTCTCTTCACCGATCACCAAAGACCAGCGAGCTCTTCTTCTTCTCAAGGATCACTTAAGACCCCGCAAGGATCACCACACTCTTTGGTGTCTCTTGCTAGCTTTACAACCCTCCAAAACTTTGGAGGAAGTTCAATGGGAGTCAAAACTCCACGCGCAAAAGAACACAAGATGAAGCACACACTTTCTCTCAATGAATCTCACAAGGCTCTAGTGCTAAACTCAAGCGAGTAGCTCTCTCTTGCTTGCTCTCTCTTTTGTGGCACTTGTGTTGGTTGTAGTGGTCTAAATCTTGTGCATAGGATGGATCGATGAATAGATGTGGTTGGGAGGACTTGAATATGTCAACTATATGACTTGGAATGTTGCTTGGGCTCCTCCTTTGAAGTGGCCGGTTGGGGTGGTATTTATAGCCACCATCCAAAATGTAGCCGTTGGAGAAGTCTGCTGGCGATGGGCGCACCGGACAGCCCGGTGCGCCACCGGACAGTGTCCGGTGTGCCGCCACGTCATCCTCCTGTTAGGGCTTGGAGCTGGTCGACCGTTGGAGGCTTTGTCCTCATGTGGCACCGGACAGTCCGGTGCGGCACCGGACAGTCCGGTGCCCCTCTGACCAACTGCTCTGACTTGTGTTGCGCTCACTGTGCTGCACTGTTCCCTGTCAGAGTCGACCATTGCGCGCAGATAGCCATTGCTCCGCTGGTGCACCGGACAGTCCGGTGGCCCACCGGACAATCCGGTGAATTATAGTGGAGCTGCGCCTGATAAACCCGAAGATGAAGAGTTTGAGGTCGATCCTCTCTGGTGCACCGAACACTGTCTGGTGGTGCACCGGACACGGTCCGGTGGCACACCGGACAGTCCGGTGCGCCAGACCAGGGAGCACTTCGGTTTCCTTTGCTCCTTTCTTCTTGAACCCTTTTTAACATTTGTATTGGTTTTGAGTTGAACCTTTGGCACCTGTAGAACATATACTCTAGAGCAAACTAGTTAGTCCAATTATTTGTGTTGGGCATTTCAACCACCAAAATCATTTAGGGAAAGGTTTAAAGCCTATTTACCTTTCACTTTGCGGTGAGAGGGGAATGGGAAAGGCAGAACAATAACAGAACATAGAATGGTGGCAGTACATGGGAATGGGCTGTGCGGGGAGGAGGAAATGGGAAAGACAGAACATGGAATGGTGGCAGAACACGGAATGACAGACTACTCTTGCAGCCTTAATAAGTAGTAGAGATTAGATATACAAATTGTTCGGTTGCCCTAGCTACAGTTGTGGCTGCATTTTCTCTCTCTAAGACTACCGTAGCAGCAGCAGTCGTAGCAAGCTACAGTGAACGATTTGATATATCTTTAAATATATTTTTATGATAAATTTTTTGAAGCCATAAATGATGCTAATAATTTTTTATTAATTAGCGCCAACTATTTTGGGATGAAGGAAGCACACACTTTCTCTCAATGAATCTCACAAGGCTCTAGTGCTAAACTTAAGCGAGTAGCTCTCTCTTGCTTGCTCTCTCTTTTGTGGCACTTGTGTTGTTTGTAGTGGTCTAAATCTTGTGCATAGGATGGATCGATGAATAGAAGTGGTTGGGAGGACTTGAATATGTCAACTTTATAACTTGGAATGTTGCTTGGGCTCCACCTTTGAAGTGGCCGGTTGGGGTGGTATTTATAGCCACCATCCAAAATGTAGCCGTTGGAAAAGTCTGCTAGCGATGGGCGCACCGGACAGTCTGGTGCGCCACCGGACAGTGTCCGGTGTGCCGCCACGTCATCCTCCTGTTAGGGCTTGGAGCTGGTCGAACATTGGAGGCTTTGTCCTCATGCAGCACCGGACAGTCCGGTGCCCCTCTGACCAACTGCTATGACTTCTGCTGCGATCACTATGTTGCACTGTTCCCTGTCAGAGTCGACCGTTGCGCGCAGATAGCCGTGCTCCGCTGGTGCACCGGACAGTCCGGTGGCCCACCGGACAGTCCGGTGGCCCACCGGACAGTCCGGTGAATTATAGCGGAGCTGCGCCTGAGAAACACGAAGTTGAAGAGTTTGAGGTCGATCCTCCCTGGTGCACCGAACACTGTCCGGTGGTGCACCGGACACGGTCCGGTGGCACACCGGACAGTCCGGTGCGCCAGACCAGGGAGCACTCGGTTTCCTTTGCTCCTTTCTTCTTGAACCCTTTTTAATCTTTGTATTGGTTTTGAGTTGAACCTTTGGCACCTGTAGAACATATACTCTAGAGCAAACTAGTTAGTACAATTATTTGTGTTGGGCATTTCAACCACCAAAATCATTTAGGAAAAGGTTTAAAGCCTATTTCCCTTTCAATCTCCCCCTTTTTGGTGATTGATGCCAACACAAACCAAAGAAAATATATAAGTGAATAATTGAACTAGTTTGCTTAAGGTAAGTGCAAAGGTTGCTTAGAATTAAACCAATATTATTCTTTTTCTAGATATGCACGGTTTGCTTTTCTTCTTATTTAACATTTTGGACCATGCTTGCATCACAAGTTTTGTTTTTGCAAATCTTTTGTAAAATTCTTTTTCAAAACATGTTGCAAATAGTCAAAGGTACATGAATAAGATTGAAAGAAGCATTTTCAAGATATGAAATTTTCTCCCCCTGTCTCAAATGCTTTTCCTTTGACTTAAACAAAACTCCCCTTAATGAAATTCTCCTCTTAGTGTTCAAGAGGGTTTTACAAATTTTTGAAGATACTAGACTTTTCTCCCCCTTTTTGAACACAATAAGATATACCAATTTGAAAACTTCATTTTTTTAAAATTCGGGTGTGGTCGGGTGTGGTGGTGCGGTCCTTTTGCTTTGGGCTAATACTTTCTCCCCCTTTGGCATGAATCGCCAAAAACGGATACTTGTGAGTGAAATATGAGCCCTTTTACTTTCTCCCCAATGGTGAACAAATAAATATGAGTGAAGATTGTACCAAAGTGGAGAATTGTGTGGAATACCGACAAAGAGTGGATAATACCGAAGGAGTTGAGTGGAAGCGTCGTCTTTGCCGAATACTCCATTTCCCTTTCAATTCTATGACTAAGCATGAGAACACACTTGAAAACACATTAGTCATAGAAATAAAAGAGATATGATCAAAGGATAAATCAAATTAAGCATGATCATAGTTCTATATAACATAGATTGCTCCCCCTAAATATGTGCATGGAGATGAACACATATTTTGGCCTTAAATGCCAATTGCACATAATTAGGTTAATCAGAACATATCTATATCATACATAATGTGTAGTGCATTGTGTCATAGTATAAGTGTGATGCTCATGACAGTTTATGCACTGATGAAAGCATGTTGTAAACATCTTAAGCTTTTACCCTTAAGGATTTCAAAGAGGCTTAAGGACCATCCACCTTTGGAACAAAGGCAGCTTATCCTCGTTACAAGGTTAAGCTTTAAGCTCTTTGATAATAAAATCGCTTCACCCAGTTTAATCAAAGATGCATAAATGCAGGAATGAAATGTTTGAGAAGTTAAACTAGGTTTGAAGCAGGGATGATGCATGGACATGCTTTCTCTTCCTTTTATACAAGATATGCAAAGAAAGTATAGAAAATGAAGATTTAGGTACAAGTTTAAATGAAAGGTGGTAGTTTTACCCTTTTGTACCTTCACATAGAGACGCTCTCTTTATTGTGCTTTGTCCTCAGTCTTAGCTGCTTAAGACCTATACTCAAGACAATATATAGAAATGTTTTGCACAATAGAGTGTTCTACAACTAGTGATCCTTCTCCAAGACATTGTTAGTACATATCAAAATGGATCACCAATTGTATAAATGTATCATGAATTCTCCTTTTAACTTAGTGCATATTAAGAGAGATATCGATTGATAGTATATATGACACTAAGAAACATGAGTGTTAATTGAAGTTATTCAATGATCAAACAAATGACAGATGTGATCAAAAGAACAACATACGCATTAGATTATCAATTAAGCTTAGAGTAGGAGAATCCAGCAAATATGCTACTTTAGAGTGAAAGATAAGAATTGAAAAATAGTAGCATACTTCATGAGAAACTCATTCTCATGCAAGAGACTATATGAAATTACTAAGATAAAGCGATAGTCTCAACATAATCAAGATATAGAAAGAAGCTCCCCCTAAAGATATGCATCAAGAATTTGAATCAATTGAATGAATGTATTTACTTTAAAGACAAATAGGGAGAAGCATTATACATCTTGATCAAGGCTCATAAAATTTGCAATAAACAACTTAAGCCTGGTATTCTTCACTATGAAAGGATTTAGAATACTCACAACCTCACATTGATTGTTTTGAAGATCTTATTGTCCAAGTAGGTGTTGTTGTACTTGATGTCTTCTCTTTCATGTGAGTGTCCTCCCTTTGTAGTTGTTTCTTTTTCCTTCCAAACTTATTGAACATACTCAAGAAAGATGTTAATAGCACAAGGGAGTATATGATGAAAGATGATTTCTTTAGATAGGAAATATAAACAATTCATCATTCATAAGTCACACAGACATGAAGTAAAATCCTTAACATTAGTGCATTTCATTGAGAAAGAGGAATATGCACCTTTTAAACATTTTGATCAATCATTGGAATTTGACTTCTTCATATTGAATTTAGTAATCATTACTTGGAAGCAAGTCAATATGAGAACAGATATATATATATATATATATATATATATATATATATATATATATAGCAAAGGCATGAATTTGATTCTAATGGACATGTGCATTTATGAGAATGAGATTGAATGTACACCCAGTCAATTTGAGTCCAATAAAGAATCTATTCTTCACATAGATAGAATATCATAATTTTGAGCAAATAACCAATGATGGGAAAGAGAGTTCCCATACCTTTGCTTTTACCTTTCTTCCTTTGGGTGAAGAGCAACCCTTGAGGCTTGTGCTCTTTCACTTTTGTAGATATTCATAAGTAGGCTCAAGAGATACGTTGTTAGTAACACAAGCACTAGTTTCCATTTTTGTAATCCTTTTTGATAAGGAATGAAAAGCTAGATTACTAAAATATGGAAACTTCATAGCATGAACTAGATTATCCAATAGATGATGTTATGCTTAATTTAAACTCATAAAATAAGCATAAATAATCCTTTAAGATTACGGGAATAAATCTAATTCATGATATGGAAAGCGATAAATGTGAAAGAATCATATCCAATTTAAGCAAGTAGAAATACATCATAAATTATTAGATTGAATTTTCTTTTTATGTTAGATTACACGCTTCCAAAGAGAAACTTATTCTCTACAAGAGAGACTACTTGGGTTACTTAGATAAAATCATTAGTCTCACTATTCTAGTTATAGAAAGAGTTTTCCTTTTATAAGTGTCCTAAGGATATGAATTCCTTACATGACACCTTATTCTTTTAAGAATTTGAAATATCTCTCTATATCTAGAATCATGGCAATAATAGAATGACTAGCGAAAAACATGCCATGAGATACTTGCAACAATTTAAAGCATGTAGATTGCCATAGGATGGAAATGATGAGTATGCAATCTACCATATGAGAGGAAATTCTTCAAAGAATGGTAATATAAATTTAGAGACATTTGAAGTGCTTCTTTTTCTATGCGACTACACAAGACATATGAGAAATCATAATTTAAGATACTTGCACTCAAAAACACAAGTGTTACCATCCTTCGGCTTTCCTCCATGTTGTAGGCCTTGATTTTTTCGCACAAGATAATTCTTTATTTCCTACAACATCAATATCTTCCCCGAGATGATATGAGTTTTAGACATAACAATTTGAAATAACTTTGGGTCAATCTTGGATATATAGATCATTGAAGATTGATAGCTTGAGTTAAATTGAATTAACTTTCTCAAGCACTCCAAAGCTTCATATCATCTCCTCCTGCAAAGCTTGTCAAGCATCTTTTGGTACCCATCTCTTGATGGGTCCATCAAGGTTAGTCAACAAATATCTAGGAACTCAAACGTCCTTTGTGTTAGCACTAGGTAAACTCATTACCTTTCTAGCACAAGTTGCAATTTTGGGTTGCCTAGTTATATGAGAATTAATTGACAAGCTAGGAGTGGGGTTGTTACCAATGGGACAATCTTTGCATTGATGTCCCTTCCTTCGGCATATGTAGCATAGGCGATCTTCAAGCCTTGAAGATTTCTTCCTTCCTTATTTTTTGCTTGCTACATGGTTAGTGGATATTTTCTTTTCTAACATAAAGCCTTTTTGTTTTAAATAGGGACAAGACCTAATTAAGTGTCCCTTCTTTGAGCATTTAAAACAAAGTTTATCATCCTTGTTAATAATCAAGTCATTTTTAATATAGGGACATGACCTAATCGAGTGCCCCTTTTTAAAGCATTCACTACACTTCTTACTTATTTTAGTGTGAAGTGTGGCTTGATTATTACCTTGGATGTTACCTTTTATGGAGGCATGGTTGAGGCTTTTGGAGAAGGCATTGATCTTCATCTTTTGTTCCTTCCTCTTGGCAATCCTCAAGTCATTGACATTTTCTTCAAGGGATTTAGTGCATGCCACAGTTGTTCCCATCTCAAGCATCTTCACCATGTGATCACGGTTATCTTGAGAAGGTTGAGCAATGCACTTCCCTTTTAGTTGTGTCAAGCTCATCTTTAGCCTCTCATTTTCTTCTTTGAGCTTTTGATATGTATCATCTTTTGTTCCTGCAAATTCTAGCTCAAAGGAAGGTTTGCTTGTCGACGGACAACAAGCATTAGCACATGGTAATATAGTTTCAATTTGAACACATGTGCATGAGTGTGGTTGTTGGAATTTTGAGTTTTCTATTACAACCTCATGAGCAATGTTTAACATGATATGTGCATCCATAAGATTTTCATAAGAACATAGAAGCATATCATGTTTATCTTGAAAAGCTAGATTTTCAATTTTTAGCTTTTCTACTTGGTCCTTAAGCAAGGCATTCTTATTTACTAATTGAGCGATACAATGTAAAGAGTTATCTTGCTCAATTGAAATAGTTTCATACCTTTGGACCAAATCAACATGAGAGCACTTTAGCTCCTCATGTTCTTTAGTCAACTCGTCAAAGCTTAGCATTTTTATGGAGAGAATATCTTCTAGCCTTTGACGAGCTTCGCTTTGCTCTCTCGCTCTTTTTAGAAGTTTGAGCATGACCGCCTTATCTTCTTGGCTTAAGCGAGCGTAGAGTTGAAAGAAGCTTCTTTCTTCCTCCTCATCCTCATTTGTGCTTCCGTTATCATTTTCATTAGCCACACAACATATGTGGGAATCAAAATGGGAAGACAAACCTTTTAGAGAGGTGGATTCATCGTTTGGTCTCCATCGTTCATTTTCTTCTTCTTCCTTCAAAGGGTTAGTTTCACAAATACCAAAGGAAGTAGAGGCACAAAATGAACTATCATGTTTGGACTCATCAAATTTGCTTTTAATTCTAGTCCAAATATCATGCACATCACAAATAGGTTTATCATATTTTATTGTGAAGGCATGATAATCTTCTTTGCTAAGGGATTTACTTAAGATGTCATAAGCTAGATAGTTTAAGCGTATACATCTTAGATCTTCCTCGGAAGCATTTTCCCTAATATAACTAGGAGGAAAAAATACTCTTGTCTAAAATTTATTCTAATTGTGGATCTATGGTTCTAAAAGCATTTATCACTCTAGTAGACCATGAATCATAATTAGAACTATCGGAAAGTAATATCTCAAGAGTTACCTCCTTGTTCTCCTGGATCTTCTTGTTCTTTTGGGATCTTCTATGAGCCATCACTTCGAGTTGTTAGACTCAAGATGAAGTGCCTAGCTCCGATACCAATTGAAAGTCACCTAGAGGGGGGGTGGATAGGCGAAACCTAAAAATTATAACTTTACACCCCAACTAGATCCTTGATTAGTGGTTAGAACAAGATAAACAATTATCAGAGTATAAAAATTAAGTCCTTTGTTTGTAAAGAGTATTGCTGTCAAATAATGCGGATTTGATAAATCAATACAACTAATAGGTCTACGAGAATAAAACAAGAGGGCTTAGATAAGAAGAGCAAAATCACAAGTTCTTTCTTGCAAGGTGTTGCTTCACAAGATGAGAATTTAACTTGAAGTAACACCAAATAATGTTAGCAAAGAGTGGCGCAATAGAACTTAGAAAGGGAGATGTCGGCGTTTCGACCCCGGGGGGTCCCTGGACCGACGAGTAAATTGTCGCTGCGTGTCCCAGCCCAGATGGGTCGGCGCGAGACGGAGACACAAGGGGGGAAAACAGTAAGGGGGAACCCGCGGCCTCGTGTTGTCCTACGCCCAGGTGAAAGGGAAATGTTCCCTTGGGCCATTTCTAAGTATTTTGGTGATTGAGTGCCAACACAAGTGCTTTTGTGTTAATCTATGCAAAGTGGTGGACAAAGTGCAAATCATGTCAAAAGGTATGTTTCTAGACTTAGTACATTGTTTTATGGACTAATGTATTGTGTCTAAGTGCTGGAAACAGAAAAAATTGAATTGGAAATGAGATGGCTTTGTTCAGCCAAAGTCAGCTCGGTCTGGGTGCACCGGACTGTCCGGTGGTGCACCGGACAGTGTCCGGTGCGTCAGACTGGCTCTGGCGAACTTGCTGCTCTCGGGAGTTCGACGGCGTTGTACGGCTATAAATCACCGGACTGTCCGGTGGTGCACCGGACTGTCCGGTGAGCCGTTCACAGGCGAACTCGTCGCTCTCGGGAAACCATCAACGGCGTACGGCTATAATTTACCGGACTGTCCAGTGTGCACCGGACTGTCCGGTGAGCCAACGGTCAGCCGGGGCAACGGTCGGTCGAGGATTCCGCGCGTGACGCGTGGCCGAGCCAACGGTCACATTGGGGCACCGGACAGTGTCCGGTGCGCCAACGGCTCTCAATCTGCAACGGTCGACTGCGCCATAGAAGGAAAGAAATCCGCACCGAACAGTGTCCGGTGGTGCACCGGACTGTCCAGTGCGCCAGGCGATAGAAGGCAAGATCAGCCTTCTTGGAATGCTCTCAACGGCTCCTAGCTGCCTTGGGGCTATAAAAGGGACCCCTAGGCGCATGGAGGAGCACACCAAGCATACTCAAAGCATTCCTAAGCACCAAGACTTCGATTCCACGCATTTGTTTCTTCGTGATAGCATCTAGAGCTCTAGTTGAGTTGTGAACTCGTCGGGTTGTGTTGCGAGCTCTTGTTGCGACTTGTGTGCGTGTTGACATTCTGATTTTGTGTCTTGTGTGTGTTGCTCATCCCTCCCTTACTCCGTGCTTCTTTGTGAACTTCAAGTGTAAGGGCGAGAGGCTCCAAGTTGTGGAGATTCCTCGCGAACGGGATAAAGTAAAGCAAGCAAAACACCATGGTATTCAAGTGGGTCTTTGGACCGCTTGAGAGGGGTTGATTGCAACCCTCGTCTGTTGGGACGCCACAACGTGGAGTAGGCAAGCGTTGGTCTTGGCCGAACCACGGGATAAACCACTGTGCCATCTCTGTGATTGATATCTTTGTGGTCATTGTGTTTTGTTGAGACTCCTCTCTAGCCACTTGGCATTATTGTGCTAACACCTAATCAAGTTTTTGGTGGCTTAAGTTTAAGTTTTACAGGATAACCTATTCACCCCCCTCTAGGTGCTCTCAATTGGTATCGGAGCCGTTCTCTTCACGAAGGGACTAATCGCCCGAAGAGATGGATCCTAAGGGGAAGGGAATCGTGATCAACGATAAGGAGAAGGAGTCCTTCGTCAACGAGCCGAAGGATGACAAGCCTACCGACTCGGGCTCGAGCCACAAACGCAAAGATGGGAAGAAGAAGAAGACGAGACGCATCAAGGAGATCGTCTACTACGACGACAGCGATGAGTCCACTTCTTCCCAAAAGGACGACTACGACTACGAGAAACAAAAGATGGTTAATTCGAACTTTTCTTTCGATTACTCTCGTATTCCGCAGAGTTCAAATGCACATTTGCTTTCCATCCCTCTTGGCAAACCTCCACACTTTGATGGGGGGGACTACGGATTTTGGAGTCACAAAATGCATAGTCACTTGTTCTCTCTCCATCCAAGCATATGGGAGATTGTTGAGAATGGAATGAAATTTGATAGCTCGGATAGTCCTATATTTATTAACGAACAGATTCATAAAAATGCACAAGCTACTACTGTGTTGTTAGCCTCTTGTGCAGGGACGAGTACCATAAGGTGAGCGGCTTGGACAATGCCAAGCAGATCTGGGACACCCTCAAGATCTCTCATGAGGGGAACGATGTCACCTTGCTCACCAAGATGGAGTTGGTAGAGGGCGAGCTTGGAAGATTCGCGATGATAAGGGGCGAGGAGCCAACCCAAACATACAACCGGCTCAAGACCCTTATCAACAAAATAAGGAGCTACGGAAGCACGCGATGGACGGACCACGACGTCGTCCGCCTAATGCTAAGGTCCTTTACTGTACTTGATCCACATTTGGTGAACAATATTCGTGAAAATCCTAGGTACACCAAGATGTCGCCCGAAGAAGTCCTTGGGAAGTTCGTAAGCGGGCGAATGATGATCAAGGAGGCGAGATACGTGGACGACGCGTTGAATGGTCCAATCCATGAGCCTCAACCCATTGCTCTCAAGGCAACGAGGAGCAATGAGGCGCTACCTAGCAAGGTGGCGCAAGTTGAGGCGGCCGAGCTCAATGATGAAGAGATGGCCCTCATCATCAAGCGCTTCAAGACGGCGCTAAAGGGTCGCAAGGGACAGCCAAGCAAGACCAAGACAAAGGGGAAGCGCTCATGCTTCAAATGTGGTAAGATTGGTCATTTTATCACTAACTGTCCCGATAATGGAAGTGACCAGGAACAAGGGAGCAAGAGGGAGAAGAAGAAGGCATACAAGAAGGCTAAGGGCGAGGCACACCTTGGCAAGGAGTGGGACTCGGATTGTTCGTCATCCGACTCCGAAAATGAAGGACTCGCCGCCACCGCCTTCAACAAGTCATCCCTATTCCCCAACTAGCGTCACACATGCCTCATGGCGAAGGAGAAGAAGGTATGTACTCGAGACAGTACTACTTATGATTCTTCTAGTGATGATGAGTCTAGTGATGAAGAAATAGATTACTCTAGTTTGTTCAAGGGATTGGATAGAACTAAAATAGATAAGATTAATGAATTGATTGATGCCTTGAATGAAAAGGATAGACTTTTAGAAAAACAAGAGGACCTTTTATATGAAGAGCATGATAAATTTGTTAGTGCACAAAATTCACTTGCTCTAGAAGTTAAAAGGAATGAAATGCTTTCTAGTGAATTGTCTACATGTCATGACTATATCTCTAGCTTAAAGAGAATTAACAATGATTTAAATGCCAAACTAGAAGTAGCAAATAAATCTAACTCTTGTGTAGAACATGTTATGATTTGCACTGGGTGTAAAGATTTTGACATTGATGCTTGTAGTGAACACCTAGTTTGCATTTCTAAATTAAATGATGAAGTGGCTAGTCTTAATGCCCAACTTAAGACTAGCAAGAGTGAATTTGACAAGCTAAAATTTGCAAGGGATGCCTACACGATTGGTAGACACCCCTCAATTAAGGATGGTCTTGGCTTCAAGAGGGAAGTCAAGAACTTAACAAGCCATAAGGCTTCCATCTCCGCCAAGGAGAAAGGGAAGGCCCCTATGGCTAGTAGTGTGCAAAAGAACCATGCTTTCATGTATCATGATAGGAGACATTCTAGGAATGCCTTTAGAAGTTATGATGCTTTTGATTCTCATGCTATGACTGCTTCTGGTTCCCATGTTGTGCATGATAGAAATGTTGCTAGGAGAAATGTTGTTCATCATATGCCTAGGAGAAATGTTGTTAATGTTCCTAGGAAAATTAATGAACCTTCTACAATATATCATGCTTGCAATGCTTCATTTGCCATTTGTAGAAAGAATAAGAAGGTGATTGCTAGGAAGTTAGGGGCCAAATGTAAGGGAGACAAAACTTGCATTTGGGTCCCTAAGACAATTGTGACTAACCTTGTAGGACCCAACAAGAGTTGGGTACCAAAGACCCAAGCCTAAATTTGCCTTGCAGGTTTATGCATCCGGAGGTTCAAGCTGGATTATCGACAGCGGATGCACAAACCATATGACAGGGGAGAAGAAGATGTTCACCTCCTACGTCAAAAACAAGGATTCCCAAGATTCAATAATATTCGGTGATGGGAACCAAGGCAAGGTAAAAGGGTTAGGTAAAATTGCTATTTCATCCGAGCACTCTATATCTAATGTGTTTTTAGTTGAGTCTCTTGGATATAATTTGTTATCTGTTAGTCAATTATGCAATATGGGATATAATTGTCTATTCACAAATGTAGATGTGTCTGTCTTTAGAAGGTGTGATGGTTCACTAGCTTTTAAGGGTGTACTAGACGACAAACTTTATTTGGTTGATTTTGCAAAAGAAGAGGCCGGTCTAGATGCATGCTTAATTGCTAAGACTTGCATGGGCTGGCTGTGGCATCGCCGCTTAGCACATGTGGGGATGAAGAACCTCCACAAGCTTCTAAAGGGAGAACACGTGATAGGTCTAACTAATGTGCATTTCGAAAAAGATAGACCTTGTGCAGCTTGTCAAGCAGGGAAACAAGTGGGAAGCTCTCATCACACCAAAAATGTGATGACCACATCAAGACCCTTAGAGATGCTTCATATGGACCTCTTCGGACCTGTCGCCTATCTAAGCATAGGAGGAAGTAAGTATGGTCTTGTTATAGTTGATGATTTTTCCCGCTTCACTTGGGTATTCTTTTTGCAGGATAAATCTGAAACCCAAGGGACCCTCAAGCGCTTCCTCAGGAGAGCTCAAAATGAGTTTGAGCTCAAGGTGAAGAAGATAAGGAGCGACAACGGGTCCGAGTTCAAGAACCTTCAAGTGGAGGAGTTCCTTGAGGAGGAAGGGATCAAGCACGAGTTCTCCGCTCCCTACACACCACAGCAAAATGGTGTGGTAGAGAGGAAGAACAGGACGCTTATCGATATGGCGAGGACGATGCTTGGAGAGTTCAAGACCCCCGAGCGCTTTTGGTCGGAAGCCGTGAACACGGCTTGCCACGCCATCAACCGGGTCTACCTTCACCGCCTCCTCAAGAAGACTTCGTATGAGCTTCTAACCGGTAACAAACCCAATGTGTCTTACTTTCGTGTATTTGGGAGCAAGTGTTATATTCTTGTGAAGAAAGGTAGAACTTCTAAATTTGCTCCCAAAGCTGTAGAAGGGTTTTTATTAGGTTATGATTCAAATACAAAGGTGTATAGGGTCTTCAACAAATCATCGGGTTTGGTTGAAGTCTTTAGCGACGTTGTATTTGATGAGACTAATGGCTCTCCAAGAGAGCAAGTTGTTGATCTTGATGATGTAGATGAAGAAGACGTTCCAACGGCCGCAATGCGCACCATGGCGATTGGCGATGTGCGACCACAGGAACAATTGGAGCAAGATCAACCTTCTTCCTCAACGATGGTGCATCCCCCAACTCAAGATGATGAACAGGTTCATCAAAAGGAGGCGTGTGATCAAGGGGGAGTACAAGACGATCATGTGATGGAGGAAGAAGCACAACCGGCACCTCCAACCCAAGTTCGAGCGACGATTCAAAGGAATCATCCCATCGACCAAATTTTGGGTGATATTAGCAAGGGAGTAACTACTCGTTCTAGATTAGTTAATTTTTGTGAGCACTACTCCTTTGTCTCTTCTATTGAGCCTTTCAGGGTAGAAGAGGCCTTGCTAGATCCGGACTGGGTGTTGGCCATGCAGGAAGAGCTCAATAATTTCAAGAGGAATGAAGTTTGGACACTGGTGCCTCGTCCCAAGCAAAATGTTGTGGGAACCAAGTGGGTGTTCTGCAACAAACAGGATGAGCACGGGGTGGTGACAAGGAACAAGGCTCGACTTGTGGCAAAAGGTTATGCCCAAGTCGCAGGTTTGGACTTTGAGGAGACTTTTGCTCCTGTGGCTAGGCTAGAGTCCATTCGTATTTTGCTAGCATATGCCGCTCACCATTCTTTCAGGTTGTACCAAATGGATGTGAAGAGCGCTTTCCTCAACGGGCCGATCAAGGAGGAGGTGTACGTGGAGCAACCCCCTGGCTTCGAGGATGAACGGTACCCCGACCACGTGTGTAAGCTCTCTAAGGCGCTCTATGGACTTAAGCAAGCCCCAAGAGCATGGTATGAATGCCTTAGAGACTTTTTAATTGCTAATGCTTTCAAGGTTGGGAAAGCCGATCCAACTCTTTTTACTAAGACTTGCGATGGTGATCTTTTTGTGTGCCAAATTTATGTCGATGACATAATATTTGGTTCTACTAATCAAAAGTCTTGTGAAGAGTTTAGCAGGGTAATGACACAGAAATTCGAGATCTCGATGATGGGCGAGTTGAACTACTTCCTTGGGTTCCAAGTGAAGCAACTCAAGGACGACACTTTCATCTCCCAAACGAAGTACACGCAAGACTTGCTAAAGCGGTTTGGGATGAAGGACGCCAAGCCCGCAAAGACTCTGATGGGAACCGACGGACACACCGACCTCAACAAAGGAGGTAAGTCCGTTGATCAAAAGACATACCGGTCTATGATAGGGTCTTTACTTTATTTGTGTGCTAGTAGACCGGATATTATGCTTAGCGTATGCATGTGTGCTAGATTTCAATCCGATCCAAGGGAGTGTCACTTAGTGGCCGTAAAGCGAATTCTTAGATATTTAGTCGCTACGCCTTGCTTCGGGATCTGGTATCCAAAGGGGTCTAACTTTGACTTGATTGGGTATTCAGATTCCGACTATGCTGGATGTAAGGTCGATAGGAAGAGTACATCAGGGACGTGCCAATTCTTAGGAAGGTCCCTGGTGTCATGGAATTCTAAGAAACAAACTTCCGTTGCCCTATCCACCGCTGAGGCCGAGTATGTTGCCGCAGGACAGTGTTGCGCTCAACTACTTTGGATGAGGCAAACCCTCCAGGACTTTGGCTACAATCTGAGCAAAGTCCCACTCTTATGTGACAATGAGAGTGCTATCCGAATAGCGGAAAATCCTGTTGAGCACAGCCGCACAAAGCACAGTGACATCCGGCATCACTTTTTGAGAGACCACCAGCAAAAGGGAGATATCGAAGTGTTTTATGTTAGCACCGAGAACCAGCTAGCCGATATCTTTACCAAGCCTTTAGATGAGAAGACCTTTTGCAGGCTGCGTAGTGAGCTAAATGTCTTAGATTCGCGGAACTTGGATTGATTTATAGCATACATGTGTTTATGCCTTTGATCATGTTCCATTATGCATTTTGTTGCTTACTTATGGTGCTCAAGTTGTACAAGCACTCCCCGGACCTCACAAGTCCTCTTGCAAGTGATGCACATATTTAGGGGGAGTTGTGCTACAACTTGACCCTTTAAGACTAACCTTGTGCTTGAGTTTGCTTGATTTAGTCTCAAAGGAGGTTTGAAAGGGAAAAGGTGGACTTGGACCATGAACGACTTCCACTGCACTCCGACGAGAGGGTAACTTATTCCAAGTTCATCTCATGTACTCTTATTGCCTTTGTACTCTTATTTGAAGATTTTGGTGAGGCAATGGGGTTCTAGGGCCAAGTTTGATCCTGTTTTGGTGCTTGATGCCAAAGGGGGAGAAAATAAAGGCCAAAGCAATAAATGGATCAGCTACCACTTGAGAAATTTTGAAAATAGTAGAATAGAGCTTTTGGTTTGTCAAAACTCTTTTATTGTCTCTTTTGTCAAAAGTTGGCCTCTTGTGGGGAGAAGTGTTGATTATGGGAAAAAGGGGTAGTTTTTGAAATCCTTGATCAAATTCTTTTGGAATACCTCTCTTGATGTCTCTACAAGTGAATTTGACTTAGAGATAGGAAATTGAGTTTGATTTGCAAAAACAAACTAAGTGGTGGCAAAGAGTGATCCATATATGCCAAATATGAATCAAAACTATATTGGGTTTTCATTTGCATTGATATTGCACTTGTTCTAGTTGCTTTATGTTGTGTTGGCATAAATCACCAAAAAGGGGGAGATTGAAAGGGAAATGTGCCCTTGGGCCATTTCTAAGTATTTTGGTGATTGAGTGCCAACACAAGTGCTTTTGTGTTAATCTATGCAAAGTGGTGGACAAGGTGCAAATCATGTCAAAAGGTATGTTTCTAGACTTAGTACATTGTTTTATGGACTAATGTATTGTGTCTAAGTGCTGGAAACAGGAAAAATTGAATTGGAAATGAGATGGCTCTGTTCAGCCAAAGTCAGCTTGGTCTGGGTGCACCGGACTGTCCGGTGGTGCACCGGACAGTGTCCGGTGCGCCAGACTGGCTCTGGCGAACTTGCTGCTCTCGGGAGTTCGACGGCGGTGTACGACTATAAATCACCGGACTGTCTGGTGGTGCACCGGACTGTCCGGTGAGCCGTTCACAGGCGAACTCGTCGCTCTCGGGAAACCATCAACGACGTACGACTATAATTCACCGGACTGTCCGGTGTGCACCGGACTGTCCGGTGAGCCAACGATCAGCCGGGGCAACGGTCGGCCGAGGATTCCGCGCATGACGCGTGGCCGAGCCAACGGTCACATTGGGGCACCGGACTGTCCGGTGTGCACCGGACAGTGTCCGGTGCGCCAACGGCTCTCAATCTGCAACGGTCGACTGCGCCATAGAAGGAAAGAAATCCGCACCGGACAGTGTCCGGTGGTGCACCGGACTGTCCGGTGCGCCAGGCGATAGAAGGCAAGATCAGCCTTCCTGGAATGCTCTCAACGGCTCCTAGCTGCCTTGGGGCTATAAAAGGGACCCCTAGGCGCATGGAGAAGCACACCAAGCATACTCAAAGCATTCCTAAGCACCAAGACTTCGATTCCACGCATTTGTTTCTTCGTGATAGCATCTAGAGCTCTAGTTGAGTTGTGAACTCGTCGGGTTGTGTTGCGAGCTCTTGTTGCGACTTGTGTGCGTGTTGACATTCTGATTTTGTGTCTTGTGTGCGTTGCTCATCCCTCCCTTACTCCGTGCTTCTTTGTGAACTTCAAGTGTAAGGGCGAGAGGCTCCAAGTTGTGGAGATTCCTCGCGAACGGGATAAAGTAAAGCAAGCAAAACACCGTGGTACTCAAGTGGGTCTTTGGACCGCTTGAGAGGGGTTGATTGCAACCCTCGTCCGTTGGGACGCCACAACGTGGAGTAGGCAAGCAATGGTCTTGGCCGAACCACGAGATAAACCACTGTGCCATCTCTGTGATTGATATCTTTGTGGTCATTGTGTTTTGTTGAGACTCCTCTCTAGCCACTTGGCATTATTGTGCTAACACCTAATCAAGTTTTTGGTGGCTTAAGTTTAAGTTTTACAGGATCACCTATTCACCCCCCCTCTAGGTGCTCTCACCAGGGCGGATGCGCTTGCAGTAGGGGGTTACAAGCGTTCGCGAGGGAGAGAGAGAGACAGGGGGCGTTAGGCTGCCCATTCTGCCGCGCGGCCACCTCCTTCGTATGAGAGCCCTGGACCTTCCTTTTATAGGCGTAAGGAGAGGGTCCAGGTGTACAACGGGGGGTGTAGCAGTGTGCTAACGTGTCTAGCAGAGAGGAGCTAGAGCCCTATGTACGTGCCGACGTGGCTGTCATAGAGGTGTTGGAGCCCTGTTCATGTGGCGTCGTGGCCATCGGAGGAGCGCTTGAGCCCTGTAGAAGCACAGCTGTCGGGGCTGTCGGATCCTTGCTGATGTATCCTTGCTTCTGTAGGGGGCTGAGAACCACCGTTGTCATGGAGCACGCGGGGTGCCATCATTACTTGTTTTACCGGGGCGAGCCAGATGGGACGCCGATCTTGTTCCCCATAGCCTGGGCTAGCTAGGGGTAGGGTAATGATGGCCTCCCCTTATGGCGTGGTCCGCCCGAGCGAGGTGGTGACTCCTCCGAGGTCGAGGCTGAGTCCGAGCCCTGGGGTCGGGCGAGGCGGAGATCGTCTTCCGGAGTAGAGGCTGAGTCCGAGCCCTAGGGTCGGGCGAGGCGGAGATCGTCGTCCGAAGCGAGGTCGAGTCCGAGCCCTGGGGTCAGGCGAGGCAGAGATCGTCGTCCGAGGCGAGGTCGAGTCCGAGCCCTGGGGTTGGACGAGGCGGAGATCGTCGTCCGAGGCGAGGTCGAGTCTGAGCCCTGGGGTCGGGCGAGGCGGAGATTCCTATGGTGCCCGAGGCTAGACTTGGTTGTTGTCAGCCTCACCCTGGCGGGTGGCACAGCAGTCGGAGCAGCGCAGGCGGCGCTGTTTTCCTGTCAGGTCAGTCAGTGGAGGGGCGAAGTGACTGCGTCCACTTCGGCCTTGTCGACTGGAAAGCGCGCGTCAGGATAAGGTGTCAGGCGATCCTTGCATTGAATGCTCCTGCGATCCGGTCGGCTGGCGTGGCGATCTGGCCAAGGTTGCTTCTCCGTGAAGCCTGCCCGAGCTGGGCCTTAGGCGAGTCGAAGGTGCGCCCGTTGCTTGAGGAGACCCTCGGGCGAGGCATGAATCTGCCTTGGTCTGCCGTTCCTGCCCGAGGCTGGGCTCGGGCGAGGCGAGATCATGTCCCTTGAATGGACGAAGCCTTAACCGGAATTGCGCCCATCAGGCCTTTGCAGCTTTGTGCTGATGGGGGTTACTAGCTGAGATTAGGAGCCTTGGGGGTACCCCTAATTACGGTCCTCGACAGTAGCCCCCGAGCCTCAAAGGGAGTGTGGGTACTCGCTTGGAGGCTTTGTCGCACTTTTTTGCAAGGGGACCGGCCTTTCTCGGTTGCATTTTGTTCTGGTGGGTGCGCGCGAGCGCACCCGCCGGGTGTAGCCCCCGAGGCCTCGGAGGAGTGGTTTGACTCCTTCGAGGTCTTAATGCCTTTCGTGATGGCTCAGCCGGTCTGGTTGTTCCCTCATGCGAACTGGTCGTTGCCCGGGTGCATAGTCAGGTTCCGAGTTATCGGGCTAGTATGTTGACGCTGTCAACAGTTTGGCCGGAGTCGGGTTTGCGAGAGCAGCCCCCGAGCCTCTGCACAGGGCGAGAGGACGGTCAAGGGCAGACTCGGCTTTTTTCATACGCCCCTGCGTCGCCTTTCCGCAAGGAGGAGGGGGGAAAGCGCCATGTTGCCCTCAGTGGGCACCGAACATAGTGTCTCCAGTGAGTTGCTAACGGGTGATCCAAGTGGACGCCCGTGCCCCGTTCGGTAAGGGTCAGCTAGTGGCCCAGAGGCGCGCTCCAAAAGTACCTGCAAGTGATTTGCCGGACCCGGTCCTGTTTGATAGGGTCCGAGGGCTCGATGCCTCCCTCTGATGGGATTCCCTTACAGAATCGTTCCTGCTGGTCTCGGAAATGTCCTAGGGTACCTCGGGAGCATAGCCCGAGCCTTGGTTATGTATCGAACGTACCCAGAGTCATCCCTCACTCTGCGTGCTCTAGGGCGGCTATCGAACCCGTCGGGGGGCCAGCCTACGAACCCCTGATCAGTAGTGGGCACGGAGCCCGAGTGGCCTGAGGCGGCTGTTGAACCCTTCCGAGGGGCCAGCCTTCGAACCTCTGACCAGTAGTAGGCGCGGAGCCTGAGTGCTCTAAGGCGGCTGTCGAACCCTTCCGAGGGGCCAGCCTTCGAATCTCTGATCAGTAGGGGGGCTCGGGGCCCGCTTCCTTCGCGGAGAAGGATCCCTCTCGGAGTATCCCCTTTCCCGGTCCCTGTAGCAAGAGAGAGAAAGGGGAAGAGGAAAAGGACACGAAATTGAACGACGTGGCGCACCTTTTTTGACGCGGTCATTATGGCGGAGGTGAAGCGTCGCCCGCTTCGCCTGCCAAAGGTGTCGCCTGTCCTGCCGTAGAGTTAATACGACGGGACGAGTGATTCGCGGGGCAGCCGTTTGCGCATGCGCGAGCCGTTCGAGGAACGGAACACGGGCATGTCGTCTTCACGCCGTGGGAGAGAGCTCTCTCGCTGTTCCAGGAGGGGACGTGAGCCTGCAGATGATATGGCTGCTGCTTCCGCCCGCCTGCCACCGCCATTACTGCCGGCCCACTTTTGGCCATGTTGACCATCGCGCCTTCTTCTGCGGCTGACTGACCCTTGACCGGCGTGCCTGGTTGGCACTGCTGGGCCGTGCGCAGGGTTGCCTCGAGTCGCGGCACCGGTTCCGTAGTCGAGAAGGCGCGGCGCTGGCGCAAGTGGCGCTACAGCTTTTGGCACGTAGCAACCGGCGCGCCGGTTACATGACGTGTGGGCCTGGGCCTCCATGCTGGATGCGTCGAAGTCGAAAGGGTGCGCCCCTTTGGTGCAGTTGCATGCCGCCTGCATGGTGGTCCGCCCTTTCACCCGCTGGTTTGGGCGAAGACGGAGGAATGCTTGTAACCGCTGGGCGGTTACACGCTCCGCGTGCGCGGCGGTTTGGCTTCTTCTGTCCTGGGGCAGCTCGCATGACGCGTGGGGCCCAGCCCCCGTGTCGTAGGGGGAGGACCTTGAAGCGTGTTGGTGAAGACTTAGTCCGCGACAGCTTGAGGACGCAAGTGGGGAGAGTCGCCTTTAAAAAGGGATCGACTTCCTGGGTGGTAGCCATGTCTTCACACTTTCCTCATGCGTCGCATCCTTCCGCCTTCCGAGCCCCCGGATGGGGAGCACCCGCGTTGTCTTCGTCTATTTGTGGAAGGAGCGCAACCTCGTGGAGGTTGGTACCTTTCAGCCATCGCTCGGCTTCAAGGATTTTCGTCAGGCAGCCCGGCTGCATCCCCTCGCCGATGGTCACCCAAGACGGTGACCACCAGTTCGACGGTGGGGAGAAGCAAGCCGGGCTGTGGCCTCTGCCCCGCCCTCAGCTTCAAGGATCTTCGTCATCCTTGCTGGGGCGGAGGGCGAGCTGAGCCGGAGCTCTACCTCGGCGTGGGCTGGCGTCCCGCTTCTTCCTCCAGCTTCTGGGGGTGGAAACCATCCTCCAAGTTTGTAATGGCACCTTGAGTGCTGGCGTATGTTCATTGTGGCTGTCGGGGCCTGAACATTTGTGTATTTGGGCGTAAAGCCGTGTTTCTTCTCCATTTTGCGCACCAGAACTCGCCTGTCGGCTAGCTGGATCGCTTAACCAAGCATGAGTTGCCCTGTGCAGAAGGTGACGAGTGAGGTATCCGTATTCCGGAGGCGTAGGAGTCCCTCGGCTCGGTCGGCCTTGCCACTCGAGGCTCCTCTTGCTTAGCAAAGGAAACCTCGACTGCTCTATGATGAGCCAAAGCCGGAGGCAGCGGTGTCAGCATGGACAGAGGCGGAGTTGGCTGGAGAAGAAACTTCGTCGGCCCAAGAGTAGGGGACTTCCCAGGCCGACGAGGCGTCGCGGTGGTGGCTGGGACCTGGCCAGGTCATCCGCTAGCGGGACCAACCCCGGATTCGGGCTGCCGAAGCCATGAGCCGGGCTGGTGTCCTCGGGGGATAGCTGGCTGAGGCTACGGAGCGGCCGGTCCGGCCGTCTGCTTGGGCCAGGTTCCTGGAGGAGACCCTGGCGGCGATGGCTCAGGCACGGTGCTGACATCTTCCTTCGAGGTGGAGATCCTTCGACCATGTCGCTGTTCGAGGCCAGGTCGGATTCCGCCGAGGGTGGAGTCGATGCCGAGGGTGCTGCTGCTCCCCCTGCTAACGTCTGAACCTGCAGGAACAATTTGTCTGTAGCGTGCGTATGTTTTTTGTGGCCGCCGAGGCCAAAACATACCGTCGTCGTGTTGTAAAGCTGCATTTCTTTTCCCCTTGTTTCGAGTGTCAGGACTTGTTCGTCGGTAACAGAATCGTTTATCCGAGCGTGAGTTACTTATCGCAGAAGGTGATGAGTGAGGTATTCGTATCCCGGAGGCGTAGGAGTCCCTCGGCTCGGTCGGCCTTGCCTGCTTACGTGTACTCTTACTCGTCCGTAAGATTCTGTTATCGATATAGTCGAGATGGCACGAAAAATCGTTTCGGCAGAAAAATCTTTCGAGCGTTAAGACTTGTTCGGTCAGCGGAATCCATTATCCGAGCATGAGTTACTTATCGCAGAAGGTGATGAGTGAGGTATCCGTATCCCGGAGGCGTAGGAGTCCCTCGGCTCGGTCGGCCTTGCCTGCTTACGTGTACTCTGTCGTTTTCAGGACTCCACTATCGAAGTAGTCGAAAAGCACGAAAGATGTTCTGGCAGAAAGACTTTTTCCGAGGAAAATTTTGACGCAGAGGGGGTTCCCCCCTTCTAGCCCTCGAGGGAGGGTCGGGCTTTGCCGAGGCAAGGCTGACCCTTCCTTGAAGGTTAGACTTTGCTTGCGTATGTAAACGAGGTACATGAGCGACTTGAAAACATCTTAAGGGTAGAAGCGACGTAGCTGTCGGATGTTCCAAGCATTGCTGTAGACCTTGCCTTAACTGTTGGCCAGCTTGTATGTTCCGGGCTTCAGAATCTTGACGATGATGAACGGCCCTTCCTAGGGAGGCGTGAGCTTGTGGCGCCCTCGGGCATCTTGTCATAGCCGAAGCACCAAGTCACCCACCTGGAGGTCTCAGGACCGAACCCCTCGGGCGTGGTAGCGTCACAGGGACTGCTGATACCACGCCGAGTGTAGTAAGGCCATGTCCCGAGCCTCTTCCAGCTGGTCTAGTGAGTCTTCTCGGTTTGTCCGGTTGCTTTGGGCGTCGTATGCCCTCGTCCTGGGGAGCCGTGTTCTAAGTCTATGGGCAAGATAGCCTCGGCCCCATAGACTAGAAAAAACGGTGTGAAGCCCGTGGCTCGGCTTGGCGTCGTCCTCAGACTCCAGACCACCGAGGGGAGTTCCTTCATCCACCGCCTGCCGAACTTGTTGAGATCGTTGTAGATCCTCGGCTTCAGCCCCTGTAGAATCATGCCGTTGGCACGCTCTACCTGCCCATTCGTCATGGGGTGAGCCACGGCGGCCCAGTCCACCCGGATGTGGTGGTCCTCACAGAAGTCCAGGAACTTTCTGCCGGTGAACTGGGTGCCGTTGTCGGTGATGATGGAGTTCGGGACCCCGAAGCGATGGATGATGTTGGTGAAGAACGCCACCGCCTGTTCGGACCTGATGCTGTTTAGGGGTCGGACCTCGATCAACTTGGAGAATTTGTCGATGGCGACCAGCAGGTGCGTGAAGCCCCCGGGTGCCTTCTGCAAGGGACCGACGAGGTCCAGACCCCACACAGCAAACGGCCAGGTGATGGGTATTGTTTGTAGAGCCTGAGCAGGCAGGTGGGTCTGCTTTGCGTAGAATTGACACCCTTGGCATGTGCGCACAATCCTAGTGGCGTTGGCCACCGCGGTCGGCTAGTAGAAACCCTGTCGGAAGGCATTTCCCACGAGGGCCCGAGGTGCTGCGTGGTGACCGCAAGCCCCCGAGCGTATTTCTTGCAATAACTCCTGACCTTCGGCGATGGATATGCATCATTGGAGGATGCCTGAGGGGTTGCGGTGGTAGAGCTCCTTTTCGTCACCCAGCAAGACGAACGACTTGGCGCGCCGCGCCAGTCGTCGAGCTTCGGCTCTGTCGACGGGTAGCTCTCCTCGGTGGAGATATTGCAGGTATGGGGTCTGCCAGTTTCGATTAGGCGTGACCCCATTCCGCTCTTCCTCGACGCATAGTGCCTCACCCTCGGGGGCCGAGGTTGCCTCGGGCTGGGCCGAGGCTGCCTCGGGCTAGGCCAAGGGCGCCTCGGGCAGAGCTGAGGCCTTCTCGGGCTCGGGCGTGTCGTCGGTCTTGACGGAGGGTTGATGTAGGTCTCGGGAGAAGACGTCCGGAGGAACGGTTGTCCGCCCCGAGGCTATCTTAGCCAGCTCATCCGCAGTTTCGTTGTATCGTCGAGCGACGTGGTTGAGCTCGAGCCCGTAGAACTTGTCCTCCAGGCGCCGAACCTCGTCGCAGTAGGCTTCCATCTTCGGGTCGCGGCAGTGAGAGTTCTTCATGACTTGGTCGATGACAAGCTGCGAGTCACCGCGAGCGTCAAGGCGTCGGACCCCTAGCTCAATGGCAATGCGCAACCCATTAACCAGAGCCTCATACTCGGCCACATTGTTGGACGCCGGAAAATGGAGGCGCAGCACGTAGCGGAGGTGCTTCCCGAGGGGTGGGATGAAGAGCAGGCCCGCGCCTGCTCCTGTTTTCATCAGCGACCCGTCGAAAAACATGGTCCAGAGTTCGGTTGGATCGGAGTTGTTGGAAGCTGGGTGTCGACCCATTCAACCACAAAGTCCGCCAAGACTTGGGACTTTATGGCCTTCCGAGGGGCGAACGAGATTGTCTCGCCCATGATCTCCACCGCCCACTTTGCGATCCTACCCGAGGCCTCTCGGTACTGGATGATCTCCCCCAGGGGGAAGGATGACACCACAGTCACCGGATGAGACTCGAAGTAGTGCCACAACTTTCGCCGTGTCAGAATCACCGCGTACAGCAGCTTCTGAATTTGCGGGTAGCGGATCTTAGTCTCGGACAGTACCTCACTGATGAAGTAAACCGGCCTCTAGACGGGCAGTGCGTGTCCTTCTTCTCGTCTCTCGACCACGATCGCGGCGCTGACCACCTGAGTGGTGGCAGCGACGTAGATCAAGAGGGCTTTTCCGACAGCGGGGGGGCACCAGGATGGGCGCGCTTGTAAGGAGCGCCTTCAAGTTCCCGAGGGCTTCCTCGGCCTCGGGGGTCCAAGCGAAGCGCTCGGTCTTCCTTAAGAGGCGATACAGGGGCAGGCCTCTTTCGCCGAGGCGTGAGATGAAGCGGCTCAGAGCCGCAAGGCATCCCATGACCCTCTGTACTCCTTTCAAGTCCTTGATAGGCCCCATGTTGGTGATGGCCACGATTTTCTCCGGGTTGGCCTCGATGCCCCGCTCGGAGATGATGAACCCCAGGAGCATGCCTCGGGGGACTCCGAAGACACACTTCTCGGGATTGAGTTTTACGCCTTTCGCTTTGAGACACTTGAATGTCGTTTCAAGGTCAGAGAGGAGGTCGGAGGCTTTCCTCGTCTTGACTACGATGTCATCGACGTAGGCCTCGACCGTTCGACCAATGTGCTCACCGAACACGTGGTTCATGCACCTTTGGTATGTCGCACCTGCATTCCTCAAACCGAATGGCATAGTAATGTAGCAGTACATGCCAAAAGGTGTGATGAAAGAAGTCGCGAGCTAGTCAGACTCTTTCATCATGATTTGGTGATACCCTGAGTAGGCATCGAAGAACGACAGGGTTTCGCACCCAGCGGTGGAATCCACGATTTGATCGATACGAGGCAGAGGGTAGGGAACCTTCGGACATGCTTTGTTTAGACCAGTGTAGTCTGCACACATCCGCCATTTCCCACCTGTCTTTTTCACAAGCACAAGGTTGGCTAGCCATTCGGGATGGAATACCTCTTTGATGAACCCTGCAGCCATCAGCTTGTGGATCTCCTCGCCTATGGCTCTGCGCTTTTCTTCGTCGAATCGGCGCAGAGGCTGCTTCACGGGTCGGGCTCCAGCTCGGATATCCAGTGAGTGCTCGGCGACTTCCCTCGGTATGCCAGGCATGTCCGAGGGACTCCACGCAAAAACCTCGGCGTTCACACGGAGAAAGTCGACGAGCACTGCTTCCTATTTGGTGTCGAGCTCGGAGCCGATCCAGATCTGCTTGGAGGCATCGTTGCTGGGGTCGAGAGGGACAGACTTAACCGCCTCTGCTGGTTCAAAGTTGCCGGCGTGGCGCTTCACATTTGGAACCTCCTTGGAGAGGTTTTCCATGTCGGCGATGAGGGCCTCGGATTCGGCGAGGGCCTCGGCGTACTCCACGCACTCCACGTCGCATTCGTACGCGTGTCGGTACGTGGGGCCGACGGTGATGACCCCGTTGGGGCCCGACATCTTGAGCTTGAGGTAGGTGTAGTTGGGGACGGCCATGAACTTGGCGTAACATGGTCTCCCCAGCACTGCGTGGTAGGTTCCTCGGAACCCGACCACCTCGAACGTGAGGGTTTCCTTTCGGAAGTTGGAGGGAGTCCCGAAGCAGACGGGCAGATCGAGTTGTCCAAGGGGCTGGACGCGCTTCCTAGGAATGATCCCGTGAAAGGGCGCCGCATCGGCCCGGATTGAGGACAGATTGATCTGCAAGAGCCCGAGGGTGTCAGCGTAGATGATGTTGAGGCTGCTGCCTCCATCCATGAGGAACTTGGTAAGCCTGACGTTGCCAATGATGGGATCAACAACGAGCGGGTACTTCCCCGGGCTCGGCACACGGTTGGGGTGGTCGTCTTGGTCGAAGGTGATGGGCTTGTCAGACCAGTCTAGATAGACTGGCGCTGCCACCTTTACCGAGCAGACCTCCCGGCGCTCTTGCTTGCGTTGCCGAGCCGAGGCATTCGCCACCCGCCCACCGTAGATCATGAAGCAGTCATGGACCTCGGGGAACTCCTCTGCCTTATGAGCTTCCCTCTTGTCGTTGTCGGGGGCCCTGTCACCTTCCGCCGGCGGCCCGGCCTTGTGGAAGTAGCATCGAAGCATGACGCACTCCTCAAGGGTGTGCTTGACAGGACCCTGGTGATAGGGGCACGACTCCTTGAGCATCTTGTCGAACAAGTTGGCGCCTCCGGGAGGTTTCCAAGGGTTTTTGTGCTCAGCGGCGGCGACAAGGTCTGCGTCGGCGGCGTCGCGTTTCGCTTGCGACTTCTTCTTGCCCTTCTTCCTCGTGCCACGCTGAGCGGACGCTTCAGGGGCGTCATCCGGCTGGCGCCCTGAGGCTGCTTGTCCTTCCGGAAGATGGCCTCGACTGCCTCCTGGACAGAGGCGAACTTGGTGGCGATGTCCATTAGCTCGCTCGCCCTGGTGGGAGTCTTGCGACCCAGCTTGCTCACCAGGTCGCGGCAAGTGGTGCCGGCGAGGAACGCGCCAATGACATCGGAGTCGGTGATATTGGGCAGCTCGGTGCGCTGCTTCGAAAATCGCCGGATGTAGTCCCGCAGGGATTCTCCCGGCTGCTGGCGGCAGCTTCGGAGATCCCAGGAGTTCCCAGGGCGCACGTATGTGCCCTGGAAGTTGCCGGCGAAGGCTTTGACCAGGTTGTCCCAGTTGGAGATCTGCGCAGGAGGCAGATGCTCCAGCCAGGCTCGGGCGGTGTCGGAGAGGAACAGGGGGAGGTTGCGGATGATGAGGTTGTCATCGTCCGTTCCACCCAGCTGGCAGGCCAGCCGGTAGTCCGCGAGCCACAGTTCAGGCCTCGTCTCCCCCGAGTACTTGGTGATGGTAGTTGGGGCTCGGAACCAGGTCGGGAACGGTGCCCGTCGTATGGCCCGGCTGAAAGCTTGCGGACCGGGTGGTTCGGGCGAAGGGCTCCGATCCTCCCCGCTGTCGTAGCGTCCCCCACGCCTGGGGTGGTAGCCTCGACGCACCCTCTCGTCGAGGTGGGCTCGATGGTCGCGGCGATGGTGCTCGTTGCCGAGGCGGCCCGGGGCCGCAAGCGCTATGTCCCGCGTGCGCCCGGTGTGGACCGAGGCTTCCCGCATGAATCGGGAAGTCGCGGCGCGATGCTCCGGGGGGTATCCCTGCCTTCGGGAGGCAGAGCTTTCGGCCCATCGGACCGCGGCATCCTCCAGGAGATTCTTGAGTTCTCCCTGGATACGCCGCCCCTTGGTGGTGGATGGTTCCGGCATCGCGCGCAGTAGCATTGCTGCTGCAGCCAGGTTCTGGCCGACCCCACTAGAAGCCGGGGGCAGCCTTGCCCTAGCATCGTCGGCGATGCGGCGCTGGACGTCCTGGGCCAGATGACACACTTCTCCGGCCGGTGCTCGGCCTACCCGCTCCTACCTGATGTTCTGCCGGAGCTGCACAAGTTGTCCTGCTTACTCGTCGAGCCTGGCCTGCATCTCGCGGATTTGCTCGAGCTGTGTGTCCTGACCCCCCGCAGGGACTGGGACCACAGCTAGCTCCCGAAGGATGTCAACGCGAGGCGCAGGACTAGAGGGATCGCCGTCCTCTGGCATACCAAGGTGGTTGCCTTCGTCGAGACCCTCTAGATTGACGTGAAAACATTCATGACATGGGCCACAGTCCTCGTCGCCGAGGCTGTGGCTATCATCGGAGCAATCGGAGAGGCAGTAGTCACATGCGGTCATGAAGTCCTGCATGACACTAGAGTTACCGAGCCCGGAGAAATCCCAACCAGAGTCGGGCTCGTCGTCTTCCTCAGAACCCGGAGGCCCGTTGGTCGAGACGACCGTCAATCTGTCCCAGGTTGACCACATATGGTACCCCGAGAGGTTTGGATATGCCTTTATGAAAGCGTCAATCTAAAAGGCACTGGATGGGAAACAGATGATACCTCTTGATCGACGGACGGTGACGGAGTCACGTCGGGGACGGACTGCACCGTTATCTCAGGTACAAGGTTGACGCCCAGCAAGTCCTTCGCGAGCGTGCAGGCGTCGCCCGTCGTATGCTTGGGGTTGGCGTGTTGCGGGGAAACGACGCTCGTCTTCGTCTCAAACGCGAGGTCAACGCCCGACGTGTCCCCCGCTGGGGCGCCGGTGTCGCCGACTCGCTCGACAGCCGATGAGGCGCCGCCTCCTGCTTGGCCATGATTGCCCCGCCTCCTTCCCGTCGACGGGGAAGGTGACGGGACAGACTCGGATACTGTTCTTCTGCCACGCGGGGAAGACGTCATCGATTCCGCCGGCGGCGGGCGGGCTGACGGCCACCATTGTCGTTGTCGCGCGGCGGAGGAAGGAGTATCATGTCGTAGCTGTCGTCGAGGGACATGAACTCGAGACTCCCGAAACGGAGCTTCGTCCCGGGTTGGAGAGGTTGCTAGAGACTCCCCATCTGGAGCTTGACGGGAAGCTGTTCGTCAACACGCAGCAGGCCCCTACCTGGCGCGCCAACTGTCGGCGTTTCGACCCCGGGGGGTCCCTGGACTGACGAGTAAATTATCGCTGCGTGTCCCAGCCCAGATGGGTCGGCGCGAGACGGAGACACAAGGGGGTAAAAATAGTAAGGGGGAACCCGCGGCCTCGTGTTGTCCTGCGCCCAGGGCGGATGCGCTTGCAGTAGGGGGTTACAAGCGTTCGCGAGGGAGAGAGAGAGACAGGGGGCGTTAGGCTGCCCGTTCTCCCGCGTAGCCACCTCCTTCGTATGAGAGCCCTGGACCTTCCTTTTGTAGGCGTAAGAAGAGGGTCCAGGTGTACAACGGGGGGTGTAGTAGTGTGCTAACGTGTCTAGCAGAGAGGAGCTAGAGCCCTATGTACGTGCCGACGTGGCTGTCGGAGAGGTGTTGGAGCCCTGTTCATGTGGCGTCGTGGCCGTCAGAGGAGCGCTTGAGCCCTGTAGAAGCACAGTTGTCGGGGCTGTCGGATCCTTGCTGACGTATCCTTGCTTCCGTAGGGGGCTGAGAACCACCGTTGTCATGGAGCACGCGGGGTGCCATCATTACTTGTTTTACCGGGGCGAGCCAGATGGGACGCCGGTCTTGTTCCCCGTAGCCTAGGCTAGCTAGGGGTAGGGTAATGATGGCCTCCCCTTGTGGCGTGGTCGGCCCGAGCGAGGTGGTGACTCCTCCGAGGTCGAGGCTGAGTCCGAGCCCTGGAGTCGGGCGAGGCGGAGAGCGTCTTCCGGAGTAGAGGCTGAGTCCGAGCCCTGGGGTCGGGCGAGGCGGAGATCGTCGTCTGGAGCGAGGTCGAGTCCGAGCCCTGGGGTCGGGCGAGGCGGAGATCGTCGTCCGAGGCGAGGTCGAGTCCGAGCCCTGGGGTCTGGCGAGGCGGAGATCGTCGTCCGAGGCGAGGTCGAGTCCGAGCCCTAGGGTCGGGCGAGGCGGAGATCGTCGTCCGAGGCGAGGTCGAGTCCGAGCCCTGGGGTCGGGCGAGGCGGAGATCGTCGTCCGAGGCGAGGTCGAGTCCGAGCCCTGGGGTCGGGCGAGGCGGAGATTCCTATGGCGCCCGAGGCTGGACTTGGTTGTTGTCAGCCTCACCCTGGCGGGTGGCACAGCAGTCGGAGCAGCGCAGGCGGCGCTGTTTTCCTGTCAGGTCAGTCAGTGGAGGGGCGAAGTGACTGCGGTCACTTCGGCCTTGTCAACTGGAAAGCGCGCGTCAGGATAAGGTGTCAGGCGATCCTTGCATTGAATGCTCCTGCGATCCGGTCGGCTGGCGAGGCGATCTGGCCAAGGTTGCTTCTCCGTGAAGCCTGCCCGAGCTGGGCCTTGGGCGAGTCGAAGGTGCGCCCGTTGCTTGAGGAGACCCTCGGGCGAGGCGTGAATCTGCCTTGGTCTGCCGTTCCTGCCCGAGGCTAGGCTCGGGCGAGGCGAGATCGTGTCCCTTGAGTGGACGGAGCCTTAACCGGAATTGCGCCCATCAGGCCTTTGCAGCTTTGTGCTGATGGGGGTTACCAGCTGAGATTAGGAGCCTTGGGGGTACCCCTAATTACGGTACCCGACAGGAGAGAACAAACAAATCACAAGCAATAAACACAATAGACACGAGTGATTTGTTTTACCAAGGTTCGGCCCTCGAAAGCCTAGTCCCCGTTGAGGAGTCCACTAAGGACGGGTCTCTTTCAACCCTTTCCCTCTCTCCACCGATCACCAAAGACCGGCGAGCTCTTCTTCTTCTCAAGGATCACTTAAGACCCCGCAAGGATCACCACACTCTTTGGTGTCTCTTGCTAGCTTTACAACCCTCCAAAACTTTGGAGGAAGTTCAATGGGAGTCAAAACTCCACGCGCAAAAGAACATAAGATGAAGCACACACTTTCTCTCAATGAATCTCACAAGGCTCTAGTGCTAAACTCAAGCGAGTAGCTCTCTCTTGCTTGCTCTCTCTTTTGTGGCACTTGTGTTGGTTGTAGTGGTCTAAATCTTGTGCATAGGATGGATCGATGAATAGATGTGGTTGGGAGGACTTGAATATGTCAACTATATGACTTGGAATGTTGCTTGGGCTCCTCCTTTGAAGTGGCCGGTTGGGGTGGTATTTATAGCCACCATCCAAAATGTAGCCGTTGGAGAAGTCTGCTGGCGATGGGCGCACCGGACAGCCCGGTGCGCCACCGGACAGTGTCCGGTGTGCCGCCACGTCATCCTCCCGTTAGGGCTTGGAGCTGGTCGACCGTTGGAGGCTTTGTCCTCATGTGGCACCGGACAGTCCGGTGTGGCACCGGACAGTCCGGTGCCCCTCTGACCAACTGCTCTGACTTGTGTTGCGCTCACTATGCTGCACTGTTCCCTGTCAGAGTCGACCATTGCGCGCAGATAGCCATTGCTCCGCTGGTGCACCGGACAGTCCGGTGGCCCACCGGACAGTCCGGTGAATTATAGTGGAGCTGCGCCTGATAAACCCGAAGCTGAAGAGTTTGAGGTCGATCCTCTCTGGTGCACCGAACACTGTCCGGTGGTGCACCGAACACTGTCCGGTGGTGCACCGGACACGGTCCGGTGGCACACCGGACAGTCCGGTGCGCCAGACCAGGGAGCACTTCGGTTTCCTTTGCTCCTTTCTTCTTGAACCCTTTTTAACATTTGTATTGGTTTTGAGTTGAACCTTTGGCACCTGTAGAACATATACTCTAGAGCAAACTAGTTAGTCCAATTATTTGTGTTGGGCATTTCAACCACCAAAATCATTTAGGGAAAGGTTTAAAGCCTATTTACCTTTCACTTTGCGGTGAGAGGGGAATGAGAAAGGCAGAACAATAACAGAACATAGAATGGTGGCAGTACATGGGAATGGGCTGTGCGGGGAGGAGGAAATGGGAAAGACAGAACATGGAATGGTGGCAGAACACGGAATGACAGACTACTCTTGCAGCCTTAATAAGTAGTAGAGATTAGATATACAAATTGTTCGGTTGCCCTAGCTACAGTTGTGGCTGCATTTTCTCTCTCTAAGACTACCGTAGCAGCAGCAGCCGTAGCAAGCTACAGTGAACGATTTGATATATCTTTAAATATATTTTTATGATAAATTTTTTGAAGCCATAAATGATGCTAATAATTTTTTATTAATTAGCGCCAACTATTTTGGGATGAAGGAAATACCTAATTTGTAGTAAGGTAAGGGGCAGTCATCCAATGAATGACATGTGTGATGGGTATTAGCCTTCTCCATTTGTAAGGAAAAAAATAGTTATTTGTAGATATAGGTGTAGATATAGATGTAGATTAGATAGATAGATAGATAGATAGATAGATAGATAGATAGATAGATAGATATATGCAGATATATAGATATATATGTAGGTAATTACGCTACTTATAGGTTTAAAACTAATGTTTGTTCTATCGGTTACTCTAGGTTAGTTTGCAATTATGCCAGTAACAGTAAGACATAGCCCCAACTATTTACTATAAGGATACTGTGCGCATTGTTGTGGGACACGTAGAAATAGAGCTGTTGCATTATAAGTTTGTCTTACATATTTTTGCAACGATTTGGTCAAAATCGGGAAAGGTAAAGAATGGCAGAATTAAAGCTACTATTAGAATATTAGGTTGAATTATATGATGATGAAACAACAAACAAATATATTATATGGATGTCTTGTTTTCTTGATAGATTAAAAATAATAATTGCACTTATTGTAGATTACCTGTATAACTTTTATAAAAAAAGATTAAAAATTAAGGGTGTGGAAGAAATGAGGGGGAGCAACATTTAGTGAGGATGTGTTGATGAATTCTGAGATTGAAAGTATTAGAGGATGGTGTGATATTTAATGAGGTGACATAGATAACTTTTATAAGCAGTTCGCTTCTGTTCTACAGTGGTTCCTCTTCACACAGCAGCAGCCGTGCAGAGCTGGGCTGTTGATATAGAAAACTAATGAAGTTCACTTTTATAAGATCTAAAAATATAATCTAGATTAGCGGCACTATGAACTTTTTTCCTTCATGCTTAACAATTCATCATAAAACTAAAACATATGTGATTATGCTCATGTATGAAGGGAGTATCCCTCCATCTCAAAAAGAAAGATGCCCAAGGTTCTATGAAGGTTCAATTATCTCGGGATTTGTAGAAAATACCAATAACCCCCTCCATCCCAAAATAGAATATGTTTTAGCTTTTAGTTGATTCATACAATAATTTATATATTTAATATATATATATATATATCTAAATTCATCATGATCCGTTTAAATATAGACATGAAAATTAAGAGCTAAAAAACTAATATTTTGATACAGAAAGAGTACTAGCATATGTATCTCTAAATAAATTTATTAAAAAATAAATTCAAATATTAATTTAATAACATTTATTGTGCACCATAATCTCTTGTATAATATTTAAGAATGCTTGATTTTTTTTAAGAAGCGAGAATAACGATCTTTACCGGATGGATGGAGTACTCGTTTCATTACGTCTTTGTTTTTTTCCCCCTCTTCTTGGGACGATTCCTGCGTCTACTGGTGGAATCCACTGTTTTGCACTAAGATATAAAAAAAGGTAAAACGGTTGGGATCTTTGGCAAGGAAATTAACACAATGAGTATTTCTCAGGTGTAATTTAATTATAGATTTAATTGTTGCGTATCCTAAACTGGAGTCGGATAGTAGCGCATCCATTTTCCACGTAATAAAATTGTTCGAAGAGTCCACAACACCGCTAGAAAGGACTCATGAAAACTACACGTGCAAACACTAGCTGCTCTGCCCAAGCCAAGCGCCTATAAAAGAGAAGGCCAGATCCCAGAAGAGCCCCTCGAAAGCGCCCAGGACCCACAAAAGTACACTACAAAGCTGTGCAAAATGGCTCCAGCGATTGCCGCCATGCTCACGATGCTTCTGCTGCTCACCGCTCATGCCTTTGCAGGTTTGTGTCACGCGCATCCTCCATGCATTTCTTTCTTTTCTTTCTTTTAGATCATAGGTATAAGCTCATATCTATATGTTTTAAATGAGAACAAACTAATTCATACACTTTGCTAGCAGTACGTAACTAAAGAGTTATATGCCATGAAACTAGTTTGGTATGTTAAACTCCTGTCATCAGCCATTCAGCCTATGTTATGCCAGCAATCCTTCTTTGCAAGCGTACAAGCAAGCTATTTGATTCATTAGATTACGATCCAACCACAGATATAACTATGGTTTGTTAGGAGTTTTTTTATAAAGATTATTGAGCTGGTGGTGGAATGATTTAAGTGTTAAATGTGACATACGGTTGGATCACGATCTAATGGATCTGATTGTTTGCTTGCACGTTTACAAAGAACGACTGTTTGCATAGCCGTCGTTGCCCATATTTTTCTCTCTCTCTATCAGATCAGAGTATAAGGTGCTAGAGGCCTTAATAAATTCTAAGATCTATATAGATTTGATTTCCGTCCACGCGTCTGTCCATTTGTGGATGATCTCGGGCAGGTCACGTGGAAAGCGAGCATCTGGGCGGAAGGCAAGCCCAAGGGCTGCAGGAGCCTCCCCTCGTCGCCGGCGGAGCGTTCCCAGATAGCCAATGTGCCGAGACGCGTCTGTACAGAGGGCCGTGCGTGGAGATGCTGTGCGCCGCCGCTTGCCTGGTGCAGATGCGCCATGGCGGACACTGCAGGGGAAACTTCGTCAAGGGCCGCTGCTACTGCCTCTCGTGCTCTTGATAGTCGCCTAGTGAGACGTTCGTTCACGTTCGTGCCGCGAATACGTACAGCGATGATGGAATATTGGAATGGAATAAGAATAATCATAGACTCTTCAGCAGTTCATCTCCAGAGGAACTCAACAGGGCTGGACTTGGTGCATGCACGTCGTTCTCCCATCCCATGCATGCATCCCACAGGATGGGCCCGAACCGCGCCGTCTCGCGCTATTCTTCTTGCTCCTGAACACGGCCTTGTAGCTCATCTTCTCCTAGCTCGTCGAATTCAAGCGTCCTCCGCGTGACGGTCACCGCCACCAGCTGGTCCGGCGCCACGACCCGCACGGGCACACGGCGTAGGCCTAGTTTCTCTCTATAAATGTACGGTATAACACAAACGTTTTGCCTCTTCCTCTATGCCGCGTCATCGTACTTAATCCCGATCTTCGGTGGATCTTCGATGTGCACCGTCGAACATGAAAGCAGGTCTCTTAAAATCCGTTGTTCTCAGCGTTCATATTGATAAACTAGACATTTTTTATGACCAACAATAAATAATCTAGGTGTCTGTTCTACAACAAATAACCTAACAGGTTATCTAACAGCACAATTATATAAATGCAGCACAATTCTACCATAACAGATAAACTGAAGTATGAGGTCAAATCAGATGATACGTACTGATCAGATATACTGGTAGACGACGCTGGTAGAAGCAGCAGAGTCTATGACGTAGAAGCAGCAGGATCGACGACAAGATCGCGAGCATTTGCGTGAGGATGCTTTCCAAAAACCTTATTCGCCCTCACCCGATGCAAGCTCTCGAAGGCGACGAGTTCCGGAGACCTGCTTTCCCGGTCGCGGATGCACGACGGGGATCGGGATGAAGAGCACTATAATGGCAACACAGTTGTGAGTAGAGGTAAAAACCTGACTTGTGTTGGGATGGGTTTGGCGTCCAGACGCCTTATATAGAGCCGTGTCTGCGAACCGATAAGGACCCGCGATCCGATCGACACGTTATCCACAAATCGATAGACTCGTGCTCCGATAACCGCTCAGATTCTTATCGCGATCGGATAGGGCTCTAGACTTAACAGCCAAGCAACCAAAAAATAAAACGGTAAAAGGAAACTGCGCCCTGCAAGGCGAGGGGTCAAATTTTGGTGGACCATTCACGCACATGTCATGTGCCCTTCACCCCGCCCCGTCCAGTCGACTCGAGCGAGCATGCGTGGTTCTCCACACTCTCACCCCTCATCCATGACTGGATGAATGAGTGTAGCCTCCATATTTAAATTAGTTTCACTCCATTTGAACTAGCAATGTGGGACTATTTGTTCCACCATTCCCTAGCCATATCCATACATGTGCTTTTGAGATTCTTCTAATATTTAATTGAATTTTACAATTGGACCTAGCCCATAAATTCAACAGATTCTACACCTGGAGAGGATGAATAAGGTTTTTGGAGAGCGCTCTGTGCGTCTGCTCAATCGCTTCATGGACTTGTCGTCTCCATCGACTTCGTCGCCACGACTCGTCTTCCTCTTGTCGCGCGAGCACTTCATATCATCGGCAAGAACGGAACATTGTTGTCATCTTCTCTACTTGATCGTTATCAAGAAAGTATGACCATCTCCCTCTAACTATGAATTTCATACTGTGTTTGATAATCTATTTAGACATGGTTCTGCTAGTGCAATTTTTAATTTTAATTGGCATGGTGAGATCTTGCTTGTCACATTTAGTTACACCCATCTCCAACAGTTTACCTAAACCGTTTCCCATACCCAAATTAGGTAAAGGGAGACATTGTAGACACGTTCAACAGTTTACCTAAAGTTTTACCCGGAAGGCAATCTATCCATCCCACCCCAGGTGGGTATGGGTAAACTGTTTAAAGTGGTCATGTTTCTCTCATGCTTCACGTATTTTAGGTCTGTTTGGTTTGATGCCTAACTATTCTGTCTAAGATTAGTTTTTCAATTCGAACGACTAACCTTAGGCAAAGTGTGACACATTTAGCCACGAACCAAACAGCCTGTTTGTTTCATTGATCTTGCTCCACTAAAACAGTCTACAAATTCCCGCAGTAGTCAATTACTGTAATAACTAGGCCAGGGACATTTTCTTTTTGACCGACTCCGGAGAAGCTTCTTTGTGCGCCTTGTCCAATCAAAAGCTTCCATCACCTCTCATGTGAATGAACTCGTACTAGTAAACTAATACAAAGATGCTGGCACATGTGCATATCACAATCGTTAAAAGTACATATGTAATTTGAAAACAGGAATATTATAGAGTGGATTTATTATATTTAAAACCATAATAAATTATAATTCACAACCATATGTCAATATCACAATCGCATATATAGAGTAACATTTTATTCTGAGTCGTGTGTCCGTGCCTAATGGTACCGACCACCTAATTAGAGCATCTCCAAGAGATTCCAAAAATAAATCTCCTAATACTTAGAATTGGGATCTCCCTAAATGTCTTAATTCCAAAAAAAATGAATCGTCTCCAACAACCCCCAATATAATTCAAAAACACAATGAATCGCAGGTACACAATGTCTACATATAAGCTTCAGATGTTTGTATAATCTTCCGATGTGTTAGTTGTATAAGTTGCTGCTTAGAATTGTAGGTACACAATGTCTGCATATAAGCCGTTGAAAGTATAATGTTGAACGTTCCATGATAAACTCTTTGTGCCAACAAACAGACCTTGAAAATGATTGCATAAATATTATTCTTACAACAACCAGTTCTTCAAAAAAATTGAAATGTTGCATAGAGGCAAAGCTCTTCATTGTTTCATACTACTTGAAACATCGCATGCAGGCACCACATCTCGCGTCAGCTCAAAGCAACACAATAAACAGAGGTACTGGTACGACTGTCATCGTAGTGACCGCGGAGACCACCGGAGCCGCTGACCCAACAAGCTGCACGTTGAAGTTGCAGGCGCCATGAGACGCGTTCTCGTCGACGACGACGACGGTGAGCCCCTAGAAGTTTGATTTGGCGGCAGCAGTGCAGCTGGAGGCGTCAGCGTATCTCAATGCATGGATCCATGGGGTTTCAGGAGAGGGTGACCGCCGCCAGAAGCAGAACATCAATGAGAAGAGTTTGGCGCGTGAAATCGAGTGTGCTGGTGACGGGCGATGGAGTGAATGGGTGAAAACAACACGTGAACGGAAAATAGGGTCTCGATTGGGAGCTCAAGCGATGGCGGATGTTTGCGCCGTGGAGGGGATGATTTCCGCATGCGGGAGTTTAGAGATACTGTATAGGTTACTGTTGGAATCGTTGTTTCCTTCCCCCCCCCCTAAAATAAGGATTATGACCTAGATTTTAAGGATCTCTTGGAGATGCTCTTATGACATGCTCTTAATTATGTCATGCTAGTGGAGCCCACCCTCGAGACCTGCCATTAAAGCAGGGCACCTGCGCTTGTTCTTCAGAGACGCGGGTCACCATGCGAGGACGCTAATGCTATTGCTAAGCCACATCGTCTCCAGCACTCGCAGGAAGAGAGAGAAAGGATGGATCAGACGAGAATCCATCCTGGTCCTGTAGTGGAGTCTGAAGCTCCAAGAAAGAGCACACGCAGACGCAGATGCTGCCAATGCGTTTCAGAGGGTCTCTGATCAGAAAACGGCCCGTGTGTTTTCAGCGACGCAAAAGCAGGAGGTACCTACCTGATTCTGGATGGACGGCTAATCTCCTCGCCTGCTCAAAAAAAAAAAACAGACAAGCTGAAGGAGCCGTCGAGGTACGTCGTAAACTTGGCCGTCGTCGAGGTCCCGTGTGCACAGCTGAGCTGGGCCAGCGAGAGCCCGCCCTATGCTTCAGGCGAGATGACACCCACTTCAGACGGACAGACACGGCGCGGATGGACCGGTCCGTCTGGCGTCGGTGTCATCTCTCCTGAGCGTAGGACGCACACCCACAAATAACCACGGCTGCAGGGTTCGGTTCTGCTTGCCGCACGCATGCTGTCTTGTCTTGTATATATAGAGGCAGAGGCGTAAGCAGGGGCGTTCATGCCGGGTAGGGGTAGCTGGTGACGTCCAGCCCTGACGTGACGACTGACGACGAGGCACACTGTGCGGTGACCGGCGATCCAGCGGTCCGGCTGGAGCTCGTGCTTTCACACGAGAAAACTTTGACGCCTTCCTTCAGCTTCCACTTCCACACCGGACGGAGATTATAGGCACGGGGTCAACGCCTCTGTCTGTCACTGGCTCACTGAGCGCGAGCCGTTCAGTGCGAGAACGCAATGGTGCGCTCCGGGCTCCGCTGTCTGTCTGTCTCTGTCTGTCACCCAATATTTTTGTGCCCAAGACCGACTGACACCCGCAACAGTTGCCCGAGCAAGACCAGGCGGTGAGTGCAGAGATATTCCTCATGTTCGTGTACTTGTGTGTGTGTGTGCCAGCAGCACAGCAGAAGCTGCCCCAGTGGTTGTGGTTCTGAATTGCGGATTGCTCTGGCTCTAGTTCACTCCACTGACCACATGGACAGAGCAAGGCCCCCCGTGGTCTCCAGGTTGTGACAAAGCAGGGGTCCATGGCCGGCAGTCCAGTGTTGAAACGGATGCGTTTGGCTCATTTTTAGAATCATTGGTGTCTCCAAGAAACCTGGCCAGTGCCATGGTAAAATTAAAGCTGTACGGATACACATATCAGTGAACGAAGGGCAAAATAACAAACAGGTCTCTGGTCTGGAGTTCTTCTACAGCCACCATAGGTGTTAGATCGACGCCTTCCGTCAGATTCCCCATCCACCGATACGCTGCTCCTGTGTGTGTGTGTGTGTGTGTGTGTGTGTGTGTGTTCTACGCATCTCTGTGCTTACCTGGCTGAACTGTTTCTGCATTTGCATTGGGATAAACGGCCGGGCAGCGAATAGGAATCATGGACTCTCCCTCGTGCTCCATGACTCAGCTATCGTCACAAGCTAGCTTTTCTGTTGCTTTACTAATCTTACTTGCATGTCTGTTCTGTTAAGAGAAAGTCTGTTGGAAGGGCTCCGAGTTCCGACAACGCTACTATTATCTTACGTCCAGTGAACCTAACCCACTAGAAAAATTAGTAGATTAAAATACTGCACTCAAAGGTACCGAAGAAAAATCAAATGTTATTGCTTTCAGAGATACTAGGATCTGATGCAGATCAAGTGTACATGTAATGTAGTCGCCAGATTGATCTGGAAGGCATAAACTGACTCGTTCAGAGCAACGCATTTTTTATCTGTAACAACCATGCAAACTTGTTTGGTGGTTTCGCAATCCGTAGGCTAGCTAGAACTTTCAGAGATCAAAGTCTCGCTAGATGCATATGCCAGTTCCTTTCGAATGATACACGCGGAACAGTTAGATTCATGCATACCGTTTGTTGCCATTACAAAAAAAAAACATCAGTGGATATCATTGGTGGCCTCAGTAATGCAGGCTACTTTTCAGTCGGTCGTCTACGGGGTGACACTACGTCTATTCTCTCTTGTTTGAGATTGAAAACAATTATAAAAATCTTTTGACTTGATTTGAATTTAAACTTACTCAATCCTATCCAATCTACATGGATTAAGAGCAAAACGAACAAACTCTTAAACAAATGCCTCCTACTTTTTCGGATTTGTTTTTAATACGTACGAAGTTCTTGCGCACTATGCAACGCTCTTTGTTGTAATAAATACGAAACGACGCCTCTTTGAAGAGGTCCGAAGCCGAATTCTAAAAAAGAAAATCAAAATACAAATGGACGCATCTACAATGCATCTATCTATCCACCCGGCCGTCTGTCATTTTCGCGCTACGACCACGAGAAAACCCGAAACAGACTTGGTTTTAGCCACTGGTCCTTTCTGTGGTCCACTCAAACCATGCGTGCTTCCCTCCGAAAATATTTCAGACTACTTATCTGCTCCATACGGTTTGTAGACATCGGTTTCGGAGCTGTTCATCGTCAAGAATTCCTCAAGTTTTCCGCTCTTTGGACTAGGATGGGGTGACTGCTGAATATATTTTTCCTCTGGCTCCGGTGCTTCTTTTGACTGGAGCTATGACTTTGAATTGTCGTCTTCTTTGGAGACAGCTGGGAGCCTTGCTGTTGCCTAGGTATACCTGTCACCACTAGAAAAATCCATGCATAAGAACGGATCCATCCACTGTCATCCACAGCTTTAAAGTATTCAGTCTTCGAAACTTTATGCCTTCTGGATGCAAGAATGGGTTGTCCGAAATGGACCTGTAACCAAAACAAAAGGATCAAGGGACATCCGGACAGGGAACAGAGATACTTGAAGATCTTACCATGGTCTGAGCAAAATCCTTCCAGAGAGGTGAAGACCATATAATCAGTGAAGGATCTTGTGTACGTTCATAAGAAATCCTTGTGAAGATCCGCCAAATCTGTGTAAACAGTGGATAGATAGATCGGTGCACACACGCCTATAATGATGATGCTTACTTTCATGAAGCGCCAAAAAAAAGAGAAAGAAAGATAATTGGTCGGTTATTCGTTGTTGTAGGTTGCTTTTTTATATACAAACGACGGTTTCCTGCAGTGGTGTACTGGTGTTGTATATACATTCATGTATTCTGCATCGACTGTATCAATGTTTATTGAGCGTTCCTTAGCTATTTCGATGCTCCATCATTATTACGTGATGCTTTGGAAGGGTGATGATGGATGGGTGGCCACTGCAGCAAGTTTTGTGGGCGGAGCTAGAGTACAATAAAGAGGATGGCTATATAGCTACTAGCTAAAATGTATTTATACTATACTTAAAGCATCACTTTCAACGGTCGTCCAGGGTAAAATGTTAAAAAAACGGTGCAAGAGGTGGGGTTTAAACCGATGCCCTGATGGAAGAAAGGCGGGAGACACTGGATGAAGTTGTCTAACCAGTAGAACATCATGCTTAAATGTTTTTAATATTGAATATAAATTGTATATATGTATATACGTTTTTTGTAAAATAAAAAATATAATCGTGTCGGACCGGGCCAGCACTACGGGCCAAGGCTACAGCCCAAGCATGGCACAACATTCTTGGCTCTTGCAAGCATTAGGTCGTTTCTGAGACCACATTGGCGCAATGTACTACATGGTATTTGAGGTTGCTGAATTGGATGGAGCAACAATGATTTGTCACACTAACAGTAAAATGAAAGGTTATTTGTTGATTTTAAATGTTAGTAATTGCTATTAAGTAGCATAACTTATATGGAGCGTATCAAGTTTTTATTGATGCCTGACTTTAGCAATCACTCCATAGTTTGATCTATCTTTTTTATAAGTTTGACTTCATGTGATTTATTTAGAAACTTGAGCTCACAAACTTTCTCTTATTTGGTCTCTGTATGTAATTTTATAATCTCTGTTCGTTCAGTCAGTCGTTGTGAACTCTCTTCTAATCGCTCACTTCATTGGTCGTGTTGTACCAAGACATTACATGGAGTAAACAATAACATCAGTTAGCCAAATCAAAAAAATATTATACAGAGAGCGGGGACAATCAATAAAAAATCTTGAATTTTTTTGATAGATAGTTTACGTGGGTATTGTTGTAAGCCGTCGCAACGCACGGGCAACCGACTAGTGGTATTAAAAATACGAGGGTAACAGTTGACTTTTGGTTTGGGCTTAAGTGTGGCCGCACCAGCGGTGGATAAGCGAAAATTTTGATTTTTTGTCCTTCTTAAAAGAAATTACAAATAGACCCTTAACGAATGATTCGATGTTCATTGTGATGGTGTGTAACCCTTATGTACCAGCAAATTAGTGACTCTATCACTAATTTTGAGCATCCTACTGATTCACGGACCCTTTGATGACCCTACAGTACACCTACCACCCCTCTTCCAACTGCACACCATATATGTTTCAGTCCTACAATACATCTACTCATTCAAAAAGGATGACTCCACAAAATCAACAAATTCTTCTCCACAGGGGCGGATGTGCGACCGGGGCTGCCCATGCTGCAGCCCCGTTCGTGACCTATTAGAATCAGTGATATATGGTAAATTTGGCCTACAAAAATCTAAAAAGCTAGGTCAGACTCTCACAACACCTCTCCGCACGCGCCTAGCCGTCGCTGACCGCTCTTCATCCCTCCGCACTGCACATCCGCTGCGCCCATGGCTCCTCCCGCACGCGCTGCGGCACATCGGCAATGTAGCTTGCGCCCTTGGCTCCTCCCGTCCTCACCCACACCGGTCGTCGCCCTCAGTCCCGCTCCCTCACTCCATCGGGGATTAGGACTCAGTCAGGTGCCGCCTCCCCCACTGGCTGCTCGTCCTGCTCGGTGCTTGTTGGCTGCTCTGTGGAGTGGAGGCGTCAAGTGTGAGCGTGCTAAGAAGACTAATACGGATGAAGATATATTGTCCAAAGCATAGCGAATGGAAGCAAAGCGTAACTTGGAAATCAGTGAGTTATCCTTTATTCCTTTTCATTCGAAAATTATTTCTTCAAAGTGTGAAAAGATTGGGATTTCTCTTGGTACTACTAAAAATGAAGTGTTATAATATGTGGTTTCTATTAAAAACATTGAGATTGATAGGCTCACGGTTGCCGCAAAATCCACTTCACCCTTTAGTGTGAATACTTTTAATGATGAGGAGGATAATGTTTTAGATGAAGAATTATCCCATATTGCTGAAAGATGGGATGAGGATTCTGAATTGTGTGGCTTAGATCGATGTTGTGAGCTTACTGTAGCGCCGCGTAGGAAGAAGGCAAATAGGAATGGGAAGGTTAATCGTCCTTCCAAAAATCCTGGTACACCCTCCAAAATTAGTTTATAATGAAGGGAATTTTTTGGAATTGTAGAGGTCTGGGGGATTTGGCTAAACATAATTACCTATCCCAGTTATCTAGAGAACATAGACTTGACTTTATTGCTCTCATGGAAACGGGTCGTAGCTTTCTCTGATTCCACTTTAGACATTTTTTGTGGGGGTGCTGATTTTCTTTGGCACCTCATGCCACATAGAGGGAGATCAGGAGGGATGATGTTAGGTGTGAATCTGGGTGTTTATGACATTGGAGCTTTTTATTATAAGTTTCGACTTCGAAATAAAGAAATGGCTTCATTTGGACCCTTTTTGTTGTTTATGGCCCAGCTCAAGCTGACTTAAAGAGTGATTTTTAGTTGAAGTTGCAGGTGCGTGCGGTGCTGAATCACACCCTTTTATCATAGAGGGGGATTTTAACATTATGCGAAGAGTGGAAGGCAAAAACAATGAAAACTTTAATTACCAATGGCCCAATTTGTCCAATGCTATCATTGGGAACTTAGAATTACGGGAAATAGAAATGGTGGGACGACAATTTACTTGGGCGAATAATTTGGTTCCACCCACTTTTGAAAAGCTAGATATGGTATTGATGAGCCCTGATTGGGAACTGAAATTCCCTAACGTCACAGTCCAGGCGCTTGATAGATTTCGATCGGACCATACACCATTATTACTTAACGGCAAGGCCCCCACGAACCTGGGAAATCACTATGATATGGTTAGAGAGGGTTTTCATGATATGGTTAGTTCTATTTGGCAACAAGAAAATAGAGGAGAAAGTGCCATACAAGTATGGCAGAACAAGATTAGGGCTCTACGACAATATCTAAGGGGGGTGGGCAAAGAATTCAATAGGGTTAATAAAAAAGGAGAAGAAACAACTTTCTGAGTTGATTGATGAACTTGATAAAAACGCGGAAACTATTTGTTTATCGCCTAATGTGTTGAACACTATAGCTTTTGCTAAAGACATGTTAGCCAGTATTATGAGAGAGGAAGAAGTTCGAATCTTCCAGAGAGCTAAGGTGAATCATCTTGTCAAGGGGATGATAATACAAAATATTTTCAGCTAGTGGCTAATGGCAAGCATCAAAGACAACATATTTAACATTGGAGGAGGATGTCGGTTCTTGTATTTCAGACGAGGAAGAGCTTAAAAAGCATATTACGACCTATTACAAGAACCTCTTTGGTAAACCAGACATAGCTTTAATCGAACTTGAGGAATCTAATACTCATGATATTCTCCAAGTTTCGGACGCTGAGAATGAAATTTTATCTGCTAATTTTACTATAGAAGAGGTCAAAAGGCAGTTTTTAATATGGAACATAATAAAGCTCCGGGACCAGACAGTTTTCTACGTGAGTTTTATCAAGTGTTTTGGGAAGTTATTAAGACTGATCTGTTTGCGTTGTTTGAGGACTTTCATAAAAATTCACTACCTGTTCATAGCTTAAATTTTGGAGCAATTATCTTAATCCCAAAGAAATATAATGCAAATAAAATACAGGACTACAGACCTATTTGCTTACTTACTGTTTCGTTCAAAATCATTACTAAAGTTCTCACAAATAGAATAGGCCATGTAGCACACAGAATTGTTAGCCCCTCCCAGACAGCTTTTATGCCTGGTCATAATATCCTTGAAGGGGTTATTATCCTTCACGAATCCATTCATGAATTACAAATGAAAAAGTTAGATGGTGTTATCATTAAATTAGACTTCGAGAAAGCTTATGATAAAGTGAAATGGAATTTTCTCTAGCAAGCAATGCATATGAAGGGTTTCTCATCATCTTGGTGCGTTTGGATCCAAAAAAAGTCTCTGGAGGTCATGTTGGTGTTAAAGTGAATGATGGAGTAGGTCCTTTCTTTTGTACTCACAAGGGCCTTCGTCAAGGAGACCCTTTGTCGCCAACATTATTCAACATTGTTGCGGATATGATAGCTATTCTTTTCGCAAGAGCAAAAGAGGAAAATCAGTTCCATGGAATTGTTCCGCACTTGATTCCAGAGGGTTTATCTCCTTCAGTATGCCGATGATACGGTGGTTTTCTTAGACCATAATCTTGAGCATGCTCGAAATATTAAATTACTTTTGACTGTTTTTGAACAAATGTTTGAGCTTAAAATAAATTTATACAAAAGTGAGCTATTTTGCTATGGGTAGCTAAGGAATATGAATTGTAATATTCACATTTATTTGGTTGTGGAATTGGGACATTGCCTTTCATGTATCTTGGAATTCCTATGATTCATCGAAGACTGAGAAATAGTGACTGGCAGGGTGTTATTGACCGGTTTAAAAAGAGGCTTAGTACATGGAAGACCAAATTTTTATCTTCAGGCAGACGGTTGGTATTGCTTAATTCCGTGTTAAGTAGTCTACCTACGTTCATGATGTCATTCTTTGAGATACCAGTGGGCGTCTTGAAGAAGCTGGATGCTATCCGGTCCAGATTCTTTCGGCAGGGAGGAAGCGGTAAAAGGAAATATAGGTTGGCTAGGTGGTATATTGTCTGTCAACCAAAAGCATTGGGAGGTTTAGGCATCTCTAATCTAGCTATAAATAATATTTGCTTACTCAACAAATGGCTCTACAAATTACTTAATGAGATGTGGCAACAGTTACTCAAAAATAAATACCTAGGAGATAAATCCCTTACTCAAATATCTAGAAGATCAGGTGTTTCACATTTCTGGTCAGGTCTAATGAACATTAAGGACCAGTTTCTTAGATTGGGTCACTTTCAAGTGGGGGATGGTCAAAATACCAGATTTTGGCAGGATAAATGGCTAACTGGCCGTCCCTTTTGTGAGCAATTCCCGAACCTTTTTAATACAGTACGCAATAAATCGGCCTTGGTTGTAGAAGTTTGTCTAGACACGAATCTTAATTTATCTTTTCGCTGAACAATTACGGGAAGTAAATTAGTGGACTGGAAAAATTGTTACACTTGCTAACGACGGTTATATTCAGCCCATCTAGAGACAAATTTGTTTGGGATGGTCATAAAAATGGAATTTTCTCTGTCCAATTTGTGTATCATTTGTTGATGTATAATCCCAACAATAATCGGAACAAGATGATTTGGAAACTTAAAATCCCCCTGAAAATAAAAGTGTTTTTTGTGGAATTTAGGTCGGGGAGCGATCCTCACCAAAGATAATTTAGCTAGAAGACGATGGAAAGGTAGCTTGACTTGTTGCTTTTTCAACCGTAATGAGAGTATACACTACCTCTTTTTTGATTGCTATATTGCCAAAAATATTTGGAGGATAATTTATGTTGCTCTAAAAATAGAAACGCCAGTCAACATTAATCATATTATCGGGTCTTGGGCAAGTAATTGTGGTCTAGTATACAAAAAGTTATTGTTTACTGGAATATCAGCTTTATTTTGGTCTATTTGGCTTACTCGAAATGAGGTGACATTTAATCAAAAACCAATACCATCAATTGTGCAGGTCATTTTCAGAGGTACCCACTGGTTCAGGTTCTGGAGACTCCTACAAAAAGAGGAAGTACATCAACAAATTCTCGATGTGTGTCAAGCTCTAGAAGTGGTGGCGATGAAAATCTTTGTGTTTCATGGATGGCGATCAAATGCAAGACTTCAGTGTGCCTAATGTTTTCCATAACCATGTTATTTGGTTTCGTCGAGTTAGTTTCATTTTTTAAAGAACTGTTTATTGAGTCAATATTTGACATGTAATGGTTCGAAAAGCTAGAACTCTTGTTTTCATTATAAAAAAAATTGTGAGTTAGTTCAGGATTTCAAACTTACAGCAAGGAGCACAGTGCACAGATATCATATACTTCACTCATCTCAAAATAACTGCAATTCCAGATGCACGTCCATTTTTTTATCAACGGAGTACTACATAGGTTTTAGGCAAACTGAATAGATTGCACCAGTCGAAAATCCGCCGTTGAGTTGTTTAGACTAGTCAAACCGAAAGGACCTATGTCCTAACTCTGGCAGACTGGCACAATGGAAGCTTCTGCTGACCCTCTGGTCAAAGGGAGTTCCCCAGTGCAGCAGCTAGAAACTTGATTGCCGCTGGTCCATTTCGATCTGAAGTGACAGTGGAGGCGTGGACTAACTGCTGACGGAGTTACGAATCAAGTTGTGTGTGAACTCAAACCGGACTATCATGTTGTTTTGTTATGATGTCTTCGTCAGCCTTCCTATCATATTTTCTATCTCACTTGCTATTTAAAAAAAATATTCTACAAGGTGGAATAATGCTTCCTTGGTCTAAACAGGACCTTAAGATTGTTACACTCTAGATAAAAAATCTCATGATTCTAGATTCTCATTTATGCGGACTATATTTTATAGAAATTTTACCTAACGGGTCGTTTGGATCACTTTATCTAAAGAATTTGAAATTTACTTAATTTAATAGATTATTTGGTTTGAATTTTGACATTCTACGATTTTCCAAAGTTTAGATATAAGTCTATCAAAAATTCATAGGGTCACGGGGTGAAATTTGATTTTATGTATCACTAGTCCATGTTTATACTCTGCAACTTGTCACACTCTTTGGCTCGCTCCTCTGTAGTAGAAATGTAGCACATAAATATCTCCCTCGTATAAATAACAGTAGTATACAAATATATTTTGTATAAAATCATATTAGCATAATTGATCTATGTCTAAATTACGAATATTAGAATGAAATTCAATTCTAAGGATCCAAGATATTTAGAATCTCAAAGTCTAATAAAATTTTTAGGATTATTTTTATCTAAATTCTCAAAAATAATCTCTTAAGATCCAAATGGCACCTGAGATTTGGTTGGCTTGAGTTAGCTTTCAGCTCGGGACCACAAGAGAAAACCCCTCACAAATCAGAACTCATAATACTAAATCTTTTCTAGAACATTTTACTATTCACAATGTTGCACTCGTCTAGTTTGGACCGCATAGCATGGGTCGGACATCCGAGGCAAATCTTTGTGAACCACAACTTTGGGCCCCTTTCATTTCCCTTTTCTCTCGGCCCAACCGTGACCCGTTCATTCCACGGCCGCGGAATCCACAGGCCACAGTCCGAAGGTACACCGCCTCAGTGGCACAGCGCAACGATGGCTAGTCGCGCCCCTTAAGGGCTTGTTCGGTTATTTTCAATCCATATAGATCGGAGGGGATTGATACGGATTGGAGGAGATTTTGACTTGCTAGGGATTAAAACCCCCTCAATCACCCTCAATCCATATAGATTGGGGTAGAAACGAACAAGCCCTAAATGTCGTGGCCACACTGACGAAGCGCCTCCACCTGTCCACCATCTGCCCCTGCCCCGCGCCGCACCACATCCCACCTACAACCTACCACAGCGACCGTCAGTCCGTCACCTCGCGCCCCCTCTCCTGCGACCACGAGCATCGGTCATGGCCGTGTCGACTGCGGTGGAACAGGTGGTCGCCTATCAGAAGCGTGCGCTGCATGCCGACATGCGCAGGGCGCTGAAAGCCCTCTCCTGAGTCCTGACCAGCCCTCCAACGAAGGTGATGCTTCGCGTCCTGCTTCGGCCTTCGAGCGTGGGAATACCTTTCAGTTCTTCCGTGGAATCCATGAGATGATAATTGATACTCCATCCATTCCAAAATAATTTTCATTTTAACTTTTGATTTTTATATTTATATTCAACTATATGATAATGGTTGTAGACACATATATATATATAACATATACATTAAGTATTGTATGAATTGCATGAAAACGCAAAACAGATTTTATTTTGGTACAGTGGGAGTACTACAGTACAGCACATTAAAGCCATTTTTATTACTAAATTAGCCATGTTAATCTTTGCTTCCCCATTTTGAAGTTGCTCTTTCATATTCAGTGCAAATTTCATGAGAAACTTCTTGATATTAGTTAGTATGTCACATGACTTTTTATGACATGACACTATATTTATTATAAAATAAGTGAAAATAGTTTGATCATCATAAAACTATGTCAACATGTTTCTAAAGTATTGGAAAGCATCTGAAACCACATTAAGAGTAATTTATTTCATCTGCGACTATTTTATCTATTTATATTGGTTATTTTTGTGCAACTTTTAAGTCACATGCTAGTCTATAAAATTATGTGATGAACCTCTTTACTGAGGGGGCATATTTTATTATTTGTCTCGTCTTACTCTTATTGATGTGTCAAACTGTCAATGTTGGGAACGGCGTGATAAAAATACCACTAAATAGCCTAATTTTTTTTCCTTTTTTTCTTATGGCTTTTTTGTGTAGATAGAGCAGTAATGGTTGGGACTTGCAAATGAATTGTCAATGATTTAGACCAAAGAGAGTTGGGCCACGTTAACTCAAAGCCTCATGGGCCAGTCCAGTTTCTTTATGGTTTTGTGAAGAATTGCATAAAGACAGGAGCCAAGGAGTTCAACAAATTCCGTCTGGGAAAAAACTGTTTCTCTGGAGTAAAAAGACACATGGACTAGAATTTATATTCTACCTTCCATACTTTAAATTATAAGGCGTTTTGTATTTTCTAAATATCTCTACTAACTATTAAGGCCTAAATGTAGACCGCCCCCGCTCGCCAACCCGCCCTACCTCTCCGCGCCGCTGCAAACCGTCTGCTATCCCCGCTTGCCCGACCTCCGGATTCACCGCCAGCTCGCGTGGATGGCGGACGCACGACCGCCCGCAACCGCCGCCAGCTCGCGTGGCGACCGCGCGCACAACCGCCCGCTCTCCCCTCACGCTCGTGGCTCCAGCGCGCGCAACAGCCCGCCCCCGCTCCCGCGCGCACAGCCGTCGAGGATCTCGCAGCCGCTCACCCACACCCAGGCGCGCGCTCGGCCGCCCACCACCTCCGCGCCGCGGATCCCGCGCTCGCGGATCCCGCGGAATCCCGCGCGCGCACGCCCTGCTTCCGGGAATCCCGCCGCCATGACGCTCACGACGCGCACGCTCGTCATCCCCTGTCTCAAGACCTCTCCGCGAACAGCCACCGCAAACGCCCGCACACCCGCGCGCTATTCGCCCCGAGCTATCCTCCAACAACTGCCCGCATCAATCCGCCGTCATCAATTAGTTCATCCCTGCTCAAATCCAGTTCATCCCTGCTCAAATCCAGTTCATCCCTGCTCAAATCCCTGCCCCCTTCATTCCCCCACCCTGCCCCCTTCATTCCCTCGCCACACCCCCTTCATTCGCACGCCATTGTGCCGCTGGATAGGAAGAACGACGGAAAGGATCTTGCCCCTGCCATCCGGAGAGGAACGATATCAGCCGCGCAGGCCTCGACCAAGGTATGCAATTATACTATGCTTTGTTTTGCTTAATTCTGAAAACTTAGTTCTCATGTGAATTGCATTTCGGAATAATGCAGACACGGTAAAACAACCTCTGCAAATACCAGTAGGCTACCCTTGTATGGGATGCTCAGTATCCTAGGTGTTCTGTTAATCAGTCATGCAAACTAATGAACCAAAGCAACAAAGGATCATTTATAGTATGCGCACAATCAGAGCTGATTGAACTTGTGCGATATAGTTCGTTTCCGTACTCCATGGTTATGCTGTTATTGACCACTATTGAGCTGAAGCTGATAAATTTCGAGTATAGGTCATAGGTGTATTTGACCCTAAAGCTGAAGCTATGTTTCGTATAGGTGAAAGCCTTAATCGGTCAGAAGGTAGCAGCCCCAAATGTAAGCCTTGTTCGGTTATTAGTATGTCCCATGGATTGGATAAAGGATTGGAAAATAGTTAGTACAATATGTTGACTTGCTCTGAATTTAAACTACCAAATCTCCTCCAATCCACATGGATGGGTGTACAACAGACCTATAGTGGGTACCCAAGGGATCACTTCTTGCTGGACGGATTTGTTCTTTTTTGCAATACAATCTGTGGTAAACGATAATGATGCAGCAGCAACCACTGCTGAAGCTTGGCAGAAGGGATGAGACTAGGAATCCATTTAAATAAAGGTGTTTTGTGCTAGAATATATTAAATGTAGGCCTTGTTCGGTTATTAGTATGTCCCATGGATTGGATAAAGGATTGGAAAATAGTTAGTACATATGTTGACTTGCTCTGAATTTAAACTACCACTGCTGAAGCTTGGCAGAAGGGATGAGACTAGGAATCCATTTAAATAAAGGTGTTTTGTGCTAGAATATATTACTGCCATATGGTTGGACCAACTTACAACCTTCTATGGCAGTGTGGCTAAAATTTTCTTGCCTCAAAACACCTTGATTGTCATCTTCATTTTGAATGACACATATTTGGTCGGTCCAAAATAGAATGCCCCAAAGTGAAAAACTATTACCTGCAGACTTAACTTCTCTGACCAACTCTGCAATCGAACAGGGTTGTTGTGCATCTCAGGCTCATCTACTAGAGCCTTCTCTAATTCATCTATTTGCTCATTATTCATAAGGGTACGCTTCCTTCTCTTAGGTTGCCTTTCGTCATACATACTACTCTCTCCTATCCCATCCTCCTGGAGACCATTTTCTTTTGTAAGTTCTGGTGTTTTGAAATTATCCATGCCGGTGGATGCTGGATCAGGATTCATTCTGTTGTGCTGCTGTCCAGTGCTAACACCGCAAGCGACAGCTGAAGGGCCACCACTTGCTGAGACCATGATGACAAAAGGTGTACTTTTAGCACTAAAAACAGGCAATAGTGTTACTTCAGACTTCAGAACACATATAAGCCCTCATGGGTGCTCTTAATAACATGAAAACCAGAAACAACTCATTACTATAGAATACCTGGGAGTCCATTTAAATAAAGGTGTTTTGTGCTAGAATATATTGCTGCCATATGGTTGGACCAACTTACAACCTTCTATGGCAGTGTGGCTAAAATTTTCTTGCCTCAAAACACCTTGATTGTCATCTTCATTTTGAATGACACATATTTGGTCGGTCCAAAATAGAATGCCCCAAAGTGAAAACATATTACCTGCAGACTTAACTTCTCTGACCAACTCTGCAATAGAACAGGGTTGTTGTGCATCTCAGGCTCATCTACTAGAGCCTTCTCTAATTCATCTATTTGCTCATTATTCATAATAACAGGAATTCTGCAGCTACCTGTCCACTAGCCGAAACTCCTTTGTCAGTTCTTCCACACCTCGAGTAGCATGATTCTTTCCTATTGCCAACCATCAGTTTTGCTCTTTCCAGTGCTTTAAATATCTCAGACTAACAAAACAAGAATATATAGATTCTTGCGAAACATTACTTTGGCAATAGTGAAGCAAACAACTCAACAGGGTAATCACCTCAACTGTTGGTTTAATGTTACCTTCAAAGGACACGCAGAATCATGTGAAGGGGGACAAAAGACAGATCACAAGTACAAGTTGCATAAGAACCAGCATGAACAGATCACATTAGCAGATGTCAATACAAGGTCAAACATTTTAAGGAAAAATACAACATGTTATATAATTTAAGAAGCACGGTTTTTTACGATATGTATATTTTTTATTTGTTTGGGATCAAATGTAAGCAGTTTAGTAAATACATTTGACCCTTAATTGTTAGTAGAGATATGGTAAGCTGCCAAATTCATCACTTGTAGCACTGGTTTACACAGAAATCTTCTTATTCCCTCGTTACACCTACATATAACCAAGCAAAACTGGCTGACTGCTTGCTTGGTTTTCCCTTTTCCATACCCCACTAATGTGGGAGTCTCCTGCACTGGGACTGCCCTTTTCTGATTTGCACTCATCTGCTTCTGTATATATACTACCTTCTATCATTAGGCTGATTATTCTGCATTTGTTCATTGGCTATGTTGCATGCTACACCATAGTATTGGACTGTCGTTGCGGAGTTATTTTCAATGAATTTGTGCGATTTCTGGTACATTTCAGACTGTGCGGATTTGGTAAAGGGAGCCAAGGACAAGCATTTGAGGGTTAAGGGACCTCTCAGTATCCCTACTAAGGTTATCCACATCACCACTCGCGTGCCCCCTTGCGGTGCAGGTATCAAGTTGTCTGTTAGTTGGTTTTGTTTAATTTTACTGATTGAGTTTTTAGTGCTTTCATTAATAGGAATACGTAATACATTGATCTGTTCACTCTTCACTAATTTATACATGTGTTAAGCATTAAAGTGCTCGCAGTTCACAAAATATTATGCTATTGTTAATTTTATTTTGGATTCCTTTTATTTCTTAAAATTTTTTTCCTTACTACTGTAACATGTAAAACTACTGTATCTATCCTGCACCATGGGAGGTGATTTTTGTTATTTACGTTATTATCTACTCCATGTGTTCCTGTGTTCCTAATTATTGGTCACTTTGGCTTTTCTATAGTATAAATATTCCAAACTTGTGTGTACTTTGGGTATTTATTGGGAACTGTAAAGTTTATATATGCATACTTCCTGTATATAGAGGTCGATGCTATTTATCTAATGATAGTGGTAAGGCTTAGCTAATAGTATGATTTGTGTACGGTGAGTTGCATCCGTTCACAATTCTCTTTCTCACATGCTTCTCTTCCTTCTATTTTGGATCTGCCATTAAGTACAAGAATAAACACCATTTACTGCTCAAATAAAAAACACCATCTAACTATCAAATTTTTTCTTCCATAAAATTCACCTCCATCTAACTATCTAATGTAGAGCACTGCAAGCTAGCACTTTGAATCAGGGGTCCATCGCCATGGAGGTCCCAACATATACCTCTGAGGTTCTACACCCTACAGCATATGTATCGGAACCTGATTCATCCTCTGATAACGCATGCGACTGGGTTATCCCTGAATACACCAGTACACCTTTCATGCCAGCTTCAACACAAACTGAGGATGTCGGTTCACCCGATATGTCTACTGAGCCACTAAGACGTAAACATCATGTTCTGCGTGGTGAAAGACAAGCTATCTTAGCCCGTCAAAACAAGAAATTTGAAGCAAACGTTGCACGTAACGTGGCTACTTTGACTGAGGATACTATCAGTGACGTCGGACAAATGGATGATTCGACACAACCCGGTTCAACTATAGAGATCAACAACACTGGTAATTATACTAACCAGTTTTAAATGGATCTTGCACGACGACGATACAATGTAGTCCAACTAAACGCGTGTTTCCATCAGTACAATATAGGAATACACGCCAAAGTGCGATCGTGGCAACAAATGGGAGTGCAAACATGGTCGAACAACGAAGTGGGTTGGAGCAAAGCCAGTCGGTCCCAAGGTTCATTTCCAATGGTAATTGTTAAAAATCTTTATTGAGGTTATATATTTTCTCAACCCTGAATGCCCTGTCTTTTACTTGGATTGTATTTTCACGATCCAGTTGATGACGATGATGAGGGTGTCATATTCGGAGAGGATAATGATGAGAACGAGGGATATATATTCGCTGGTAAATGTACTTACGTCAATTTCTATTACAATACCAATGCGTACCTAAATTCAAATGTCTTAATCGTTCTTTTCCAAAAACATATCAGATGAGGACACTAACGAGGACTTCGAGATAGATGGTACTCAAGATCTATCTGTTGTCACTAATGTGCCTGACCCGTACGACAAGGTCTACAGTAACATCCCTGAAGAAACACATATGCTGAAGCACGTTCCCGACTGTGGTTATTGCACTGCGAAGAAGTTTGAGTATGAGCCGCCTGGGTTTTGCTGTCGAGGTGGGAAGGTTGAGCTAGCCCCACTAGAGACCCCTCCCCAGCTCAGGAGGTTGTGGGATAGTGCAGACTCTGATGCTAGGCACTTTCGTGATAACATCAGGTTTTTTAATGGCCATTTTTCTTTCACTTCCCTGTACTGTTGCCTCGACAGTATGACAACTAATATGAGGGATTCTGGTATATACACATTCCGTGCACAAGGCATGATGTACCATAATATCAAGTCATTCGGTAGTGAATGTGGGGAAGAGCATAAACACCTAGAGCTTTACTTTTACGATGATGATCCCAGTCTCGAGCATCGATTCCGTAAGTGTCGTGAAGATCAGATTCAAAAAGACCAAGAGGTTATTAAACAGATAGTTGGCATACTTCGTGGAAATCCATACTCTGAGCACCTTAGGAGCATGGGTCATGTTGAGAACCTTGCTGACTATCACATCGCATTGAACCTTGACCAGACGTTGAATCAGAAGACATATAACACACCTCTCACTTCGGAGGTGGCCGCTGTCTGGATCGAGGGGAGCGAACGGCGAGGCCAGTTCAGCAAGAGTGTTATGCTACATGGGAAGGATAGGTCAAGCCATGGCATCCGCTCATACCATGGATGCTACGATGCGCTATCATATCCACTGTTCTTCCCTAGAGGTGAACTTGGATGGCATGCAAATATCCCAAAGGTTGGTGTATCCATGGACGAAGTGGATGCATACCGGGCGACGCATAGGGCAAGTAATGCAAATGATGCAGATGCGGGTTAGTTGTTTCTTTGTAATTTCTACGTTGTTCACATTATTAAATATGTTTTCGGCATCGCTAAATAATCGATTCTTGTGTATGCAGAACCTCCTACCCATCTATGTGTGTCCGTGCGTGATTACTACTGCTACAAATTCCAGATACGTCCAGGGGTATTCAATCCAATACTTCATGGTAAACGGCTTTTCCAGCAGTTCGCGGTCGACACATACATTAAGATTGAGAGCTCCCGTTTAGATTTCATACGTAAGAACCAGGATCGGTTAAGGGCAGATCTATACCAGGGCTTGGTGGATAGCATGTTAGATGGCGATGTTAGAGGAGAGAAGGTTGGAAAGCGAACTGTGTTGTCACCGTCGTTTATTGGCGGTCCTCGTGACATGAGACGTCGATATATGGATGCTATGGCTCTGGTGCGGAAGTTTGGTAAACCAGACATCTTTCTTACCATGACATGTAACCCTAACTGGGATGAGATACGGAGAGAGCTTCTACCTGGACAGACACCGCAAGATCGTCCGGATCTTGTAGTGCGTGTCTTTCATGCGAAACTACAGGAGCTAAAGCATAGGTTGACTAAACAGGATATTCTCGGTAAAGTCCGAGCCTACGTCTACGTCGTGGAATTTCAGAAACGAGGTTTGCCACATGCCCATTTTCTACTCATCATGCAAAGGAAGTACAAGCTCACGTGCCCTGAACAGTATGACCTTTTGATCTCAGCTGAGATCCCATCCAACAAGTACCCTGAACTGCGAAAGATGGTTATCAAGCATATGATGCATGGCCCGTGCGGGTCGCTAAACCCTAACTGCCCATGCACTAAAGGTCGTGCATCGTGCAAGAATCAATACCCCCGGCATTTCCGTGAGGCAACCATGCAAGGGAAGGATTCATATCCTAATTACAGACGTCGTGACGATGGACGTAAGGAAAAGGTTCGAGGATGTGAATTGGACAATAGATGGGTTGTCCCTTACAACCCTTACCTCCTTCGGCTCTTCAACTGTCACATCAATGTTGAGGCGTGTGGGAGCATCAAGGCTGTTAAGTACCTGTTCAAGTACATATACAAAGGCCATGATCGTGCGTCTGTTGTTATGAGAGATGCGAGTAAGGAAAATGGTGATGTAGATGAGATACAACAGTATAGAGATGCAAGGTGGGTGACTCCTCCGGAAGCCTTATGGAGGATATATGGATTTGAGCTTAGTCAAAACTCTCCATCTGTGATGCAGCTGCAACTCCATCTTCCAAACATGCACATGGTGACGTTTCACGAGCGACAAATGGTCGAGCGAGTCGTCAACCGTCCAGGTGCTGATAGGTCAATGATTACAGCATATTTTGAGGCGAATAAGCTGTACGAGGAGGCTCGGGGCATCCTGTATCGTGACTTCCCTGAGTGGTACACTTGGAAGCAGGGCAAAGTGTGGCAAAGGAGGAAACAAAATACGGGTGGACAAGTCGGTAGAATCGTCTCTGCTCTACCATCTGAAGGGGAGCGCTTCTATCTTCGGCTCCTCCTAAACCATGTGACTGGTGCTACCTCCTATGTGGATCTAAGGACAGTAGACGGTGACACACTACCATCGTTTCGTGAGGCAGCACAAAGAAGGGGATTACTTGAAGCAGACAACACAATAGATGAGTGTCTCAATGAAGCTGCTCTTTACCAAATGCCATCAGCGCTACGAAGGTTGTTTGCAACGATACTGGTATACTGCGAGCCGAATGATGTGGCCGAATTGTGGCAGAGACACCTTGACACAATGTCCGAGGATTATCATCGTATTACTCAGAGCAAAACCCATTTGCAGCAGATGGTCTTGATTGACATTAGAAACATGTTGCAGTCAATGGGTAAAGACATAAAGACATTCCCTCTCCCCTCTATCATCGATAGATATGACGATTCACAAGGTATTGATAGAGAGATTTACGAGGAGTTAAGTATCGAGGCGACGACAGAAGATGTTGCTTTGCAAGAAACCCTAAATGAGGAGCAGAAGTCTGCATATGAAAAGATCTTATCTGTTGTTGACACCAGTAATGGCGGTGTGTTCTTTGTGGATGGGCCTGGTGGGACTGGAAAGACTTATCTATATAAGGCATTGCTTGCGGTGCTACGTAGTCAGGACAAGATTGCAGTTGCAACAGCTACATCTGGGGTTGCGGCTTCCATAATGCCTGGTGGGAGAACTGCCCATTCACGCTTCAAGATACCACTTACTATTGATGATGGTGCTATATGTACCTTCACGAAACAAAGTGGGACATCGAAGTTGCTACAGAAAGCGTCGCTGATTATTTGGGACGAGGCATCAATGGCTAAGAGACAATCAATTGAAGCATTGGACAACAGCATGCGTGATATCATGGGACGCCCTGGTCTGCCCTTTGGTGGGAAGACTATTGTGTTTGGGGGAGATTTCAGACAAGTACTCCCTGTTGTACGTAAGGGGTCAAGGGCTCAGATAGTTGCTGCCTCTCTACGGAGTTCTTACCTATGGGAATCAATGTGCCACCTAAAGCTTGTTCGCAACATGAGAGCAAAGAGCGACCCATGGTTTGCAGAATATTTGTTGCGTGTCGGTGGTGGAACTGAGGAAGTGAATAGCGATGGTGATGTTCGTCTTCCAGATGAGGTATGTGTGCCATATACCGGTGATGACCGCGACCTTGATAGATTGATAGATGACATTTACCCCAGTCTAAACGAAAACATGTCTAATACAAGCTACATCACTTCAAGAGCAATATTGACTACTCGGAACGACTGGGTGGATATGATAAATATGAGGATGATTGATCGTTTCCAACAGGAGTAGATGATGTACCATAGCTTTGACACCGCGGTGGACGATCCTAATAACTATTATCCATCGGAATTCCTAAACACACTGACTCCTAATGGACTACCCCCGCACGTTCTGAAGCTCAAAATTGGGTGTCCAATCATGTTGCTTAGGAATATAGACCCTGCTAACGGACTTTGCAACGGTACACGGCTGGTGGTACGTGGTTTCCAAAAAAATAGTATCGATGCTGAAATTGTCCTTGGTCAGCATGCTGGAATGCGGGTTTTCTTGCCTCGTATACCCTTGTGCCCTTCTGATGACGAGATGTTCCCTTTCCATTTTAAAAGGAAGCAGTTTCCGGTAAGACTAAGTTTCGCCATGACTGTTAACAAATCTCAGGGACAGACGATTCCTAATGTTGCTGTGTACTTGCCCGAACCAGTATTCTCTCATGGCCAGCTATATGTTGCTCTCTCAAGGGCCACAACTCGATTGAATGTGAAGGTACTTGTAATTCCAGTCACTGATGATAAAATGAAGAAGGGGGTGGAAAAGAAGTCAACAATAAATGGCGTAACATACACAAAGAATATCGTCTATAAGGAGGTCCTTACGCCGTAGCTGGAATGTGAATTTGTTTCTGTCAGTATAATGTCTGTAAACTCGGCCAACACTGTATGTGAACACTATATGCGGATGTTTCGGGTTGTGGACAATTTGAGGTTTTATGCAACTTCATATTTTATTGGGGTCAAAAAATGTACAATCAGTCTCATATTTTATTTATTGAAGTTTATAACTCCAGTGCAGTATGTTAGTCTCTGGAGAAAAATGTTACGTAAATCTGCGTTCAAATGATTGACTGTAGACTGCCGCCGCCTCCCCTCTACAATATGTTTATATCATTTTATTTGCAATATTGATTGTTCATTGTTATGTTATCACTAATGCATGTAAAATTGTTTAGCTGGTTATAGTACAAACATTTGAATCGTGTATCAAATAATACATTAGTAACAATGATTATAGGTTTTTGTCTATCGTGGATGGAGTCTAAAGAGGAAAATGTTGCACTTACGGTCATCCAAAGAGATAATACATTATCTATAGATGAATCTCTACTAATGTCCTTGTCTCATAACAAGCCAAAAACATCGGTGACTACTACAATAGTTCCAAAAGGTATGATAACTTCCAGACTACCGTATGGATCAATTTGTATTGTTTTTATTGCAAGTGATTTATGTTTGATCTCATGACTGTTTTGTTCGTAGATTATATTTGCACGCAGGGTGATCTTGCACTCATCGATTGGATTAAAGAAATCCCTTGTGAACCAAGGGTAGAAGTCGTGCTTATTGATGATGCCTTTGTGGAAAGGAAGCGGATGGAATGCCTATTTGAACCGGACGCATATCTAGGTGATGAGGTAATTCATGATAACTCAACTAGCTAGGAGCACCACACTTCCAAGATACTCAACCTGGTATTTTAAACCATAACTTACATACTTGCAGGTGATAGACTGTTACATAAATTTAATAAAAGCTCAAGAGCATCTAAAATGCCGATCTGGAGGTCGTGTACACATAGAAAATGCTTTTCAGTTCAACTTTCTAAAGCGAGACGGTGATGTTGACACTAAAACAGATGAGTTATATCCAAGTAAAGACATGGCACAAATATCTAGCGCCGAAAGAAGGGTTTTACTTTATCTAGACCATGACATGGTAAATACGAGATTGCAATCTACATGATTAGTGTTTACATGTATTATTATGCAATATTTATAATTGACTTGTAGGTGTTTATTCCAATAAATATCCGAGAAATGCACTGGTATCTTGCCGTGATCAATGCACGAAATATGGAGATACAAGTGCTCGACTCACTTGGTACATCATCCGGTCGCAATGACCTCATTGACACTGTGAGTTTATACAAACTCAACAATTACTAATCCCTTATTAACTTAAAATCTCAACTTCTAAATCTATGTTTTTATAATAATATAAAGATAAAAGGACTCCAAAGACAAATTGATATGGTATCTCAGCGTAAGGAGTTAAAAGATCACAGGTGGCCAGACCTCCGAGTTGCTTCTTGGCCACTTAGAGAAATAGAAATGGAATATGCAAAGCAAACAGATAGGTACACCATACATTCATATGTGTTGCTATTAATATTCATTGCTGTTAATCTTGACATTTTATCATCTGGTTGATGTAGCTCCTCGTGTGGCCTCTTTCTACTAAACTATATCGAATACTGGACAGGGGATGAACTATCTGATAATTTTACCCAGGTATATTATTACTACTATGACATTATGCGTGCATCATGGACGTCGTGAATTGTGGTAGAGCTTTCTTTCAGACTGCAGATTGGTTCAGTCGTTTTGCTTTGCATACACTGTGAACATAACTGCAACCTGCATATTTATCACATGCACAGATTTTCTTGTTGGCAGTTTGCACTTTCTGATGGGTCTCTTTTTTAACAATAAATTACATGTGGCTATAACATGAATATCTGTTTGCTGTCTTCTGTTATTATGCCAAACCAATTGATACATATAATTGCTAAATAAATTGTTTCTTATTTGCAGGATGACATGTCACACTTTAGGAAAAAATTGGCTGCTATATTACTATCTTCAGATATAAACAAGAGAAAGGGGTGTCCGTTATACAAGTATGACAAAGAAGTCGATGCTGGATGCTCCTCTGATGTTCAGATATTAGATAGTCCCACAAATCCTAAGAAGAGGAAACTACTTTGTGTATCTGAAAAGAGCGAAGTATTGATGGAAGATGATGATGGCCCCATCACTCAAGCAGACTTAGAAAAGTGGTTTGTTCATGATTGGGATAAAAGAACTCCTATAAAAATCCCGACCGATGAGTGCACTAATGAATTTTTACTGAGTGGCCTTTCCACAAAGGACATGCCAGTGACCAAAGCCGATTTAATAGATGTTCTATGTGATTACATCATGACAATCCAAGATGATACGACATTAGAGTAAGTGCTCATTGTTTTATCTATTTTATATGTACCAACTACATAGAGTTTTGATATATACTTTTGTCATGTTCCATTACAGGATGACATGGGTGTGAAGTTTCAACCCTTTTAAGATAGAAATATCTGTCAAAGACCTGCAAAACGTATTAAGGGTAAATCTAGATATGACTCTAAAATGTTTTGACATGGCTGTTCGATTGTTGGCCATTAAAGAGTCACATATGTCGAAAGATGAAATGATAAAGGATAAAAAACATTATATGGACACGCGCTTCTGGGTAAGTTTGTTTCCAATCAATAATGTAGTAATATATTTTATCTATACATACAATCCTCATGTGGACATGTATATATATTTATCTAGAGAATGGTTGGTTTTGGTAAACTTCCAAAGTACCATCAGGATCCTACAGCAGAAGAGTTAGCTAACACACTCGACTGTTGGCCTTCATTGAACTATTATATCACTGGTTGTAAATATGTAAGTATTTGTTCATTTCTAATGTATTTATAAAAGACACTTCCTTGCAATCCTAATGACTGATATTTTGTAGGTTCTTATGCCATGGAAATTCAACGGATGCTATGCACTTTTCGTAATCGATCATGGTAAAAAGCACGTAACTTTTATAGACTTTACACCCACTCAAGATTGGTGTAAACACATGCCATACAAGAGGTTTGCGGAAGCAATTATTATGGCCTCCAAGAAATATAAGATTGCCTACAATAAGAAACGTTCTGGATGGGCAGATGATATTTTTAAGTGGGAACATACAATTCGGTCTGGTCTTCCGATGGACTTAAAAGGGTATTTTCTCAATACCATGTTCTCGACAGTTTAAATTATGTCTATGATAACCATTGTATATAATATAGTTGGCCAAACATTATTTTGTAGGGTTAATACAAGCTACTTCGTTCTACAAGCTATGGTTATGTGGGGGAGTGGTAGACGAATGGAATTTAATAGGGTGAGTGGAGTACGTTTGGTTCATGTTCAAACATACATTTCAGTTACATAATATAAATTTGACGTTTTGTTCTCTTATGTCTTTGTGTGTAGGATGCAAAAATTATTCGAAGGAACTTTGTAATTGATCTATTAAGTTATGAGGAGAATTCATGCCGCTATGCTATCCCTCCAAATATACAACAACGACTTATCAGTATCGCTAAAAAAGATTAGATTAATGTACGGTTGTCGACATATTTGACTATTATTAAATATTGTAAGACATCATAATTTTAATTGAGGTTGCATCAATAAACAGGTTGATGTAGACCAATATGGTTTGTGTGTGGTTTACATGTTTTAAATCTCTACTAACTATTAAGGGTGCAGTGAACTAAATCCATTTTACATCTTGTCATCTACACGCGAAATCCATTTTTTCTATTGATGCACCTACATACCAAGCTCACCTTTTTTGGTTGGAGCTGGGAGTTTTAGATAGGAGGAGCAGAGGGTGATCGAGGTGCAGATTATGATGTGGCAGCAGGGGGTATAGGACAATGTGGAGCAGATGAAGGACAATCAGACTGCAACTGGCTCCATGCTGGCCTAATCCATTTGGTTGTGAACATGCTAAGTTTGCTGTTTATTGGAATCCGCCTTGAGCAGCAATTTGGATTTGGTAAGCTTTTAAAATCATTTTCATGGTACACCAATATCGATCCAACCATTCATTTCAGTTAAGTGTTGCAACCATTCGTCCTTCATGGTCATTTCACTGACACTGTTTTTCCTGCTTGCAAGTTCGCATTGGTGCAATATACCTACTGTCTGGTTTCAGTGGACTTCTCTGGATCTTGCTAAGATGTCTCGTGAAATTAGAGGCAGTCCAGAGATCTTGTTTGCAAGAGAAGTTGCAAGGTAGTCATACCATCAAGCATTATTTTGTGCTTACCATATTTGTAATAGCTTTCATCTAATGCCTACATTTCCTATACATTCAGAGCATGCAGAATGGGGAACTTTATTTCCTTCTTCCGTCTTGCAAGGAAAGCTACATATTTGGAGGCCTGTTTGATGCATGCTCATTTTGCAAAGGTAGAATTATTGTCTCTAAAAGCTGTTCATCAACATACCCTTTCAGTGGAATTTATTCTTCCTAAGCTCTTATATTTCCTAGGCCAACTGTGTTTGAAATACTGTAATGGCAACAACAAAATTAGAGCAGAAAAATGTGAGGTAATTGATTTCCTTCGACACACACATAGTTCTCATTACACAAGTATCAGTTGTCTAACTTGGTTCGTTGGTGTACCCTTTACCTAAAACATTGCTTGTTGATATTATCGGGATGGTCTCAATTTTACAAGAACTAAGCTGATTGTAGATGATAGTGCTAAATTTCTAGATGCAGTTTAACTCATTGATGGTAGTCCTGTTGAAAGTTTCCTTTCTTCTGTACATAGAGCCAATCTGGTTTGTGATTGAACTGGTGCACATGTTTACTTGCAACCTTGTTGGATTCTATATGACATTTCTTTTTTTACTTTGCATTAGATAGCTTGAGATGGACAATCAATATCCTTGGTTCTCAGTTAAACTGCATCATGATAGTTTAATACATGAAAAACATATTGTTTTCGTGAAGATATACTTGAAATCTTATAGTGCATTTGCTTGTCAGTTAAGGAAGAATAATTTGGACTGCATATATTTCACAAACATACTGAAGAAAACATTAGGAATCTCCTGTCATCCTGTTTGTTTGTCATCATGTTTGTTTGTCTAGACTTGGACTGGTGTTGAATATATAGATTATAGAGTGGAAATGATTCGTCGCCCCTGTATCTCAGTGACTTAGTGTCCCTTGTGGCTGTAGATTATGAAAGAAATATGCTATGATCAATTTAAAGATAACGCTGTGGGATGATGTGACCTGTGATTACTTCCCTCTCCCATTGTTGTGACCTGTGATTACCTACCTCTCAACTTTCAATGGCTCGCACGTGTTGATGTTGGCATTCTGGTTATCTCACTGCCAACTGAAGTTGATTATTCATTTGCTAAATCACGGAGAAACAATATTATGGGGGGAAATAGACGGGAAGATGGTGCATTCTGCCATATTTTACACTAACTACTAATGGTGACCTGATGTGTGCTTTAAGTATGTAAACATGATTGGTGCTCGATGAGCCTATGTACATCAGAGGAATTAAGCCGAGGAATTGAGCCACATATTTGAGGCATCCTTGTGCACCTAGAAATCGCTTCCTGTTTTGCCCATCCTTCAGATAAAACGGGGTTCTAACTGCTTGTTCATGTAGCTGATCCTATATCCTAATAACTAGACTAAGCTGTCACTTATAACTTGTGTTATAGCTAATGCATTGTAGTTGTATGCCAATAGATCTTGCTTATTGATGTAACTTTGTTTCTTTGGTTCTTCCTGTATTAGAAACAATACCCATTTGTGAACATAATCTCACATGCTGGTTATGACTGTTATAGGAGTGGTTGGAAGCAAATAAAGACTACCGAGCTATAGTCGATGGTGCGAATATTGCACTATATCAACCAAATTTTGCGGAGGGCGGTTTCAGTTTGACCCAGGTCTGTGCACCACTTTGCCCTGAATTTCAACATGTTGACATCGAGAATTAAGCAGTGCATGCTAATTATTGTTCAACTTTGCATGCTTAATATAGAGCAGCTGGATGGCGTTATAACAGAGCTTCTAGATAGATATCATGGAAAATGGCCACTTGTCATACTACACAATAAATGAATTTCCAAGCTTATGGAAAATCCATCTAATAGGCATTTGATTGAGACCTGGAGAACAAATGGGGCTTTGTATACTTCACCAAGTGGGTCAAATGATGACTGGTAATGCTAAGTTTCTAGCCTTCAGTATCTCTGAACTTGCTGTTTATGCTCAATTCTCAAAGACAACGGAAAGACCTTGTGGTTGCGGCCACCTTTTCTTGTAAACCAGGAGGTGTTTCTTGTTTATGTTGTAATTCTGTAGAGATCACAGACATCTATTATCACATAGTTTGTTGATTATTCAGTTTTCTTCATTGTTATGTTTCCTCCTGGATGTTTCTAATTATATGAGATGCAAACATCCAGGTATTGGCTATATGCAGCGATCAAACTAAATTGTTTGCTTGTGACTAATGATGAAATGAGAGATCACATATTCGAGCTTCTAGGGCTGTCTTTTTTTCAAAAGTGGAAGCAACGCCATCGGGTGAGCTCTACAAAACCGATCATATAATGCTATTTCTCTATGCATGGTTAATTGGTTATTACAAAGGAAGCCTCGTTCTAGAAGCTTAGAATACTTAAAGTGTATTTTTTATTCTAAATTCTACATACATATGTTTTTCAGTCAACACAACTCTATCTCATATGTTGGCAAGTCAATCAACTTTCTGAGAGTATGCTGTGACGATAGTGGCTAGGCTGATGCTGCTGCCGAGGCTGCTGCATATGTTGGCACCACAACATCTCGGGGTGGCCTTGGTTATGGGGAGACTGATGCTTTGGAGGCATTGGTGGTTGAGGCAGCCAAGAGGATTGATCGACATTTGAGGAATCTGTTTGAATGCCTTCGCCAATCCTGATTTTGTGTGTGTTGAGATCATGAATTCATGATGTTTGAAGTTTGATTTTGATTGGTCTGTACTCTGTACATCTAGCTGCAAGAGAAACCCGTGTGTCACCTGTAGTCCTGTTTTAATTGTCGTATGTTTTCCATTCTGACTCACTTTGGATTTCATTTTCCTTGAGTGCAGATTTGACTCTTGGCTCAGGTGTCACTGTGCCAGCGCGATCAATATTAGTAGTTCCTCTTCATCTCGTGCAAATGGATGCTTCTGTTTGGGGTGATGATGCTGACCATTATAATCCTCATCGGTTCCTTAAAAGGGACATTGATCTTGGAGGTCTGCTCTCACTCCCAATTCTTTTTACACTTCACGCCATTTACAAATATCTTGTCCTTCTGTACCATCTGTTAAAATACACATGCTAATACACTAATTTGGCATTGACAGGCTCAGGCAATCATGCTTATAGCTGCAGCTGCGGCAGCTGCGGCAGCCACCAAAGGCAGTGCTGCCACTGCTTTTAATCCTCCAATGGTACATACAGCCACTGTCGCCCCAGCAGCAGTCTTCTCTCCTGTGCTTACACGGTCTCCATCACTGCAGAGCACTTCTGTAGCAGCTGGACAAGCTCAGGTTGTTGCTGACCCTAGCTCAATAAGCAAGCTTCAGGCTGGTAAGACCACCGCATCTTTGTGTAAAAATCCAGAAATGGAATACCTTTTCCAGTGTTGACATTGTCCAACACGTCTTTAAACTATCTTGATCTGTTGGCCAGATCTCCCCATTGCCAGGAGGCACTCTCTCCAGCGCTTCCTTGAGAAACGTCGTGACAGGTTAGCATGATACATGAGAGCAACAGGGCTCTGATATTCTGAATCTTATTGTTAGGCCTCTTATTCTACAATCTACATGTTTAAAACTTTTGTTATAAACTGCTGTATGTGGTACCACACTAATTTTTTCCCCGACTATTGGCACCACAGTAATCAACAGTATATTTTGTACCGTATTCTGTTTTTTGTCCTCCAGGCAGGGTAAAAATAAAATAAAATTTGCTGTTATAGCATTTAAATGATTGCACTTTCTGCTGACAAGTGCTCAATGACATCCCTAAAAAAATCTATAATTTCTTCACAGAAAGATTGGTAGAGAGCCTGCTTCCATAATACAACATATAGCTGCAAATAGCCTTGGATCATGTAACTCCCTTGAGATTTTTTTTAAAAAATCTGCAAATCGATATTAACACAAGACAGAGTTCTGGGACCAGCAGTAGATACAAAAACCAACATTACCCCCATTTAGCTGCTCCAAATACCATGTTTTTCCCCTGTTAGGAAAATAACATATCTGAGAATCGGGATGTTCCTGTGTATTATCCTGTTCTATTTGGAAAAGCTGGCCACTTAAAGATCCAGTCTCAAGGTTGCAAACTAGCACCATTTTTTTCTGATGTAAGCTTTAGATGCCTGTTTTTGCCTTATCTTAGAACTGAGTTTAGAATTGTTTCTTAGTATAACTTTTTTTATCGTGGATCTACTGATTTCAAGTGATTAAATAAATGATGGCACGAAACAGGGTCGTGAGCAAAGCTCCGTACAGCCCCGCCAAGTCGTTCGATGGCATGGAGTCAGCGGGAATGGAGATGACTGTGGACGGCAAGCAGGGCGCAAGGCCCAGTATCTTGAAAGATTGGGGAGCCGCGAAGTCTGAAGTCTGAACGGTGAAAGCGTAGCCCCGCGGGAGCGTGGCGTTGTCTGGGAAGCGCCAGAAGCCGAGGTAGAGGGTGCAGAGGGAGGCAAGGTGCACAGGCGCCGCCGCGCCCGCTCGCCGCAAAGCCCAAGGACGAGCCGGACCCCGACGACGGCAGGCAGAGGGTCACTGTCTTCTTCGGCACGCAAACCGGCACCGCTGAGGGCTTTGCCAAGGTCCCTACTCAAACTCTGCTCCTCTGTTTGCTGTGTTTGCGGTCCCTTCTACAGACTACAGCCAGAGCTCGGCGCTCTGCTCGCTTGCTTGCACCGCTGGCTAAGATCAGATTTGACGGCACTTTTGGGCGTGGATGTAGGCGCTCGCCGAAGAGGCCAAGGTAAGGTACGACAAGGCTGTCTTCAAGGTGGTTGATCTGGTATGTCGATGAAGCTTCATCCTTATGCCGCTTCTCAAAATTTCTTGCTTTTGTCAGCTCATCTGTTGCCTTGGGGTTCAGGAAGATTACGCCGCTGAGGATGAGGAATACGAGGATAAGCTTAAGGAGAGCATCACATTGTTCTTCCTAGCAACGTAAGAATTGGGGTGGTGTGATTAAAGTTAGTTAATCAAGCATGGAGAAAGTATGAATTTTGTTTCTGGTGAATTGCCAACATGTCTTGTTGTCGTTGCAGTTATGGCGATGGAGAGCCAACTGACAATGCGGCGAGGTTTTATAAATGGTTCTCAGAGGTTGTAATACAAATTCTTTTATGGTTGCACTTGTGGATGACACTTTGGTACTATGTATTAATTGCCTTTTTTGGGTTTGGCTGCAGGGTAATGAGAGAGGCGAGTGGTTGAATAATCTTCGGCTTGGGGTGTTTGACCTCGGAAATAGACAGTACGAGCACTTTAACAAGGTTTGCTGGTGTGTCTACATTGACTGGATGCATGCATGAACTGTGATTTGTACTTATGCTATTCTTGTTGCCAATTCGTTATCAACTGAAGGTTGGAAAGGTGGTTGATCAACTCCTCGCAGAACAAGGTAACAAAATCTCTACCCGTTCATTAGAAAATTAGTTTTGTTGTGTTTCTGCTGCCTTTCAAATCCTATCCTGGTATATGTGTGGGAGCTAGCTTACTATGTTGCTTAATACATTGTTACTTGCATAGTTGCATTGTAAAATGTACACATCATTAATTCTTATTTTATTTCTTTGGTTCTTGTAAAAATATGTAGTTGATGAAGGTTTCTTGAGGCTAAGAAGATGGTGCTGAAGTAAGTTTCTACTTCTTTTATTGCAATTGAAATATGTTAATAGATCTGGTTAATTTATGCCCTTATTTTTCTTCATGGCTAATAAGGTTTCCTGCATTGGAGCCAACGCGTCCGCGGCAGCAGCGAGGGAGTTGTCGCTAACGCTGTGCTCCAACTCCATCGCTTCCTCGAACAGCACGCTGAACGCGACGGAGCTAAGACTGGAGGAAGCTAAGACTCTTGCAGAAAAGCTTTGTGATGGCCCTCTTTCAAGTGCTGCAAATTTGTGGATCCTGAGAGCTTCTATGGAGATAAATTCGTTGGCGACTGCTTCTGGCAGCTCTCCATTGAATAAGGAGAACTTGAGCTCTCTGTTTGATCTGTTTGGCACATGGTAAGTTCCTTAGATCAACATTGACAAACTTTGGGTTTTACCTTACTACTATGACTGTGCTTGAAATCGTTCGTGATGTATTTCAGGCCATGAAATTGTTTTCCATTAAATACTTGTAGTTTTGGTTTTAATAGGTCATGCTTATTTTCCGCCTTTCTCCAGAGTCCCATCCCATTGCTGAGTGCATTGAAGTTAAAACAGGAAAAAAAAGTAACTGCATGCAGTCAATATTGCCTCCTAAGTGTTGGGACCCGATGACACCTTGGCCTTTTGCTTGTTGCAGTCGACACAGATTGCTTGCTTTACCTCGGCCAAGCCTCAAGTTGATGCAGTACTGCATAGAGCTAGAGGCGAGCCTTGCATCGCTCGGAGACCATGGCGCCCTCACAAATGCTCGATGGCTATATGATTCAGTGGTCGACATGTATCCCCGGGAAAGGGAAGTGTGGAGTAGCTACTACAGCCTAGAGCTCAAGGTGAGACCACACATCACTGCCGGCAAGGAATTCAACATCTAAAATGCTCATGATCTCAACAGTTATGCAGCATGTAACTGACACAAGTACTTGGTGCATGTAATGTGAAGAGGTTAATCCGTTTAATACCCGCTGTTACTTAGAATGTATGGTCTGGGAACGCGAGCCGAGTGAGTACAGAATGTACAAGTCCTCCCTGAAGTCCAAACTGTTAGAACATGAGTCTAGATATGCCCTTGATCATCAGTTTCTGGTTCATGTACAGTAGCAGTACAGGACTAGCCTAACCCTGTGGCTGTGACCTGTCAGTCATCTACACTGCAAGAATGCAGAGAGGGGAATTGTAGTGTAGGGTTTATTTGCTGCCATATGTACATGTACGTGGGTGCAGCCATGTAAATTTGTAAATATAAATCCGGTAGCGTTTAGAAAGGAAATTAAATTGTCTGGATTGAAACACCGTGTTGTTGACATCATGCAAATTTTAAATATACCTAATTTAGGTCGAGAAGTCTCATGCTATGATATGTTGTTTGATTTACAATATCGTGTGTATAAATATTTCATGTTTTTCACTTTATTTGTTTTGCGGTACCAAACATATAACGATTTCATGTGTTTCCCGTGGCAACGCACGGGCATAGACCTAGTATATTTAGAAAAGTCAAAACGTCTTAGAACCAATGCAATACAAAACAGTCGCGTGTACTGAGACGCTGAGCATTATCAACCAGTCCGACGGGACAAAAACCAAATATTGCAAAACCCCAAAACCGCAACGGCTAGCTAGTGTAGGAGCCACAGAGTATTGAAGTGGCTAAAATCTTCTTCTTATTCAAAATTGAACTAAGAGAGAATTTTTAGTCCTACCAATCATCTTCAGTTTTTAGACTTCCAAACTAGCCTTGAGGCTTGTTCGATTGCAAGTAGAGGAGATTAAGGGAGATTAAATTCCCTTCTATTTAATTTTAACTACGAGAGGATTTAATACCCCAATTCTCCTCAATTCCCTCTTAACTGAACAAGGCCTATGGATTTGTTCAGTTAGGGATGGATTGAAGGAAATTAAATCCCCTGTTATATAAATTTGTATAGCAGGAGATTTATGGAGTGTTTGAATGCACTAAAACTAATAGTTAGTGGATAAAATTAGCTGAAACATCTAGACACTCTAGCTAATAGTTTAGATATTAGCTATTTTGGTAAATTAGTTAATAGTTATGTAGTTATTTGTTAGCTAGCTAATTCCACTAACAATTTTCAGTCAACTAATTATTAGTTCTAGTGCATTCAAACGCCCCTCGATCCCCTCAATCCTACTCAAACAGAATATAATAACAATGCAACCGTTCGAAAACTGTACGGAACTACCACTTTCTGTTCTCAACGGGGTGTTGGTTAACCAATCTGAAAATTGACCAAAAACCTATGTTAAAAAAAATAATCTCCTAGAACTTTATGGCTACATTTCATATTGGGCAGCAACGGAACTCTAGTAATGAGAAACAAAATCTCAAGATATCCTAGCTAGAACACCTCTCCTTCCTCTACTTCGCTCCATGACCACCTTGGCACCGTGTTCAGCAGGCACACGTGGGGGAGATGTAAGGGTCGTTGAACCACACAGTCGTCACCACCTTGTCCAGCTCCCGCCGAGCCTCCTCCCTCATCCGCTGGATCTCGTGCCGTCTGCGTCTGGCTTCGGCGTCATCCTCTTGGTCCGCCTCCTTCCCTGGCGACGACCGCTTTCTGTCTTCGGCGGCAGCGACGAGAGGCCTCGCGATGGACTCGGCTGCCGGATGATAATAATGCTGATGATGTGCGGCGGCGGTCTCGCGCGGCTCTCTCCGTTCTTTGGACGATCGCGAGCTGCTGCTCCTCCTGGTATCGACCTCGCGCGCACGGTCCCGCTGCTCACCGGCCTCCTGCTTGCTCGTATCGGCCGCGCGGTGGGCGTCGTCGTAGTAGCCGTGGCGATGAGCGTCGTCGTCGTCCGGTCGCCTGTAGTAGTCGGCGCGAGCGTCGCTTCCCTTCCTCCTCCTCCTACTGTCCCGTGACGCGCTGCGTCGCCAGCGGCGCCTCATCACCAGCGGCGATCGCGACGTCGTCCGTCGGGTCTTGTCATCATGGGAAGCACGATGATGACGGTGCCCACGCTTGCACGCGGCGGCGGTCTCTGGTCTCGCGACGTAAGCGATGCTGGGGTTGACGCGCATGCGATAGTTGTTGGGAAGAGGCGAGACAGCGGGGCTGCTGCGCATGGCGGGAAGGTGGGAGTTGCGTGAAGAAGCCAGCGCAGCCGCCATGCCGCACGTGTGGCCGTGTGTCTGCCTCCGACTCGCTAGCTCTAGCTAGGGTTCGTAACGTTTGGATCGTGGACGAGCGCGCGTGCCAGTTCGTAACGTTGGGATGCTGGTGACTGATGATGAAACAATATATAGCCTCGGCCAAGTGCCCAGGTTAGAGATGTCCGACGGTTGTCTCGTTCTGTTTCGAAACTCGGAAAAGGATCCGTACACGTGAATACGTGATGACGGTTGCGAATCTGACGGCTGTGACCTGCTTAAAAGTAATAAATCGTTTGATTGCAATGCCATGTAGGATTCTCTTTCATGTTAGTTGTGATTTGTGAAGGAGATAGCTAGAGGGTACGGTGAGACCCTTTTCACGAGAAACAACTGCCTCATAAGGTAGATTTTAAAAAAGTGAGATAGATTTTACACTCATATTAATTCTATGGACGAATATTACATATCAAAGATTTCTCACTGACTTTATAAAAAATGGTCGGAGTGGGTTGACACCGATGAATAGGCCTAGCGCCCTAGCTCCACCTCTGGCGAGGGATCCCCCCTCCAACACTAAATCCTAGTCCGTTGCATATCTCTTTTGTCTTATTTGGCCTAGACCCAAGATTGATCTTGCATAAACAAAGATTGATCTTGCATAAACAAAGTGTTAATCCATACGGAACAGTAAAAGTGAAGTATGGTCTGAGAAAAATAGTGTATTTCAAATGGACTCGTGGACTGTGGCCCTATATCTTGAGTGGCAACGAAGAACAAGGACGTTAAGCTATAAGCTGCCACGGTGCGATACGAGCCTAGAAGCAGTATGGCACTGGACTGGAGGATCTGCGGGCGGCCAGGACGAGGCCGCCACATGCTAGGTGCTGGACTGCTAGCTAGCGCAGAGGTCGTCACCGCCTCACCGGCTATATCTCACGGCTGGGCCGAATTTTTTGTATTTTAGCCCTTAAACAGAAGTAAAATCACGATTAGACCTAAAAAAATTTTAAATGCAGTTTTGGACCCTTAGCTCGGCGCCACAGGCTGTGGCGCCGAGCTTCGTGACGTGGCTGTCCTGCGTGGCACCTAGCTCGGCGCCACAGATCTTGGCGCCGAGCTAGGAAAAATCCGCAAACAGCCTTCTCTCTGCGCGTTTCTTGTCTTCTCTGCTCATTCGAAATCAAGCCGCCGCCGCCTGCCGTCCACAACTCACGCCGCTGCCGCTTGCCCCAGCTCCGGCGCCGCCGCGAGCTCCGCCCTTGAGCTCTTCACGCCGGCCGCCCCGAGCTCCGCTGGCCGCCGCCGCGAGCTCCGCCGGCCGCCCCGCCGCGCTCCGCCCGAGCTCCGCCGACCACCGCCCGCTGTCCGGCCACCAACCGCTCCGGCCCCGGTACCTCTCGCCCCCACTGCCCACCAGTTTTTTTTAATTTCTTAGTTTGTAAACTAGTAGTAATTAGTTAGGTATCCACTTATTTATTGTTTAGTAATTAGTTAGATATTTTGTTGTTAGTGTTTATTAAAATAGTTAGCTAGTTTGTTGCGTAGTATATTGTTAGTGTTTAGTAAATTCTTAGTGATTATATAGTTACCATTTTGTTTAGCGCATTGATATTATTCTGTGTTGGCAACCATCGTGTTGTCGTTTATTCGCAGGTTCTATAAACATCACTTTACAGGGGAGGTGCTGCCAAATTTTTTACTGACAATTGGTTTTTTTGTACGTAGGTGTTCGTCCGACTTGACCTTCTCAACCGTTAGCTGGAGTCGTACGCGTTCTCAGGTATACATAGTTTTCGTACATTATTTATAGATTATGTAATTTCGTTTGATGTGTTTATTTAATATTTACTGTATAGTTATTAGTTAATATATATTTATTACTTAGTAAGTTAGTAGGCTTAAGTATGTAGCCATTATTGAGTTAGTAATCCATTTTTGAAATAGATGGACAGCCTAGTAACACTATACCATGGAGGAAGGGTGGAGATAGATGCTTATGGGAGTGTTACTTTTGATGGTATGAAGATCGTGACCATGTTGTTCGTTGAAAGACCAACTTTTGACCAGCTTTTGGCTCGAGCTTGTGAGGAGATTAGTTGCGACATAAACGACCCTAGAATATCAATTCAGGGTTTGTTGTCCCATATTACATATGGAACAGTTGTCCGACGGTTGATCTCCATTACCTCAGAAGATGATTGGATGATATATTTAAGAATTGTGAAGACGATGGTTCCACCATGTTTGGATGTGGTTGTTCAAAAGTTACCTGTTAGTCATTGCGAAGGTCCAGTCGGGTTATTGAAAGGGAATTAGGCTTACACCTAGTCCCTAATTAATTTTGGTGGTTGAATTGCCCAACACAAATAATTGGACTAACTAGTTTGCTCTAGATTGTATGTTCTACAGGTGCCAAAGGTTCATCTACAACTATACTAATTCGACTGTCCGGAATACCGTAGATTATTCCGGACAGGAGAAGCTTTTTGGGAAAACAGGCCAAGCGCGGACCGTCCGGGCTCCTGCGGCGGACCGTCCGCGACACAAGAATGACCCTCGGACAGAACCAATGCAAAAACACAAGTTTCCACTACAGACTGTCCGGAGAAAAAGCAAAGACCGTCCGAGCCCTCGCGCGGACCGTCCGGCCGCAGGCGCAGACCGTCCGGTCCGTAAGAAACCGAAAAACCCGAAGGTGACGGGTTCGGAGAAATGAATTATAGAGGGCCTCGCGGACCGTCCGGGGTGCACGACCGGACCGTCCGCGACTGGCTCTGTCTGACATCTGACGACGCATTAAATGCAATATAGCCGTTGATATAGCCGTTACTGCTGACCGTTGCATTTTCAGCCGTTGATCGACAGGGGCGGACCGTCCGGACCTGGCTCGCGGACCGTCCGCGCTCAGCAGAAAGGAGCAACGGCTAGGAAGTGGTTGGTGGCTATAAATACCACCCCAACCACCTCCATTCATACCATCCAAGCATTCCAACCTTCAACATTCAATACAAGAGCTAGCAATCCATTCCAAGACACATTCAAAGCCTCCATCTCTCCAAGTTTCACAATTGAGAAAAGAGATCATTAGTGATTAGTGACTTGAGAGAGAAAGTGATCCGTGTGTTATTTGTTGCTCTTGTCGCTTGGCTTTTTCAATCGTGCTTTCTTGATTCCTTCATTGCAATCAAACTCACTTGTAATTGAGGCAAGAGACACCAAACTTGTGGTGGTCCTTGTGGGAACTTTGTGTTCCAAGTGATTGAGAAGAGAAAGCTCACTCGATCTGAGAGATCGTTTGAGAGAGGGAAGGGTTGAAAGAGACTCGGCCTTTGTGGCCTCCTCAACGGGGAGTAGGTTTGCAAGAACCGAACCTCGGTAAAACAAATCTCCGTGTCTCACTTGCTTATTCGCTTGGGATTTGTTTTTGCGCCCTCTCTCGCGGACTTGTTTCTTTATTACAAACGCTAACCCGGCTTGTAGTTGTGATTATATTTGTAAATTTCAGTTTCGCCCTATTCACCCCCCCTAGGCGACTTTCAATTGGTATCAGAGCCCGGTGCTTCATTAGAGCCTAACCGCTCGAAGTGATGTCGGGAGATCACGCCAAGAAGGAGATGGAGACCGGCGAAAAGCCCACTACAAGCCGCGGGAGCACTTCATCGGAAGAGTCCCGCACCAAGAGGAAGGAGAAAAAGAAGATCTCCTCCAACAAAGGGAAGGAGAAGAAATCCTCTTCTCACCACAAAGAGAAGAAGGAAAGATCTTCTTCCCACAAGCCGCGTCGGAGTGGGGACAAGCAAAAGAGGATGAGGAAAGTGGTCTACTACGAGACCGACACTTCATCAACATCGACCTCCGACTCCGATGCGCCCTCCGTAACTTCTAAACGCCAAGAGCGTAAGAAGTTTAGTAAGATCCCCCTACACTACCCTCGCATTTCTAAACATGCGCCTTTACTTTCCGTCCCATTAGGCAAACCACCAACTTTTGATGGTGAAGATTATGCTAGGTGGAGTGATTTAATGCGATTTCATCTAACCTCACTCCACAAAAGTATATGGGATGTTGTTGAGTTTGGTGCACAGGTACCATCCGTAGGGGATAAGGATTATGATGAGGATGAGGTAGCCCAAATCGAGCACTTCAACTCACAAGCAACAACGATACTCCTCGCCTCTTTAAGTAGAGAAGAGTATAACAAAGTTCAAGGGTTGAAGAGCGCCAAGGAGGTTTGGGATGTGCTCAAAACCGCGCACGAGGGAGATGAGCTCACAAAGATCACCAAGCGGGAAACGATCGAGGGGGAGCTCGGTCGGTTCCGGCTTCGCAAAGGGGAGGAGCCACAACACATGTACAACCGGCTCAAGACCTTGGTGAACCAAGTGCGCAACCTCGGGAGCGTAAAGTGGGACGACCACGAAATGGTTAAGGTTATTCTAAGATCTCTTATTTTCCTTAACCCTACTCAAGTTCAATTAATTCGTGGTAATCCAAGATATACTAAAATGACCCCCGAGGAAGTAATCGGGCATTTTGTAAGTTTTGAGTGCATGATCGAAGGCTCGAGGAAAATCAACGAACTTGACGAACCCACCACATCCGAAGCTCAACCCGTCGTATTCAAGGCAACGGAAGAAAAGAAGGAGGAGTCTACACCAAGTAGACAACCAATCGACGCCTCCAAGCTTGACAATGAGGAGATGGCGCTCGTCATCAAGAGCTTCCGCCAAATCCTCAAACAAAGGAGGGGGAAAGATTACAAGTCCCGCTCCAAGAAGGTTTGCTACAAATGTGGTAAGCCCGATCATTTTATTGCTAAATGTCCTATATCAAGTGACAGTGACCGAGGCGACGACAAGAAGGGGAGGAGAAAGGAGAAGAAGAGGTACTACAAGAAGAAGGGCGGCGATGCCCATGTTTGTCGGGAGTGGGATTCCGACGAAAGCTCAAGCGACTCCTCCGACGACGAGGACGCCGCCAACATCGCCGTCACCAAAGGGCTTCTCTTCCCCAACGTCGGCCACAAGTGCCTCATGGCAAAGGACGGCAAAAGGAAGAAGGTAAAATCAAGATCCTCCACTAAATATGAAACCTCTAGTGATGAAAATGCTAGTGATGAGGAGGATAGCTTGCGTACCCTTTTTGCCAATCTTAACATGGAACAAAAGGAAAAATTAAATGAATTAATTAGTGCTATTCATGAAAAGGATGACCTTTTGGATTCCCAAGAGGATTGTCTTATTAAGGAAAACAAGAAACATGTTAAGGTTAAAAATGCTTATGCTCTAGAAGTAGAAAAATGTGAAAAATTGTCTAGTGAGCTAAGCACTTGTCGTGAGATGATTGACAACCTTAGGAATGAAAATGCTAGTTTAAATGCTAAGGTTGATTCACATGTTTGTAATGTTTCAATTCCCAATCCTAGAGATAATAATGAAGATTTGCTTGCTAGGATTGAAGAATTAAACATTTCTCTTGCTAGCCTTAGAGTAGAAAATGAAAATTTAATTGCTAAGGCTAAAGAACTAGATGTTTGCAATGCTACCATTTCCAATCTTAGAGATAAAAATGATATTCTTCATGCTAAGATTGTTGAACTTAATTCTTGCAAACCCTCTACATCTATTGTTGAGCATGTATCTATTTGTACTAGATGTAGAGATGTTGATATTAATGCTATTCATGATCATATGGCTTTAATTAAACAACAAAATGATCATATAGCAAAACTAGATGCTAAAATTGCCGAGCACAACTTAGAAAATGAGAAATTTAAATTTGCTCGTAGCATGCTTTATAATGGGAGACGCCCGGGCATCAAGGATGGCATTGGTTTCCAAAGGGGAGACAATGTCAAAATTAGTGCCGCGCCTAAAAGATTATCCAACTTTATTAAGGGCAAGACTCCCATGCCTCAGGATAACGAGGGTTACATTTTATACCCTGCCGGTTATCCCGAGAGCAAAATTAGGAAAATTCATTCTAGGAAGTCTCACTCTGGCCCTAATCATGCTTTTATGTATAAGGGTGAGACATCTAGTTCTAGGCAACCAACCCGTGCCAAGTTGCCTAAGAAAACTCCAACTGCATCAAATGATCATGATATTTCATTTAAAACTTTTGATGCATCTTATGTTTTGACTAACAAATCCGGCAAGGTAGTTGCCAAATACGTTGGGGGCAAGCACAAGGGCTCCAAGACTTGTGTTTGGGTACCCAAAGTCCTTGTGTCTAATGCCAAAGGACCCAAAACCATTTGGGTACCTAAAGTCAAGAACTAAACTTGTGTTGTAGGTTTATGCATCCGGGGGCTCAAGTTGGATACTCGACAGCGGGTGCACAAACCACATGACTGGGGAGAAAAAGATGTTCTCCTCATATGAGAAAAACCAAGATCCCCAAAGAGCAATTACATTCGGGGATGGAAATCAAGGTTTGGTCAAAGGTTTGGGTAAAATTGCTATATCACCTGACCATTCCATTTCCAATGTTTTTCTTGTTGATTCTTTAGATTACAACTTGCTTTCTGTTTCTCAATTATGTCAAATGGGCTACAACTGTCTATTCACTGATGTAGGTGTCACCGTCTTTAGAAGAAGTGATGATTCAATAGCATTTAAGGGTGTATTAGAGGGTCAGCTATACTTAGTAGATTTTGAAAGAGCTGAACTCGACACATGCTTAATTGCTAAGACTAACATGGGTTGGCTCTGGCACCGCCGACTAGCCCATGTTGGGATGAAGAATCTTCATAAGCTTCTAAAGGGAGAACACATTTTAGGACTAACCAATGTTCATTTTGAGAAAGACAGGATTTGTAGCGCATGCCAAGCAGGGAAGCAAGTTGGCACTCATCATCCGCATAAGAACATAATGACGACCGACAGGCCACTAGAGCTTCTACACATGGATCTATTCGGCCCGATCGCTTACATAAGCATCGGCGGGAGTAAGTACTGTCTTGTTATTGTGGATGATTATTCTCGCTTCACTTGGGTATTCTTTTTACAGGAAAAATCTCAAACCCAAGAGACCTTAAAGGGATTCTTGAGACGGGCTCAAAATGAGTTCGCCTTAAGGATCAAGAAAATAAGAAGCGACAACGGAACGGAGTTCAAGAACTCTCAAATCGAAGGCTTCCTTGAGGAGGAAGGCATCAAGCATGAGTTCTCTTCTCCCTACACGCCACAGCAAAATGGTGTAGTGGAGAGGAAGAATAGAACTCTATTGGACATGGCAAGGACCATGCTTGATGAGTACAAGACTTCGGATCGGTTTTGGGCCGAGGCGGTCAACACCGCTTGCTACGCCATCAACCGGTTATATCTACACCGAATCCTCAAGAAGACGTCATATGAACTCCTAACCGGTAAAAAGCCCAACATTTCATATTTTAGAGTCTTTGGTAGCAAATGCTTTATTCTTGTTAAAAGAGGTAGAAAATCTAAATTTGCTCCTAAGACTGTAGAAGGCTTTTTACTTGGTTATGACTCAAACACAAGGGCATATAGGGTCTTTAACAAGTCCACTGGACTAGTTGAAGTCTCATGTGACGTTGTGTTTGATGAGACTAACGGCTCTCAAGTAGAGCAAGTTGATCTTGATGAGATAGGTGAAGAAGAGGCTCCATGCATCGCGCTAAGGAACATGTCCATTGGGGATGTGTGTCCTAAGGAATCCGAAGAGCCTCCAAATGCACAAGATCAACCATCCTCCTCAATGCAAGCATCTCCACCGACTCAAAATAAGGATGAAGCTCAAGTTGATGAAGTAGAAGATCAAGCAAATGAGCCACCTCAAGATGATGGCATTGATCAAGGGGGAGATGTAAATGAGGAAGACAAGGAGGATGAGGAACAAAGGCCGCCACACCCAAGAGTCCACCAAGCAATACAACGAGATCACCCCGTCGACACCATCCTAGGCGACATTCATAAGGGGGTAACTACTCGATCTCGTGTTGCCCATTTTTGTGAACATTACTCGTTTGTTTCCTCTATTGAGCCACACAGGGTAGAGGAAGCACTCCAAGATTCGGATTGGGTGGTGGCGATGCAAGAGGAGCTCAACAACTTCACTAGGAATGAGGTATGGCATTTAGTTCCACGTCCTAACCAAAATGTTGTAGGAACCAAATGGGTCTTCCGCAACAAGCAAGACGAGCATGGTGTGGTGACAAGGAACAAAGCTCGACTTGTGGCCAAGGGATACTCCCAAGTCGAAGGTTTAGATTTCGGTGAAACCTATGCACCCGTAGCTAGGCTTGAGTCAATTCGCATATTATTGGCCTATGCTACTTACCATGGCTTTAAGCTTTATCAAATGGACGTGAAAAGTGCCTTCCTCAATGGACCAATCAAGGAAGAAGTCTATGTTGAGCAACCTCCCGGCTTTGAAGACAGTGAGTATCCTAACCATGTCTATAAGCTCTCTAAGGCGCTTTATGGGCTCAAGCAAGCCCCAAGAGCATGGTATGAATGCCTTAGAGATTTCCTTATTGCTAATGGCTTCAAAGTCGGTAAAGCCGATCCTACTCTATTCACGAAAACTCTTGAAAAAGATTTGTTTGTATGCCAAATTTATGTTGATGACATTATATTTGGGTCTACTAACGAATCTACTTGTGAGGAATTTAGTAGGATCATGACAAAGAAATTCGAGATGTCAATGATGGGGGAGTTGAAGTATTTTCTAGGGTTTCAAGTGAAGCAACTCCAAGAGGGCACCTTCATTAGCCAAACGAAGTATACCCAAGACATTCTCAACAAGTTTGGAATGAAGGATGCCAAGCCCATCAAGACACCCATGGGAACTAATGGACATCTCGACCTCGACACGGGAGGTAAGTCCGTGGATCAAAAGGTATACCGGTCGATGATAGGCTCTTTACTCTATTTATGTGCATCTCGACCGGATATTATGCTTTCCGTATGCATGTGTGCAAGATTCCAAGCCGACCCTAAGGAAGCTCACCTTACGGCCGTAAAACGAATCTTGAGATATTTGGCTTATACTCCTAAGTTTGGGCTTTGGTATCCTAGGGGATCCACATTTGATTTAATTGGTTATTCCGATGCCGATTGGGCGGGGTGCAAAATCAATAGGAAGAGCACATCGGGGACTTGCCAGTTCTTGGGAAGATCCTTGGTGTCTTGGGCTTCAAAGAAGCAAAATTCGGTCGCTCTTTCCACTGCCGAAGCCGAGTACATTGCCGCAGGTCATTGTTGCGCGCAATTGCTCTGGATGAGGCAAACCCTGCGGGACTACGGTTACAAATTAACCAAAGTCCCTTTGCTATGTGACAATGAGAGTGCAATCAAAATGGCTGACAATCCCGTCGAGCATAGCCGCACTAAGCACATAGCCATTCGGTATCATTTTCTTAGGGATCACCAACAAAAAGGAGATATCGAGATTTCTTACATTAATACTAAAGATCAATTAGCCGATATCTTTACCAAGCCTCTTGATGAACAAACTTTTAACAAACTTAGGCATGAGCTAAATATTCTTGATTCTAGGAACTTCTTTTGTTAAAATTGCACACATTGCTCTTCTATATACCTTTGATGATGTCTCTTTCATATGCTATGACTGATGTGTTTTCAAGTCTATTTCAAACCAAGTCATAGGTGTATTGAAAGGAAATTTGGAGTCTTCGGCGAAGACAAAGGCTTCCACTACGTAACTCATCCTTCGCCGTCGCTCCGAGCAACTCTCCGTTCTAGGGAAAGAGCAAAAGCACTTCATCTTTGGTATAATCTTAACTCATTTATTTATGACCAAAGGGGAAGATAGCACTTCGAGGGCTCTAATGACTCCGTTTTTGGCGATTCATGCCAAAGGGGGAGATAGTAAGAGCCCAAAGCAAAAGGACCGCACCACCACCAATTTCAAAAACTTAGTGTTGAATATTTTCAATTGGTATCCTATTGTGTTCAAAAAGGGGAGAAAGTAGTATTTCAAAAAGGATAGATCAAAACCCTCTTGAACACTAAGAGGAGGATTTCATTTAGGGGGAGTTTTGTTTAGTCAAGGAAAAGCATTTGAAACAGGGGGAGAAAATTTCAAATCTTGAAAATGCTTTGCAAAATATTATTCATTGACTATTTGCAAAAGAACTATGAAAGGGATTTACAAAATAAGTTTGCAAAAACAAAACATGTGGTGCAAGCGTGGTCCAAAATGTTATATAAGAAAGAAACAATCCATGCATATCTTGTAAGTATCTATATTGGCTCAATTCCAAGCAACCTTTACACTTACATTATGCAAACTAGTTCAATTATACACTTCTATATTTGCTTTGGTTTGTGTTGGCATCAATCACCAAAAAGGGGGAGATTGAAAGGGAATTAGGCTTACACCTAGTCCCTAATTAATTTTGGTGGTTGAATTGCCCAACACAAATAATTGGACTAACTAGTTTGCTCTAGATTGTATGTTCTACAGGTGCCAAAGGTTCATCTACAACTATACTAATTCGACTGTCCGGAATACCGTAGATTATTCCGGACAGGAGAAGCTTTTTGGGAAAACAGGCCAAGCGCGGACCGTCCGGGCTCCTGCGGCGGACCGTCCGCGACACAAGAATGACCCTCGGACAGAACCAATGCAAAAACACAAGTTTCCACTACAGACTGTCCGGAGAAAAAGCAAAGACCGTCCGAGCCCTCGCGCGGACCGTCCGGCCGCAGGCGCGGACCGTCCGGTCCGTAAGAAACCGAAAAACCCGAAGGTGACGGGTTCGGAGAAATGAATTATAGAGGGCCTCGCGGACCGTCCGGGGTGCACGACCGGACCGTCCGCGACTGGCTCTGTCTGACATCTGACGACGCATTAAATGCAATATAGCCGTTGATATAGCCGTTACTGCTGACCGTTGCATTTTCAGCCGTTGATCGACAGGGGCGGACCGTCCGGACCTGGCTCGCAGACCGTCCGCGCTCAGCAGAAAGGAGCAACGGCTAGGAAGTGGTTGGTGGCTATAAATACCACCCCAACCACCTCCATTCATACCATCCAAGCATTCCAACCTTCAACATTCAATACAAGAGCTAGCAATCCATTCCAAGACACATTCAAAGCCTCCATCTCTCCAAGTTTCACAATTGAGAAAAGAGATCATTAGTGATTAGTGACTTGAGAGAGAAAGTGATCCGTGTGTTATTTGTTGCTCTTGTCGCTTGGCTTTTTCAATCGTGCTTTCTTGATTCCTTCATTGCAATCAAACTCACTTGTAATTGAGGCAAGAGACACCAAACTTGTGGTGGTCCTTGTGGGAACTTTGTGTTCCAAGTGATTGAGAAGAGAAAGCTCACTCGATCTGAGAGATCGTTTGAGAGAGGGAAGGGTTGAAAGAGACTCGGCCTTTGTGGCCTCCTCAACGGGGAGTAGGTTTGCAAGAACCGAACCTCGGTAAAACAAATCTCCGTGTCTCACTTGCTTATTCGCTTGGGATTTGTTTTTGCGCCCTCTCTCGCGGACTTGTTTCTTTATTACAAACGCTAACCCGGCTTGTAGTTGTGATTATATTTGTAAATTTCAGTTTCGCCCTATTCACCCCCCCCCCCCTTAGGCGACTTTCAGTTATCTCCACAAATGCCAAATGCATCTCGTATTGAAGTTCCTTTGGTAGAGCTTCATGAAGAAGTCGTTGTTGTGCCCGATGCTCAATCGGGTCCGCACGAGTATGGGATTTCTCGTCCTATTCCCGGCGTTTGTGGGGCTTCTAATGCGGTGGTACCCCCCCAAGAGATCCCATTGACCCAGGATCCAGTTGACGATCATCCTAGTAAGTGTCTTCGACACATTGTTCGTATCCATCATTATTTCGTTTGATTAGACTTTTTAATGTGGTTTTTCTTGCTCCGACCCGATGCAGGATCTCCACATATCGATAATGCTGATGTTCAGATTGATGTGCCTGTGTCATATAATATGGACAACATATGCAGGGCATCCAATAGTGTTGATGTTCAGATTGAGGATGAGGAGGAGCCATATGAGGCTGCACGGGCCGTAGATTCTGATGATGACCGTCCGGTTCAAGAAATGACCGAGCAAGAAATTGAACTCATAAGACGTTTGTGTCCGGAGCGAGACCCTGCAGTACATGAATTTAGCAGTTTAAGTCATCCCACCCGTGCGTATGCTGAAGGACGTGACGATGAACTGCTAGAGGCTCCGGATAACGCCGACAGCATTGAGATTAAGGTTGGCTTACTTTTCAAGGATCTGCCTACACTGAGACGATGGCTATAGGAATATTCTGTGAACCGGAAGAGGCCGTTCAAGGTGAGACATTCGTATGCACAGCGTCGTTACACTGTTGTGTGCGAGGTGCCAGAATGTAATTGGAGGGTATGTGCCCGAAGGCAGAAGGACACCGGAAAGTTTAAGATCACCAAAATTGTAGGTCCACACACTTGTGCCCAGACAGAGCTGAGCTCTAAGCATCGTCAGTTGACATCTACCCTGATTGCGAAAAGGATATTGGGGATATTGAAGGGTCAGCCAAACTTGAAGGTGAAGTCAATTATGACCATGACTTCGGAGCTGTTTGGTTACAGGATCAAATATGGGAAAGCATGGAGGGCAAAGTTGCCTCTACCTCTGCGGCGGCCTGTGACATAAACTCATCCTCTTCCTCTTGAGCACGTAATCCTGCCTCAGCTAGTGCTATGAGCTCACTCAACCTTGACATGTCGTCCTCCTCTTCTTCATGTAATCCTGCCTCTGCGAGGGCGATAAGCTCACTCAATCTAGATGTGTCGTCGTCCTCCTCCTCCATCAGCTCAACTGTTGCCATTTTATCCTGAACATATCTCGCATGCGCCTCATCGGCCAAATAGTTTACGCCGCTTCCAATCTCTGCAAATATAATGAGAAAATTAAGTTAGCAAAGTCAGGATAAATAAATTGTACTAACATAATTATAATATCATTTATCTCACTTACTTCCCTTGAGGCGATCAACAAGATTATCCAACATCTGTTTCTCGGCTTGAGCCGCTTCCCATTCCCTTGCATCCTGTGCTCTCTTCTCATCTGCCGCCTTCAACCTCCTATACTCTGCACGCTTCGGGCTATCATAAAAGGCAGATTTTGCTTCCCTACGCATGTCGCGTATGCGATCGTTAATGTACGAATCAACGAGCCGAGATCCACAACGCATCTTCTGTCCCATTATTCTCTTGGACTCTATTGTGCGCATCACCTCTCCTTTGTCGTCGTAACTCTCCCAACTGCATTTCCTCGTCTCCTACAAAAAAAATAGTAAGTACCGCTATAACATTACATCTGGTGCAAAAAAAATACCAACCTCATCGTAATCGACCATATGTCCACAAAAATATCCAACACCAAGCTCCGAAGGAACTAATCCATACTTAGCTTCAATACCACATTTGCAGAGTACTGGATCAAATTTGACCTCTTCTGCCGCCCACCCCATGTATCTCTTTTCCTTTACCTCTGGCTCTGGCCAATGGGACAAAGGACCATACAACCACTCTCTGAAACGACACTTACGCCACCCGTATGGCTGCAAGAGAAAAAATTAGTAATTTATTGTAAATAAAAACTAGTTCATACATTTAGCGTATCAATGGGCTCACATAATCAATGTTCGGACAACAGAACTGCTTGTCATAGTTGTCGGCGTTTCGAGACAGGGGGGTCCCTAAGCCGACGAGTGAGTGTGCTGCGTGCCCCAGCCCAGATGGGTCGAGCGCGTGGGCGAGCGCGGAGGGGGGAGAGGCGAGGCGGCCGGAGCCGAGCGTGAGAGAGGTGGAAGTCCCGCGGCCTTCGTGTTCGTCCCGCGCCCAGGTCAGGTGCGCTTGCAGTAGGGGGGTTACAAGCGTCCACGCGGGTGAGGGAAGCGAGCGGCCCCAAGAGAGCGCCTGTCCCGTCCTCGGTCCCGCGCGGCCAACCTTCTCTGAGAAGGCCCTGGTCCTTCCTTTTATAGTCGTAAGGAGAGGACCTAGGTGTACAATGGGGATGTAGCTGAGTGCTACGTGTCTAGCGGAGGGAGAGCTAGTGCCCTAGGTACATGCCGATGTGGCAGCCGGAGAGATCTGGGCATCCTGCTGGCGTGATGTCGTGGCTATCGGTGGTGCGGCGGAGCCTGATGGAGGGACAGCTGTTGGAGCGGTCGAGTCCCTGCTGACGTTGTCCTGCTGCCGTAAGAGAGCTGGGGGCCGCCGTCGTCATAGAGCTCGTGGAGCGCCATCATTGCCCCTCTGGCGGAGCTGGCCGGACGAGACGCCGGTCTTGTTCTCCGTGACCCGAGTCGATTCGGGGTAGGGTGATGATGACGTTTCCTGTTGACGTGGCGGTCTGTGCTCTAGGCAGGGTGACGTGGGGTTTCCTCCGAAGCCGAGGTTGAGTCTTGCCTTCAGTTGCCGTGGCCGAGCCCGAGCCAGGGGGTCGGGCGAGGCGGAAGTCGTCCGGCCGAGGCCAGGGCGGAGTCCGAGCCCTGGGGTCGGGCGAGGCGGAGTTTCGTCGTCTTCCGGGTCTTAGCCTGAGTCCGAGCCCTGGGGTCGGGCGGAGCGGAGTTCGCCGTCTTCCGGGTCTTAGCCCGAGTCCGAGCCCTGGGGTCGGGCGGAGCGGAGTTCGCCGTCTTCCGGGTCTTAGCCCGAGTCCGAGCCCTGGGGTCGGGCGGAGCGGAGTTCGCCGTCTTCCGGGTCTTAGCCCGAGTCCGAGCCCTGGGGTCGGGCGGAGCGGAGTTCGCCGTCTTCCGGGTCTTAGCCCGAGTCCGAGCCCTGGGGTCGGGCGGAGCGGAGTTCGCCGTCTTCCGGGTCCTAGCCCGAGTCCGAGCCCTGGGGTCGGGCGGATCGGAGTTCGCCGTCTTCCGGGTCCTAGCCCGAGTCCGAGCCCTGGGGTCGGGCGGAGCGGAGTTCGCCGTGGCGCCTTTGGCAAGGCCTAATTGCCTGTCAGACTCACTCTGTCGAGTGGCACTGCAGTCGGAGTGGCGCAGGCGGCGCTGTCCTTCTGTCAGACTGGCCAGTGGAGCGGTGGAGTGACGGCGGTCACCTCGGCTCTGCCGGGGGCGCGTGTCAGGATAGAGGTGTCAGGCCACCTTTGCGTTAAATGCCCCTGCAATTTGGTCAGTCGGTGTGGTGATTTAGTCAAGGTTGCTTCTGAGCGAAGCCAAGGCCTTGGGCAAGCCGGTGATGTGTCCGCCATAAAAAGGGGGGCCTCGGGCGAGACGGAAGTCTCTCGAGGTCGGCTGCCTTCGGCCGAGGCTAGGCTCGGGTGAAGCGCGATCGAGTCACTCGTGTGGACTGACCCCTGACTTAATCGTGCCCATCAGGCCTTTGCAGCTTTATGCTGATGGGGGTTACCAGCTGAGAATTAGGCGTCTTGAGGGTACCCCTAATTATGGTCCCCGACAGTAGCCCCCGAGCCTCGAAGGGAGTGTTAGCACTCGCTTGGAGGCTTTTGTCGCACTTTTTTGCAAGGGGACCAGCCTTTCTCGGTTGCATTTCGTTCCGGTGGGTGCGCGCGAGCGCACCCGCCGGGTGTAGCCCCCGAGGCCTCGTAGGAGTGGTTACACTCCTTCGAGGTCTTAATACTTCGCTTAACGCTTCGGCTGGTCTGGTCGTTCCCTCATGCGAACTGGCCGTAGCCCGGGTGCACGGTCGGGGCCCAAGCTCTCGGGCTGGTATGTTGACGCTGTCAACGATTTGGCCGGAGCCGGTTTTTGCGAGAGCAGCCCCCGAGCCTCTGCACAGGGCGAGAGGACGATCAGGGACAGACTCGGCTTTTTACATACGCCCCTACGTCGCCTTTCCGCAAGGAGGAGGGGGGGAGTGCGCCATGTTACCCTCGATGGGCACCGAACATGGTGTCTCCGGTGAGCTGCAAGCGGGTAATCCGAGTGGACGTCCGTGCCCCGTTCGTTGGGGGTCGGCTAGGGGCCCAGAGGCACGCCCAAAAGTACCTGCGGGTGACTTGCCGGACCCGGTCACCTGGCGACGGGGTCCGAGGGCTCGATGCCTCCCTCCGATGGGATTCCGTTACAAGATCGTTCCCGCTGGTCTCGGATATGTCCTAGGGTACCTCGGGAGCGCAGCCCGAGCCTCGGTTATGTATCGAACGCACCCCTGGTCATCCCTCGCTCGGTGTCTGAGGCGACTGTGAACCCTTCGGGGGCCAGCCTTCGAACCCCTGATCAGTAATGGACGCGGAGCCCGAGTAGCCTGAGGCGGCCGTGGAGCCCTTCGGAGGGCCGGCCTTCGAACCCCTGACCAGTAGTGGGTGTCGGGCCCACGCGATCTGAGGCGGCTGTTGAACCCTCGGGGGGCCAGCCTTCGAACCCCTGATCAGTAATGGGGGGCGCGGAGCCCGGTTCCTTCGCGGAGAAGGATCCCTCTCGGGGTATCCCCCTTCCCCGGTCCCTGTTGCAAGAGATAGAGAAAGAGGAAAACGGAAAAGGATACGAAATCAGACGACATGGCGTACCTTTTCTGACGCGGTTATTAAGGCGAAGGTGAAGCGTCGCGCGCTCCTTCTGCCAGAAGCGCCGCGTGTCCCGCCGCGGAGTTAATGCGACGGGGCGAGTGGTTGGCGGGGCGGCCGCTACGCGTGCGCGAGCCGTTTCGAGGAACGGCTGTGCCGCTTCGCGTTTTTCGAATCCTGTATCCGGCCCAGGCGGCGTGCTGGAAACGGTTTCGCCCTGGCCTTCATATACTCGAGAGGGGGCCCGGTGACGGTTCTTCACTCTGCTCCCTTCTTTTCCCTTCAGGTTTTCGCCACCCGGGAAACTTTAGCCGGAGGAGAGGGAAACCACCTTCCCTGCCCCCCGCGCCGCCATCTTCTCCATCTTTGGTGATGGCGGACCGAGTGACCATAATCCCCCCGCGCGATCCGTGGCCCTTCTCCACGGTGACGGCGAGCGATCTGGAGGAGCTGGTCGGCGAAGGTCTGCTCCGCCCCCTCACCGACAAGCAGCGGCCAGAGTGGATTCCTCCCGTGGGCGGAGCCGCTCCGTCCCCACCGCCGGGGTATGTTGTGAGCTTCGTCTCCTTCCATGAGCGGGGATTTGGTGCGCCGGCGGGCCGCTTTATGCGGGCCATCTTGTTCCACTACGGGGTGGAGTTGCACAACCTCTCCCCCAACTCCATCTCGCAGGCCGCTATTTTCGTAGCGCTATGCGAAGGGTACTTGGGGATTGCTCTCCATTGGGATTTGTGGACTTACTTCTTCTTCGCCGAACCTTTCGCCTTGTCGACGGGGGAGAGGAGGATCCGCGCAGCGGTGCGGGCCGGCGGCTGCATTCTCTTGTTGAGGCAGTCGCGGGCGTTGCAGTACATTCCTGCCATCCTCGCGTCTTCGAACAAGGGGTGGCAGCGCCGGTGGTTCTACCTCCGGAACGACGGTGAGTTGCTCCCACCGTTTTCCCAGCGAGTAGTTACAGCTGCCACCGACGCCTGGCGCCACGGGACCCCGCACGAGAGGCAAAAAAATCTCGAGCCCCTTCTCCAGGCCCTGAAGGAGTTGCGGGAGGGGGGACTTACTGCTGCGGGAGTGATCGCCGCCATTCACCGTCGGAGGGTGCTCCCATTGGCGGAGCGGCGGCTGTCGCTCTGGGAGATGACCCCGGGAGCCGACTGGGAGGGCTCACGGATGTCCCCGGATCCTCTTTCTTCCGACGCCCTCCAATGGCGGGTGTCGGCCGCGATGGGGAAGCCGGACCCCCACGCATACTCCCAGCTTCGGATGCGCCCCGATCAGGGGTGCGTGACTTTGGTGAGCGTCCGCTCCTCCTTTCTTCGTATGTCTGGTTGCTCCAGGTCCTTATGATCGGGTTCCTTTCTCCCCTCCTTTTAGGATGTGGGGTGTCACAAACCCTCCCTGCCACGGGTTCCGGAGGACGCGGTGGACCGTGCAGCGCGGCGGGTTGCCGCGGAGGAGAAGAAGAAAAAGAAGGACGCGGAGAAGGCCCGGGCCCGCGAGCGGAGGCGGGCTCGGGACGCCTTAGAGAAGCGCCGCCGCCAGCAGGAGAGGGACGGACTCCCGAGGGAGCCGTCGCCGGAGACGCCCGACGACGATGACGACGACGATGATGATGATGATGATGATGATGTGGCCGCCCGTCTTGGCCTCAGCCTCGGCCTGGGGTGTGGCCCAGAGCCGTCGGTCCAGCCCCCGAGCGAACCGACTCCGTCAGCCCCCGAAGTCGGGGCGTCGGGCTCCCGACCCGAGGCGCGGGGGCGAACCGAGAGGCCACCTGACCCCTCCGCCGGAGGAGCTGAAGTAGTTCCGGGGGTCCAGACCAAGGCGTCTGTTCCCCAGAGGCCGCCGCTTGTGCTGGGGGTGGCCGGGAGTGACCCTCAGGTCGTCGCTGTCGTGCCCGAGGAACCTGTTTCCCAGGCGCCCCAAGCGCCGGCGAAGCGGACCTCGGTGGCCGTTTCGAGAGCTGGGATCCAAGAAGGCTCTCCCCAGGCGCGGTGGATCATGGCCCGGAGTGGGTGAGTACCTCGGAATGTCTTCGTCTTGGCCTCCCATTCGTATGTTTTGGTTGTGATCCCCTTCCTTTTCTATCCAGCAAGCGAAGTCACGGCCAGACCGACCTGGCACCCCGGAAGGCCCTCAAGACGGCGCCGAGCTGTGCGGCCAGCGCCACTCAGCCGACCCTCTCGCGGGGCACCCCGACATCGGGGGTTCGGGCGTCGCTAATCTCGGAGGAGCGGGCTCCCGAGGCCGGCTCTTCAGCCGGAGCGGCGATCGTGGTTGAGGAGGCGGCTGACGCCCACACGGCTCTGAGCTCGCCTGTCGGGCCGGTCATGCCGGCGCCCGCCACCGTCGAGGCTGCCGCCGTCCTTGTCGAAGGGTGCCCAGCCGCCGCCAGTGCCGGGATGACTGATGCGTCGGTGCCCAAGACCTCAGAAGAGGTGGGCGCGGTCGCGCAACCTGTCCCGCCGGGCGACAGCCTCATCGCCGTGCGGCGGAGCCCCGAGGCCCGGCGCCCGTTGCTCCGATTCCGGACCCGCGAGGCCTCGGACCCCGTCTTCGTTCTTGATGATGAGCAGGAGGACCAGTCCTGGGGTGAGCTCCGCGAGTGCGCAGAGACGACGATGGGGTCGCTCCGGGCGTCGCTGGAGGTCTTCTGCAGAGACGTCCCCAAAATCCTCCAGGTAGCGGTTTCGGGCATCCCTTTCTTCCTTCTGTATGATACTCGCTGTGACACCCTGTTTCCTTTTCCCAGGATCTGACGGACCGGAGCGCCGCTAAGTCGTCATTCATCCGCCGTGAGGTTGATGTCTGGGGCTCACTGTGATCCCTGAGGTCTTCGCTTGCCGGGGCTACCACGCGCCTTTCTCAGCAAGATGCCAAGGTGGCGGATCTCCAGCTGTTATGCGCCGACCTGAGAGCCGAGGCGGCAGCGGCGCGTGCGGAGGCGCAACAGCAGCGATCGGAGCTCGTCCGGGTCGTCGAGGAATGGAACCGGCTTCAAGACCGGGCTGCCGAGGCCGAAAGCCGAGCCGAGACCCTTGCGGCCGACTTAGCTGCAACCCAAGTCGCGGCCTCGGAGCATCGTGCCCGAGCCGGGAGTACGTCTCGGTCCTCCCTAGTTCTTTTTCTTGTCCGTTTCCCTTGCTTGTACTTGAGGTATCTCTCCTGGCTATTTGCAGAGCTTGAGTCCGCCCTTGATGAGTCCGCCAAGGCGCTTGCTGAGGCGCTTGCCGGAGCCGCTGAGCAGAGGGAGGCGGACCTCGCGGTCATGTCCGAGGCCGTCTCGGACTTTTACCGTGCCCTCGGCTCTGATGACGTCCCTTCAGGAAGCTCCCCTCAGAGTCGCCTTCGGGCCTTGAGTGGTCACGCCCGCGGCAGAGTCCGCGAAGCGCTACACCACGGCGTCAGGCGGGCCTTCGCCGTGCTCGCCTCTCACTACGTTGTGGATCTGGAGCGGGTTAGTGAGGGGTACTGCCTTCCTGACGAAGACGATGCTGCTTTGGCGGAGGTGCAGCGGCTTGACGCGGTTGCCGCTGGCCCAAGCGCGGTGCTGGCGACCACCTTTGAGGCGGAGGTCCTTCCTCCTGCGACGTCACCGGAGGCCGAGATGGATCTCACCGATGGCGGGGGTGTAGTTGAAGGCGCGGCTCCTTCCCAAGGCGGCACCTGATTCTCGTTTGAACAGTTTCTTGTTGAACGTGTGTCTTACCACGGCCGCTGAGGCCTGAACACTTTTGTCTTTCTTGCATGGAGTCGTACTCTCCTCTCTTTCCGTCTGCGTGTTCGTCCTAGCTCGTCGATAATAGAGTGGCTTCTCGAGTTGGGCCATTCTCCGCGGCAGGTGATGAGTGAGGTATCCCTAACCCGGAGGTACGGGAGTTCCTCGGCTCAATCGGCCTTGCCATTTTCATGAACCCGCGTTCGCTCCTCGAGACCCGGCTTCTAACATAGCCAGGAGAACGTAGCTGGGAGGACGCAAGAGGCTCCCCCTCTTTTTTTTTGATTAAAAAGATCTCGACGCCGAGGGGTTCGATCTCGACGCAGAGGGGTTCCCCCTTTTTAGCCCCCGAGGGAGGGTCGGGCCCCGCTATGGCGAGGCCGACCCTTCCTTGATGATCAAGGCGCAGAGGCTGCCTGACGAGTCGGGCCCCGGCCCAAATATCCAGCGAGTGTTCGGCGGCATCCCTCGGTATGCCGGGCGTGTCCGAGGGACTCCACGCAAAGACGTCGGCGTTTTGCGCGGAGGAAGTCGACGAGCACTGCTTCCTATTTGGGGTCGAGCCCGGGACCGATTCGGATCTGCTCGGTGGTGTCGCCACTGGGGCCGAGGGGGACGGCCTTGACCGTCTCCGCTGGCTCGAAGCTGCCGGCATGGCGCTTCACGTCTGGGACCTCCTTGGAGAGGTTCTCCGGGTCGGCGATGAGGGCCTCGGACTCGGCGAGGGCCTCGGCGTACTCCACGCACTCCACGTCGCATTCGAACGCGTGTTTGTACGTGGGGCCGACGGTGATGACCCCGTTGGGGCCCGGCATCTTGAGCTTCAGGTAGGTGTAGTTGGGGACGGCCATGAACTTCGCGTAGCATGGCCTCCCTAACACGGCGTGGTAGGTTCCTCGGAACCCGACCACTTCGAACGTCAGGGTCTCCCTTCGGAAGTTGGAGGGTGTCCCGAAGCAGACTGGGAGGTCGAGTCGCCCGAGGGGCTGGACGCGCTTCCCAGGGATGATCCCGTGGAAGGGCGCAGCGCCTGCTCGGACGGTGGACGGATCGACGCGCAGGAGCTTGAGGGTCTCGGCGTAGATGATGTTGAGGCAGCTGCCCCCGTCCATCAGGACCTTGGTGAGCCTGACATCGCCGACAACGGGGTCGACGACAAGCGGGTATTTCCCCGGGCTCGGCACATGGTCGGGGTGGTCGGCTCGGTCGAAAGTGATGGGCTTGTCGGACCAGTCTAGGTAGACTGGCGCCGCCACCTTCACCGAGCAGACCTCCCGGCGCTCTTGCTTGCGGTGCCGAGCCGAGGCATTCGCCGCATGCCCTCCGTAGATCATGAAGCAGTCGCGGACCTCGGGGAATTCTCCTGCTTGGTGATCTTCGTTCTTGTCGTCGTCGCGGGCCCTGCCACCCTCGGCGGGTGGCCCGGCCCTGTGGAAATGACGCCGAAGCATAACACACTCCTCGAGGGTGTGCTTGACGGGCCCCTGATGGTAGGGGCACGGCTCCTTGAGCATCTTGTCGAAGAGGTTTGCACCTCCGGGGGGCTTCCGAGGGTTCTTATACTCGGCGGCGGCGACAAGGTCCGCGTCTGCGGCGTCGCGTTTCGATTGCGACTTCTTCTTGCCTTTCTTCTTGGCGCCGCGCGGAGCAGACGTCTCGGGAGCTTCTTCCGACGGGCGGCCCTGGGGCTGCTTGTCCTTTCGGAAGATAGCCTCGACCGCCTCCTGGCCGGAGGCGAACTTGGTGGCGATGTCCATCAGCTCGCTCGCCCTGGTGGGGGTTTTGCGACCCAGCTTGCTCACCAGGTCGCGGCAAGTGGTGCCGGCGAGGAACGCGCCGATGACATCCGAGTCGGTGATGTTGGGCAGCTCGGTGCGCTGCTTCGAGAATCGCCGGATGTAGTCCCGGAGCGACTCCCCCGGCTGTTGCCGGCAGCTTCGAAGGTCCCAGGAATTCCCGGGGCGCACGTATGTGCCCTGGAAATTGCCAGCGAAGGCTTGGACCAAGTCGTCCCAGTTGGAAATCTGCCCCGGAGGCAGGTGCTCCAACCAGGCGCGAGCAGTGTCGGAGAGGAACAGGGGGAGGTTGCGGATGATGAGGTTGTCGTCGTCCGTTCCACCCAGTTGGCAGGCAAGGCGGTAGTCCGCGAGCCACAGCTCCGGTCTCGTTTCCCCCGAGTACTTTACGATAGTAGTCGGGGGTCGGAACCGGGTCGGGAATGGCGCCCGTCGGATGGCCCGACTGAAAGCCTGCGGACCGGGTGGTTCGGGCGAAGGACTCCGATCCTCCCCGCTGTCGTAACGTCCCCCACGCCTGGGGTGATAGCCTCGGCGCACCCTTTCGTCGAGGTGAGCCCGACGGTCGCGTCGATGGTGCTCGTTGCCGAGGTGGCCCGGGGCCGCAGGCGCGGTGTTGCGCGTGCGCCCGGTGTAGACCGAGGCTTCCCGCATGAATCGGGAAGTCGCGGCATGAGGTTCCGAGGGATATCCTTGCCTTCGGGATGCAGTGCTCTCGGCCCGCCGGGCCGCGGCGCCTTCCAGGAGATTCTTGAGTTCTCCCTGGATCCGCCGACCCTCGGTGGTTGACGGCTCCGGCATCGCGCGGATGAGCATTGCTGCGGTTGCCAGGTTCTGACCGACCCCGCTGGATGCGGGCGGCGGCCTGATCCTGACGTCGTTGGCGACGCGGTGCTGGAGACCTTGGGGCAGATGACGTATTTCTCCGGCCAGGGGTTGGCCCACCCATGCCTGTCCGACGTCCCGACGGATCGGCTCAAGCGCTCCCGTTCCCTCGTTGAGCCTGGCCTGCGCCTCGCGGACTTGCTCGAGTTGTGGGTCGTAACCCCCCGCCGGAGCGGGGACCACAGCTAGCTCCCGTGGGATGTCGGCGCGAGGCACCGGCCTAGGGAGATCACCATCCTCCGGCATGCCAAGATGGTTGCCTTCGGTGGGATTCCCTAGCTCGATGTGGAAACATTCGCGGCTTGGGCCGCAGCTCTCGTCGCCAAGGCTGCGGCTTGCATCGGAACAGTCGGACAGACAGTAGTCACATGCGGCCATGAAGTCCCGCACGGCACTGGGGTTGCCAAGTCCGGAGAAATCCCAACCGATGCTGGGATCGTCACCTTCCTCGGACCCAGAGGGCCCGTAGGTCGAGACGTCCGTCAGTCGGTCCCAAGGCGATCGCATACAGAACCTCAGTGGGGTTGCACTCGCCTCAATGAGAGCGCCCGCCAAATCGAGGTCGTTTGGCGGGTGGAGGCCGAGTCGAAATGACGCAAGATGGGAGTTAGTCGTTACCTTTTGGTCGACGAGGAGCGACGTAGTCACATCGGGGACTGGTTGCGCCGTCATCTCTGGTTCGAGGGCGACGTCCTGCAGGCTTTCCGCGAGCGCGCCGGCGTCGTCTTCTTGCTCGGGGTCATCGTGCCGCGGGGGGACGGCGCTTGCCTCCGTCTTGAACGCGAGGTCGATGTCCGGCGTGCCTTCCGTCGGGGCGTCGGGGGCGTCGATTCGCTCGACGACCGGCGAAGCGTGGCCTCCCGTCTGGCCTTGACGGCCCCGCCTCCTCCTCCGTTGGCGGGGGAGAGAACGGAGCGAGCCCGAATATAGCTCTTCCACCATGCGGGGAAGACGTCGTCGATTCCGCCGCCGGCGGGCGGGTCGTCGGCCGCCATTGTCGTGGTCGCACGGCGGTGGAAGAAGTATCATGTCGTAGCTGCCGTCGAAGGACATGAACTCGAGAGCCCCGAAACGAAGCACCGTCCCGGGCCGGAGAGGTTGCTGGAGACTGCCCATCTGGAGCTTGACGGGGAGCTATTCGTCAGCACGCAGCAGGCCCCTACCTGGCGCGCCAACTGTCGGCGTTTCGAGACAGGGGGGTCCCTAAGCCGACGAGTGAGTGTGCTGCGTGCCCCAGCCCAGATGGGTCGAGCGCGTGGGCGAGCGCGGAGGGGGGAGAGGCGAGGCGGCCGGAGCCGAGCGTGAGAGAGGTGGAAGTCCCGCGGCCTTCGTGTTCGTCCCGCGCCCAGGTCAGGTGCGCTTGCAGTAGGGGGGTTACAAGCGTCCACGCGGGTGAGGGAAGCGAGCGGCCCCAAGAGAGCGCCTGTCCCGTCCTCGGTCCCGCGCGGCCAACCTTCTCTGAGAAGGCCCTGGTCCTTCCTTTTATAGTCGTAAGGAGAGGACCCAGGTGTACAATGGGGATGTAGCTGAGTGCTACGTGTCTAGCGGAGGGAGAGCTAGTGCCCTAGGTACATGCCGATGTGGCAGCCGGAGAGATCTGGGCATCCTGCTGGCGTGATGTCGTGGCTATCTGTGGTGCGGCGGAGCCTGATGGAGGGACAGCTGTTGGAGCGGTCGAGTCCCTGCTGACGTTGTCCTGCTGCCGTAAGAGAGCTGGGGGCCGCCGTCGTCATAGAGCTCGTGGAGCGCCATCATTGCCCCTCTGGCGGAGCTGGCCGGACGAGACGCCGGTCTTGTTCTCCGTGACCCGAGTCGATTCGGGGTAGGGCGATGATGACGTTTCCTGTTGACGTGGCGGTCTGTGCTCTAGGCAGGGTGACGTGGGGTTTCCTCCGAAGCCGAGGTTGAGTCTTGCCTTCAGTTGCCGTGGCCGAGCCCGAGCCAGGGGGTCGGGCGAGGCGGAAGTCGTCCGGCCGAGGCCAGGGCGGAGTCCGAGCCCTGGGGTCGGGCGAGGCGGAGTTTCGTCGTCTTCCGGGTCTTAGCCTGAGTCCGAGCCCTGGGGTCGGGCGGAGCGGAGTTCGCCGTCTTCCGGGTCTTAGCCCGAGTCCGAGCCCTGGGGTCGGGCGGAGCGGAGTTCGCCGTCTTCCGGGTCTTAGCCCGAGTCCGAGCCCTGGGGTCGGGCGGAGCGGAGTTCGCCGTCTTCCGGGTCTTAGCCCGAGTCCGAGCCCTGGGGTCGGGCGGAGCGGAGTTCGCCGTCTTCCGGGTCTTAGCCCGAGTCCGAGCCCTGGGGTCGGGCGGAGCGGAGTTCGCCGTCTTCCGGGTCCTAGCCCGAGTCCGAGCCCTGGGGTCGGGCGGAGCGGAGTTCGCCGTGGCGCCTTTGGCAAGGCCTAATTGCCTGTCAGACTCACTCTGTCGAGTGGCACTGCAGTCGGAGTGGCGCAGGCGGCGCTGTCCTTCTGTCAGACTGGCCAGTGGAGCGGTGGAGTGACGGCGGTCACCTCGGCTCTGCCGGGGGCGCGTGTCAGGATAGAGGTGGCAGGCCACCTTTGCGTTAAATGCCCCTGCAATTTGGTCAGTCGGTGTGGTGATTTAGTCAAGGTTGCTTCTGAGCGAAGCCAAGGCCTTGGGCAAGCCGGTGATGTGTCCGCCATAAAAAGGGGGGCCTCGGGCGAGACGGAAGTCTCTCGAGGTCGGCTGCCTTCGGCCGAGGCTAGGCTCGGGTGAAGCGCGATCGAGTCACTCGTGTGGACTGACCCCTGACTTAATCGTGCCCATCAGGCCTTTGCAGCTTTATGCTGATGGGGGTTACCAGCTGAGAATTAGGCGTCTTGAGGGTACCCCTAATTATGGTCCCCGACAATAGTCTTCGTCGATGACAGCACGGTCTCCACAATCGCATCGAGGCGGTGAGTCCATCCGTCTTTCTGTTGCTACCTCCTTCTCCGCATCCGTCATTGGTGGAGGATTCGGGGGAGGAGGTACCCAACGCTTAAAACGCTCATGACTGGTCTTTCCACTCAACCAATTAACGAAAAGAAGATATCGAGGGTCAAATTTATCAGGACCATCGATCCACTGGAAAAAGAAACACTTCTGATGTCCCTAAAATAATGGAAAGATGCACTATTACATATCTACAAAATAATGAATGCGAACAAAATTAAGTGACAAGTCATAAGCTACGTACGTCCAAAGTGCCACAAAGGTAGTAGCAGCGAGCAGCCGTGTCTGGATGTTGTGATTGATGTACCCAAGCCAGTCTGCCACAGTCACAGTTAGGCACGGGGAGTTCAGGAGGAACAGGAGCATCCTTACTAGATACGTCCGGATATAACTCCCGAGGACGACCTCTCTTCTGCCACAACGCCTCTCGGTACATGTCTTTCATCTAATAAACGATTATAATTATCACTTGTACTTATTATGTTTTATAATAAGTTTACACAAACTAATAATCGAAATGATAATATAATAGGTGTATACAAATTATTAAACTAACAACCCAATATACAAAACGAATCAGTTGGAAATCATACCTTGGCCTACGAAGTGAACCAACTCAAATCTTTCAATCTAGCAAATTTTCACGAAGTTTGGAAATGGGATGAAATGAGCTGCTCTCGGCCAGCCGCGCGGGCGTTTTTATAGGAATTCGTAGCTCGGCGCCAAGATCTGTGGCGCCGAGCTACGAGGCCGCGCCGCCGCCGCGTCAGAGCCAGGTCAGCCCTAGACGCAACTAGCCGTTGCGGCCACGTCACAGCTCGGCGCCATAGGCTGTGGCGCCGAGCTGTGTTAGCTCGGCGCCACGGCCTATGACGCCGAGCTAAGGGTCTAAAACTGCATTTAAAATTTTTTTAGGTCTAAACGTGATTTTACTTCTGTTTAAGGGCTAAAATACAAAAAATTCGGACGGCTGGGACGGTAGAGCACGCCGACCACGTGAACTGGCAAATGGACCCGCGAGGACGACGGAGGACCTCGGGCTACATCCTCAGCATGTGTTAATTAGTGAGAGAGTATCAAGGTTTAGATAGCGCCCGATTGACCATGATAACGCATAAAGGCATGATGGAGAATCCGGGATAATGCATGATGGGGTTCGGACGACTAGTTTCACCCTTGGGGGCTATTTATACCCCTCCAACTTAACTTCTTGACATGTCTTGCCTCTTCTAATAGATGAAGCATTCACTTGAGAGTAAGACCCTTTGTCTATTACTAGAAGATTAGAAAAGCGATAAGCTTATGGTTAGCGACCTATTTACTGTATAGAGATTGACATGTGACCCACACGTTAGACTTAGACCTGACATAGTTAAGCGAGAGTATAGTGTTTGATACTTTTGGTGATCGGCATCAACTAGATGGCATGGTGATGATTGGAAGTGTGGTGATCACCTGGAGAGTTTGTGGGCGACTCGACTTGGGATTTTACATGATTATGAGTGGTTTCACCTTGATAGAACGACGAAGAACCAGCTCATAGAGAGCATTTGGTCCTTACAAGGACCAAGGGGCAACAACACCCTTTGCGCGAGTGCTCTAAGGAGGATCAGTGAAGAGTGCCGACTCTCAGAGACCACAGTAAAAACATCACAGAATCTTCTAACCCCTGCTTTACTATACACATTTATTTCTGAGCAATTTTACTTTAAGAATTTATATTCTTTGAATAGTCGTGGTAGTAGATGAGATTTCAATTAAAACTTATTTTAAGCAAGAATTCTTAGAGAAGATCAATTTACCTTCTCTTGGACATCGTGGTCTTTTTAGGTCCAATGATCACTATGAACGCGAGACTACGGTTAGCTGTCGAACTAATACTATGCCAGTCCAACGCCTCTTAGAGGCCCACACACTGGCCCTTTTTGTTGTACCCTTTTTTGCACTGGTGCTAACTGCAATATATCTCTTATACTTGTGCATATGAGTTAGTTTCTATTCAATTATGTTTAAGGTGGAACTTTATGACTTCTCTAGGTCTAATGCATGTGCATAGGAAAATCACCTAGTGTCACTTAACTAACCATTATGGACTTAGAGTTTGTCTTTTATAGTACGACTACTTATTTTAAATCCAATCACACACTCTGCTATGTTTTGATTCGCAAAACAAAATGTCCTAGCAATACCTTTGTCTAGAGCTCTTGCATTTTGTTTCTCTCCTTCCTCTTTTTCATGTTGAGCACTGATTTATTCTTGATGTGCATCACAATCCTTTTTATGGTTGTCAATCTTACACTATATTCTCGATACTCGGTTGTATTGTCGCTAGCCCGAAACACCGTTCTCCACTCTCCAGATAACCGGATCCTCTGCAGTACGTCCAGGCCACTGCCATGTGGGCGCGGGCAGTGACTACTGCAGAGGATCCGCTCGCCTCTCCGGTAGGCCGCGGCGCCGCGCGGCGCACGAGCGGGATCATTTAGTTGTGATATACTTTTTATAAATAAAAAAAAGAGCACTCCGGCGACCAGTCGGGCGTCGGCCGACGGCGCTGGCAGGGCGGTCCTAAAACAAAATTCCAAAATCACGCGTCGTCGTCGGGCGTTCGGTGCGGCGGCCACGCGCGACTGATTACTTGATTAGACAATCGCACATGCGCCACGGGGGCCCGCCCCTGTGCACCATCAGCACAGGTGCCAACCGGCCAATCGGGCAGGGAAAGAGCGTGCGTGCACGGTGCGCAGCTGCCAACCGGCCGTCCGGTGCTCCCGACTCGCCCCCATCCGTCTCTCTCCCTGCATGGCGCGGTGCAGCCGCAGGTCTGGTCGGGGTGGCACGCAGCTGCAGGCAGTAGCCCGGTCCGTTCCGTACGACCAGGTCTCCGGGACAGGAAATACTGTACGCGGTGTAGAACTAGTAGCATGGTAGGGACACGGTGGTAGGAGGCTAGGGCCGCGTGAACCCCCCACCCCCCTACTGGACTGGCCATGGAAGCTTGCCGACGTGCGCAGCCATTGCGGGACTGTGCGATGGCACTGTTGGAGTTGGGTCGGCCTCGCGCAGTCGCGCTCGCGCTCGCGCCACGCCGCGGGCGGGGTGCAATGCATGCGTCGGCCAGGACCAATAATGGGAGCAGCGCGCGTACAAGGAGCCCATCCCGTGTCTGCCTCCTGGACGCGACCGCTCGAAGCCCGATACGACCGCTGGCGGGGACGGGACCGTTCGTTCCATCTCCTCTCCTCTACTAGAGCCCAAGATGGGCTCTGCACCGTGCTCCAAAATAATAGCACACCCCAGATGCCAGCAACGAACGAGAGGTACGGCCGAGCAGCCGCCGGCTCGTGCTCCCCAATGATTTTTTTGCAGCTGGATGGACCCTAATTACGTCCCGTTACCGTTACGGTTACGGATCGGTGGATCTGGACGATTTATTGTTTCTCTAATTTAAATAAACTTTGACCAGTGTAATCCGGCACAGACGAACTAAGGCCTTAACCTGTGTTGATTGATGCCTGCGCATTTCGTGTAGGTGCTCGCGCACGCTGCGCCAACGGAAGATTGGTTTGGCGCGGAGGCAACAGCATCTACAGGAAACCCGCCCCCGCCCGTAGCTACCGACTGATTGGGAGTTCCGCTCGTCTGTCGCTGGAAATGGAGTAACATGTCTGTGGTTTGTGCAAAGCAATGCCGGCCATTTGGCATGATGGCATCTGTAGATGATGCGCATAAATAAAAGGGGGCAAAAAAAGCATTGGCGTCCAGTCAGAAATCTCAGGCGCGCGCGCGCGCGAGTGTTCGCATCTCGCAGACATGCTGTCGGCAAAACCGGTCAGATAGTGGTGGACAGTCGGATGAAGTACCACTCTGTACGCAGTGGACTAGGAAGAGGCTAGGAGTAGCTCACATTCCCAGAGAAGATACTCCCACATCATTAAAAAAAAAAGAAGAAGAAGAGAAGATACTCCCGCTGTAATAAACTGTCAAAAATTAACCAAATAGTACCGCGAGTAATACAATACATTGTTCTACAGCAACATGAAGTGCTAGGGATAAAGAGAGTAGTGTAAAATGCCGTACAGTCACTGCCAAGAGAGACAAAGATCCAGGCACGAAGTCCAGCCCATCCCATCTCTTTTTTTTTACCCACGAGGGAGGTCACGAATTCTGAGGCCATTCTTTACTTACAGAACAAACAGTGAGTAGATGCCAAAGATCCAGCTAGTACTACATCCGAATGGAGTCAGCATACAGTCTGTGATCAATAATGCAATGCAATACAGGCGGACGGACGGACGAACAACGATTGTTCTTTCACCTGATCAGCTGTTCATGAATGAAACAACAGCGTCACCTACGCCCTACACCGAATGTGCCTCCGATCGAAACTCAGCACGAATGCATCCACGATTCTTCACGCGGCTACGACGCTACGTAGTAGTACACATTTTTTTTTATCTGCCAATCGCGGCATTGCAGTACGGGAGCTCAAAGATCCAAGCTTTGCTTGCTGCCAATCGCTTCACTTGGCGCCGACGCCGAGCGTGAGCTCGAGCTCCTCGGCGGCGACCTCGTGGATCCGCTCGCCTTCCCACGGCGTGACGACGCGGCCCTTGTCGAACTCGAACTCCTCGACGGCTGCCGTCGTCCCGTCCAGCTCCATGGAGTCGGAGGCCGGGTGGACGAGGTTGTACGTGGGCGACGCGGGCGCCGTGGTGGCCTGGAAGCTGATCCACCGGGCGGAGTCGACCGCGGAGCAGACGTCGGACTCGTCGCACTCCGGGATGGTGTCCGGGTGCTCGCGCCGGCGCGCGCGGGTGGGGCTGGCGGGGGCGGAGACCGCGAACAAGGGGTGCCGGAAGGGGTCAGCGGCGACGACGGCGGCGGCGGCGTCCCAGTTGGGCCTGCGGACCTTGGTGGGCGGCCGCGACGCCGCCGCCGCCGTGGGCGAGGAGAGCGGCGGCGTGACGGGCGCGCTGCTGGACACGCGGAGCGGCGGCAGGTTCGGCAGGCCCCGGAGGAACGGGAGCAGGGAGGCGGCGGCCGCCGCGGCCGCCGCGGCGGGGTTGTGGGTGCTGCTGCCGCCGCTGCTGTGGTCGAGGCGCGTCGGGCTCGGGAAGCTCGACGACGCCGGGCTGGCGTGGTAGGACGGCACCGGGCTCGGGAAGCTCGAGGACGGCGCGCTCAGCAGCTGCGACGACGAGCACGGGCTCAGCATCCCCGGCGGCGGCCTGCAACCCTGCCAAGACCAAGACCCAAGGATCCGCACATCAGCTCCTTCGTCCGGACTCCGGACCGGACCTGCACATCCCACTCCCACCGGATCGGCGCGCGGACAAACGCCCAGCAAGATCCAGGAACCGGAGAGAGTTCGGATCGGGGACCAGGAACAGGGAAGTGTATAAAAAGCGTCGAGATAAAGCTCGCTCACCTTCCGGTAGGTGGTGCCGTCGTCCTCGACGACCCACCCCGCCTCGCGGCAGAGCGCCTTGAGCACCTCGTTGTTGTCGCAGTGCTTGGGCAGCTTGTAGTTGCCGAGGGCGCGGAGGCCCGTGAAGATCTTGGCGGCGATGGCCCTCCGCCGGCGCTCCCGGCGCTTGTTGTTCTCCCGCTCCTTCCACGTCGGCGTCCGCCCCAGACCTCCCGCCGCCGCCGCCCCGGACGTCATGGTCTGATGCTCAGCCAGCCCCTTCTCCCCGAGGCCCCGACTTGCCTCCCCTTTTCTTTAATGGAGAGGTGGTGGGTGGCGTACTGCACAGTGTTGACTACAACGACTAGTGGAGGCGGGAGGGAGGCGACTGAGAGGAGGGAGGTGGCTGCCTGGTGGCGCTGTAGTAGTAGTAGAGTAGGAGTAGAGTGTTGTTATGTCATGGCATGGCGTGCGAGCTGCTTTGAGCTTTTCCACTCGCGGGCCCGGCCGGGCTCACGATCACGAGGGTGGTACCGTAAGCTTATTACTTTATTGCAACTGAATTGGCTAGATTCTACTGGCACGGGCCATGGTGGGTGTGCGTGGCCTACTTTTACCTCACCTCCCTGAAGCCTGTGGTCTCTCGGCTCGGCTCGGCTCGGCTTTTGGGGTGAGCGCCAGACGAGAGTGTGCTGCTGCGCTGCGCGTGAGCGAGGCGAGTGCAGTTGGGTAGGGCCGGTTGCCGGGTAGTATGTGCCTTGGGATCTGCGACGGCGAGCTTCACGGCGGCGATTCCACCGTCGTAGGCGTGCAGCAATGCAAGCGTCGTGTGATGTCTGCAAGAGCGAGTAGCTGTGCTGGTACGCTTCTTTTGCAAAGTGGCGTACTACGTACGTACTAGGCACTTCATGCGCTGCCGCAGTGTATGTACTCCTCCATACTGGAGTATTTCACACGGGGATTTGATGACCTCAGTGGAAGGGATTATTAGCAGCAACCGCAGGCCGAGCTCCAGTGCTCCACAGTTCCAACTCCAAACAATGGCGCGTCCACGGCGCTCCGCCACCATCCGTTGCCAGGTGAAGACGACGACGCATTGCCCTGTTGGAGATCCTAGTACGGCTGATGTCCTCAGTCGTTCGTTGCTCCCCCGTAGTTAACCAACCAGTCACGGGGGAAAAGTCCTGTCCTGAGTGTCCTGAGCCATGTCGCCTCTGAGGTCGCGATTAGGATAATCCGAGACAAGGCTGTCAGTGAGACAGCCAGTGACAGCGCCTTCAAAGCTCCGTCGCTTTGACCGGACCGGACCCGAAACACTCATGATTCACAGTAGTGGGACGCAGTGCACGGGACGGACGCCGTGGCCCACGCTTCGTCCGCAGCCACTCGTCGTGGCGCTACATCCTGCCGTCCTCCACGCTTGTGAGTAGCGCTGCAACTTGGGCCGTGCCATGCCGGCCCGGCCCGATCCCGCCGTGCTTCGGGTCTCAATTAGTCGGTCTTAGCAAGCACGAAATAAAATCGGACCGTGTCTTATCGGGCTTGATGAGTAGAAATAAGGCCCAGCACGGTCCTAAAACACGATGGGCTTCTGTCGGGCTGTGCTGGCCCAGGCACGACACGCAATTTAAGCAGTGAACACAACAAGATTACCGCTGGGCGTCTGGGAGATCCGGAGATAGCCGCTGGAACACAATAAGATTGAACACAGCAGAACACACCAGGAGATAGCGCTTGGGGAGATGGCAGACACGACAGGAGATAGCGCCCGAATTTTTTGCATTTTAGCTTTTTTTTTAGAAAAAAAATCACGTTTAAATCTTAAAAGATTTTAATAGCAATTTTGGACCTTTTGCTCGGCGCCATAGGTTATGGCGCCGAGGTAACACAGCTCGGCGCCATAGCCTATGACGCTGAGGTACGTGCTACGCTGGCACACCCGGACGCCGTGGCGCTGACGTGGCACCGAGCTCGGCGTCATAGATCTTAGCGCCGAGCTCGGTTGTATTTCAATAGTTTTGTTGGAAAGTTATAAGCACAAAGCTTGTCTAGCTTAGTTGGTAGAGCACAAGGCTCCTCACCTTGTGGTCTTGGGTTCAAGTCCCATTGTTCTTCGTCTTGTGGTCTTGGATTCAAGTCTCATAGTTTGCATTTCAATTTTTATGTCCGTCCATTTTTTTTTTGGTCTTTGTCGTAAGCTCTGATGGCGGTTACAATTATGGGCTAGCCTTGCGGGTGCTAGCCTTTTTGTCTGTCTCCACTGTAAGCTGCGGCTCTTTCGAACCGAACAAGTTTTTACCAAAAGCTGCGGCTCTTTGTCAAAAGCTGGGTTCTACACGAAAGTACTCCTGCTACGACTACGGGAACGCTACTGTTCCAAATCCATGCGTCGGCCTGACAAAGAAACAAGTGCAAGAACTCCCCCATTGAGTTTGTGTTCTAAATTTCGAAGAAAACAAATAAGTTGACGAGCGAAGCGGACCGTTCCCTAACCACATTAGAGTTTCGCATCTACAAATTCACTTGTAATCCACACGACATCGACATCTCATTGTAAATCTTTTATGATATGTAACCACCAAAAAATAGTAATATTGTTGCTGATCAGCGTCTATGTTTTTTCCCTTCTTATGGACCTTTTTTATAATATATATAATAGATATGCAGAAAAGAAAAATAAATAGGAAGACCGAACGAGGTCGCTAAAATATAGTAGTACTATAGCGCAGGGCCCAGGTCAAGGAGGCTGAGAGACCGTCACGAAGAGGAGACGAGCACGCTCCACGGCGCGCGTACGATTTTTTCTTTTTTTTTGTATTTTAGCTATTTTTCGGGAAAAAAATTCACGTATAGACCTTAAAAAATATAACTAATGAGTTATTTAAAAAGATAAGTAGTGGCAAAGATAAAAAAATCTAGGTGAGAAATAAATTTGAACGGACACACCAGCGACATAAAAAAACAAATTAAAATGCAAACTGTGAGGCTTCAGGCTTCAACTCACAACCACAAGGTTAGAAGCCTTGTGCTCTATCAACTGAGCTACATAGGCTTCGTGCTTATGTCTCCAACAAAAATGTTGATAACACAACCGAGCTCGCCGCCAAGATCTGTGGCGCCGAGCTCGGTGCCACGTCGACGACACGCGTCCAGATTGTGCCAACGCAGCACGTACCTCGGCGTCATAGCCTATGGCGCCGAGCTGTGTTACCTCGACGTCATAGGCTATGGCGCCGAGCAAAGGGTCCAAAAATGATATTAAAATTTTTTAAGGTCTAAACGTGAATTTTTTTTTGAAAATTGGTTAAAATACAAAAAATTCGGAGATAGCGCTACCCGTTTGCTCTTTAGCGATTATTACAGTTCACATGAAAGAATCTCCGATAGCATCAATGCAGACACGACACTGCGACGCGAGCGGAGCAACTGGGCGTGCGCGCTCCGCTTGCCGCTGGCGTGCGCGAGCGCGCCTGGGAGATGGACGCTCGTCGCTGGCGTGCACGAGCGCGCCTGGGAGATGGCCGCTCGCCGCTGGGCGTGTGCGAGCGCGCCTGGGAGCGCCTGGGAAGTAAGGAAGAATGGAGATGGCCGCTGGTGGCGTGGGCTAGTGGCGGCTGGTGGAGAAGACGAATGGATGGTGACTGTGTTCGAAACCCTAAAATGTGACCAGGCTGGCCTGAGCACGGCCCACTATAGCGTGCCGGGTTACTTGGGCCGTTGGGCCACCAACCAGAGCACGGCCCAGCCCGCGAAATGTGCCGTGCTGGCCCGTGTAATTTTTGTTCGTGCTGGATCGGGCTCCGTGCCACTAATTTCGTGTCGGACTCTTGCTGGCTCAGCAGGCACGGCCCAAACCTGCAGGACTAGCTACGCCCACCGTCCGTGGCTGGTGCGCCCGGCAGTGGTAACTGGACGGAGACGGACGGTACAGTACAGAGCGGGGACGGGGGACCATCTGGCGCCGCCGTGAAGGCGCGGACCGTGTGCCGGGATCCGCCGCATACCGTTGGAGTTTGACCACAAGAACACGAGATTCAAAGGCCGTAGAAGGAAGATCGTGTGGTTACAGGGCCGCGGCCCGCGGGTAAGTGTTGCTGTCCAAGGGCCAAGGCCCGTCTTCGTGTGGCCTATAGGCTGCTACCGTACCAATCCTACCCAACGGCCCGACGATACCTCTCGGCTCGATTTCATTTCCTGGCCCGTCTTTATATGGAAAAAAGAAAAGAAAACTTTCGGTGCGGGTAATGGGCACTCCTAAATCCGATCACATACTCTATTGCATCTTGGCTGGTAAAAGAAAATGTCTAAGCTTATACCTTTGCCTTAAGCCATTGCATTTTCCTTTTCTCCATCTATTTTTCATGTTGAGCGATTGTTCTTTTTTTTTCCTGTGTGGCCATCACCATCCTATTTTTCAGGTTTGAATCTAGGATCTAACAGCAACCTCGTCCATGTGAAATAAAAGCGTCTATCAAGCAAAACAAAAAGTACGAGTAAACTTGTTAGGGAAACAAACTCGTCACGCCAATCAACGAAATCTGATGGCTCCATCCACATAGTTCGATCTTCAAGGCCCAATCTACAGCCTATATATGTCAATAACCCACTTTCTAAATAAAAACAAACGGGCCAACAAAGGGGTTGAAAATGATAAACAGGCCACATAGCAGAAATTCAGGTCCTGAATGAGTCTGCGCGTGGGCCTATGTGGGCTGCCACTTGCGCCTCACCTGTGCCGCTGTGCGCCGTCGAACCAAAGATAGAATTTCGACATACCCTTCTCATTGTTGAATAACGTAGTTGTCGTAGATCCCCGATCCGGACTCCGAACCCTCCCAACAGCAGTAGGGACGTGAGAAGTTGTAGAAGCCCGCTCCCTTCCCAGCAACCCAACACAGAGAGGAACAAGAGACACAGTGGATGGAAGCTCTTTCTGTCTATCTTTATTATGAGAGGTATGGGTACATATATATAACCTGTGTACCCTCTAAGTGCAGTTTCGGTATTAGCCCATTAAACCTCTTTTAGGGTTTCTCAACACTCCCCCTTGGGCGAATACCGTGACAACTTATGTCTCATCAAAACTCCGAAAAACCCAGTGGGAAAAAATGGAGAAAGAGAGCATAGTGCCACTCGATGTATTGCACTTGTTGCCTCGTTAAAAACCATCTGTGAGAAACTTCAGGAAAACTCACATTGGGAAAAAGAGTACAACAGGTGTCTTCAGGACAACTATAACCTTCAAGGTGTATAATATACGATCTTCAGGTCGAATTGTAAGGGCTGAAATTCAGAGGTGATCTCCCCCTGAACTCTGCAGGTCTCTCAAATGCCTCATCCCTATACCTCGTACACATTTTCTGAATGTGACTGCAGGTAAGGATTTAGTGAATAAATCAGCCAGATTATCACAAGACTTGACTTGCACGATTTTTACCTCACCCTCGTTCTGGAGTTCATGAGGATAAAAATACTTAGGACAGATATGCTTAGTCATATTGCTCTTAATATAGCCCGTTTCCATTTGTGCAACACATGCAGCATTATCTTCATAGATAATGGTGGGGGTATTTACGGTGTTATAACCACATGACTTCTAGATGTAGTTAGTCATCCGTCGTAGCCAAGCACATTCTCGTGCGGCTTCATATAGTGAGATTATTTCTGAGTGGTTAGTAGACGTCGTTACTAATGTCTGTTTGCACGATCTCCAGGATACAGCAGTGCCACCGCATAGAAATACAAAGCCAGTCTGAGATATACCATTATGGGGATCTGACTGATATCCAGCATCAGCATAGCCCACCATAGTCTGGTCCTGATTCTTTGGAAAAAACAGGCCAAGATCTTGAGTGCCTTTGAGGTATCTAAGTATAGTCTTAACACCTACCCAATGTCTTCTGGTTGGGTCTGCACTGTATCTAGCTAGTAGATTTACCGCGAATGCAATATCAGGCCTGGTGCAATTCGCAAGGTACATCAGTGCTCCAATAGCGCTAAGGTAAGGAACTTCAGGTCCCAACGATTTCTCATCATCACTCTTTGGTCTAAATGGGTCGGTATCCATTTCAAGGGATCTCACGACCATCGGGGTCTTTAAAGGGTGAGCTTTAATCATATTAAATCTCTCAAGGACCTTTTTACAATAGGTCGACTGGTGTACAAATATTCCTTCTGGGAGATGCTCGATCTGCAGGCCCAAGCAAAACTTGGTTTCTCCCAAGTCTTTCATTTCAAACTCTGTCTTGAGGTAGGCGCTGGCCTCCTCAGCATATCCAATGATATTCAAGTCATCAACATAGACCGAAACTATGCAAAAACCCTTCTGGGATTTTCTAATGAATACGCAAGGAGAATCTGGATTATTTACGTATCCCTTCTTCAGGAGGAATTCGCTGAGCCGATTGTACCACATCCGCCCAGATTGTTTAAGCCCATACAGCGCCCTCTGCAACTTAACGCTGTACATGTTGCGATTTGACTTGGCATCCGGAACTCTCAGCCCATCCGGGACCTTCATATAGATTTCCGAATCCAATGACCCATACAAGTATGCGGTCACTACGTCCATCATCTGCATTTTTAAGTTTAAACCTGCTGCCAGTGATATCAAATATCGGAACGTTGTGCCACTCATTACCGGGGAGTAAGTTTCATCGTAATCGATGCCGGGTCTCTGCGTGAACCCTTGTGCTACAAGTCTCGCTTTGTATCTCACCACCTCATTGTTCGCATCCCTCTTTCGGACGAACACCCATTTGAACCCGACTGGGGTAACATTGGGGGGCGTGCGGGCGACAGGCCCAAATACTTGCCTCTTTGAAAGCGAGAGCAATTCCGTCTCTATTGCTTCTTTCCATTTGACCCAATCTGAGCGCTTCTGGCACTCTGCCATGGACTTTGGTTCAGGATCCTCAGCAATCACAACAGCGATCATAGAGACGAAATCAGTGTCGACAACTGTAGTCTTTCGGTTATATAACTCTCCCGTCTCAACATAGTTTATGGCAATTTCTTCAACTGAATCATCCGGTTCTTTGTGATTTCCCAAGTTATTTGAAACCGGTTGTTCCGAAGTCCTTGTGCTTTTATTTGTGCGCACATTTGCACTAGGACGTTCACCTTCAAGGTGTGTTACTGCTGGAACATCTGAAAGGGAGCACGTTGCATTCTCTTCAGTAACTTGCCGGTGCAGGCGTCCCCGCTTGGCTGATACTGAATCATCCGGTTTTCTCCCCCTTTTCCTAGGATGGGGAGTACGAGTAGAGTCCATACCCTGCAGAGGTATCTCCACTCTCTCCGGTGCATTTGCCGCAGGAATATGCGACTTCGACACTCCTCTTATATCAGTAAAGGCATCTGGCAGATTATTTGCTAAGTTTTGCAGGTGTATTATTCGTTGAACTTCAAGTTCGGTTTCTCTAGTGCGTGGGTCAAGCGATTGGATGCTACTAGCACTCCATTCTATTTCTCGGCATTCTTTGTTATTAAGGTACAATCCTCCCCCTAATGCCGGGAAATGCTCTTCATCGAAGATGCTATCAGCGTATCGAGCCGTGAACAGATCCCTGGTTCTAGGCTCTAAATATTTGATTATGGACAGAGATTCATAACCAACATAGATCCCCAACTTCCGATGAGGTCACATAGATGTACGCTGGGGTGGTGATATCGGCACGTATACAGCACAGCCGAATTTTCGCAGATGGGAAACCACTGGTTGTTGACCACGCGTTAACTGGTGGGGAGAAGCAGAGTGGTAAGCAGATGGTCTATATTGGATTAAGGCCGCAGCGTGCAAAACTGCGTGTCCCCAACAACTGGTCGGGAGTTTGCTATCTTGTAGAAGTGGCCTGGCTATGAATTTTATTTTTTAATTAAGGACTCAGCAAGTCCATTCTGTGTATGGACATGTGGTACAGAATGCTCTACATTTATGCCCAAAGCAAGACAATAGTCATTAAAGGCCTTTGAGGTAAACTCTCCGGCATTATCCATCCTGATTGACTGAATGCGGTTCTCCGGGAAGCTCGCACGCAAACGGATAATTTGGGCAATAAATTTTGCAAATGCGTGGTTTCGCGTGGACAACAGGCACACGTGGCTCCACTTAGTAGAAGCATCTATAAGAACCATAAAATATCTGAAGGGCCCTGATAGGGGGTTGATTGGACCACAGATATCACCCTGAAGTCTCTGTAGGAAACTTGGGGACTCAGCCTTTACTTTCAGGTAAGAGGGCTTAGTTATCAGTTTTCCTTTAGCACAAGAGATGCATAGGAAGTCTTTAGGAATTTGTGTGGTTTTCATGCCATGGCCAATAGAGCTAGTTATGATGTTCTGCATCATCCTTAATCCAGGGTGTCCTAGTCTTTCATGCCATACTCGAAAAGACTCAGGATTTTTAAATATAGTAGACATCGCAACAAATTCAGGGGGTGGTTTAATTCTTGAGTAATACAACCCAGAGGAGGTGCCTTGCGCTTTCTCTACCACTTTTGTTTCACATTCGTTTGTTGATGTGATATGGAGGTATTCAGCACCACCCACACATGCAGTTGTAACGTGATAGCCGCTACGACGGATATCTTTGAACGTGAGGAGAGTACGAGTTGCTCCTGGGTATAGGAATGCTTCTTCAATGAAGATCCTAGTACCATTAGGGAGGACAACAACGGCTCGACCGGAGCCTACAATGCGGCTATTGTTGCCGACAATTGTAGTGATATTCTCAGTCCTCTTCAGGAGTGCCTGAAAATATTTCGTCTCTCTAAGAATCGAATTTGTGGCTGCGCTATCAATCAGGCATGGTTCATCGTTTTCCTCCATCGTGGGAAGTGAGTCTTGTTCTATATAAATAATATATAATATTGATTTAGTTTATCATTCATGATGACAACATATAATAGAGCAAGAACAATTAAACCATGAATGAGGAATAAATAAAATTGCAAAGCAATTAATCTCAATCAACCAAATAGTATGGGCTCAGCAGGAGCATTTATTACATCATAACCAAATAAATGTTCTTCTAGAAATAAAATTGCTATGGAAATAAATGCGGAGCTAATGGCTGATAACTTGATCAACTACAGGAGATCATCAGTATCGAAATCGAAGTCGACTTTGCCTAACGGAGTATCGCTCTTAGTTGTGGCATCAACATTTATGGCAGCATGCTCGAAATGTGCAGCAGGTTGAGGCAACTCAAGGTGCTCTCCAGATGTGGCGTCTACAGGCGCCTGGATAAAGTGAGCCTCTGAGTTCTGGCGTTTCTTCCATTCCTGATATATGTCAATCAGGTATTTCTCAGTGGTGCATGTACGGGACCAGTGCTGCTGAGACCCGCACCTGAAACATCCTTCGCCAGCATGCTTTGAGGCACTTGCATCGCCCTGCTGGGGGTTGCTTTTGCCTTTGCCTCTGCCTCTGCCACGACCATTGTTGCTGCTACTGCCGCTGCCATTCTGTGACTGCTTCTTAAAAGTTCCCCTCGTCGGCCCCTGATTATTGCGGCGCCCACGACCCCTTCCTCTGGAGGAGCCTCTCTTCCCCTGAGACGGGAAGTTGGCATGTGCTTCTGGTACGGCCGCAGCGCCGACAGGACGCTTCTGGTAGTTTTGCATCAGGAGCTCATTCTGAGCCTCTGCGCCAAGCAACATGTTGACGAGCTCACAGTACTTCGTGTACTTGTTGTTTCGGTACTGCTGCTGAAGCACCATGTTGAAGGGGTGAAAGGTCTGGAGAGTTTTCTCAATCATCTCCAGGTCTGTGACTATCTGGCCACAGAAACGTAGCTGAGCGACAATGCGATGAATGGCAGTGTTGTAAGCCTCCACAGTCTTGAAGTCGAGGAAGCGGAGTGTGGCCCATTCCTGTTGCGCCCGTGGAAGCATCACATGCTTCTGCACACCGAAGCGCTCTCGTAGCTTTGTCCACAGTATTAGAGGGTCTTTCACCTCCAGATACTCCATCTTCAGATCTGGATGGATGTGGCGCCTCAGAAAGATCGCAGCTTTTGCCTTCTCATGAAGCTGCAGGCCGATGTCGTTTGGGCCTAGCCGAACGATCGCCTTTCCCAGCTGCATCGCCTCCAGATGAAACTGGCAGTCGTCAGCCCAGGTCAGGTAGTTCTTGCCATTCAGGGCAAGCTCCGCGAAGTCAGTCTTGCTGCCTTCAGCCATAGCCTGTCACGCAAAATTAACTCCAGGTTAATTAGGCGTGCCAATTATCCATAACAGAAATTTAAATGGTTGTATGTAAAAAAAAAATTAAACTTGCATTATCTATTTTCAGCAAGAAAACATAGGATAAATAATGCATATAAAAATAAGTCTGCACTGTACAATACTAATAAATTCACTGGAAATTTATCCAAGTGCAACAATCATAACGAAAATAAAAGAATTCGGATCGTATGCTAGGGTCACGTTATCTTTATGGTTCGACGAAATCATTGTGATTGTATTAAAAACATGACCACTTAAATAGTGGCGTCATGCAAACAAATATATCATAAAGCAAAATAAATTAAAAGCTATTAAAAGCTACGATATAGAGAGAATTCAGTTTTTTTTCATCGCATGCGGCCATGCGAGGTGGGACCCGGTCATACGGCCACGCTAGCCTAGTCAACCCGTGAATTGTGGTTATTTGTGTATGCGGTAAAAAAGGAACGAGCAACCAGCCAACCATTTTTCCTTTTTTTTTCCTTTTTCTTTTTTTCCAAAAGAGACGCGACATGCACTATCCCTGTTTCGAGCGGCGCAGGTGCATGCAGCGGCGGGGCCACCAAGATTCTGCAAGCCGGTTGCATGCCGTAGGAAAACAAAATTACCAAAGAAAGCGTCAACCACCCTACTTTTCCTCCTTTTTTCACGCGTCTAACAGACTCGCCGAATGCAATGAGTTTTCCTTTTTTTTTTCTTCACGTCTGGCCATATGCATTGGCGCTTTACCCTTTTTTTTCACTTCTCCAACCAACTGCGCATGAGCTGCTGCCGCCGCCTACCAAGGCCGTCGCTACTCCATGCCCCATGCCGCCGCATGCACAGCATGCTGCACGTGAGCCTGCGGCGCGGCCGCGCGCTACTCGAACCGCACTGTCACGCGGGATGAACGTAAATCGCAGATTCAATTAAAATTTCATACCACGATTCCTGGTTCGACGAATGAGAACGAAGCCTGTCGCGTAGGACAGTTCGGCAAGGCCAGAGGACCTGCCGACGTGGTGGAGAGTTGTTGCCGATCGGATCCACGAGTCGAGGTAGAGCAGTGCTGATGACGTGTTGAATAACGTAGTTGTCGTAGATCCCCGATCCGGACTTCGAACCCTCCCAACAGCAGTAGGGACGTGAGAAGTTGTAGAAGCCCGCTCCCTTCCCAGCAACCCAACACAGAGAGGAACAAGAGACACAGTGGATGGAAGCTCTTTCTGTCTATCTTTATTATGAGAGGTATGGGTACATATATATAACCTGTGTACCCTCTAAGTGCAGTTTCGGTATTAGCCCATTAAACCTCTTTTAGGGTTTCTCAACACTCATGACTCATGCAGGTGCAGTTTGCATTTCCTGCTAACTAGAAGAAGAGGAAAAACAATTCCTACTCCACTCCGTTTTTTTTATATGGACTTTTTTTTGCCACTCTCTTATATCAAAATTCGGTGTCCTACGACCACCTATACTATACGGTACTGAATATCGTGAGTGTGTACGTAAAAGGTCCTAGCTGCCGGCTGCTCCTGACGCAGCCGGCGGCGGATGGGCAAGTGGGAGGAGGAGGTGCAGGGTTGGTGCAATGCAGGCACGTCTCCTGATTTTCTGTTCCAAAATTTGGACGTGCGTCGCTCTGTTCCAGCAACGTGGCTTCAGCTTGGCAACATACAAGTCTTTTGTCCAGTGTCAACGCGCCGCCGGATGGAACCGCACAAGGCAAATAAAATAAAATAAAAACAAACACGCGCTTGCTAGTTGCTACAACTATTACGCACGCCTCGGTTGCGTTCTTCCTTCCACGTGATTTGGAACTTGGAACAAGTGCTCAGGAGGGATGAGATCAACGCGGATCGGAGAGTCCGAAGGATCTGACCGGTAGAGAGATGTCAATGGAGTGAATTGCACACATGACGTTGGCAGCGGCCGTACGTGGAAAAGCCCTCAAATAGAGCCCAAGAGTCTAGGAGACTCGGACCGACTTGGCTTGGGAGGAGCTGCCGAGCTGGCTGTAGGCACGCACGACACGACACCGGGGCCAGTCAGGTCAATCAGTCTCTGTCTTCTGTCTGTTCCGTTCAACTGTTTTTTTCCAAGAACGGAGGCATGGAACAATTCTTAGTCGTTTTACTTTTCTAATTTATATAAGTTTTGATCAACTGAAACGATTTCTGGTCTATTCCTGGACAAACGAACAAGGACTAAGGATGGCACCAGGTGAGATACGCCAATATACACATAAAGTCATATTCATCTACTTACCATGGTTACAAAAATTACTAAAAATCTGTATCCACCATAGGTAGCGGGTAACCATACCCACCAACATTAGACATGATCATTCTAGTCATAAAAATAAATACAAAAACAAAATATTGAGGTCACATTACTCATCAATAATGAAAGACACTAAAATAATATATTATCTTTATGTCCAACATAACAAATTCATCCAATCCAACATGTCATAGGTTAGTGGGTTTTATTTACACAATTTCACGTAGGGAATTAGTGTCAGTGTTTTGTTATTTTTATTTTATATAGAACACTTCTAACAATTTAGATCCACATGTCACATGTTAGCGGATTTTCTATTGTGTAGCAGGTGTAGAATAAGAGAGAATATAACCATGCCAATCATACTAAATGAGTATAATAAAACTCGGGCGGTAGAAAAAAAGACCGTCTCCACAGTGTTATACTAAAAAAACCTCAATCGGATCTAATAAAATAATCATGAGTATTAAAATACGTCATACACATGTTTTAATGTCATACACATGTTTTAATGGGGTTTTTACCCAGCGGCGGCCCTGCTGGTATGCATTGTCATCTCCAGTTCCATGTCAATGGCACCGCTGTTCAACGGCCTGCCGGATGAAAACGATCGAAAACGATCGAAAAAACACTAACATTGGTTTTGGTTCCGTTTTACAACAACGGTACGAAAACGAAAACGAAAAGTTGAGGGTCGGTATACGGTATCGAAATTACCGGTCATTCGAAAACGAAAAAATCGAAACGAAGATACGTCGAAAACGATCGACATATGAAACTTGAGTCGGTAATTAACAAAAACAAACAATAAACTGAATGACTTAATTCAAACATTAATATATATTAAGTTTATAGCATCAACATAATCACATAGTGACATTATTTGAGTGAGAAATTATATCTACACTCATGTCACATACAAGCATACTAATTAACTGATAGTTTATCCAGAAGTGAGCAGCAGTGACCACATGCCCGTGAACTATGTACAAGAAGCTGCCAGGGACAACAGACATTCAGTTTATCCAGAAGTGAAACCTATACCTATCACTCTCTCCAAGTCTCCACTCTCCAGTGAGCAGCAGTGACCACAAATCCAAAAGACCAGACAAACGGCTGACAACAGACATTCAGTCAGTCAGTCTATCCAAAAGTGAAACCTATATGACTCTCCACAAAGTCTCTAGTGACTTAGTGAGCAGTGAGCCAGTGACCACAAACCCAAACCCAAAAGACTAGAGTAACAGCTAGCTGACACGGACATCAAACATTCAGTTTGTCCAAAAGTAAACACGTCACTCTCTCCAAGTCTTCATTGAACAGTGACCACAAATCCAAAAGACTCAAGTTACTACAAGTCTCAAGTTCAGATTAAAACGTCCCAAACAACTCTTCTTCATCATTCATGACATCTGGATCACTTGCATCATTATCTTCGTCTTC